>NW_024081175.1:615816-1231632 GCF_003009895.1 Hyaena hyaena
ATGACTGAGCAACATTCAGGAAAAATATCTTTTCATTTCCCTGAATTTTTAGAATAATTTGATAAGCAGCCAAATATGTAAGGGTACAGCTTTTGAACTTCAGTCAGTGGTCACTGCTCAGACAGAGCCAAACCCATGACCCTTGTGGATTTGTTAGCATTATTTTAGGGTGCTAATTGATGCCAGGCCTGGGTTGTGAACCCAGCAACCAAAGGCAGTGTTTTAAATTGCAGGCGAACCTAGTTCCCAGAATCTTTAACACTTGGAGTCTGCCTTATTTTATAACTAACTACTAACATCTTGCCTCCCACTTGTTTGTCCTGTTCTAGAGGACAGGATCTGTGGCTTATTCATCTCTGTGTCCCCAGAACTCTCACCTTTGTCTCTGTGCAGATGGGGATCTCGGGAAATGTTGAGGTAGAAATCTGTGTTTGGAACTATAAACCACACCCTTCCAACGTGATTAAAGGACTCTTGTGCTCATCATTGCCAAGACAGTGCTATGCGGATTATTGTTATATTCAATCTAAAGTAAAACAGAATACTTATAACTAACATTTTTTTTTTGAAAAATGTTCAAAGAGACAACTTTTCTTCCCAGCACTTGTTAAAGAAAACTTACGGAATCATCTCTCAAATCAGTAGTCTCATCTTCCCACCATCTGATATGGTCTTTCTGCAGGGATGACAAATGCAGAGTCCCCATTCTCCTCCAGTTCAGGGCTTAGCTTTCTTGGAAACTGGGTATTTCTTCTCTCAGGGCAGCCTCAGTGGAAGGTGATTTTTCAGAGTACAGGATACAAATAAACATGGTGGAAATTTTTCTAAAGATATGCTTCATGGGGCCCTTTCCCAGAGTTGGTAAGGTAGCTGTGTACACCTACACTTCAAAGCCTCAGACATGTCTTTGCATGTTCGGTGTGACTTTGGCCATTCTCAACCAACCAGTAAGAAAGCAAACATACTTCATAGGAGAAACATCTCATTTCTGTAAGATAGGCTAATTATGGCAAATTAAAATCTTTATTTAATCTTCCTACAGTTATCCTCTTAATGTGTTCTGTAATTGTGAACCTTTGGTCTTTTAATCTCTGGTTCATTAGTGGGTTTCTTAAGTGTTTATTAAGAAGCATGTGTAACATTCTGGTAATGACTAATAATCTTTGTTCATAGCACATTTGCAGAGATCTTGGTAGCGAGTTTCATTAGATTCATCACCACTTATCATTAGCATACAGTTTTAATTAGCAGTCTCCCACCTCTATAAAATATGGAATTGGGGGCTCTATAAAACAAAATGAAATTCCTCTTCTTTCTTATGGCCAACAAACTCAGATATAAGTCTGTGTTGCGCTGTCCCTTCAAAATCAAAGTGTCTTCTAATGTCTGTTCTCCCATTTTACTGCCGAGGAGAAAGGCAAAGAAGGATTAAACTACAAACCTCACTAGTTTTCACCACTTATTGGTGGCTACATTCAAATTGTAACTGGTAGCTCCTGGTCTGTGGCCCAGTTCTCCAAAGTTCCTCACTTTTGACAGTAAGGTGTAATTTTTATGTAGCCTACGGCATGATGGTAGCATACAACTTGACTCGGGAAAAATGTGCCGTCTAGGGTTATCTTTGGTGGTGTGGGTTCCCTGCATCTCCACTGGAAACAAGACAACCCTTTCCACCTCCTTTTCGATAACTGAAATCTTTTTAAAGGGACAAGATCTGAGAGACAACATCTCACATTAAAGGCACGCTAAGGATAAATGCTGTGAATGCTTTTCTGAGAGTGGAATTGAAGAGGTGAAGGTAGGAGAGAGAACAAAAATACTATTGAACTGGAAAATCACCTGGAGATGATGTGAGAGCTAAACGTCACCTTCTCATAGCTTTTCTTGGGATCAATAGCAGTACCAAAGGGATGGCTTGGAATGGCTTTCACCCCCTCCCGAATTTCCATCAGTTTCCTACTCTAAAGCACCACAAATAATTGCATGATCGAACTAAAAACCAGAGTGCATGCTATGCAAATATGGCTTCGGGACAAATGTCATCATCTACCCCAATCTGACTCTGCAACTCAACTTCCAGCCTTCATATAAATACAGTATAAATTACATATACGCGTACATATAAACATATATGTGTGTCTGTATGTGTGTGTCTTGAAGCCAGGACCCGCTCAGTATAGATACCATCAGCCATCAGTATATTTTTAATGACAGGTTTAAAATCACTTCACAGATGAAGGCACTGCATAGATTTGAGATTTTGAAATTTTCAAATAACCTCGTCCTACAGCTTTTAAGGAAGCAAAGCCATTTTATTTCTTATAGACATATCTTTTTTATGGCCATATCTTAAGAAGAGCTCAGACAAGACAAATGCCTAACCTGGCATTTTTAACTGTGCTGAGAATCAACAACAGGCTAGTTTGAAATTTGGTATCACTGGCTAAGCACACAGCTAAGTCAGTGGGAAATCCTGCAGTAATGGTTCTCCAGCTTAGTGAAAAATAAAGATTTTAGTGAGTGAGAACATTCTCCAGCTCTTAAAAATATGCTTGTACATTTGTTTACGAAAGGTGAGCTGCTCCTTGCCCTGGTGGTTACCACAGAAACCCACTTCATGTTTATGGCATGGTCGATTACAGGGCTGTTCCCTCCATTTGTAGGACTATGAAGCTGTGCTCCCTGACACCACAGCAGATAGGATTGCTCGCTCCTGGACAATGAGGCTTACGTAGGGTTTACACCACATTCCTTTCTGTGTGTTTTATCTTGACTGGATGTTAGGCACTGAATACTTCTCAAAGTATTCCTCCACTGTCCAATTGGCCAGTTTGGCAGCAAGTTTTCATTCTAAAGAAGTTTCTCAGATGGAGATTCCAGATGTGTCTAAGCTGCTTTTATTAGGACAATGGAAAGGTCCAACCTTTTCTTCTAAATACAATCAAGAGTAGTGTGGCTTTGCCTTTGTAATTTTACAAAGAGTTGTATTATGTAACTGGAAAATTGTCTCCCCGGGCATAAAGAGAATTCGTTAGCACAGAACGCAGCTTGGAATAATGCTGACATAATGCTTCAATCCAAGAAAGCAACCTTTTAAGTTGCTGAAACACAGTAAAGGGGAAGAAGGAAATTGCTGTTTTACATGATTGACCAAAATGCACTGTAATTATATCGACTTGAAACAGATTCCTTAGAAGAACTGATAACTCTGTGATCCGATTAAGTCATGTGTAGTAGAACTAAATACTGCATGTACTTTCTCCGCAAAGTGTAGACACGCCGTATTTGAGATGTGCAACGGAAGAGACAGCTGTACTTGCCTTAGCCTGTTTAATGGGACTCCAGCTGCTTTAGCATAGTAATGAATGGCGGGTGGCTTTACTGAGGAATTAATATTTACCATGCCTACCCATCCTTTTGCACTGCCTTACAACACTGCTTGTGGACCCTCCTCATGTAATGTTATTTCGATGTCACCACTCCTGTTTGTAATTAACATAGCATCACTCATCAGTCAGCTTCTAAGTGGAACACTCCTTACAGATTCCACTAACAGTTCTTTTTGCCTGTTCTAAAGTGGGTGGGGAAAATTTAATTACAGATATTTAGCTCAAAGATAGCCTTCCCATTTCCCCTCTTCTCTCCAATGTCTTTACATAGTGCTATTTAATGTCAGCTACAGTCCACCCATAGACAGGAGATCATCTCCAATAAGAGTTATAATAGTATTTATTCAATGCCAGTAAAACTCCTTGGCTGACATTGGATACCCTGAAACACTATTATTACTTGCATATGGTAATCATCTATTTGCACAGCTCCTTCACCTAAGTATAAGCTTCTAGAGGGCAGGATTATGTCTTATTTCTGTAGAATGCCCCAAATAGTGGGATACCTAATATATGCTAAGTGTTCAAAAACTCTAATTAACTGCATGAATGGTGGATTAGAAATATTATCTGTCAGATTCAATAAAAAAGAAGAAATTGCAACTAGCAAGTAAAATGCCTGGATTTCCAATAGCAAGGTTAGATAACTAATTATGAAATAGCTGTACTCTGGATTCATCTTGGTGTAAGCTGACAAAAGATCTTCCTTGTTACCTGAGCACACAGACATCATAGACAAAGCTGATGTTTGTAACTCCAGCAGTGAAAAAGGGGCTAAGGTCACTTTTCTAGTATTAGTATGTGCTTGCTTTGGTCCCCCTGCTGACTCACAGTCCCTTCTAGGACCAGGGTCATGTAACTGTGAGATGGCCATGCAGAGTTAACTAAGTACTCAGCTAAGGAGCCAGAAAAGGTCAAATGGTCTATATTGGGCCTTGACTTTATCTCATAAATTCCTCCCCCAGCCCACTCAGGTCACCACCCACTCTGAGCAACTGAGTCCTGGACCACCTATCCTGAAGGAAACGAGGGAGGTTGCCATGGTGGGTGCTGCTCTCTTCCTTCACTTCCCTTTTTTTTTTTTAATTCTTTTATTTATTTCTGAGAGAGAGAGAGACAGCGTGAGCAGGGGAGGCTCAGAGAGAGAGGAAGACACAGAATCTGAAACAATCTCCAGGCTCTGGGCCAGCTGTCAGCACAGAGCCCGACGTGGGGCTCGAACCCACAAACCTTGAGATCATGACCTGAGCCGATGTCGGATGCTTAACCGACAGAGCCACCCAGGCACCCCTCCTTCACTTCTCTTAAAAGGACAGCTTTCCGGGGCACCTGGGTGGCTCAGTCAGTTAAGCGTCCGACTTCGGCTCAGGTCATGATCTCACGGTTTGTGGGTTCGAGCCCCGCGTCGGGCTCTGTGATGACAGCTGGCCCAGAGCCTGGAGCCTGTTTCAGATTCTGTGTCTTCCTCTCTCTCTGAGCCTCCCTGCTCACACTGTCTCTCTCTCTCAAATAAAGTAAATTTAAAAAAAAGGACAACTTTCCCTCACTGGCCTTTGTTTCTCTCATTTCCCCACCTGGAATGCTTTCTCACGCTTACTCTTTTTGCCTCTGAATCCTATAGGACCAGCTCAAATCCCTTCTCCTTCCTGAAATCCTTCCTGCCCCCTGCAGAAAGCAGTAATTTCTCCCTCTGATGAACACCTGGGCAGTTTGGTGTGGATCCTACATGACATTATGAATATTTTTTCTTTGTCTTATAAATTATTTTTCTCATTCCTTTATTTATTGTGTCTTTGACAGTGAGGATAATGCCCTGAGTTTTTGTAAAACCTGTAGATCTTATTTCATCTGACAATTGTTTTTAAAATACTTGATAATCTGGGGGAAAGGGCACCTAGAAAGGAATTTGATGGAGCTAAATGAATTTAATGAAAATTATTACAGATACTATGAGAAAAATCTATGAGCATGTAATACTATTTATAAAATATAAAACCATTTTAAATTATTTTCTTTAAAGAACAATTAGAGAAGAATCTTGGCTTTCTCAAATAGGACATGAGAAAATGTTTCATACTCAGCCATGACTATAGGTTACAAATATGCAAATACAGAGATGGAGATCCTTTCCCATACTAGAATCAGCATCATATTTTAGAAATCATTCTCTCTGTTATTTGTATTTGTAGTATAAACACATTATATGCAAAGTTATTAGATAAATAAGTGTACATATATTTTTCTCATTGTACTATTTTGTGTTTAGTGTTAATTCATTTGTATCCAGAGTACCAAGTTTTCTCATCTATGTGAAGTAGTCCAGAAATACCAAACATGGTGCATTTACCTGACCATCTTAATCATGTTCTTGATTATAGACAGAACCACTTACTGAACCTTCTGGGGTCAGTGGTTATGCACACTCAAATGTACCTCTAGACCCAGAATAGTTTAAATGAGTTGGCTGTATTGATCCTTGAGCTTCTAATGAGCTCAATACAACTTAAATTTTAGAGATATAATTCTTGTCTAAAAACTAACCTTCTTGGAGGGTGCCTGGGTGGCTCAGTTGGTTGAGCGTCCAACTCTTGATTTCAGCTCAGGTCATGATCCCAAGGTCATGGGATCACATGGAGTCTGCTTAAGATTCTCTCCCTTTCTCACACACACACTCTGTCTCAAAAATTAAAAAATAATTAAAAATTAAAAAATTTAACCTTCTGTAAATGATCATGTTAACAGAGGTGTAAATTTGACAAACAAAACCATCATGAATATAAATGACATTTTAAAATTTTGGCAGTAGTAGAATATTACTTTATGGATTGAAGAGGATCAAGAAAGAGTCATGTTGAATGTATCATAAAACACACATACACACACTTATTCAAAGAGAAAAAGGATTACCCAACAAGATTACCCCTTTCTTTACATTTCTGTTGCCTCCATTCATATTCTGGCATTATTATCTTCACCTAGATTATCATATTGCCTTCATGGTTGTTCTGCCCTTCATACTGCCATTCCAGTCCACCCAGTCAGGCAGTAAATATTTTTGTAGGTATTTGTATGTGCTCTGCTGGAAGAACTCTGCTGGAAACTCAGCATCCTCATCTCAGAATGGCTACCCTCCTGCACAATTACATTCAGCAACTCTCCGCTGTGCAAAATCAAACATAATCCAGCCTCACTTTCCAGTCTTATAATAGACTCATTTCTTTCCTATGCCCAACTGTTTCAATCAAAGCGAAATATTCACTCTTTTCTGTGATATATGTGTCCATTTTCAGCATAACTCCCTGTGGCCTAGGACCATAAAATACATCATTCTTAGAGGTAGAAGTGTTTGTATCATAAATCCAACAATCTCAGAAAAGTATCTTAAAGCAGACAATATAAGTGGTGTTTTTAAAAAGTTCTTTAAAAATTCTTTTGGCGAAACTCTGGAAGGAAAAACAGGCCTTAACTAAGAATTGGAGGGAAGGAAGTTAAACACCAGCTGAGAGCAAACTAAAGAAACCCAAAAAAGGGGAACTCGGGTATAGAGAAATGAGAGTACTTGTCTTAAATCTCTTTAGAGACAAATCCCAGAGTGGCATACAAAATAAGTAAGTTAAGACCCTGACCCTGGGAAACATCCACAGTTTGAAGGTTAGAGTTCTGAGATGCATGATCATAACCAAAAAGAAGGGGAAAAAAAGATTTTAGCTTTCTACAATGGAATATATTTTTATTGAGCACCAACTATATACAGAACATTTATGAAGGTTCAAGTAGCCTGAAAGTAAAAACCAACTCTGCTCCCTCATGAAGTAGAAGTAGTGACTGTAAACTGTATCACAATACAAATTCAACTCTTCCCCTAAGCACAGATCCCTGTCTGACAGAATGAATTCCAAATTCACAATCAGGATCCAAGTTAGGCCATATTAGCATCTCTGTATTTAAACGTTTTATTAAATTACCATCAAAAAGGCACTAAGTAAGATAAGAAATAGAGCTACTTATTTATTTCATATGCACCTTCAGATTTCTGAATTACACATTAAACATTCTATGTTGTCCTTGTATGCTTTTCACAAAAGAAGAAGGCATAAATACCTCAGGGTGCATCTGCCTAAGAAACAGGTGAAAAAAAAACTTCTTTCTATAGTTTCTATTAGAGTACAGAGAAATAGAATTTTAAAGGCTACAAAAATAAGGTAAGGATTATATGAGGCAAATAAATCAATAAAATCTATAGCAAAAGACCAATATTTTAGATTACCCTAAAAAGGCTGAGTTTCTAGGGGCGCCTGGGTGGCTCAGTCGGTTAAGTGTCCGACTTCAGCTCAGGTCATGATCTCACGGTTTGTGGGTTCGAGCCCCACGTCAGGCTCTGTGCTGACAGCTCAGAGCCTGGAGCCTGTCTTTGGATTCTTTGTCTCCCTCTTTCTCTGACCCTTCCCTGCTCACACAGTCTCTCTTTCTCTCTCAGAAATAAATAAAACATTAAAAAAAAAAAAAGGCTGAGTTTCCTAAAAGTTTGAAAAATGAGGGAAGCCATTTGACAAAATCCTTAACTTCAATTTTTTGTTTTTGTTTGATTTTGTTTCTAGGTTCCAGATTCAGAGATGTGCAACTGATCCAAGCAGTTATAAAAGCCTGGGAGATAGTTTTCGAACAATTTTCCGAACAGAAGGGTATGTACAGTTTTTCACGTATGGACTTTATGTTGACATAGGCATTTAACATATTACTATATGTTTTTTCATTTTTAATGGTTCATTTTCCTCGTGTTATTAGGGGAAAATATTTAAAAAGATACCTTCCCACTTTGTTTTTGTTTTTCCGGATAATACCATTGAAAACTAAGTATGTTATACCATAAGAACTACCACAAAAATGATATTAATATTCAGTTTGTTGACTAGAAGACAATTTCTGTTTTGTGCCATTAAGATTTTTTAAAGTTATCATAACAGCAGCTCTCTAAACGTAATAGTTCTTTATTTTGATTCTTGAATATAGTGCCCAAATGTGTTCCGTATTTGCATTGCAGTTTATGAAAATCCATTCAAAACAGAACTGTGTCAAAAGTTGATGTTCACATTTGTTATCTTGTCTACTAGATGATCAGATAAATAGAGTATTTTTTTTTACATAGGTGCCTGGATCGCTCAGTCATTTAAGCATCCGACTCTTGATTTTGGCTCAGATCATGACCTCACAGTTTGTAGGTTCAAGCCCTGCATCGGGTTCTGCACTGACAGTGTGGAGCCTGCTTGAGATATTCTCTCTCTCTCTCTCCCCCCCCCTCTCCCCCTCTCTCAGTCTCTCTGCCCCTCTCCCACTCATTCTCTCTCTCAAAATAAGTAAACTTTTAAAAATAATCTAATAGGTGAAAAATAAAACTGTCTATAAGCATTCTTTTGATTATAACTGGGATTGAGTGTGCTTTTATACCATTAGATGTCATTTCTTTTATGAATTGCTTATTTGTGTTCTTTGTCCATTTCTCTTAAGTTAGATATTTTATTGATTTGTAAGAGCTCTGTATATATTCTAGGTACTAATTCCTTAACAATGACATAGTTTGCAAATATTTTTCCAACTTGTCATTTGTCTTAGAGCTATAGTGTCTTACACCTTTCAGAATCTTAAAATTTTTGAAGATTGTGGTTTTGTGATTATATCTATCTTGTTCTCTGCAATATTTGACCCTATTGTCACATTAGAAAGAAGGATATCTTTTAGCCCCGAGATTATAAACATTTTCTTCTGGTATGTTTGACATTTAAATCATTAATCTGTCTGAGAATTGCTTTTTTTTTTTTTTAATGTGCCGTGTGGCATATAGGAATTAAATTTATTTTTAAATGGTTAGTCAATTGCCCAAATACCACTTGTTGAAAAATCTATCGTTTGCTCCCTCATGGAAATGCTAGCCTTTTTGTGTATTAAAATTCCATGTATACACCATCTAAATTTTCTATTCCATTTCTCCATTTCCTATTCTGTTTCATTAGTTTATCTGTCTCTATGCCAGTATCAGACTGTTTTAATTATTTTAATTTTGGAGTATTTGGATAATATATAAAAGTATGTCCTGCAGTATAAAGTCTAAAGTTATCATGGTACAGAGCCCTTCCTAGGATGGCTCTAGCATAGCCTAGTATGGCCTTCCCTTTCTCCAGGCTCATTCCCCATTCACAGATCTCCTCTAAGAACAGCCAACCTGCTCACATTCTCATAGCTTTGCATGCTAGTCTTTATCTTATTCTTGCAGGGCCAGTCCCCTCATCCATACAAGAAACTATCCCTCTTCATTCAAGAGTGCCTTCTCATTTCTTTCTCTCTGACCATCTTTTCTCTACCACACACTTTCTTTACCAATCACTCTTATATGCTATACAAAATATAGCATGCATCTGTCTAGTTTATTGTGGCTGTTTTCTGTCTGTTCCCTCTCTCTCACCCAAAGAATACAGTTCCCTAAGGGCTATTTCTCATTTAGCTCTGTATTCCTCTCCCTATGTTTAGCGCTGAGTAGAGATAGTAAGTGCATGTTAAATGAATAAAAGTCATCACATCAAAATCATAATGATGCAAAATGAAACAGAGATGATAATTCTGGCTATTAACTACCCCCACTGAAGTTATGAAAAGATCTTGATGCCCGATTAAATATCTTTAGAGGATCTAGTGACAAAGAAGCAGCAAATTCTTGCTATTACTGTGGTAATATGGTACCTAAGTGCCACACATTGATAATATACCTGCATTTATGACAGCTGGGATCAAAATCATGCTCATTTTACCCAAATATATATGTAAAGCTAAACAAATCATAGTATATTTTATAGTCAGTAGCAGGGTCCCTTTCCAGTAAAAGAGTAGTAGCAGCATTGCCAAGTTCTCTAAGCCGTAAAAGATATCCCTGAATTAGATGTGGGAGTTCCTAAGCCAGACTCTTTATTTCATGTGTGTTAGGAAGAATTTGATGTTTCTCCTTTGATATCAAGTAATACAACAAACATACAGCATGTGTGGTCCTTGCATAGTAAAATTGCCTTTTCCTAGACTGTATGTATAATTGCTCCTAAAGCAAATTGACATACTTTCTGTAATGCCTTTAGATCTAGACATGTTATTAGACCATAGCCAGAGAGCTCTAGTCTTAAAGATGTGAATATTTGTAAAAATACAAGAGAAAAAGCTGCCTATTATTTTTGATACAGAGCAAGAACATTTCATAGTGTTAAGTTAAAAAAGAAAAGAAAACCTTTTAATGCATGTTGTGTTGAATTTTTTTTCCTCTGGTGAAAGCAGTCCCTTCTGATTTTCTTATCTAGCTTTTAGAGTACACTCTGCTTTCAAAGATGTTTTTCTCACACAGGTGCCTACAGCGTCATTTGGTCTGTGGCTGTAGAGACATAACACAAGTCAGTTTGACTAATTGCATAGTTAAGGCAATTCATCTCTCTTGGTTTTTCCTATATCCCCCAAGTTAAAGGTTTTGAAAGTTATTCCTTTTCTGTTGTTTAAGAACATTAAAGTCTGGTAATACACTTAATGTCTACACAGACCTCCCATTTTCCTCCCTGCTGTAAGAAAGTGAAATGATACTCATCACCATTCTTAGAGATAGTTCCCCACTTCTCTGCCCAGAATTCATGTTTCCAAGAGACATTGCCTCAAATACATGGGTCCAAATAACCTTTACTGTTTCTAAGATTCTTTTAAGATCTAAAAACATAGATATATTGTACTTTAATGAAAGACATGGTTTTTTCAACCCAACTTTACCCAAAAATAATGCTTTCCAAATTCTGGGCAAGGGTTTCTACCGTATGGAATCATCATACTTAGTTGGCTTTTACCAAAGAGGCCATCTTCTCCTAATGGAAAAGAGAGAACTCACAGGGAAGAAATTTGTCACTGTTGAGGGTACCTCCATCACCATGATTCTTCATCTTTTTCTGGTGTGGCAAAAATAAACTCATAGGTCCATATACTGAAATGATGAACCCAGAAGACATAGTTAGCCTAGCTGATGAGGTGCCTTTAAAACCGATGAGTTTCATTTTGTAAAGTCTCCGGGCAAACAGCAGCTGGTATCTCCACATACCTTGTGTTCATGCATCGCGTCTTACTTCCTTCAGAGTATCTCCTGACAGCTTTTCTAGTCTCTTTTGTACCTGTCATTCCTTTAAAGAGAGTGATTGAGATGCACACAGATGGACAAGAGGATTATAAATTATGCTCATGTAAAACGAGGACTGCCCATCTCTCCTTCCTCTTCTGCAAGCTCCCAGTGGCCATTCTTCCCGAAATAAAGAGAAAAAGAATTAAACAGAACTTAAGATATCCTGGTGACATAGGTAAAGAAAGATGTGAAAGTAATATTTATTTCTTCAGTGTAACAGACACAATGCTAGGGACTTTTCAACCCTTATTTTCAACATAGCACTATTCTCAACACAAGACAGCATTATGTCTGTATTTTGTATGAAGTGCCTGAAGATCAGAGAAGTTAAATAACTTGCCCAAAGTCACACAGGTACTAGCGGCATGTCGTGGTCTTTCCATTATATTCTCTCACCTTTTACTAAATTTTACCAAATTTTGTTATTTATTAAATGAAAAGAAGGCGATGTGAAATGAGTGGCTATACATCCTGAATTTTTAAATAGCTCTTCTAAAACTTTCAGTATTCCTACCCCCAAATCACATAGCAATTTAAAGGAGCTTTTCTCTCTTCCTTCAGGTAAAGTACGAGTACTCTGAGAGACCATATATGCTCAGTTAACCGAATCTTGTTAGTTCCCGAGACAGCACCACAAACCTCTGGTAACTCAAGACTCTTAATCCAGTTATTGTCCCATCCCTGACAGATGGCTCCATATCCCTGATAAGTCCACAGCTTCCTGTTGGTCGGCTCTCATCTTGCATGGTCCTCAGTTTTCTTCTGAGAAAAATTCACGGACATGGGTTTGCCCAAGGCAAATAACAAGGAAACAACTGGGTCGGATCAGACTTAGTTTCAAATGAGAAACATGTTGATTGCTGGTGCCTTCAGAAATATGGTATTCTTCAGAAAGTATTACTGTAGAAAATATGTGGTTGCATTTGGGGGGTATTTGAACTGTGTTTTGCTTCACGATTTGTTTTCTGTAACCGCTGATGCTGCCCCAAGTATCATCTTACAATCAGACCACTTGGTGATTATAATATTTTCTAGTTAAATGACATTTAAGGCCTCATTTTATGAGCTCCAGCATAATTGGCTAATTTGGTAAACTCCAGATGTGTGAGATAATGTGCCACTCGTTTAAGGGCCTTCCAGACAACATAAATGGCACAGCCCCAGGAGGTATAATCACTCCCTCTTGTTTTCATTAAGAAGGGGAATGAGTGGCTTGTGACACAAAGGGAAGGGGGACGTCTACAATTCAAAATTAACACCAACCTGGCAAGATTTGGACCTTTTCATTTTACAGGTGGACTAACCCCAAGATCTTTACCTTAATTTGGTGTCTTAGTGGGTCTACTTTTTAAAACATGATTTGCCTAATATAACACAACCAGGTGATTTTCGTGCACCATCTCTAAACGGAAAAACTTACCCCTAGAGAAAACCCATTGGGTAGCACCTAGAAACCCTCTCACTTCCTCATGGAAAGGCAGAAAAGGGTTGGACCTAAGGAGACAATGGAGGCACTAACTCTTCGCAGGAATGGCAGTTATTGGAGCAGTCAGCATCCTCACCACCTAAGCCACGTTCCAGCTTCACAAGGCCCCATAGTTGCTGCTGCTTTTTCTCTTTTCCCTCTACCCCACTTCCCATCCAACAGAAACCAGTTCATCTACCCAGTATTGCCAAGCCAGAGTGGAGCGGGTGGTTCTTAGCATCACTGTTCCCTAGATTCTGAGGCTGTTCCTTCTTATCTGATATACAGACCCAAGAGTTTGCATACAAGTGAGTCATGGGTCACTATATACTCACTGCTGCTTAACCAGTACAGAGTTTTCGCTCTGATGAATAATTGTGGACTGTACCCCAGGCCCCCAAGCGCGTAATCTGCAGTGCAAATCAATTGTGAGTAGGTCATTGGGTATTGGCTGGGTTTGCAAGCCTGGGGTACCGTAGTGAATTCATTCTTTGGTGGGTACCAGATGTGTACTGGGCCTTCTGTGTGGGTTTCCTGGTGTCTCAAGTGCCTTCTTTCTCTGCTCTTTTTTGTTTTACTAAAGAGGCCCTTCCTGGTACCCAGAAGACCTCCCTTGAATGCTCCCTTGTTTTTCAGCTTTCCCTTGTCTCAGCTTTATTGAGATATAATTGACATATAACATTGTGAAGGTTAGTGTGTAATACGTGATGATTTGATATATGTATTATTGTATTGCATAATGATTACCACGATACGGTTAGTTAACACATCCATCACCTCACATAATTACCATTTTTGTGTCTTTGGTGAAAACATTTATGATCTACTCTCTTAGCAACTTTCAAGTATACAGTGCAATATTATTAACTATAGTCACCATGCTATCCATTAGTTCCCTGTTCCCTTGTTTTTCTGTGGTGATAAGGAGAAAAGTAGACAATCCCAGCTGCTCTGGCTCCCACACCACAGAATTCTGCCCTGACCTGCCTGGGCTTCTTAATGATGGCACAAGTGTCTTCCATTTAGTGAGGTGGGGGGATGGGGTGAATAAGAAAAGAAATAACACAGTAGGTGAGAGTTTGGAGAATAAACTATAGCAAATCTGTCCGGCAGGCTTTACAAGTATTGGGCCCAGGTCCTGATTACGGCATCCGGCAAATGGAAGCCATTTTCTTCTTTCAAATCTTCTCCACTTTTGGAAAGAGAGAAAAGAGATGGTCTCAATTCAGGCATGGACCTATTCTGATTATTCCTGCATGATCTGTGTTCCTTTTAAAAATGGCTTATCAGTGCATTAGTATGTCATACTCATAAAATTTTAGTCATAAAATGTACGTTGCTGAGAACTTCAAACTCTGATTTTTAGCAGTTCAAGGTTAGAAATAAAAGAATGTAGGTTAAGGAGAAAATACTACAGAAGAATATATTCTAAAACACAGAAAGCTGAACCATTGGTACGTTATTGGGCATTTCTGTTTTACCAGGTTATTTTATACCACTGCAAAGGCAAACCGTTGCTGTTAGTTTAAGCAGTATTGGGTTGTGAAGTGGTCTTTACAGTCAGGGAGAGGATAATGAATTTCCACAGTGCTCACATAGCAGCATCCCTGGGCTTCCATGTCCCAGAGCTCTGTCAGAGGCCTTTTGTTCTGCCCACAGGGTGACCTTTAGAATGGTTTCAGCTCCTAGATTTCCCTCCTGTCATCACCACAGATTGCTAGCTGACAGTCACACTCCAACTCCCCCAGCCTCTCGCTAACAATGCTTTCAGACCTACTGCCTGGCCTTTGGCAAGGATTTAAGTGTTGCCAAAGAATAAGTGAAAACGTTTGCAGTGATGTCAGCTCGTCAGCAAAGCCTGATTAAGAGACCAAACACAGCCTCTCCCAGCTTGCAGTGCTGACAAGAAGGAAAAGGGGGACCAGTTGTTTGGGTGGAAGTAGTTGTCTTTCAGGAGCATTGGCTTCTCAATCCAGAGCCTGAGCAGATATTCCCCGTGTTTTATAGAGTGTTAATGGGAGGTGAGGGGATTCTATCGTCAACGGGAGATGTCCAATGGAAATATTTTCAGGCCTTTATTTTAACTTACCCTGGATTTCTGATGAACTAGATGCATAGTCAGCTTGGGAAAAAAATGTCTTTACCAAAACCATAATCCTTTTCTGGTGATTGTTCAACTGAACATTTTCAGATGAGAATGAGAGAAAATCTCCTAAAACTTCTGCCTTTATCTGATTCTCTTATTGTAGAAAATAACTTGGGCATGACTTGACATGACAAGGTTAAAGGAGTTAATATTTTATCAACATCATTGATTTCAGCTAGTGCCTGATATCATAGAATTACATCTTTCTTCTATTAGGAAGTCTTCTCATCTTGGTCATATGCAAGTTTGATCTCATTTTATTTTCCTTGGGAAGAAAAGGTCATATGGATTTTTAATATTCTAGAACACTGTTAAGAAGTTAAAAAAAACAATGATACATGCATACATACATACATGCAGGCATACACGTATTTAAACTAAGTTGAATTGCTTATCGTTTAGATTGCTACATTTTCTCTGTAAGTTCCATTAGCCAGATACCACTAGAGAATCTATGCCTGTTAATTATGGTAATTTCTACTCAGCTCCTGCTTGGAAATCTATTCCGTCACCCTATTGCAATGCCTTTGTCACTAGTTCATGAATTTTTTGTCTAGTCTCATAACTTTAGTTTTACCTTTCCTCCAGGTGTTTCACATGGTTTGGAACTTGAGAAAAAGGAGAGGTTCAGACACTGTCATTACAGGAGTGACTATATTCAAAACCATTGTTGCCATTTTGACCCTTTACTTTGTGAAATGTGTTTGTGAAATGTGTCCACATGTCTTACCTCACTTGTTGCTCACAAGAACCCTGGCAACAGGCAGGTGGGGACTATGATCTCTAGTTTTCTGGTTGGGAAACTGATAAGAATGATAAGGGACTTACCCAGCATCCCACAGCTGGTGTTTGTTGGGGTGAGCTTTCATCCAAGATCTTCTGCTACTGTATCATGCTCCCTACTCTGTCAATAACTTTATAGTGGTATTGGTAATAGCAGAAGCTACACCTCCCATTTATACTGGCCCAATTATGGGTTCAGAGCATTGCCATATATCTCATCTCACCTTGCTGAATAGCACCTGGGGGTGGGGGGCAGGGAGTAGAAGGTAGTATCTGCTATGGATGATTACATTCTGCAAACCATCAAACTTCAGCAGAAAGGAGGTTAGTAAGATTCCCAGAATAATAGATTGGTTCCCAAGATCAGCACTCAAAGAAGACAAAGGTGTACTTTTTCTTTAAATGACATCTTGAGCAAATGCAATTGGACTTAAAAATGTATTCTGAAGTGTGCCGCCATCATCCCAGGAGACCAAGATAGAGGTCCATGATCCTTTGGACAGAGCCCTGTTCAAAAGGAAGTTAATTGAGATGTGCTCTAAGTGTAAAACACATACTGGATTTTGAAAACGTCGTGAGTAAAAGGAATGTAAAGAATTTGTGTATAAAAAAGAATGCAAAAGAAGTACATGTTGAAATGATGTTTTGGATATGTTACATAACGTACCATCAACATTTTTAAAAAGAAAAGGACGCAGTGCATGAACTTATTTGACTTGTCAGTGCCTTTGCCTAACTCAACTTGAATATTGGGTAATAAGCAGAAATACCTCATGAAACATGAGATAAGGCATTTAACCAAGGTTTCTTGGATGAATTACCAGATGGGGTGAAAATCATCTATGACTGCAAGATATGTCAAAATATGTAGTCACCAAAATCGAAAGCAATATGGCCAGCCATACTCAGTGGCCTTATTCTCCTGTTGATAAACACTGTTCATAATTCTGTTTGGCCACAGAGAACTTGTAGGGAAACAAAGCCCTGGATACCAGGAATTCTAACGTAGACACAGTCTCAGTGGCAACAAAAAAGGAGGTAAAGTGTGAGATGAATTTTGGAAACTGCTAAGGAGAGTTTGTAATTTTCTGTTAGATGAAATAATTCTTTGATTTCTTTGCATGAAGCTTTTCCTAAATTAGAAGAATCAAGAACCAAAACGAGAAAAAGGACATACTCTTCTATCCTTACCATTTTGTATCCTAACAGTTTTCAGTGAATAGGCCAAAATGCATTTTAAAACTCAAATGATAATATTCCCAGAAGCTGGCACTATTTATAAAGGAACCAAAATTAAAAGAATATTTCAGTGTAATCCATTAAGCAATAAGGCATATCAATTACTAGAGATCTAGCTTCATGTGTAAAAAAAATTTGTTAGATTCCAAAATTATTTCTTGACCACTTATTCACTCCTTAATTCCCATGGTCTGACTTCTGTCTACACCTGAATTTACAAACTGCTCTCTCAGAAGTCACCATAGGACTCCAGTCCTTTTCCGTGGGATCTAAACCATGGGTAATTGTAAGGTGTGCTATTGTTTTATGTACCGCTCAAAAGATAAAATGCTGACAACTAAACTCCTTGGAGTGAGTTGATAATGGATAATGGTGTTGAGTGAGAAGGAGAAATTTTGAATGACTTTCTAGTCTTTCGTGTAAATGACTGCCAATAGCCAATTATGTCACCTGCACATTCATAAATCTTTATTGATTTCCTGTTGACCTATGTGATACGGTGCCACTAAGATGGCCCTAATGATCCCTGCCACCTTGAATTTATGTCCTGTATAATCCCCTCCTTTTAAGCATAGAGTAGATGTATTGACTTTCTTCCAATGAAGAGAATATGGCAGAAATGATGAAATGTCACTTTTGAGGTTAAAAAACTGGCTTACATCTAGATAGACCCTTCTTATTCTTCTTGCTCTTTTGGTTTCTTACATTTTTATTGCTTTGAAGTAAGCTCCCCAATGGAGGAGCCCACGTGGCAAAGAATTTAAGGTAGCTCGGGCCAATAACCAATTGTTATTGGGTTAGCAACAACCTCTGTTTAGCAACAACCTGGAACTGAATCCTACCCACAACCACCTGTGTGAGCCAGATAAGACCTCAGGCCCAACTGATAGTTTGACTGCAATCCCATGAGAGACCCTGAGTCAGGGACACATACTAAGCCATGCCCAGTTGCCTGATCCACAGAAACTGTGTGATAATAAACACACACACACACACACACACACACACACACACACACCTGAAACCCTCAACATGTTATTTATTTGGGACTCTCCATATCTGTTTTGAGTCTTCCAACCCTTATCTTACCTAGTGCCATCACATGCATCTGTGTTCAAGCCATTCCAGACCAATTATAACTCCTAAAACAATTTTCTGTGCTTCGAGGACACATCATCAACCCAAAATGGCATTTTTTTCTTTTGTCCAGCTCTGGTAATTCTGATCATCTGTAAGTGCCCAGCTAATATGGTACCTTTTCTTTAATACCTCTGACATTATCCAAAATAGAAATCATTTTCTCTGCCTGTTCTCTTATAGCACCTTCTTCAGAGTCAAAGAGACCTGGATTAGAATCCCACATATGAATTTGGGGACCTTGGGCAAATTACTTAATGTCATTGGACTTCAGTTTCTTTATTTGCTGAATGGAATACTAGTATCTACTATGTTGCCAGCACTTAGTTTAGTAGACAATGTATAAGTATGAACACAATTTCTAACTAATTCCATTATTATTACTTTATATTGTAGCTAATTATTTAAACTATTCACAGTTAAATGTATAGAGCCCTGATGAAATCTCTTTAGGACTTCTAAAGTGTATCATACAATTCTTTGCATGATAATCATCATCCAATATAATCATCATCCATTTTATGTTTGCTGAATTTAATTGAATGATTACTAGTTTCATATTAGTTGGATTTGGGCATTTAGTTTTTAGATTCAGGGGATTCACCATTGACAACTGTTGCCAGGTGGTGGTATTGATAGGTTCTGTTAGGGAAACTGGAAGGGCTGATGAGGACCCAAGCAAAGGCAAACCATCTACCCACCTTGCTTAGAATGTGTTCTATCTTCACTGCTGTACTTAGGATGCTTGCCTGCCTGGGAGTAAATAAGCACAGCAACCCAGTACAGTATAAATAAAATAAAATAAAAACCAACTATTCTGATCAATAAAAAGGTGAGTTAAAGTAAAACAAAAGAATATTTAAAACAGAATCAGAGGCAAATCAATAGTTAGACTCTTGGGGTGCCTGGGTGGCTCAGTTGATTAAGTGTCCGACTTTGGCTCTGGTCATTATCTCATGATTCATGAGTTCAAGCCCCACATTGGGCTCTGTGCTGACAGCTCAGAGCCTAGAGCCTGCTTCAGATTCTGTGGCTCCCTCTCTCTCTGCCCCTCCCCCACTTGCTTGCGCTGTGCTCTCTCTCTCTCTCCATCCCTCTCTCTCTCTCTCTCTCTCTCAAAAATAAACATTAAACAGAATTTTTTTAAAAAGAGACTCTTAAAAGACTATGCTGACTAACTTTTGATTCTTGCAACCACAGAGTAGTTTGTACCAGAACAACCCTCCTGATGAAAACAACTACAAACATCGGACAAAATACACAAAGCTGCTCTCGAAGGCATTAGAGAGTCATCAAAGCAGGCAGAACTTGCAAGGGGCTACAAGGTCAGAGGGAAGAAAGCCCACCTCAGTGAACTCTACATTTACTTGGGCTTTTCCCATTCTTTGCTAAGTCTTATGGGAAGGGTTGGGGAAGGGAATTAAGACCAAGTCTTATTTGAGGACAAAAGTTGGAGATTGGTGTTCAGAGCTATCATATGGCTGGGACATGAGAAGGAAAAATCCCAGAGAAGAAAGAAACTAGAGAGAAGTGAGCTTTTATATGCAGTTTCCCCCTGAGGCATTTGCCAGCTCCTAACCTGCAAGTGAACAGGAAAAAAAAAACTCCAACAAACTCAGCCAAAAAACCACCCAACCAACCAACCAAACAAACAAACAAAAACCCAAAAGCTGACAGACTATAGAGAGGAACAGAGAGATAAGCAGTCCCATGATGCTGGGGAGACGAGGGTTGGCGTTCAAGCCCAAGAGTGCTGGTAAACACAATAGGTTTTCAGTTGAGACTTAAAATCTCCACTCCCAAGGGTGAGGGCTCTGCCCTAGGAATAAGGACAAAATATAAACACATTGTTTCTTCTTTTTTTTTTTTAAGTTTATTTATTTTGAGAGAGAGAAAGAGAGAACACAAGCAAGGGAGGGGCAGAAAGAGAAGGAAAGAAAATCCTAAGCAGGCTCCACGCTGTCAGCTCAATACCCATCAACCACAAGATCATGACCTGAGCCGAAATCAAGAGTCAGACACTTAACCAACTAAGCTACCCGGGCGCCCCTGATCATGTTGTTTCTAATAAAGCCTAAGTTCAAGATTCAGCAAGATGAAGTTGATTTGCTGTATTCCATCTGTTCACTGGGACAACATTTATTCAAATACCATCATCCAGAGGCTCTTTGATTTTTTTTTTTTAATGAACAATGCCCTACATTCATTTAAAAAAAATCACAGAGTCTTGGGGTATA
The DNA here is from genome assembly GCF_003009895.1 of Hyaena hyaena. NCBI lineage: Eukaryota > Metazoa > Chordata > Mammalia > Carnivora > Hyaenidae > Hyaena > Hyaena hyaena. Next base: position 636,401 of record NW_024081175.1, read on the forward strand.
AAAGACCAAAGAACCAAATTATCAGGAGAAACAGAAACAACAAATGACTCAAATTTTGGAATTATCAGACAGTGACTTTTAAATTTATTTAATTTTTAGTGTGGTACCATTTCCATAACATAAAATTTACCATTTAATCATGTTTAAATGTACAGGCCAGTGGCATTAAGTACTTTCACTTTGTTGTGAAACCATGACCACTATCCATCTCCAGAATGTGTTCACCTTCCCACACTGAACTGTATTATCATTAAGCAGTAACTTCCTATTTCCATATGACCAATCTATGTACTTCACATAAAAGGAATCACACTGTACTTGTCATTTTGCAACTGGCCTATTTCACTTAGCATAATGTCTTCAGGGTTCATTCCTGCTGTAGCATGTGTCCAAATGTCCTTACTTCTTTTTTTTTTTTTACGTTTATTTTTGAGAGAGAGACAAAGACAGAGTGCAGGCAGGGAGGGGTAGAGAGAGAGGGAGACACAGAATCTGAAGCAGGCCCCAAGCTCAGAGTTGTCAGCCTAGAGCCCGATGCCAGACTCGAACTCACAGACTATGAAACTATGACCTGAGTCAAAGTCAGATGCTTAACTGACTGAGCCACCCAGGTGACCCCAACTTTCCTTCTTTTAAAGGCTGAATAATATTCCATTGTATGCATATGCTATATTGTGTTTATCCATCATATGTCAGTGGACAGTTGGGTTGTTTGTACCCTTTAATTATTGTGAACAATGCTACTATAAATGTGGGTGGATAAATATTTCTTCAAAACCCTGCTTTCAGTTTTTTTGAATATATATTCAGATGTGGAATTTCTGGATCATATGGTAATTCTATGTTTAACTGACAGGAACTTTTGAAAATATATATGATAAGTACGTTTGAAAAAGTAAAACAGGGGCACCTGTATGCCTCAGTCAATGAAGCATCCGTCTTCAGCTCAGGTCATGATCTCACGACCTGTGAGTTCAAGCCCTATGTCAGACTCTGTGCTGACAGCTCAGAGCCTGGAGCCTGCTTCAGATTCTGTGTCTCCCTCTCTCTTTAACCCTCCCCTGATCACACTCTGCCTCTGTCTCTCTCAAAACTAAATAAACATTAAAAAAATTTTTTAAAGATAGGGAATTTCACCAGAGATATGAAATATGTTTTTTAAGAATTAAATGAAAATCTTGAAAAATTCTGTAACCAAAAGTGAGAATTAAGTAGGTGAGTTTTCAGCCCACATATTAAATCGTCAACATATAATTTGTTAATTATTTTATAAATTTCTAAATATGATGGGACATGTTTTATCCTACTAATTTGCAGTAGTAGGTATTCCATATTGTAATTAGCTGATTGAATAAGTACAGAAATAGTAATAATAATAATGTATTTTTGCAGGGGAATCAAAATATTTTTAATTCATTTTAAGCAACTAAAATAATCATAATTTGCTAGGGGCTAGGCACTTTGCTCAGTGTCTTATATACACTAACTCAATATGTTCTCAGGACAAACCATGGGAGAGGAGCCATCATTCTTCCCATTTTACTGATGCGTCAACCAAGGCCAAAAAGTTTATGTAACTTGTCGGACATTTCATAGGTTGTAGGAATTTGAACCCATGTGATCTGGGTCTAGACCTTTACCACTTCATTACTTTAAAAGAAATGCTTTTTTAAAGAAACATAAATTGTTCTGTTTTGACTCACTGACTAGCTGCAAATCTCTGACAATAAATAGAAAGTTGAGAAACCAAATTGGTTGGTGACATGTGCCAGGGCACTAAACTCTTCTTTTAATGTGACCCTTACATTTATTCAGATGTCCCTTCTGGACAACAAAATATGACTGGATATTTTTTGGCATGGGCTCTGTTATATATGTTTGACGTATAAGAAACAATACCATGATGAACGGAATGTCCCGTCTTTCTCCTTGAACTCCAAATTGCTCAAGGCCACAAGATACAAAACACGGGTTTAAAGTTGACACTCTCCATTTCCTCCTTTCATGTTTGTGGATCTCATGTCAGGATGCTGATGTTTTACCTTTTCTACATCTCTGTCTTCATTTCTTCCTTTACCCCATCATTTGTCTTAACTGTTTAATCTTTATGCTACACCTCCTCAGAGCATGATGGCTTTTGATTGCAGATATCTTCTCCAGTGATGGGACATTCCTTGGGAAATCCATTTCTTTCAGCCTTGGCAGAGAAGATCGTGCATTTATTACATAGAACAAAGGGAGTATTCATCAGGACCTTAAGATTCCCAATATATTTGCCTTCAGCTCTCTTCTCCTCAAAACTCTTTGTTCATCCAGGTTACATTTCTAAGTGCCCCACATCCTATTTTAATCTCTTATTTTGGACCCTTCAGTTTACCCTTCAGTATAAAAGACCCTTTCATTCTTTCTTTGCTTGTTTGTTTCTTTTCTTTCTATAAAAAACAAAAAAGAGCTACTCATTTCAGCCAGAATTAAAATAAACAAAATTAAAAGAACAGCTCCTTTTATGATAGTGGACAATCACTTTATTAAGTATCTCTTAAATCCTCTGTGGTTTTGGACCAATTCCCTGAAGTTTATATAGCTTTTTGATATAGGAGATGAAGGGCAAACAGCATTATCCTAGCTAAGAACAGATTTCTGTATCTTTTCTATACTTATGCTGTTTCTTTACCAACCTTGAAAGAGCACTTGTAGCCCAGCAAGCAAAAAGTATTTAGTGGCTGCTCGAATATACATAACCCTCTGTTCAACAACACAGCGAGTATATTTAAAAGGCACTGGCCTTCTAAAAGCTTAATTCTGCAATGAAATAACTGGATGAACAAAAATTATTGTTTCAGTCCCATGGTTCTATTAAATCTCTTTGTGGAAAAATCTGTTGAAAAGCAACTGCAGAAAAGGTGGAGATTCCACCAGAAAACAGAGCTGCATTTTCAATACCTCCATATCTCTTCGCATCTCTCGTATAACCATTCTCAGTCACAGGAAAACAAACCACGAAAAGTATGAAGGGACTTTCCAGACAGAAATAAACTGTCCCCATAGGAAATAAAAATCTTCAAAGTGTCCCTTTCATTGAACTTGTTTCTTTTTCTACAACAAATAGACACATCAGACATAAAATTTAATTGAGACACACTAAAGTAAGGGTCTGGCTTACCTGAATAGGGGAGATCACAGCATTCCATTAAGGAGACAGCAAGGTGCTAACAATGCACTGACGATTTTATATCACAGTAGACTGAACTTATAATCACCATCATCTCTTCAGACTATCATTTATTTAGGATTTCTGCAGCCTCCTGTCAAACTCTGCTGTGCGATCCTGTTTTACATTTCTCTTCCTGTGTGTTTGTTTTAATTTAAAGAGCCAGTATGCATATTGACAATTCTTTGACAGCAAAGGTAAAACCACCAGGAGTGTATCTGTTTATTGAGGACTGACAGCTTTATAGCGAACATAAAAATAATCTAATGTTTATTGGGGCAAATGTTTGGACTGAGGATTAAGTGAAACTAGTGAATAGAGAAAACCTTTTCATCCTATCCAGACTTTTCAAATAAGGTTTGGGATCAGCTACATAAAAACTTTTGGGGTTGATTTTTTTAACGCTCTTCTCTTAATTTGTGCCACCGCTCACTCTTCGACTTTGCTACCCTGAATTACGTTTTACAACAGGGGTTTTGAAGTAAGTAAAACCTTGAAGAGGAAGATGCTACTGTTCTCAGAGATTCATTGCTATAGAGTTTACCTGGGCCATGCAAACTTTCTAGATAACAGTGAAGCAAAATTTAAACCACGTTGCTTATCATATAAACTGTCTTTTCTACGGTTTCCTATAATTCACATATAGTAAGATCTCTTAAATTATTTTGATCTTGCTTTTTTGTTGTTGTTGTTCTTTTTCATCATTGTCAGTAGGGAAGAGGAGCAAACTGCTAGAAGCGGTTTTAAAACTAGTTTTAAACTGTGAAGTTGTTTCTCAGTTTCGCCTGTAGCTAAGTATCAACAGCATTAGATTTTTGTCTTTATCTTAATTAAATGAGACATTTGAAAGGCTTCAAAAAATAAGCTATTTTTGCTATACATACAAATATGACCCATTTGGAAATAATCTGTTAGATTAAAGAGAGTTCATCAAATTATTGTTAGACTAATAATATTTGACTTTATTTGTTAAATTTTTATTAGCTATAATTACCACTAATATCTCTTTTCCTGCATCTTGCCTCCAACAAATAAAGAATTTTATGTTCACCTAACTCATTGTTGCAACATTAAGGTCATTATTCTTTCTCCTCTCTTTACCACACTTCTCCACGCCCACCCTGTCCTGACCCTATTTTATGTTGAGTAAAATAAATGGGAGGAAAAAATTAGGCACCTTGTTAAAGGTCGCTTGCTAAGGAGTGGCTGCACAGCTAGAAATGGAAACAGGTCTACTGGCTGAGTACAGCGCCCCAAAGCAATTATATAAAGTGCACTAGCTCTTTCCTTTTGAAAAAGTTGTGTATCTCCTGACAAAGTTATATGTGAACATTCAAATAACTCAGTTTTCAGTGTCATCACTGGAACTAACCGTCCCTATAGATACAGGTGTCCTGTGCAAGTATGCTGTGTATAGCACATGCAAACAGACCAAAGAAATGCCGGGGATGACAGTCTTGCAGCAGCTGAGAAAGTTACACCACGTCTGTATCTAAAGCTAATTAGCATGTCACCAGCGGGCAGGAGTGATCTATTCAAGGGTCAAGATCCTGTCACAGCCATCTTGATATCCCTGGGATGTGACAGTACTGGAATCTTAGAATTCAACAAATCTTTGCTGAACTCAGCTAAACTAGATTAAAATTTTTAACTCTGTTTAAAAATGATGTTGGTCCTTTTTTTTTTTAAAGAAAGTAACATCTTATTTATTTACTAAGTGAAATATAATTTATTCCTCAATAGATTTAATTTATTCTTAATTCCTTCCTGCATTATGTCCACCATGGTGATGATTGCCTAACATTTTAAAGTGTTATAATGTCTTACCACGCAGAGATTGCTAATAAATTGGCAGTTGATCTTCTTCTGATTTACATGGTGCTAAACTTTAAAGGAGGAAAAACATCTCCTCCCTTTTTTTTTTTTTTTAAGATCTGGGTGGTGGTGGTGGTGGTTTTTTTGTTTGTTTGTTTAAGTTTATTTGTTTACTTAGAGAGAGAGAGAATGAGCAGGGGAGGGGCAGAGACAGAAGGAGGGAGAGAATCCCAAGCAGGCTCCACACTGTCAACACAGAGCCAGACATGGGGCTCGAAACCCCAATCCATTAGATTATGACCTGAGCCTCATCAGATGCTTAACTGAGCCATCCAGGCACCCCAAGCATCTCCTCCCTCATCAGATACCACTGTTATCCTTTATTACACTCCCTGTGACTCTGATACACCAGAGCAACTCCTTGGCATTTAGGCTATACTTGTTCTGAGGGTCTCACATACACACTGTATTGCATGTGCTGAGTTCTGCTCTTCTTCTCATGCCCTCCAGGCCAGTCTGCATGAACTGCCTACTAGTTTTCAGACACAGTTTATGATACTGCCATGGCTCTCTGACTTACTCTGTGAGTTTGCCTCCTTGTTCCTCCTCTGGGTTGACGACGGGAATCTCGGAGTGGCAAACAGTTGGCTTCTACCAATTGTCCCGAGAAGGGCTTCATCTGGGCATGTGAGTCACACTGCACAAACACTTCACACATCCACACTGTCAGTCTCAGATCTACACCAGCCCCGGTTTTAGAAATAAACTCTTCCTCAGTCTTCGGCTTCTCCGACTAGAAATCTAGAGGTTACAAGTAACCTCTTATAAATCCAACCTTTTAAAACCAAAACCAAACACCTCTAACAACATGCTAAGCCTAAGTGGTTCACATTTCATTTTACACTTTAAGATGCCTAGATCTTTGTTAGGATCTGTCAGCCAAGCAGAATTGTGGTATAGGTATGCTGCACTCTTACCACAAGAACCTGGACTCAGACCTTGACCTAAGGAATCACATAACACAACAGAACTCTGCCCCCAAGCAAAATTTTGCTCAGAATGGAATCGGTTTACTTGTAACTTAAATTGACCAAACTGATCACTTATTTATGATCCTTAGGACTTACTAACATAGTTAAAATCATTTTCTAAGCTATATACCACTCAGCAGCATTTTAAAATCATGTTCTAATTTTGTTTATTCCCTCAAAGCCCTTATAACAAAAAGCAATTTAAGTAGATTATTTTTTATTGTATCTTTAGAGTGATTATAATGAGCTACAGTCATATAGGGTGGCCTGGGAATTCCCTCATTTTCCTCTAGATTCATAAAGTCATAATAAATAAAGTCTTCGCCAGAAAGGTCTAGTGGCCTTCAATAATACAAGCATGCTGTATGGTAAAACAAATTCAGTAAATCCATAGATTCATGCTGCAAGTAAAATTTGGATTATTTGAAATTTATGAGATTTTTATATTGTTGATTTTTTACTCAATTTTATGCAGAGAGCCATTGATATAAACAAACTTTTAGTTCTTATTACTTGGACAAGAGTCTTATTTTGCTAGGATGTGTATATACATCATCAATAAGTAGCTCTACAGTTAAACTTTTAAATCATTACATAATCATATTTTCTAATCAGTCTGAAAGAAGTATATTACCTACTGGTGTTGTTAAAAGACCCACTGCAATTCATGTCGTTAAAACGCTATTAAAAGTTACCGTTATTTTTTTTTTCTTTTTTCTTCCTTTGTGGACATAAAAACACTCCTGGAAAGAAATGAAAACGTGCCTATCACTAACTAGGAAACAACTTCCTACTCATTTCTACTCCCTTGTTAATGCTCCATGCACCTGCCCCTGATTGTATGTATTCATTGCCTATGTGGTATTTTAGCTACACTAGCCTTTGCCACAGATTTTTTTTTTTTTTACTCATTTGCCTTGATGCTTGCTGATTGACATTTTCATCTCTGTTAACTATTTTTTTTTCCTTTGAAGTTACATCATAGTCGCTGTCCAAGTCTGTTTTTTTTTTTATTCATAGCCCAATAAAATAAGTGTGTTTCATGAACTTCTTTGATTTCCTTCTTCTGGCCAAGTTTTTCCTGCTTCTTTACTGATCCCCACAATGAGTATTTTACTCTGGTTCTCTTGAAGGTGTGTGTGATTTGATGAAGTTCCATTGCATAAATAAAACCAAGCCAAAACTTGCCATTCAAAAGATAAAGCCAGGAGAGAATAAAGACCATGTGTCAATACAGAGAAAAAGACTGACTACAGCTATTTTTTCTCTGCTTGGTATTTATAGTCATTTCTATGGAAACTGCACGTGGATTTCTGAGGATTGAATTTAACCCTGGGGATGTGCACAAGTAACTCTGAAAACATTTGGTCCATTAACTTTGGGTTCATCATATATTTATGACTGTGCTTCCCCTTAACTTCTAACTGCAAATAACATTGTGTGTGATGTGTGAGGCTATCATGGTATTTGTGCTGAAGGATTTTTGTGTGTCTTTTGGAGTCCGGGGCGGGGGGGCAGACGTTAAAGTGGGATGGGCAGAGGCTTCTTCTCCTTCAAGATGACTGTGAGGCACAGAAAAGCATGATAGCTCCCTGGCCGCTTGCAAGTGTGAGCCCAAGGTTCTTTACTTACTCTGTTTATTCAGATTTTCCTGTTAGTGACTTTGCCTGTCTGTTTCTTCTATCCCCATTCCCCCCCACACTCAACCTCTGTTTTCCCTCAGAATACAACTGATTAGGAAATTTCAAATTTTGGAGACATTCTCCTTTTGCATTCCCCACACAATAGAGAAGTAATCACAGTATCTTTGCCTATATATTGCCGGTTTCTATCCAGACCTTTCAGTTTTGTTTGTGGTGACCATGCAGTCATATGTGTATGCTTTAAGATGATATTTTTGCTTTGCTCAGGCTTTGAAAAAAAGTAAATAAAGCCAGCGTACGACCCTATTTTAGAGGGTAAGGGCATGACAAAAAGGCAAATAAGAACGTGAAAGAGGAGTTTCAGGAAGAGAGAACTGGTGCTGACTGCCTTTAAGATGTGGGTGTAAGATGCGGTAGGAACAGTGATAGTGGTGGAATATTTTTTCCTTGATCGAGGTCCTGGTGGTGTTGGACGATTGAGAACTATTTCAGAACACAGACCAAAAAGCAGTCTTACACACTGCTTTTAGTTTTTTAATGACAGAAGAAATATTACATTGAGAACATGGAAGTAGTAAACATTTGTGTACCGATGGATTAAACTTTAAAGCTTTGCACACCAAAATTCACGGAGCAAATGTACAAATTAAGCTTTCACTACGTAAAAGTACCCACTTAACCTGTCCAATTCTAGATTTTTCTCAGGGGATCACTAGCTAGATGGTGTCCTCTGCCTGCCCTGCGGTTGCCTACACTTTGGACGTTTCACAGTTTATTAGCAATTCAAACACAGACCAATTTTTCTATTTATTTAATACTTGACCCCCATTCTGATGGAGGAGGGGTGTGTTCCAGCTCTTGACAGTGGGTTTTCAATTACCCATGTGGCCTGCCTCCCATTAACAGGAATAATTGGGAACTGGATGTCCAGAATACAGATGCAGAGCCATTGAAAAATTCTGCTAGAAACATGAATTTTACAGGCCTCTGTTAAAGTCTCTTCAAAAAGATCATGTTTTTGTGGAGACTGTGGCTATCAGACCTCAGATATACTCTTTCTCCATCATACATATTTCTGTCTCCTAGCATGTAAAATATTACCCTGTTTTCTGCTTCTTTAGGACTAGCATGGGACTCATCACCTGAGCCTCCAGAATAATTTTTGGCCCTGTAGTAATAGAGTTCTTTGGGGGAATAGTGGATAGTCCAATACCTCAGGGTATTGATAAGTACTTACTTCATTACGTTAATTTTTTTCATACTGTCATTTAAAAAACATGTAATCTCTTTTTGAAACATGTCATTTCAGTATAGTATCATACAGAAAGTACACATAGGCATACAGTTTCAGTGAATTTTCACAGGCTAGATACTGATATATCTAGGACTCAAAAAAAAATAAAACAGAATATTTTCAGCTCCCAGAGGACTCCTGGTCCCTCCCTCCATTCCCTATTGCACCCGGCTCCCCAACAATGGTAAGGACCATCTTGATGTTGACTCTTTTTAATTTTCAAATATCACATCGTTTTCTCAACAGGTTTATTGGCTGATTTTTGTGGGAGAGCAAAGGGGGGTGGTTAATCCCCTATAGCTGACTTCTTTGCATTGTGGGATTTTCCTGGCTGTTAATTATTAACTTTTCCTTAAAATAAAACTTCCATTGTGTAAGGAGAAAAACTCCATGAGCACAGTACATGTGATATAAATCACTTTTATGTCTGTGAAACAGCTGAGTTTACATTTTTATTACATTGTTTGAAAAAGTATCTTTTCATCTGGAAAGAATCAGTTTAAAATGTGATTGTCAACACAACTAAACCAGTTTTCTGTTTAAAATGGCTGCTGGTGGAGCGAAGAACCATAATTAAGCCAGATTTTTCTCAATAGATATTAGTTACTAAAAGCTAGAGGCTTTCACTGAGATTTGTAAAAGAAATTGCTAGACTTTAAAGGCAGGTAAAGTATTTTTGTTTAGATGGAGGAAGTAAATAAGTAATGAACAAAAATTGTATTCTAAAAGTGCGGAATGTTTCCCTGTGTGAGGTGATTTATTTAGTGGTATAGTTTTAAGTTACATTCAAAGTAATGCATGCAATTATAAAGTGTTGCCCAATATGAATACTTCAGTTTGAAAAAGTGCTTACTTATTAATTAGCAGCTTATAGTGTAATTTTCTCTCTAAAGATTTTTAGATTTAAATAATTCTGGGAACATCCTTTTAGAAATATACTAAGGCTCAATTAGATTACTCATTCTAATATAGGCATAAACAGTAGTTTTAAAGCCTATAGTCATTTGCTTATGTTTGCTCATTTCAGGCTATTTATTTTGAGATTTAAAAAAAACAGGAAAGAGAACTTTTGATGGTATTTCTTGCTGCATTTAATTTTGAACTCTATTATTAAATGAAAATTGATAACATGTTCCTTTTATTACTGAAATATTATCTTTGGAAGATGTAGTACAGATTTTGACAATGCCCATCCCCTTTTCCCAGTACCGTGATACTGTGATATATGCAGTTTTATAATAGTCCAAACTTCCCAAATTCCTGCTTTGAAAAGTTTATTTTTCAAAACATAGGGCAATCATCACTGTGCAATTGTGTGTGCTAGCTAACCTTTCATCTTAAACCAGATTTCCCAAATCCCATTATTCTGTGGTTTTTCTAATAGAGGACTTATTTTAGCACCCTCAAAAGTGCTGCAGGTTTTTTGGAGAACAAAAATTCTCAATAATCTGTAATTGAGTGAGCTATCTGTTTAAATATGAGCAGAACAGAAACCATTTTGAATATCCAGTATGAGCTCATGAGCAAAATAATTTTGGGAATTCACTGTGCCCAAACCCATAGGTGGTGGTGGTGGTGGTGGTGGTGGTGGTGGTGGTTGTTGTTGTTGTTGTTGTTGTGAGCTAAAGCAGAATAAATCCGGCATTTTACCTGACAAGAGCAGATATGGCAGAACTTCAAAGACAGAAGGAGAGAGATAGAGAATTTACAGATTTAAACAGAATAATGCACCAAAACCCTTAAAAATTAGGTTTAGAAATAATTGAAATTTTTGCAAGGTCTGAAACTTTGATGATGATGATTTATTTTGGTTTGGATGTTTCTTTTGAGCTAGTTAATAATTATTATTATGCTTATTACCTTAGAATTATTGCTGTAAATATACTTCTATCTTAAGATGCCACCACACCTGAAAAAGTTTAACTTTAACAAAAATACTTCTAGATGCTAAGGCCAACAGATACTAAATGCTACCGTATGAAGCTGTGGATCTCATCTTTAAAGCTTGTAAGTAGTACTTTGTACATGTCTTTACTTTCTTTATCAACTATTTGATAGTTTCTTTGATGAAGACTGATAGAAATAAATGTTTTCATGAAGAAAGCTGCTAGCAAAATTAAAGCATAATGACCGCAGATGAGCATCAAATACCCAGTGGTTTTCTTAAAAAGACACATTCCTTCTTCACTCCAACCTTTGTCCTTTTTTTGCCCAAAGACACTTGCTCTACCCGCAAGCCCCACCTTCCAAAAAAAAACAACTATGAAATACTTTAAGCAAAACCGATTATCAGTACCAGAACTCTAATATCAAATGATTCTTACTCTTCATTTCACTGAATTTAACTTTATGAGAGATTATCATAGTACTGCACTGTCAGTATTAATTCCAAATACTTTAACTTCCTATCAACTTATTTTCTTGTTTCTGTTATACAGGTAATATTTGTATGTATTACACTTATCAGCTCATAGCTGAAATTAAGCGGACATTAACAAATAAGTCCAATGTTAATACGTAATTGAAATAAAATCTGACAAGGAAACAACAACAACAAGGAAACATTAGGTAAATATCTTTTTCTGGGAAAGCTGAAGATATTTTACTTGGTTGCAGACACAGTAAAATGAGTAAAACCAAATCTACAAAAATCCTGTTTTCCCGTGGAATTTCTAATTTGACAAGTCCATTAAGCCATAAACCCGATGGTTGGAAAACTGATCTTTTCTAGGTAAGCAAAACAACTGAAGAGAAAGCAGTGACTTACTTTTCATGAGGGTCAAACCAGTGTGACAAGTTTAGTTCTCAGAGATATGAGGTCCTCTTAGGAAAGGAGAAGAAAGACAGATGACAGCAAAGCACGTACTTTCAATATTGATAGAATCCAAAGATTTCCATCACGATTTTAACTGTATGCACAGACACATTCCTTAGTTGGCTGTGGAATTAAAAGATGCAGTTTAAATGCTAAATATTTTATAGTATTGCAAGAGAACGTTTGGAGCCTTTTTGTTTTTCGACACATACAGATGTGGGATGCCTGTCTTCGGTTGCTGTGGTCATCCAGATTAAAGGGTGGTGTGGCGCTTGGGCTCAGGTGATCCAGAAAGGGGGTGGGCTACAGAAGGGTGGCGTCCCCCACCACCTACCTCCGTGGCTCAGCCTTCCATAACTGCCGCCCTTTGTTGAGAATTGTTGGCAGTGGCAGCAGTTTGCAGCTTCAGATAAGAACCGCTGTTCTCAGGTAATGCCCTCGATCAGAGCCCTGATGACAGACTGTGGAGTGCAAGTTTTTTCAGGTGCTCTGTTTGCTCAGTAATCCTTCAGTGCCAATCTCCTCCAAAGAGTGAGCGGGACCCATCGGTAATGGACATCAGCCATTAAGCTCGTAATATTTGTCATAGATCAGGTTACTGCTTTGTTACTCTGGAGTGATGAATGGATGCCGTTATGCTTTAAGAAAATAAAGCAATGCTATAAATATGTTCAAACTTATGAAAGTGGCCACTTTATTTCTTCCATTTCTTGAAAAATAAGTGCAGAGTGCTGCAGACATGCTAGTCTTTTCCTTTCGAAGTACAGAGAGCAATGTGCTTTAAGTTAGTGTTTGCAGTTGCTTAGGGTCCACATCAAACAAATTACTCTGAGTGTCTACACTGCGTGTTGCCTTGGTTTGATACAGCTAAGTTTACGCATTGCACAAGCAATCTGATTAAAACAGGCATGCTTGCAAAGAACTATTCAAAGAAACTATTTGTTCCTGCCTTAAAAAAAATCCAAACAGGGAATTTAGGTGTTAAAAATAGCATGAGGCCAAAGCAATTCTTCATCCTAGCTGTTCCTATGTTAACTAGACATGTTTCTGCATCACAGGAAGAAGTAATAATTTTTTTAACTTTTTGATGTATTTCTGTAAGAAAAAGTGTCTAGAAAATGATATTGTACTTAAAACTGTTTTGTACACAACATTTGCATGTTTTGTTAACATAATTGCACAATTGTTTGAAATAGTATTAATTCAGTTTAGTATAAAATGGGCTGCGCTTTCACTCTTTCCATCTTTTCTATATTAAAGTCATTTTCAGCATTCTTTTTTTTTTATTATTTTTCACAAAAGTTTGTCCTTTTTTGTTTAAAGTTTGTCCTTTTTGAAAATACCCAGGAATTAAATTCTAGAACTTGCATGCTAAGTATGTTTTAAAACCCTTTTCATTTTGATTTATTATTTTTATAAAATTTTTACATGCCATTGGCTTCATTGTAAAGAAAAGAAAAACTTAATGGTGAAATTAATTTCTGTTATCTCAAAAGTCTAAGCTTTTGAGCACCGAGCTAGGAGTAGAATAAATGACTGCTCTCTTGCCCTATCATAGTTTTCATTAGTTTCTCAGGATGTTCTGAGAATATATTTGAAAGGCCATTTCCCAGACTCTCTCTTAATGGCCTCTCTCCCCCCTCTTCTTTCTTCTGCTCTTCCCAACTAATGCAAAACCCCTTCAAGTCACTGAGAGCACGTGCCTCATGTTCCGTATAATCTGATTTCTTGGGGGCCACCAAATAAACGTTAAAGAACATGACCTCAGTGGCTGCCATGACACTGTAATTTCCATTGTCAAGGCTCTCAGTGTTGATTCTTCAACCCTCAGGCAAGAAAACTTATGGAGGACAGTGACTCACTACTGCCAGAGAGGTGAGAGACCTGCTTTCATCAGCTCTATGGAGGCCCCAGCATGGCCAAGGACATTACTTGTATGACGCTGGGGTCTAGGGTGCACGATGATATGCCAAACACTTTCAGAGTTTCCCCATCCCACCTCCATCTTCATGCCATTTTTTTACTTCTTTTCTAGATGGCCCTGAAGAGGGGTTTTAAAGTACAGGGCTACCCAATAGAATAAAGAGAGCACAAACTGTACAGGACCTTTGTGCTCCAAGAAAAAATAATTAGAATGATCTCAGGACTCAGAGAACTTCACAGAGACACCGTTGAAGGGATTAAACTAAGAATTTAAGCTCTGCCTAAAGAATGATGTCCCTGGGAATTTAGACACAATTTAGGGATATTCAGGATTCACTTTGTGACAGTTTTCCTGATTAGTCTTCAAATGGAACTCTTCTAAACAGCCTCTTCTGAATACCTGTCCTAATTGCAGGAATATTGCAGAGTATTTTTTTGAGTGAGTTATACAGAAAAGAAAATAACCTCTGGATTACCCAGCATTTACATTCAAGTATTCAAAACTAGGTTGGTTTGTTTTTTTAATTTTTTAATGTTTTATTTATTTCTGAGAGAGAGAGAGAGAGAGAGAGAGACAGTGTGAGCAGGGGAGGGTCAGAGAGAGAGGGAGATACAGAATCTGAAACAGGCTCCAGGCTCTGAGTGAGCTGTCAGCACAGAGCCCGACGGTGGGGCTCAAACCCACGAACCATGAGATCATGACCTGAGCCGAAGTCGGACGCTTAACCAACTGAGCCACCTAGGCACCCCAAAACTAGGCAGTTTTTAAATGCCAGCATATCGACTATATTTAAAGAACAATATAGATGCTTGAAACGTGCCAAACAGCAGGGAACAGGAATAATTTTTAATGAATGCCTACTCTGGTTCTGGGTTCTTTATACACATTACATTATGTGAGCTTCTCAACAACCTTTGAGGTAGATTTTATTGTCCCCATTTTATAGGTGGAAACCAAGGTGCCTGAGGTCCCACAGCTAATAAATAAATCCAGGCATGTCTGATTCCAGAGCCCATGCTCTTGCCTGTACACCAGGGTGCCTCCCAAGAATCAAACCCATGAGCAGGGTCTTAAATGACTAGAAATATCACTTTGTCCCCATGAAATAATGTTCACTGAGACCACATTTTTCGTTTCTATCAAAACGCTTCACTTATCAAAGCAAAATTTCAGTATCTGTTTCCAACGCGTCTCAAGTCACTAATCTCTGTACATTAAGCACTTAATAAAGACCTGTAAGATTTCCCCCAACTTCACCACGGTGGGACTTTGTAATATAAACATGCATTAAAGAAATGAGAGCTCAAACATCCATTCTCCACAGGTGTTACTTGTGCATGTCTGTTCTTGCACCTTCATTATTCTTCTTGCAGGGTGACTACATCTGGCCCCTTGAAAGTGCTTTCATCGAAAGAATGCTTTAATATAGAACCTGAGCATGCAAAGACAACCAACTTCAAATTGGACATAAATTATGTAGGATACTGACACACTGATCTATATGCCCTGCTTTTCATATTGTAGTTTTAAGCCATTCAACAATGGTGATGCTAATAATAATTTGTATTCCAGTAGCATCATTTGGTAAGAAGCTCACATAGCTTTAAGGCTATTGTCTCAATAATCCTCTCACCACTCCTCTGGGGTAGATGAGGGAAATTATATATACATCTCCACTTTTCACATGCAGAAAGCCAACCACAGCAAGGTTACTTTCTAGATGACTGGCAAAGGGATGTGTCAGACTATTAAATGCCCATATATTGTGTTTGTCTGCTAGTTGGTTTTATGTAATACGGTATTATTGTCAAATCCAAGATCCGAATGGAATCAGAATTCCAGTAAATATCAAAGGATTCCTAGAGCACATAGTTCACTCTGCTCCATGCACAAGCAACCTCCATTATTCCAGAGAGGAATGGTTAGGTCTGAAAGGCATTTCCCTGGTCTGTCCCTGTACAAGAATTGACCACATATTATTGAACCAGTTTTGTACTCCATGAGGGCACAGTACTCATTGAGACACTGTGTTGGTCCATCTTTCCTTGGCAACCACCCTTATGCAGAACCCCTCAAGCCAACGAATGAGTAGAATAATTGATTTCTACTTTCATGTTTTCTTGTAGCAATTGGAAAGGGTGAGGATAGATGACATTCACAGAGCATCCAAGAATTTATTTTGGTTATCAGTTCCAATGCTGTAACCTCTTTACTCCCTGCATAAAACATGTTTAAGAAGCAAACTGCCAAATGTCTATTGTGTACTAAGCATACAGAACCCTGGAACTCTGTTTCCTTATTCATAAAATGGAATCATGATAACTGGTTTTCAGGGTGAGATAGCAAGTGGCACATGGTAAGTGCTCAATTACTGTTTCTATTCCCACCTCTCTTCCACCTATGGGAGGAATAGAGACACGAAGCTGATCCTACGCACTGTGGCCTCTTGCTTCTGCTGCTCCCACTCTTGTCTCTAGAAGTTGTCTGGTTAGCCTCAGCTTGCAGGTCTGCTTCTAAAAGGAAAGGATGGACTTCTGTCTGGGGACCCCTACAGTTACTAACTCAGTCCAGCTCCCTCAAACCCTGAAAGACATTACGGTTGGCTTTATAACTGACGGGAAAGGTGAGGTTAGCTGCAGAAATGACAATGTAGGGCTGAGGAGAATCTCAAGTCATTCTCACACAGAACATTGCCACTATGAGCTAACTCTCAAGATCTCTCCAGCCCAGAGAATACAAACAACTCAGTCAAACATTCTGGTAGCACATGAGTTGTCCAGACTGCATGAGTGTAGAAGTTTCTATCAGAAACTTGAATTTTTTGCATAACACGCCTGATTTAAAACATTATCTCTTACTCTTGAATACTGAGAACAAACTGAGGGCTGATGGGGGTGGGGGAGAGGGAAAGGGAGGTGATGGGCATGGAGAAGGGCACTTGTTTGGATGACCACTGGGTGTTATATGGAAACTAACTTGGCAATAAACTATGAAAGAAAAAAATTTATCTCTTGTGCATAATAATCATGGAGATCAAATGTGTCTACTGAATGTTGTGCTTCAAAATGCCCCATACCACAGCTTGTTTTAAGCATTCTTCACATCTGCCATGAAGAGCTCATCTATGGTGCCTGGGCTCCTCTGCTAAAGACTAGTAACTTTCATCAACGAAGTATCTAACAACCAAAGTAATCATTTTTGATGATGCAAGGAGACTTTTAACAACAACAAAAAAGTAAAAGGATGTCCAAGTTTTTCAATTTTCTTTCACATTTTTGGGAGCACCTGGGTGACTCAGTTGAGTGTCTGACTTCAGCTCAAGTCATGACTCATGTTTCATGGGTTGGAGCTCCTCCCCCTCTCACTCCCCCCCCCCAGGCTTTGCACTGACAAAGTGGAGCCTGCTTCAGATCTTCTGTCTCCCTTTCTCTCTCTGTGTCTCTTTCTCTGTGCCTCCCCCACTCTCTCTCTCAAAAATAAACTTTAAAAGTCTAAAAGTTTATTTTTTCATTTTTTTAATGTTTATTTTTGAGAGAGAGACAGAGTGTGAGCCAGGGAGAGGCAGAGAGAGAGGGAGACACAATCTGAAGCAGACTCCAGGCTCTGAGCTGTTAGCACAGAGCCCAGCTCGAATCCATGAACTGTAAAATCATGACCTGAGCAGAAGTCAGATGCTTAACCGACTGAGCCACCTATGCACTCCAAACATTAAAAAAAATTTTAAATAAATTTTCTTTCATTTTTTTTTAATTTTTAAAAATTTGCTCATCCCAGAAACAACGAAACAAGTTTGGGCAGTGTGTCTCAGTGACTGGTGAAGGCTCTGGGGTATGAGCGGGGGGAACAGAACCCAGGATGTATTTCCTGATTTGCATTAATTCACACTGACTCCTCCAGCCTAGGGTTAGTTCTGGCTCTCTTGGGCCTCCATTCTAATGCTAAGGCTGTCTCCAGCTCTAGCTCCAACCACAGTTGAAGGTATCTTTATTGATCTGGCCTTCCTCTGAACAATTAGAACTCATTGTTCTAATTGCTCCTAATTAGAGAGTTGATCTGAGTGGGTCATTTGATTCCCCCACCCACCAACAACCCCAAATTTATATTCATGCCCAATTTCATTTAAAATGATTGAGACCAGCAGAGAATATTTCAGAAACTGAAATGTTTTGCATCATCCCAGAGTCAATAAAGTTACCTGATCACTAATTTTCCACCTGCAGCTGTTACCAGGCACAACTTGTATACCACTTGGTCCCAGAGAACAATTTTGATGTGGGGGAACCTGGGGGAACCATGCTGCTGTAGCTGCTGCCACAACCCACCTTTGTGCCCATGCAAAGGCATATGACCAGTGACTCCTGTGACATCATCCTTAGATGCAGGCATCCTCCTTTACATGATGCCAAGATCCACCAGAAACCGCGTTCATGCCTTCATTAGAAAATGCGGTGGAACTATGCAAAGCCCATGGCAATGCTGCTAAGTGTTGTTAATGATGCCGTTGTTGAGAGGACTTGAGGCAGCAGAATGGAAATGTGACTAATGATTAGATGCTGTTGCATTAAAAGCAGGTTCCACGCAGGGCACCATCTGCTAGGAGAGAGCTTCTCTGAGGTGTTCAGTGTGGACATTTTGATATACATCCTGGAAACATTGCTCATGGATTTATCTCACTTACTAGAATTTGATTGAACTCGCTGCAGGTTTTCTGGGATGTCAGTTGAATATCTGCATTGGTGTCTGGTTTAGCCTCTAAGGTGGTGAAGGGAACAACTGTGCTGGTTTTAGTCTGGTGCATGGCACACCATGCTGTGAGGAAGATACCACCAATGGTTTTGCTCCCTGCTCCACTGGTCATCCCATCTCCCAAACTCTTCCAACTCCAGATCCTTTATTCCATCCTCACCAAATGCTGGTTCTTCCTTTGGAATGTTTCTCTGGTTCTTTTCTGCCTTTCCATTCTTAACTGCTACCATTATGGCTACTTTAGCCAGGTTTTCTGCTTCCTGCCCCCGCCCTTCTCTTCTGTGTCTACTTGTCTGAAAACCACTGTCATCACATCTTTCCTCTGCTCAGAAGGGTGTACAGCCTCCTCATTGCCTTCTGTGCCAACTGAGGCTTGATACTACCTTATATTCCTAGGTACTTCTTGATTCTCTCAAGCATGCTCTCCGAGTGGGTCACCTTGATGTCCTCCGCCTCATGCCTTTATTCATGTTTTTTTTTTCCTGCCTTGAATACCCTTTTCCCTCATCTGTTTACTCAAGCCTACCCATACCTGAAAATCTAGACCAAACCCCACCTTAACTTAGCCTTGCCAAATGACTTCTGCCCTCGCTCACCTTCATAGGCCTGACTCATGATCAGTGTTCAGAGAACAGGGACCTAAACTTAGGGTTCACAGACCCTGAGAGGTATGAAGCCAACAGATATTTTTTGTGTCTACATGTTTTTTCTGGGGGAGTCCATAGTCTTCATTAGATTCCCAAAAGAGCTCTTGGTAAGAGGAGGAAACATAAGTTTGGATCCGCTACTGTCGTTAGAAGGTATGGATGACATGTTAGGGAGTGGCGCTGCCCTCAGTGCTGTTGGAGTTTTAATGAGAACCAAACTTTACTCGATATAGAACAACGGAATGGAGTTTTAATTAAGTGATTGATTGGGTGGAGTTAAAGGCAGAGCTACAGGTTTGGAGGCATTTGCAGTAACCCAGGAGAGGGGTCATGTGGGCAGCAGTGAGTGCAGTGACTACCCAACATATATTAGTTCCTTCCCTTTCCATCTCCTTAGTTCAAGTGGTTATTCACTCATTCATTCACTCCATGAACAAGCCTATTCTGGGTATACTAGACAGACAAAGTAGCTTACATTCTAATGAAAGGAAAAGAAAAATGAACACATAAATGTAAAAGACCGGGGTGCCTGGGTGGCTTAGTTGGTTAAGCGTCCGACTTTCGCTTAGGTCATGATCTCACGGTTCGTGGGTTCGAGCCCCGCGTCAGGCTCTGTGCTGACTGCCAGCTCAGAGCCTGGAGCCTGTTTCAGTCTGTGACTCCCTCTCTCTCTGACCCTCCCCTGCTCACGCTGTCTCTCTCTCTCTGTCTCCGAGAAATAAACATTTAAAAAAAAAATGTAAAAGACCATTTTAGACAGTGATAACTTGTATAAGAAAAAAAAATAGACAGATGGATTAGGGAATGAACTTACTAAACCTTACCTAAAATGGTCAAGGGGTATCTCTGAAAAGACTACATTTGAGCTGAATACTGAATGATGAGAAGCTAGTCCTACAAAGAGTTGGGAGAAAGAACATTCTTGGTTGTAAGAACTGCAAGTGCAAAGGAAAGAAGTAGGAGTGAGTTCGGTGGGGTGGAGAATAGAAAGGAGGCCACTGCATCTGAGCATGGCACACAGGAAAGGGCCATCAGGATGTGTGCATTCACTTCCTGAGGGAGCTTTCCTGAGACTGTCTTTCCACTTTGAATGCTTCCTATGCTGCCAAAGTACTCTTATTAAAATAATAATGGGGCACCTGGGTGGCTCACTCAGTTAAGCATCTGGCTCTTAATTTTGGCTCAGGTCATGATCTCACAGTTCATGGGATTGAGCCCTGCATCAGGCTCGGTGCTGACAGCAAGGAGCCTACTTGGAATTCTTTCTCTCCCTATATCTTTGCCCCCTCCTCCACTCACACATGCTCACACGCATCCTCTATCTCTCAAGATAAATAAATAAACATTAAAAAAATAAAGTTAAGTAATGATAATAAATAATGTTCATGGAGCATATCAAATGTGTCAGACACTGAGTTCTTTACACATAACATACAATTTAATCACATCACAGCAACCCTCTGAGGTAGTAATATTATCTATTTTTTTCCATTTACCAGATGGGAAAATAAGATACAGAGAGATTAAGTAATTCTCATAAGTCCCAAAGACAGTAAGTGATGGAGACATTTTTTAAACCCACGAAGTGGTGTTTGAAAATAAATCTGAATGTGTCACTCTTCTGCCTTAAATTCCTCAGTGGCTCTCCAGGACTTTCAGGATTAGAATGTGAGCTATTTGCAGGGCGCTTAGGTGGCTCAGTCACTTTAGAGTCCAACTTCGGCTCAGGTCATGATCTCACAGCTCATGGGTTCTAGCCCCGCGCCAGGCTGTGTGCTGACAGGTAGTTCAGAGCCTGGAGCCTATCTTTGGATTTTGTATCTTCCTCTTTCTCTGACCCTCCCCTACTCATGCTGCCTCTATCTCCCTCTCAAAAAATAAATGAAACAAACAAACAAACAAAAAAAGAATGTGAGCTATTTCATCATCTGTCCTTATCCCCATCTCCACCTTTGATTTCCCACATACACCCCATGTACCCTGGCCACACCAGATCACTCACTGTCCCAGAACATGCCATGATCTCTCACATATGTCTTTACATGTGATGTTTCCTCTGCCTAGAACACCCTCTCTCCTCTTCTAGCCTGGCCATTTCTACCATTTGGTCCAGACTCAGCTGAGGTGTTATCTTCACCCACCTTTCCAGCCTATGGACACATCGATCACCACATACATAATCAATTAATGAATCTGCCCCCTGACCAGACTAGGAATGGCTTAAAGGTGAACACTGTGTAAGATTTACATTTTTATCCCAGCTCTTAACATAACTACCAGACTCTCACTAAAACACTGTTGAATGAATGAATGAATGAATGAATGGCAATGAGGAACCTGCCATACTTTTGAGCATTTACTTCATGCCAGGAACTGAGCTAAGTGTTTTGCATACTGTTATGGACTGAATGTTTGTGTCCTCCTGACTCTAAATTCAAATGTTGAAAGCCTATGTTAACCCCCATTGTGATGGTATTTGAGATAGGTAGTCTTCAGTCTTCAGGAACCATTTAATTAAGGTTAAATGGATGTTGAAAGATAATGACTATGAGGATCACACTTCCAGTGACACAGTCATGGTAAGAGAGCATAATGAATGTAGATTATTCTCTCAGAAGGGAATAAAAAGATTGAAATCATTGATAAGTAGAAGGGCTTGTGGAACGAAGGGTATATTTGTTTTCTAGTCCTGCTATAACAAATTACCATGGACTGCATGGCTTAAAACACCAGAAATGTAGAAATGTAGGGCACCTGGGTGGCTCAGTCGGTTAAGTGTCCGACTTTAGCTCTGGTCGTGATCTCATGGTTCATGGGTTTGAGCCCTTCATCGGGCTCTGTGCTGACACCTCAGAGCCTGGAGCCGGCTTCAAATTCTGTGTCTTCCTCTCTCTCTGCCCCTCTCCTGCTTGTGCTCTGTCTCCTCAAATTTGAATTAATGTTAAAAAAAAATTTTTAACCCAGAAATGTATCCTCTCACAGTCTGAAAGCTGGAAGTTCAAAATCAAGGTGTCTGTAGAGGTGGTTCCTTCAGGAGGCTCTGAGGGAGAATCTGTTCCATGTCTGTCTCCTAGCTCCTGGTGGCTGCTGGCAATCCATGGCATTCCCGGCTTGTAGCAGCATAACGCATACCTGCCTCCATCTTCACATGACCATCTCTTCTGCGTGTCTTCTCCTTTTCTGTCTTTTATAAGAACAGTTGTCATTGGACTTAGGACCTACTCTAATCCAAGATGGTCTCATCTCAATATCCTTAAGTGAATTACATCTGCAAAGACCCTATTTCCAAGTAAGTTCACATTCATAGGTACCAGGGGTTAGGACTTGGATATATCTCTTTGGAATAACTATTCAACCCAATACAGAGGTCAGATTTTGTGGGGTTTTGTAAAGATAAGAGATACTTAAGCTAGATTTTATGTGAGAAAAGGGATAATTGACAGATCAAAATCTTTAAGGAGGCATGAGCCAAAGATATCAGTAGAGAAATACACTCTAACAAGAGAGGTATCTCTAATTCTCTGAGACAAGATGTGTGAAGGTAAATAGATTTGAAGGTGGGGAGCTGGATGTTGACAGATATCCTCTGTGATAACCACTATTTACTCTGTGAAATAGAAGGACAGATTATCTGCTGGGAGTGAAGAGGGAACTTGAGAAAAGTGGTGTGAAGGTTAGAAACAACACCCATGATAATAGAAAAGAGAGAAGACCAGGAACTCCCAACAGGATTGTCAAGAGTCCCATTGAGCCCCCATTTGGGCACTGTACATTTGGGGTGGCACCAATCATTAGGTCATGTCATAGAGTGATGCTGAAACCTTAGGATAGGAGCAGTCGGTAGAAAGAAAACAGTTGGTGGAAGTTTTTAAGAATTGATGGATTGAGTGCAATTGCAAAAAATAAAGGAATATACTAAGAATAAGGAAAAAGGAGAATCCAAGAGAATTCCAAACAGTCTGACAAGCGGGAGAGATGGAAGAAGCAGGTCCAGATGAGGTTGAAAGGCAGATATGATTGAACCAAGGTGGTAAGAGGGGTGAGGCAAAGACAGAAATATGGCTTGATGGCATTTAGTTTCTCAGAGTGTCTCATTCCAGGCTATGCAGTGCCCCACCTTGCGAACAGGATGCTCAATGGAGGTGGTGGTAGAGAATTTTAAAAGTAAGAAGTCAAGGAAATATTGGGCTGGGATGTCTGGGTGGAAATGGGGAGATTGTCAAATATGATGGCTGGTATTGATGAGTGCAAAGCAAATAACTTAAATCCTCACTAAATGTGGGCAACTGGCACAAAGGTCCATCACAGCTCTGAGCAATGGGAGAGAGCAGCGTTAGTACCCCTCTGCTTGGAGATGGTCAAGAAAAAGTTCTTTATTGCTTGCTTAGTTATGGAATGTGAAAGGTTTTTTTTCTCTTTCAATGGGTTTTATGCACATACAGTCTTCAAAACTTTGCTTTCAGTGTCTATGCGGTTAACTTCTGCTGTGGAGAACCCCTTGTTCAGCGTATTAGGCCCTCCCAGCAACCCCCTGCTGCACACCAGTATCTCTTTTTCCACAACCTGGGTTGGCTGTTTTTGACTTATGAAGCCCCTAGGATTTTTATCAATTTGTAAAATTATATAAATTATCAGGGGAACGATCTTTTCTAGACGGCTACACAGACTTCATATCCTTGAAGAACCATTTACATGGTTCTTATGTGTAGCTCCTCAGGATAGATCTAAGTCTTCTGAGAATGAAAACATGGGACTCAGTTTCTACTCCTCCCCTTTTCTGCTGTTGGTTTCCTGAGTGGCAGTCTTTTTCCTTTCACTAAGGCTGACGTTCTTCTTTTTACAAATCCTATGGGAATTAATGTCTACTCAACAGTTCTTTGGCAAAGAGCAATGACAGAATGCACCATACACAGCCCTTGAATGAGGGAGGTAAAAATCTCATGGATGATAAGAATGAAGTATGTGATTAATATTGTATATTCATCAATATTACAGTGCTGCAGGGGTGATTAAAATAATTTTGTAGATCAGTACCATTGGGATCCATCTTAAATTATTTTAAGTTTTCATTCAAATATTTTAAATAGTGATTATTTCTAAAATAGAAACATCAGCTTTTTCCTTTAATGTATAACAATTCGTTTAAATAAAGTGACAGGATCGGTGACACAACTTATATTACTAAGGAGAGAAAGGTTTCTAAAATGAGTCAAGGTCCTCCTGGGCCAACAGATAATCTGAGTTCTTCCTGTGACTTTTTGTTTTTCATTTAAAACTAGTCTCTAAAAATAACTCAACACTGTTAATAAGATGGCTAGAGAGACTTCTGTTCATTTTAGAATTGGGGGTCCAGAATATGTTGTGATCAAAATCTATCTAGCAAACTATCAGTTCTTTTCCTCTTTCTGGCATTACTGAGGTAATCTCAGGAAAAATGCTAAGAGAAGCATTTTATTTTTGTCTTCCTTTTAAATGTTTTCTCCCGGTGTCATATGGAATAATATCTGCTGACATGCAAGCCAAATCAATTGTAGAAACTAACAATATAAATTTTTTTAAAAAATCAAGAACACATATTAAGTGACCACTCCCTATATCTGCTGAGACATTGGCTAGACTTTACAAAGGTCAGGTTCCTGCTATGTATAAAACAGTTGCTCAACGTTGAGAAAGCAACCAAATCCTTTTGGTTCAAGAGCTTACAGTCTAGTAGAGAATTATAATACCTACATAAATCACTACAATAACTGGCAAGAGGTGACATGTGCTCTTAGAAGAATACAAAGAAAGCACTTCTAGAAGTTCCTTCCACAGAGAAGAGAAGGAATTTGAGCTGATAACTGGGCATTTCCATCACCTGCTCAGCAGGGGTAGACAAGACAACCACAAATATCCCTCAAATAGACCTTTTATATAATCCATGCGTATTCATACTTAAAGCATCAATAAGTACCATTGAACCTTCACTTTGTGTAACTCTATTTCCCCTCACTGTCATGTATGTATGTATTTATATATGTATGTACATATGTATGTATTCATGATGCAGTGATTAAAAGCATGTGCTTTAGAGTCAGAGAGGCCTAGTGGGGTAAGTGATTTCACTTCATTAAGCCTCATTGTTCTCATCTATAACCTACTGACAACCTTAGAACTCTCCACATGGGATTATCATGAGGATTAAATGAAATTGCACGGTGGCAAGCATCTGGGAAGCATTCAGTAAATGTTAGTACTATATCTGCTTTTATTGTGCTACTTCTTTCCAATATGAAATTTTGAGCTCCTTTAGGACAGGGACCATTTCTTTTTCTTCTTTTGTAACATATTCAAAACCAAATTCTAAATTTTCAATAAGTACTTACTAGATATATGTTGCTTTGACTTTTAAATTTCTGAACATATTTCCTCTGAGACTGGTGAAATATGAGGATGAGCCAAGCACAGAGAATGTTTGCATCGCGTATTCTACTCCCTGCTTATCACATCTAGGCCAGTTAAGCGTCTTTCCAAATAAATGTTAATTGATATGGCTCTTGGTGACATGGGGACCTTAGATAGTGAGCCTTGTATCAGAGCAAGAGTCTGGGGGACTAACTCATCACTCACAGCTGAGAAGACATAAACATTCCACATTGTTGTTTAGCCACCCAGTGGCTGGTAGGAGATTTTTTTCCCCTCTCAAAATCTGTCATCATGCATCCAGCCAGGCAAAGTATTTTAAGTTTATTTTGAAAGAACATCAAATCCTCAAGAATGCTGGTAAATGTGAGATATTTTTCTTTAGCATGATAGTTCAACAATAGAGACCTTTAACCAACTCTTTCTCCTGAACAGTGTTTAGTGATCTCCCAAATTCTTAATTCATGATATCCATACATCCCATGCCAGTGCAAAGTGAAAATAAGAGAAATTGATGTGGGCGATTGGTATGTTCATTTTTAAAAAAATGCATTTTGCTTTTATTTTATTGTGCTTTGAATTGCAACAAAGGAAGACGTAGTCGGTGATTGTTACCATTCCCAGCAGCCACGCAGGTTCCTCACCCTAAATTATGTAACACTGAACTGCCAGAGAGCTATGCAGGAGACCCTTGGTATTCACAGATTTAACACTCTAGGTTTTGAATATTTGCAATCGACCATGAAGGTTTGTGATGTGTTAATTGGCAGTTTTGCTGAGGTTCAAATTTGAATCACATGTACTTTGAAGCTAGCGTTAGGGAGTGATTGAGGAGCTAGTGGGTTGGCCTAGTCAGCCACTCAGCATCCTTCTCTGATCAATTGTTTCTATTTCGTACTCCTGACCTAGGAAGTAATTCTTAGGGTGATTAAAAACATGGTTTCGGTGAAAAAGAAAAATAGCATTGTATGAAAAATAAAATTAATAAATCTTTCAAAAACATTTGCTGGTGGGGCACCTGGGTGACTCAGTCGGTTGAGTGTCTGACTCTTGACTTCGGCTCTGGTCATGATCTCACAGTTCATGAGTTCGAGCCCCACATTAAGCTCTGTGCTGACATAGTGAAGCCTGCTTGGGATTCCCCCCTTTCCCTCTCTCTCAAGACCCCTCCCCCACCTCTGATGCTCTCTTTCTCTGTCTTCCTCTCTCTCAAAATAAATAATAACTAATAACTAATATGTTTTGGAAATAAATACATGTGTCTCAAAAACAAATTTAAAAAAAAAACTATTTAAAAAGTGAGGAGCCTATGCATATCTCCGTAGTCACATACTTGGAGATTTTCACATCTCAGGATTTATCCTCAGGATAAATATCAAAGATTTCTATACATGTAGTTTAAAGGGTCTGAATGCCATTTTGAAATACAAAAGATTCCCCTTGCTTTGATTCTGATACAGTTGAAATATGCCTGCTGAATCCCAAACTACAAGAGTTGTCTCTTTTCACTTCTTATGAAGGCGCTCAGTGGCATGACATGCTCCTGAAGGAGTCCATGTGGCCTGTTAGCAATCCCTTGTGGCCAAATTGTGGCCTTGAAGTGGCACATTCTGGCAATGTGAAATCTTAGGGTTTGGCAAGTTCTTCCATCATCTGGCTCTGAGGAAAATGGTGCTCCACGTGATACTGCCCATGAGCTCAGATCTCTGTGCATCCATAATCAGCCCACGTATCAGACAGGGGTGAGGTCAGTGAGCCCTTAACACCACACTGTGTGAGATGACATGTTCTCTGACACACTATAAACCAAGAACAGCAGTTTTTGTAAAGCTTCAGTGTATTCAGTTTATTAATGTTTTATGTTAAAATGTTCTTTTTATTTATTTTTAAAAAAAATTTTTAATGTTTATTTTAGAGAGAGACAGAGTGCAAGTGGGGGAGGGGCAAAGAGAGAGGGAGACACAGAATAGGAAGCAGGTCCCAGGCTCCAAGCTGTTAGCACAGAGCCCAACGTGGGGCTCAAACTCACAGATCATGAGATCATGACCTAAGCTGAAGTAAGACGCTTAACCGACTGAGTCACCCAGGTGCCCCTAATATGCTCTTGTTAATGAAATGATGGAGACAGTAGCTGGTAAGAACTTTTCATTTGGTATATCTTACTTGGTAAGACTAAAAGTTGGCAACTTTATGGAAATACCCCCAAAGTTTTTGAAACTTGGTTTATCTGGGAACTGCAAAAGGCTATATCCAGTTCTAACGTCCTAAATTTAGCAAGAGAGAAACCTGTCTAAAGAGCACAAATTACTGCTCTCTCTCAGGAAGACACATAGTATGGCCTCTGGGGTTTTTGCACAAGTGCATCTGAGTCCTCAGGTCACACCTGAGACCAGCTCTTCTGTGGCAGTGTGTTTCATTGCCACTTGAGATATTGGACCAGCTGTGTTTACACAGACTGAGCCATTCAAAGTAAGCGATCTTTGTTCTGATAACAATGTGAGGGAGCTGTACATTGCATTCAGAAGCCGCATCAGAAAAATCCATTCTTGGCTATTATCCAAAATGACAATTGCAAAAATATGATTGAATCAGTGATGTATTTTTGTATCTTTTCTTGTTTTTCTTTAGTTGTAGTGTTTCTGTTTTTCTAAGACTCTCAGGGTACTTAAAGAATGCTGAGATTTATAAATTAAGAGAAATATTAGGCAATCATTTTTTAAAGCATATTAAGGATTTAAATATAGCAGTTAGGCTGAAGACCAGATGGGCTGTCAGATAACAAAACTTGACCTAACGAGATTATTCTTGAAAACTTACATCTTCACCTGTTGTTTATCACCGTGGAATGTTGACATATCAGTTACTCTCCTGTAGAGTCAGAACGTACATAGCACCTTAGACCTGATCCCCAGGAAGGAGCTTTAAATTTAGACCTTCTTGATAGAGAAGAGAAGTAGACTAGAATTACATGAGAGCATAAGGTGGACATCATAGTGTAAGTTAAACAACATCTAGATAAAACAGATATGCAGAAAGTCAAGAGGGTTACAAGAGTAACAGAATATAGCCAACACATTTTTAAGACTGATTATACATATAACATAATTACATATGGCAAAATGAAATACAGGCAGCCTCCAAATCTACCTACATTCCCAGCAAAGGTTACATAAGTAAGAAAGACATAAGTCAAATCTGATTTCCTCATAGAAACAGTTATAATAGGGGATTATATGCCTCACCAAGAGCATGATGCCTAACATTTTCTAGAAATCACCAGAAATCATAAATAATCAACAGCAAATGCTGTGTATACATAGTGTAATGCTTTCTGAAATAGATATAAACCAAGAGGGTAGTCCTTCAGGTCCCGGTCTTAGAGACAAGCTCTGTGTAGACTGGAGCCCGCTGGCTAGATGGGGATGGATTCTAGACAGCTCTCTGAAGGTGTGGGGCCACTGCTTTCAGAGGCGCTGGAGTCTCTGACCTGACAGGAAATGTAGATTGTCCTTCTCCAAACCAGACTCCATACCAGGCCCTGTGAGGATGTGACGCTAAATAAGATAGAAATCACTGGTCATCCCAGAAGTATAAAAGTAAAAAGTCTTTGTTAAACAAATGTAAAAATAGAAATGACACA
The DNA here is from genome assembly GCF_003009895.1 of Hyaena hyaena. NCBI lineage: Eukaryota > Metazoa > Chordata > Mammalia > Carnivora > Hyaenidae > Hyaena > Hyaena hyaena. The sequence goes on from NW_024081175.1 coordinate 665,569, forward strand.
ACAATTTAAGTATTTCAGTGCCATTTGAGGCTTCCTATTCTGAGAGATGTCTTCAGTTTCCTTGTCATGGATTCTATCTTTGTAGCAAAAACATGGGTCTACATACTTTAAAAAGAATTTTAAGCAATTAAGAAAGCTAAAACCCTAATATACCCTTGGGAGAAGAAATATGTAAACATAGGCCATCCAAAGATAAATTGCCATCCTTGTTAAGCATTTGGATGATATAGAAATAATATGATGAGAGTAGACTCTCCCTGGGATTTGTAGAAATCTAGCTGTTTTGTGATCACTAGTATTTTATCTTAAAATCCTTTTCCAGCATTAAAAAATAAATTCCTAAATTACAAATGACCTTCAAAACTAATACCATTTTCTTTTTTAAATATTTTTAAATTTATTTATGTTGAGAGAGAGAGAGGCAGCACATCTGTGAGCCGGGGAGGGGCACAGAGAGAGGGATAGAATTCCAATCAGGCTCCTCACTGTCACTGCAGAGCCTGACATACGTCTCAAATGCATGAACCATAAGATCATGAGCCAACTGAGCCATCCAAGCACCGTAAAACTGATACCGCTTTAAAAACAATACTAGTTGAAGGGCTACTGAAAACTCCTTCAAAATGATAATGATAATAGTTACAATAACAACAATAATAATAATAAAGAAGGCAGGAGGAAAACTTTTGGAACAATGGATATATTCAAGGGATAGATTGTGGTCATGGTTAGTTTCATGGATATATACTTAATTCCAAACTCATCAAGTTGTATAATAATATGTACAGTGTGTCAGTCATACCTCAATAAAATGGTTCAAAAAGAAAAAAAAAAAAACAGAGAAAACTCCCTCAAAATCAACCTCTTCCATTCATAAGAATATCAAAGAGAGAGCACATGTCTGCCCTGAAAACTCCCAGAGGGAGGAAGAATTTGTAATTATTGGAAAACTATGACAGAAAAGCTAAAAAGAACCAAGCTAAGGGTGACTGGGTGGCTCAGTTAGTTAAGTATGCGACTTCGATTCAGGTCATGATCTCATGGTTCATTCGTGGGTTCGAGCCCCATGTCAGGCTCCATGCTGACAGCTCAGAGCCTGGACCCTGCTTCAGATTCTGTGTTGCCCCGCCCCCGTGCCCCTCCCCCATGCATACTCTGTCTCTTTCTCTCTTAAAAAAAAAAGAAATTAAAAAAAAGAACCAAGCTAGAAAACAAAGACAAAGAAACTTGAATTTTGTTATCTAGACTCTCACTATTCCAGTTCCAAATGAATCTGTGTAACTGCAGATCTTTTAGTAACAACCTATCATCCATGTCCCCATGTCTTCAGCTGCAGCAGTACCAGGTGACATCACATCAAGTGACATCATAATGCTTTGTAAAGGAAGTATACAGTAGAGACAATCTAGCACATGGGTTTTTAGTACCTTGAGTAATTGTAACAGTAACTATTGCTTGTTGGTTACTTACCTGAGCATTTTGCTAGCCTTGTACATGTGTTAATCATCTTATCTTCTAAACAACTCTAAAATACAACTTCTATTACTATCTCATTTTACAGGCAGGGAAGCTAAAATTTACAACAGTTGAGTAACCTTCCCACTGTCACAGAATCTAGATTTTGGGACCCAGGTCTGTCTGAAAGCAACTTCCAGTTAGCTTCAAGCAATTTGTGTGCTTTTGTCATAGCCAAATGGATTACAGATGTAGTATCAAAAATAAATTACTTGGTAGTTAAGCCCAAATCATTGACAGTTTACTGATTTGGGTTTTCTGTTTGTGCTTTAAGGCTGTCAACATTAACAGAAAGTGACACAACTGTTTCTCTCCTTGTCCATTTTGATACTGACACTGACAGTTTTACACCACTGACACTGGTACATCTCTCTTGCTTCCTGGTTCTTGCAAATGCACAAAGCCATTAAACAAAGGCTGTTGCCAGTAGGTGGTTCCATGGACACCAAAATGTGAAGAGCCAATTGGAATCCTAAAGATTCTTAGAGTAGGGATCCGCAGGCAGCTACATGCCCTTCCACACTGCAAAATTCAGTGAAACAGTGCTACGGGAGTTGGCCCAGATGTGTGTCAGGATTACAGCAGCCTCGTCAAAGCAGGATTTGCAGCACCAGATGTCCAGTAAAAAAAGGTTTAAAAAAAGGCCTGTTTTGCCACCTTCTCACAAAGTGCCCTGGTGAGACAATCCTCTGTGATCACCTCATTATTCATCACCTCCCCACAGATACCAGTGGGCTTGATTTGCTGGGCTAGAAATCCTTTTGGGTGTCATGTGTCAGCTAAACAGGCTTAGTTACAATAGAACCTGATTAGTTTTCACCTTGGCCTCATAAGATGTGGCATATGGATTAGCATAATGGATTAGAAGGAAAAGAGCATTCACTACAAGAAGTGAGTAAGTGTAGTCCTGGGATTTTACGTTTGATCTTTGGTATATTTGACTCATTCCAGCTTTTCAAGATTTGATGCCTCCTTTCTCCCCTAAAATAACTCATTTCAGGTTCTCACTTTTTACTTTTATACTGATTTTTCCAGGGTACTGCACAAAATTTATGGACTTGATCTTCAGAGCCCCTGTCTCAGGCAAATCTTCGTACCACAGTCTTTTCCATTCTTAAGAGGAGGTACTTATGGACACAGCCCTTAAGTGGGATACATGCAACTATTCTGTGAATGTAGAACAAAGTCAAAATAAAGAGTCAAGATTTTCTCTCAGTTAGTATATTCAGGGCCCACATGTATGGAATATTCCTCTGGCTGGAATACAGTGTGGCAGCATTTCTGCCTCCAACCCCATTCCATTTTTTAAAATCACTTCCTATATGAAAGCCATATTACTAAGCACTCTGAAAGCTAGCAGACAGATTCTTTTTAATATCCCTAACCTAGGAGAGTTCAGTCCACTAAAAAATTAACAAACATAGGAATTACTAAATAAAATAGAACAAAATTAGAAAGGTTAGAGGAAGACAGAAGAAAGAACTAACATTTAAGCATCTGCAACATGCCTGATATTATGTCATAATTTTTTATATTATATCATAATTGTTACAATGTCATTGGTAGCCACATCATTATGAACATAAATGTCATCACACAGTATTGGCGTGTTGGAGACATTGGCTTCCATTCATAGGTATCTACTGGCTGGAGCACATTATGCTGAATGAATTTTGTGTGTTGCTTTAGATAATCTCCATGCCAACAGGTCCCTTCTTAGAGACACAGTAATTCTGTCTCAAGACTATATAACTTGTTGAGAGAGTGACAGAGCCTAGAGTCAATCTGTGGTTGATGGGACTCCAAAGACTGATCTTTTCCACCTTGCTACAGTGCCTCTTGAGCATTAAAATGGAGTCTACATAGTGGAGGTGTTGGGAGAAACCAGGACAGGCAAAGGGAACAATGCAAGCAAAGTCCCAGAAGATGGAAAGCATGGGATTTGTTCAGGGAATAGACCACAGCCCACTCTGGTTAGGAGCTTATGGAGAAAGACAGTGGGATATAAACTAGAAAAGAAATTAGGTCAAGTCAGGTAAGTCATGGAACCCAGAATGAAAATGGGCACTTCCTTTGGTTACAAGAGTTAGCCATCAGAGACATTTGAGTAAGAGAGCAATATGACTTAAACTTACATTAGGAACATTAGTCTAGCAGGAATATACAACTCAGACCACTATTTTGCCAATCTTCTTTGATCACAACCCACAGTAAGAGATACATTTTTTCTTAAATGTATTTATTTTGAGGCGGGGGAGGGGGGGGGCGAGAGATTCCCAAGCAGACTCCATGACACCAGCACAAAACCAGACATGGAATTTGAACCTATAACCTGTGAGATCATGACCTGAGGTGAGATCAAGAGTCAGACACTTAATGGACTGAACCATCCAGGCACCCCAAGAGATACATTTTTCATCACAATTTGGTACATGCAGATTTAAAATGTACATTTCTTTGATTTTGTTTTATTTTTTTAATGTTTATTTTTGAGAGAGACAGAGAGACAGAGCTTGAGTGGGGGTGAGGCAGAAAGAGAGGGAGACACAGAATCCGAAGGAGCTCCAGGCTCCAAAATGTCAGCACAGAGCCCGACTCTCAAAGCTCGAACTCACGAAGCTCAATATCATGATCTAGGCCGAAGTCAAATACTTAACTGACTGAGCCACCCAGGTACCCCTAAAACATACCTTTTATAAATTTTTTTAATGTTTTATTTATTTCTGATAGAGACAGACAGACAGCATGAGCAGGGGAGGGTCAGAGAGAAAGGGAGACGCAGAACTGGAAACAGGCTCCAGGCTCTGAGCTAGCTGTCAGCACAGAGCCCAGCATGGAGCTCAAACCCATGAACCATGAGATCATGACCTGAGCTGAAGTCAGATGCTTAACCGACTGAGCCACGTAGGCACCCCTGTACATTTCTAATTAAAACAAAATTTGTACACAATAATGCCTTTACTATATGCAAATGCTCATGTTTCCTATTCTGCTTTATTCTATTCTGTTTCTGTTTTTGTTAACAGTCCTGATTGTAATTGATATTCATAACTCACTGATAGGTTGCAACTCACAGTAGGCAAAAGACTGTTTTTTTTTAAGTCTTTATTTTAATTTTTGAGAGAGAAAGAGACAGAGTGTGAGTGGGGGAGGGGCAGCGAGAGGGAGACACAGAATCTGAAGCAGGCTCCAGGCTCTGAGCTGTCAGCACAGAGCCCGACATGGGGCTTGAACCCACAGACTGTGAGATCATGACCTGAGCCGAAGTCAGATGCTTAACCAACTGAGCCACCTAGGCACCCCAGCAAAAGACTGGTTTAGATCATAGTTGAGAAAGAAGGGACAAGGTGGGGAAACCAATTATAGGCTACTGAAGTCAACGCTAGAACTTGAGAAATGAGAAGAGAATGTAAGAAAGATATTCCAGAAGGGAATGAGATAGTTATTCAAGAGACCTGAAAGCTGACAACCATTAACAGAAGTTGGGAAGATGGGTGGAGGAAAAAAAAAAAGTTTGTACTGGAAGAGAGTTTGATTTTAGAAACACCACGCTTCAGGTTCTGAGAGGTATCCAGCAGGCATTCAAGAGTAGGAATGTGTAGCCCAGGGTAGACTTTGGAGCTAGACTATCACGTCCTGCCAACCATACAGAGGAGTAGTTGAAGTTAAAGAGAGCAAATCATGTCCAAGTGACAGAAGAGAAAGTCCGAGGACAGATGTTCTTGAACTGATATATTGGGGATCAAAGGAAAAGGAGACACAGGAAGAACCAGAAAAACAAAAAAAAGAACCACAGCAGGAACACCAAAATGGTGCCATGTATAACCTTTTTCTCTTTTTAAAAATTTTTTCATCTTTTCTAGTATAATCTGTTTTCCCAGGCCACAGCTGACTGGAAGCAAGTGTTGGCTTCTACTCCATGGCACCCATCAGCCACATCATTGGTACTTGTACTTTTCCTTAACACCTCTGTTCTGGTCATCTTCCTGCTGTGTAACAAACTAACCCCCAAACACTGGAGACTAAAACAACTATGTTATTTCATTCACCCTTTTGTGGACCAGGAATATGAGAAGGGCTTGGCTTGTTTCTTCCTTTCTGCTCCACATGGTCAGCTAAGTAAGGCAGCTGAAATTAGGTGATCATTTCCAAGGTGGTCTCTTCACACACACATTTGGTGCCTCAGGGCCCCTTGGCATTAAGCTCTCTCCATTCAGGAGGAACTCATCCTCCAGGGCCTGAGCTTCTCAGAAAATGGTGACCTCAAGGTAATCAGACTTCTTTTGTGGCAGCTCAGGGCACCAAGAGCAAAATACAAAATACAGGAAGTGGAAGCTTCCAGTTGCCTAAGGCCTGGGCCCCAAAATGGCCCAGTATCACTTCTAACCATTCTATTGGTCAAAATAGTCATAGAGCCCATTCAGATTTAAAGAGAAGAGACACAGACTCTCCTGTTCAACTAGTTCCAGAAATCTGCACAGAGTTTCCTATGTGTTTAAGAGTAAGACAGCTAGTTAATTTGTGGTTCACCACGTTCTTCCTCCCACTTCAGGTACCCTGGGCAGAAGGGCTCCTGCAACATGTGAAGCAACGTGGGGAGCCTTGTCACAAACCCTGCTAGGGGCCCGCCATCAACACAACACTAGGAACACTATCTTCCATGACTATAAAAGCTGTTTATGGTCACAGGTACACCTGCTGGCAAGTGCTTCATTTGGGGTCACTGCCTGAACTGTTGGAGCTCCAGGTCCATCAAAGCCATGCTGGTCTTGTGCCAGGGTATGTATATGTTACAGTGTAAGTTTACAATCCCTTTTGTTACATTATCTTGGTCTCCAATCAAAACAGCTTGTGCTTTAATGTCTCATGGAGATTATCCATGAAAACCACTCTTCTTGGACCTATTTTTTTTCCTCCATTGTTCCTGTTTTAAGCAGGAGTTTGCAGGACTCAGACACAGTTTCTATGGCCAGAGGCACTGATATTAGAACAAGTAAAGGTGCCTAGGTGGCTTCTCCCTTGGGATGCATTTTGTCCTGGGAGGGCTACACAGTGTCTGGGGTAATGGATTTGATAGGACTGCTTTTTCTGGTCTTCTCACTGTGCCCTCGTGTGTCTGGCTCCTATGTGAGCACCTCTTCAAATCAAGCAGGGACCCCACCCCCAGCAGTAAACATCTGTTTTAAGACCAACACCCTCACCCAAATACCTGAGGCAGTCCAACAAGCATTTCTTCTCCAGCCCAAGCAGCTCAAGGTTCTTCCTGATCTCATCTGCAGTGGTAGAGTGACTAAAAGATACATAGTTCTTGTTGAAAGCAGTCATCACCTTTGTATTCATTAGTTGTTTTCTATCAGTATAATATCCTCTCTCTCCCCAATGGACTGTAAACTCTGTAAGGACAGGGAAAAGCTCGTGTGATTCACCCCGGTATCTTCAGCACCACCCAAGCATAGCTTAGCAACACTCCATAAATATTTATCACATGAACAAAAGAGAGTGATTGAGTGAATGAGCAAATAAACAAATGAGTGTTCTCTCTGTCCTAAATCCCTCCAGAGAAAAACCTAAATCTGGGTCTCTATGGTACTATTCAATCCCATACAGAATCCATGTGTCCTTTTTTTTTTTTTTTAGTTATTTATTTATATATTTTTGAGAGAGAGCAAAAGAGACAGAGTGTGGGACAGTGTGAGCAGGAGAGGCGCAGAGAGAGGGAGAGAGAGAATCCCAAACAGGCTCTGTGCTTACAGCACTTGTGCCTCTATCCCAAGAACTGTGAGATCATGATCTGAGCCTAAATTAAAAGTCAGATCCTTAATGAACTGAGCCATGCAGGCGCCCTGAGCATATCCATTTTTTATTGGGTGTTTGGAAGTCTACATTGAATATAACTTAATTGGTATGTTTCACTTGTTTTACAAAGTTGCAGAATTACTTTTTGAAATTCTGAGACCTAATCTTTTTGTCTTGCAGGCTTTAATGCAGGTTCTTTGAACTAGAGGAAGATAATTATAACATGATGCTTACCTTCTTACAATAGTCATAAACTCATGCATCCACATAACTATCAGGGTCTATATAATTTAGGTAATGGACGTATTTTTGCTAAATTATCTGAGTAAGTGTGTTAGATTAATTCTATGACATATCCGTCTGTTCTAATTTGTGCTACAGAGATGTGAGAATACTAACATTTATTGAGGGCTTCCTATGCATCAGACACGGATGTAAGCTCTTTACAAACATTATCTCAATCCCCTTACCAGCTGAAAGAGACCAGTGTGACGTCCCACTTTACAGATGAAAAATCCAAAGGTTAGAGAGATCCATGGCCAGGGTTACACAGCCACTAAGTGGCAAAGCCTGGATTTAAACTAGGATTCAATTCCAGATTTAAATGCTTGATAACCAAATGGTATAGAATTGATTACAGTTTATATTTTCAAATTCAGATGAATTTGCAATATTCAGGGAAGTCTCAACTTTATAAATACCTGCCCCTCCCCCCATGAATCTGGTGTTACACACTTGGTTTCAAATTCTTGCTATCTATATGACTTTGAACAAAGATCCCAGCTGCCTTGCCCAAGAACCAGACATGGCTTCTGTTGAGGGCTAGGCCAGGCCAGCAGTCTCAATGAAAGGCAATACCAAGACCCAGAGCTGCCTCTCTCCTCGGCTGGCTCTGTTACTAAGCTCAGTTTTCTCATGTGAAAAAAAAAGAGAATTAAGAAAATCTACCTCAGGGTTATCAGAATTAGAAGAAATAATGTGTATAAAATAACTAACTCATTAGTATTGATGTGATGATCATTTCTACTGTTGAGATGAAAGTCTTCTGAATGCATGACAGGTCTATTCTGGATGCCCACTAGAGGAGAGAGCACCTCAGTTTTCTAAGCAGTCTAACTAGAAGGGCGCCTTAAGCATCCAGCTCTTGAACCTGGTTCAGGTCATGAGCTCACAGTTTGTGAGTTTGAGCCCCATGGCAGGCTCTGTGCTGATGGCATAGAGCCTGCTTGTGATTCTCTGTCTCCCTCTCTCTCTGCCCCTCCTCTGTTTGTGCACGTGCGTGCTCTCTCTCTTTCTCTGTCTCTCTCTCTCAAATAAATAGCATTTAAAAAAAAGAAGTCTATCTAGAATTGGTGATATTGTCTTCACTAAGTTTATTGCTGCATGCTACCTTCTTACATATGCAAATACAGCAATTGAAGTCTCCCTATAATCCCTTAAGATTCCCTGTATTTTGAAAAATTGGACTCAATAAAAATAAGCATATTTCAGCTACACGTTTTCTCCTCTCTTGTCTGTAGCCCACTCTTAAGCATTCATATAAACAGAAATCTGGCAGCAGGAGGGAAAAAAGAACAAAAATAAAATTTACCTCAAATATTGCCCATACAAGGTGAATAGTTCGACCTAATAACCAGAGTTAACTATGTTTTTGAAGTCATTCTATTTTGCATCACTTTATATATCTTTGTAATTGATTTGATGATTTGATCAAACTTTTCTAAATGCCATTACAGTACACATTTTTATGTGTCATTTTTTATTATCCAGACCAATCCCATGTTAATTCTTAAATTGTTCCTATGCAAATGTATCTTAATGTCAGGAGAATAGTGATTCACAAACTGAGCTCTCAAACTGGCTCTTTTCCAACATGCTGTGTGGCCTCTGAGAAGTCAGTTAAGACTATTGGTTTGTTACTTTATATACAAAGTGCAGTTTATGATCCTCCATGAAAATTTGCCCAGATTAACTGACTTCCAGTAATTGTTGCAGATGATTTAAAGCTGCTCTTTTGCAGGCTCTGCACCTTGATTGTGTCAGCTTTAAAATGAGCCAACTCTATAAAGAGAGTAGCAAATATTTTCCTGGTTTGCATCTTTTGGGAGAGAGGAGCATAGTTACAGCCCCTTCAAGGAAGTTGTCTGAAGTGAAAGCAATGGTGAGGGACATATCTGGCACAGAGCAGGACACTAATGCAATATGTGCTCAAGGAAAACAAAAAACGGACTAGGGAGTAGCAAAGTCACACCCCCACGGACTGGTCGTGCCAGCCTAAGCAAGGGAAAAACGCTTTGAGGCTTCTGTTTGGATGCACAAACTGAATGGTGATGTAGCACGTATAACCTTTCAGGAGATAATGGCAAGGGCCAGAGCTGAGCCCCATGAGGCCTCGGATGAAAGGGAAGAAGAACATCTCTGTGGCTGTAATTAAAGAGATGCCTTTAAACCTGGTCTAGACAACCAGTTGGTTTTCAAGGAACGGGCTCTGCCGTGTCTAAGAATCTGCCAGCAACTTTGGCAAGAATGAAAAATAATAATGGGGCAGAAACCACATGATACCCTTTTCTTTTTCTTTTTCCTTGCTTTCCTTATGCCTCTTCTCTTGTGATCGCCTTTCCTCCTTTCCTGTTTTCCTCTCTCTTTGGGAAGGAGCCAGGCATTCTCCTGAAGGGAATCCTCCTGAGCAGAGTCTCTGGCATTCAGTGTCATCAGCAGATATGGAAATGAATGAGGGAGGTGAACACATTCTCAAAAATTAAGTATGAGATAGATTTTTTGCTCCTGGACATCTCAGACTAAGCCATTCCCTTTAGCACAGAAAAATCTTGGGTGCTTAGACAGACTCTGTCTGGGTGCTCCAGGGTGCTGCTGGAACTTCCTTCCCTGTGACAGGCAAGGCATGCTTCGTTATGTGTCTCAGTTTTTCACTCCCACTATATTTGAGAGGGCTTGGTTGGTAGGGACCAAGCTTTTCCTTGCCTCCAGAAAACGATGCCATCAACATGGCAGTAACGTCATAGTAATTCTTTAGTCACGCCTGGTAAAATGTGATGTGGGTTGGCTTTGCCATGGCCTGTGATGATGCAGAACAGAGCAGTGCAAATGCTCCGTCACAGGGGAGGCCGTTGCCCCTGCAATTATAGTGTCTGCAAGTCATCGAGGGGCAGCCAGAGAACAGCCAGGTCCTCTCCTCACTCACCCAGAGAGAACACGTGGGCAGGAAGACATACACTGAGTCATTTATGCAGATGATATGAGGAAACAAATTGCCCAAGGACTTAGCAGTTTACTCTTGTAACTGCTTTAGTCATTATCATCTGGAGTTGAGAGCTCTGTGCTGTGAGGGGAAGTGGGCAATCTTTTCCTGCCTGTATTAACTGAATTACTCTGTGATCCCGGTCTTTCCCCTTTGGGGGCGGGGTTGTCTCCTCTGTAGGACATGAGGGAGGTCATTTCGGGCCAAGCAGCAGGGAGAGAACATGAGGGCTGTGAGGGCTCACTTGTAACCAAGGGATTGTCTCAGCGACACAATCTGTGGAGTTTGTAAAATCAGGGAGTTTGAAGATGAGGATGAGCATTTCCGTGTCAGCCCAACAACATGTCCCTCGAAGAACTTTGAAATGGAGATGATGTTTACACAGAAAGGGTCTCCTGGTTTTCTGAGACGGGAACTAGATACCACACTTAAGAATTTCCCCCAGATTGGGATGGCAACTTTGCTTTCACTCAAGAGAGGCTGACAGTAGGAAGGGTGCCCACTCAGGAAAGCATATTCAGAAGAAAAAGAAAACATTTCTGAAGGGATGTATAAGGCAGGCCTGCTGGGGCAGGTTTCCTCTCAAAGAACTCTTTGCAGGTTTTTTTGGTTTTGTTTTGTTCTGTTTTTAATCCTGCAGGAGCTGCCCATCAGGGGCTGGTAGGTCACTGACGAAATACCGAGCCCCGAGTTCTGTCCCTGTGCAGACCATGCCTGGGACTCAGGGTGCCATGTCAGGGCCCAATCCGAGCATGAGTTGGATAACAAAAATGCCCACTGGTCTCTGGGTTGTTTGCCAGACCTCTGCTGAGCCTCCTTTTATGTGGATAATGCAGATCCCAGAAGCCAAGCTGAATCCGCCTTTGCTGAAGCTCAGTCATTCTCCGTGTAACTCCAGCTTGGTTGTTAGCCTGGATGCTTCTACTCAGGGCTGCTCTCTTCAGGACCACTTGAAACTCTAGCAAGACCAAAGAATTAGGTTCTCTCACTGTGTCTCAGTATGTGACTAATGCTCCCACGGGAGATCTTCAGGTCCTTATAAGTCTTCAGGGGTATCCATGATTGCTTCTCTTCTCAACTGGAAATGCGGAGGGGAGTTACTGCTGGTTTCCCTCCATCCAGGCTAACCAAACCCAAGTTGATGAACTTCATAGTAGAAACCTAGAACTTCCTTTTTCTTTTGGCCTGGCTAACCCAGTAGAAAGGAGAACTGGTCTTTCTGCTTGAGCATTTTGCCTTCAACACAAAATCCTTTCCGGTATCTCTGTACATGCCCAGAGACCTGACATCATTGGCTGCTTTGGAGACACCTGAAATACAAACATTGGAAACATTCCACCCCTCTCCCCGGGTCATGCCCTGTGCCTGGAGCAAGACTGCCAGGGCCAATTGCTCAGGTTCATCCTGACTGGACCTGCCTGAATGGGAGTGTAGTTTACACATACAAAGCTAACTGCTTCCACAATGGACCACTTGAGGCCCTAACAGTGATGTGAAAACTCACACAGGTAATCATGTAGAGCCCCATATTTACTTCTTCAGCAAAAATACTGTAAGAAAAGAATTGGGCACTGAGCTGAGGTGAGTCACTAGGCTGACCTTTCCTTCATGCTAGCTCTCTAGTAAGGTCTGAGTCAACAAGATAAGAGCTCACCGTAGAGTGGCTATGATGTGTGGGACCCCCCAAGGCAGCCTGCATCCATTGTTGTGCTACCACCTGAGAAAGGCAGAGCCTGTCATTAAAGTATCCATCCCAACCATCTTGCAGAAGGCACCCAGCCCTCTCTTCTGGAGGAGGGTGTGCCTTGTACCGTGCGTGGTAACCAATGCCTAGCCCAATCACTTCACCCCTGACAACTCAGAATGGTCAACAAGCCGGTTTGAAGGACAAGAACCTTTGGACTGCAAGGTATTTTGCTTTTGCTTACAAAGCAGAAATTGTAACAAGTGCTAGTGGTGACTTTGGCATCAAAAGGCATATAGAATTAATAACAGCCCACCAGTGGAGGTCATGCCATCAAATTTTGACTATAAGTAAAGTCTAGAAACCATTTGCAGATCCATAAATGTTGAGACCATTTTTTTTAATGCAGTACATTCATACTATGGAAAGCCAGGGAGCTACAAAAAAAGCATGATGTAGATCTTTAAGGGCTAATAGGAAATATGTCAAAATATATTAAGTCAAAGACACGTTATAGACCAATACCTATAGTACAATTCCTCTTATGTTTAAAAAAATTATCTGGATGTCCATGTGTCTGATATGTACAGAAATTTTTGAAAATCTCCAGAAGAAAGCAAATGGTCAAAGTGGGGGCCACAGTAAGTACAGAAATTGAGTGTGTTTAAGAATATTAGAGCAATTTGATATTACGACTACATCCAAGTGTGTGATCTGTTGAACTTAATTATTTTTTTCAAAGTCAGCCGCTGGCTCCCCTGGTCCCAGAGGGAGGGGCAGGGCTGACAACTATTCTTTTTTTTTTTTTTTTTTTTAATGTTTTATTTCTGAGAGAGAGAGAGACAGCGTGATCAGGGGAGGGTCAGAGAGAGAGGAAGACACAGAATCTGAAACAGGCTCCAGGATCTGAGCTGACTGTCAGCACAGAGCTCATCGCGGGGCTTGAACTCACGAACTATGAGATCATGACCTGAGCTGAAGTCAGACGCTTAACCGACTGAGCCACTCAGGTGCCCCTGAACTTAAACAATTTTTTTAATGAGTTGTATTCCACATGCCTTTGGTCCTTTTTGTAATTGTTCGGGTAATTCATTTTTACGGTATTTTACAAAAGTAACAGTTTGTGAGGATTGAAGATAGTGAAAAATAATTCTTTTACTACAGAACATTTAAGAAGTACTATTCTAGGAACATAAGCAAAGAATCCTATATACACTTTTGCTTCATGTTTCCATCCTTATGTATTGTTTGAATTTTTTACCTTGAATATGTGTTACTTTTATGATTAAGCATTTTCAAATGTTTAAACGTGATTGTAAGAAATTATACCAAGTTAATGTTTTTTTCTGGCACGTCCTTCCTTGACTCATTTGTTCTAAAACCTCAATCACAGCACTTCTTGTGCCTTCCTTATGCTGAGAACAGCCCCAGCTTCAAAAATAAGCATTTCTTTGGCCAAAGGGTGCCAAGAGAAATGGGCAGGCAGTGACCAGTTGAGAAAGACTGCTCGTATCCTGCAAAAAAAAAAAAAAAAAAAAAAGTTTTCCACATCCTTAAACACAGCTGGAGTAAGATCCTCTCTCACAGATGAGAGTACTAGGTTCATGTCTCATTAAAATTTCCTCACTGGATTACAGATCCAAAATCCTCCAGGGAGCCTTGTGAACCACGTAATGTTTCTCGCTTTGCATCTTCAATTATGCAACTTTGATTTAGCTGACAGATGTGAAGCAGTGTGCATAGCCAGGCAATCCCCTGGTGGCTACACATGTGTGGAGGGAAGCAACAGAGCACTGTCTTCCAGGTCCATCTGGCACAGGCTTCCAATCACTCAGAACCTTTCTTCTCCATCCACCTTCTCTCGGCCCGCACCCTCCCCTCCTCCACCCAAGCCCTGGCAAGGATTGGATGGACACACCCACTTTTACTCTTCCCTTTGGAGGGACTCCCAAGGCAAATGGGAGCAGTGTGCCAATCTGAGAGACCACCTCTTTTATTATGGGATGGCACCACCCCAGCATTCCATCAAGCTTTTCAGTATAGAAATCAGGCCAAATTCTGGCTCTATCCCAAGCTCTGACTGCCAGGACCATATAGAGAAACATCTGGCTGGATGGTTGGAAGCACTTGGCTCAGCTGTGCAGGAAATCCACTTTCAGCCCTGAATCCCAGGCTCTCATTTGCAGTCCTGGTAGAAATGCCAGTCCTCTACCCAGAATCCACTCAGCCTCAAGGAGGAGAGAGACAGCTCTGAGCTCACCACCAGGAACATCAGCTGGTGGCTTCATAGGAAAATGTTCCCAAGACCCATGTGGGTCTCATAGGGATCAATGACCATCACCGGAAAGCACTGACAGAGATGGAGGGGGAAAACCACCATAGGTGTGATTGTGCTTATGTGTGTGCACACATGAGTGGTTCATGGGATAGTTCTATGTGCAAAATGCCCACTTTCTGAATACAGCGTTGGTCTCTCATGGTGGATGGTAATGCAGATTTTTCTTAGGTATCACATTGTTACTTTCTTCAATGAATAAGGAACCTCTATTCCTATGGCTGGATGAAAACTGTTTGGTGTCCAGTTTTTCTAAAATGTGGTCAGAGAGCGCAGTTCCCCCTTTCATTATTATTTAATATAAATGGGGGTATGCTTTGGATGACAATTGTCAGAGGTTGAGACTACATGAAAATGAACAGTCCTGATTACTGAGTGTGTATTGTTTTCTTTTTTTAATTCCATTTCCTCACTCCTTAGCACACCTGAAAAGCATGTACTTATTCCTTGTTTGCCACACATTCTGTTATTGCTGGTAAATCTTTTTTCTATGAGAATTCTTGAACTCTGTAGGAAGGCATAAAAAGACAAGTAGGTGAATTAATAGTTTCTTTGATATTAAATTTGGTTTTTCCTTATAATTAGTTTTCTCCCTATTTTTTCTCTCTCGGGAATTATCTTCCTCTCACTTTATATTATTCTGGAAATTATTTTAATGCCTACAGTGTGTATACTTTGTGGTATGGGGCAGTGGACAGACCACAGGCTTCAAGATCAGAGACAACCAGGCTTCAGTCCCATCCCAATTACTGCTTAACTATGTTGATATGGATAAGTTACACAGGCTCTAAGAGTCTTTGTTCCCACACCTGTAAATAAAGATGAAATAAGATTATGTATGTTAAGCAACCCTCATTAAATCTTATTTCCATCCCCTGTAATGTACTTGGAACATATTGACCCCCTCTACCTTCCATCATAGCCTGAAAGAAGTAGAAGAGTGGTAGGTTTATGGCAGCAGGTGTATATTATGTGTGTGTGTGTTAAACATACACACAGAGAATGGTGTGAATGAAATAAAGCTAAATTGTTCATTAGGCACATGATTAGAAGTATGACATTTAGAAGAAGGATCCAGTGGTCTTGCTCTACTGTGCCCAAATCAGCACATACTAAGTGTGGATTTTGGTCCAGGGACTCCAAGGCCAAATGATGAGAGATCTGAGGCCCTGTTATATGAAGAGCTGAGGTGTTTAACTAATAGAAGAAAGGCATTAGGGTGCTCAGTAACCATCTTGAAATATGTTGCAGTTCCTTAAAGGCGACTGGAATCAAACTTATTCTGTATTTCCCGGTATATTAGCCTGGGTTCTCCAGAGAAGCAAAGAGTAGGATACCTACATACATACATACACACACACATACATACATATCTAATAAAGAATTGGCTCATGAAATTAAGAAGGATGGCAAATACAAAATCTGCAGAGCCGCTGTCTCACCTCAAGTCCAGAATCTGGAACCAGAAGAAATGATGTTCCACTTCAAAGGCCACCAGACAGGAGAATTCCCTTCTACCAGGGTCAGCCTTTAGTTCAGTTCAGGCCTGCAACTGATTGGATAATGCCCACGAACATTATGAAGGGTAACCTGCTTTACATGGTCTTCTGATTTAAATGTTGATATCATCCAAAAACATCCTCACGGAAACACCCCGAATTAATGTTTAACCAAAGGTATGGCCCAGTCAAGTTGACACATAAAATTAACCATCACACCTAGTGAGTAGAATCAAACAGAACTAGGCTCAAGGCAGGAGAGTCTCTCTCTTCAGCGGTGAAGTTATCCAGTTCAGAGGGGCACTCGGAAAAGATGTGGGGTCTCAGCATCTAGGCTGATAAGAAGCAGGGTGATGTCATGGCAGGGACATTGTAAAGAGAAATCAAGTTTCAAAAGAGAGGACTAAGAACCTTAAATGGCCCTTTTTAGTCCAAAGATGTTGTAGATCTATAATTCTGTATTTAATATTGCCTTTGCTTCTGGTTGGTCTTACCAAATG
This sequence comes from Hyaena hyaena, assembly GCF_003009895.1. Taxonomy (NCBI): domain Eukaryota; kingdom Metazoa; phylum Chordata; class Mammalia; order Carnivora; family Hyaenidae; genus Hyaena; species Hyaena hyaena. Next base: position 682,157 of record NW_024081175.1, read on the forward strand.
ATTTGGTTTTAAATCTTCAGCACATTAAGCAACTACTATGCATTGAATTCCCTGTAGGAAGAAGAATGAATCTGAAGTGCGTGAACTAATTTTAAAATCAGTGCTTAGAACAGCCCAAGAGACTACCTTGGAAATCATGGTTTCCCCATCTTAGGTGAAGAACAAGGCAAAAGCTTATAAACTACTGCCTTGGATTCTCCCTTGTCATAATTTTTTTCTAAAGCTCTCCATTTCTAAATTTTTTTCCCTTCCCAATAGATTGTGCCTCATTTAAACACAAGTCCTCCACTCAGCAGGTATCTTTCCAATGAGGCCTTCCCTGGATATCCAATCAGAATTAGTAGCCTCCTCCCACCCCTCATAACAACCAGTTACCTTCTGCTTAGCTTTCTTTATAACTTCTCTCTTTGGCAGAATTTTTTGTACTGTGGCAAAATAGACACAACATAAAATTCACCACGTTAACCATGTTTTAGTGTACTGTTCAGTGGCATTAAGCACGTTCACATGGTTGTGCTCATTAAATACTAACTCCCCATTCCTCCCTCCACAGCCCCTGACAATCATGCTTCTACTGTCTGTCTCTATGAACTTTACTACTCTAAGTATCTCACATAAGTAGATTTATATAACATTTGCCTTTTGCTTCTGGTTTACTTCACTTAGCATGATAATGTCTTCAAGATTTATCCATGTTGTCATATGTATCAGAATTTCCTTCCTTTTTAAGACTGAATAATATTTCCATATATTACATATATATACCACATTTTGTTTATCCATTTATCTGTTGATAGATATTTGGGTTACTTTCTCCTTTGGGTTATTGGAATAATGCTGCTGTGAACACTGGTGTACTGATATCTGCTTTCAATTAATTAGGGTATATATCCAGAGGATGAATTGCTAGATCATATAGTAGATTTATGTTTAGTTTCTTGAGGAGCCACCATACTGTTTTCCACAGAAGCTACATCATTTTGCATTCCCATCAGCACTGCATAAGCATTCCAAATACCCCACATCCTACCTAACACTTGTTTTGGCTTCGGGTTTTTTTTTTTAAGTTTATTCATTTATTTTTGAGAGAGAGCAAGAGAGAGTATGCATACGTGCATGAGTGGGGGAAAAGCAGAGACAGAGGGAGAGAGAGAATTCCAAGCAGGCTCCATGCTGTCAGCACAGAGCCTGACACGGGGCTTGATCTCACAAACCACAAGATCATGACCTGAGCTGAGATGGAGAGTCAGATACATCACTGAGCCACCCAAGCGCCCCTAGGCTGTTGGGTTTTTTTGATAATAATCGTGCTCATAGGTGTGAAGTGGTATCTCAACATTTCTTATTCTCATTTTCCTAGTGATTAGTGATACTAGTATGGCATCATTGTATTCATTTGTTTGTTGCCTGTTCATTGTCTGCCCCCCACACAGGATGTAGGCTCTGTGATTATGGGAAGTATGTCTGGCCTGTTCATTGCCTCATCTCTAACCCAGACAGCCATGACTGGCACATAACAGACATCAATTACTTGTTGAGTGAGTGAATGAATGAATGAATGAAAGAATGAATTTACTGGAGAGAAAAACTCAAAGTCCAAATATGGAAGCCAAATTAATCTTCAGGCACTCAATTTTTTTTCACCTGGGGTAATAAGTAAATATAACTTTTCCATTACTTAGTGTTCTTGGAAAATGAGAGAAAAATATACTTGTGCCTTTCCTGCCTCGTGGACAAACTACATAAATTCATAAAACATTGTGTCCCAGGGCACCTGGGTGGCTCAGTCAGTTAAGCATCCAACTTTGGCTCAGGTCACGATCTCAAAGTTTTTTAGTTCAAACCCGACGTTGGGCTCTGTGCTGACAGTTTGGATCCTGGAGCCTGGAGCCTGCTTCTGTGTCTCCCTATCTGTCTGCCCCTCCCCTCTCACGTTCTCTCTCTTTCTCTCTCTCTCTCCCTCTCTCAAAAATAAAAATAAACATTAAAATTTTTTCTCTTGTTTTAAGATTTGTGGCTGGACCATTCTAGTTTGCAGACATGATAATTGACAAAACTGTAGCATGTTTGCTATTTCAATGTCCAAATTGCATGTACTGTTGGTAATTAGTACCAGGCATATAGTAGGTGCTCAATAAATACTTGCCGATAAATAAATGAATGGTCCTGAAGATGGCAAGTCATTGGTAATTAAAGATAGAGACTATATGTGAGGGACTTGAAACTCATTAGGAGATAGCCCCAGAGAGTGGCTTTGGTGGGAAGTATAAACACCAAGATGAGTGGATAATTCATAGGTCTTTGTTCTTCAAACAAGTAATCAATTTACAGCCAAATCTGTAGCCAAACTTCCCATCCAGTGTTGCTTCTCTAAAAATCAGTCCTCTGCAGAACCCCAGAGAAGCCCGAGTTCTTTGTTGGTCCATTCCACAAAGCAGGAGGAAAGTGTTTTCCTACATTCTGCAGCTCACACAGCCGTAGGTGTGGTGCTGCTCTGCCAGCTCTGCATACAGCAGGGGCTGCTTCCTGCTGTACCTGTTCTGCAAAGGGCACAGCTGTTAGCAGAATGAGAGAAAAGTACCCTCATTTAAATTCTGCTCTAGTGCTTAAACAGTGAAAACATGCTTTCTGCCGACCGCAATTTCTGCTGCTCCTAACAGATAGAGGTGGAATGAAATATTAATTTCTTTTGAAAAGATGTGGGCAAACTAATAATCTCTTTCTGGTGTATCTCAGTGCTGTTCTTAAATAAGCTGAGGAGCAAACCAAGAAGTAGCCTTCAGAGGAGCCCAGCAAGGTATAAGGGGTGCGACCTGGTATTCTATGCGGCAGTGGCTGATTGTAGGAATCAATATAGCTTCCTGGTCTCAAAGGCCAGAAACGGTCATGTCAGAGGCGTGGGGCACACTTGTAATTAGCAGGTTTTCACTGAAAAGTGAAAACTTTTAGACTAGAAAGTGGAAGAAAGCATGGACGATTTTGTGAAATTTCTAGAGAATTACCCAGTCAAATGGTACTGAGTACTCTGGCCTGATTCCTAACAGATAGACTTCTAGGTAAGAGCAGCCCTAGGTCATTAACCTGATAAAGAAGGTTTTGGGTTTTTTTTTTTAATATTTTTCAATGTGTAGTTCCCAGACCTTCTGCATCAGAATTAGTGGTAGTAATAAAAATGCAAATTATTGAACATCCACTCAGACCTACCAAATCCAAATCTCTGGAGGTAAGGCACAAGGATCCTATTTTTTAAGAAAAAAAAGGGGGGGGGGGGAGCCTCTCTCAAAATCCTCCTCTAGTTGCATTGGTTAGAATTAAGTTGCATACCCCCAGCTCATATAATCCCAGGCTAAGAGACTAAGACCAGGTGATCCAATTGGTCATGCCAGGGCTGGGGAGAGTTCTACTTCCCTGAGCACATGGCCATAAGGGTGTGAACACTAGAATTAGGTTCTGACAGCATGAAAAAGAGATGGAGCCTATTGGGTGGGTAAAAATGAAGTTTGCAGCCATGATTTGGTAGCTGAAGAGGCATAGTAACTCACATGAAGACTTGGTTTCTTCAGTCGCCATTTTCTAAATTCTGCTCATGTTCTCTACATCAAGTGCCCAAAACTTTCCTCACTGATAAGCCATTTTGGTTAAGTCTAGGTGATTCCAAAGAAACCAGGAAGAATTGACATTAGGTAGGAAAGTGAAAGAGATTGATCTTGGAATAGTTCAAAATGCCAGATACAAGTTTCTATTCACAACGCTGCCAGACTGAGTCAGTGGGAATACAGTGCATTTGTTCTTTTGTTCAACAAATATTTACTGAGCACCTATTATATGTCAGTTCCTATATTTAGCCCCAGGGGTATGTCAACAAACAAAATAAACAAAAGCCCCTGCCCTTTCCTCATGAAGCTTACATCCTAGTGAGAGCAACTGAGAATAAATAAAGCAAGCAGGTAAACCATAGAGCATGTTTGAAGGGGATAAGCTCTATCAGGAGAAAGAAAACAGGCAGAAAAGATAGATAGTATTCAAGTGAGGTTGTTGTGACTCTAAAGAGAGGAAAAGTAAGATCAAGCTTCACTGAGAAGGTAATTTGTATAGAATTTAAGGGGTTGAGTAGTGAGCCATGGGAGTATGTAGGAAAAGGATAGAGACAAGATGTATCAAGTGCAAAGGCCCTGTGGTGGAAGTGTGCCTTGTTCCTTGGTCCAAGAACAAGCAGGTCACTGGGGCTGGAGGACAGTGAACCAAGGATGAAGTGGGATGTATAATTCAGCCTGAGGCCTTTGAAGGGACTTTGATTTTACTCTGAGGGAGAGGTTAGGACACTGGAAACTTGGGAACAGAGGAGTGATACGATCTACCTTTTATTTTAATAGGATTATTCTGTCACTGCTTTGAGAATAAAGTGTAGGGAAACTAGTTAGGAGGCTATCACTATGGTTCCAGTGAAATACGATCAAGGCTTGCACCAGAAAAATAGACATGAATAAGAGTAAACAAGAACCCAAGTATAGGCTTTCAAAGTTTTTGGCCTGAGTGACTGAAAAGATAAGAGCTGCTATTGTCAACTGATCTGGAGAATATTGTGAGTGGAGCAAGTTGGTGGAGGAAGTATCAGGAATTCATTTTGAACACGCTAATGTTGACGTCCCATTTAGATATCCAAGTGGAGATGTTGAGTAGGTGACTAGATGAACTGCTGATGTATGACAGTTACCTACACAGGGATGATAACTAAATCAATAGGACTGGGTGAAATCACCAGGAAGAGGTAGACAAGGTCCAGAAATGAAGTCCCAAGATTGTCTTTTGCATTGTTCTTTGAAATGTCTTGAATTCTGTGTAACTTTTCCAACTCTAGTTTCCTAGGACATGGATTGGAGGAGTTAGGAAAAAGGTTAACCCTTAATGACTCACTGGCAATAATGTAGTATGAAGGAAAAATTTTTCAAAGTTAGCTTGAAGACTGTGCACATCCATATGACCATAAAGTACATATGGACTTTTCCTTATCACCTCCAGAAAGCCCAGGGACTACTCATTTAACTTGTGTTTTAATAAGTTAATAAGAATTCAGTCACTTAAAAAACTGGTGTAAGTGGGTGGGTGCCTGGATGGCTCCATCAGTTAAGTGTCTGACTCTTGATGTCACCTCAGGTCATGATCTCACGATTCGTGGGATTGAGCCCCACATGGGACTCTGCCACTCACAGCACAGAGCCTGTTTGGGATTCTCTCTCTCTCCCTCCATGTCTCTCTGCCCCTCCCCCACTCACCCATGCACATGCACGCAGACTCTGTCTCTTTCTCTCCCTCAAAATAAATAAACAAACATTTTTTAAAAACTGGTGTAAGGGACTACACCAAGGGGGCTACAAACCCTGGCTCAGCTATTCCTCCACTTAAAAACCAGCATTTTAGACTATCCCAGAAACCAAGCAGAGACTGGGTCCTGTGCACTAAAGACATAGTCACAGAAGGAGCCCCAAAGCAGAGGTGGAATGACATTTCCCAATGGACTTCACTCTGGCTCTCAGCCTAAGAACACAGAGTCAAGCGTAGTGCTAGAAAGCAGAGATTTTGGAGTCACGTAGACTTGGGTTATTATCCAACTCCTCCACTTACCAGCTGTTTGACTAGTCAGAAAGTTGCTAATGTCTCTAAGTCTCTCTGGCTTTGTCTATGAAATGGAAAGAGTAGATTCTATTTCATGTAAAAATGGAATGACATAATCATTGTAAAGCATTAGCATTATGATTGCTATTTTTGTTTTTAAAATTTCCCTCAGTAGTCTCAATTCCATTAGAATTCCAAGCTATTAGAATACTATTCCTTTGGAACCTAATATATTGAAATGAAGATCTGTTAAATCAGGTTGTAATTTGTAACCTACCAAATGCTCTGGTCCAAGGTTTTGTTCTTCATAGTTGGGACAATTATTGACTTGCACTTAACTCCAATACCACTAGGGGGCACCTCAACAAATTAATTTTGGAGCCTACTGTAATAACTGGCAGCCATGAGTTAATGAATTTCTAAATGTGACTTCTACTCTGGGAGTAGCCTGCTCAGTGCACTTAGTACACAACATCTTTGGTCTCAAACATGTATAAATTGATTGTAGCAGAATTCTACATCAGGGTGTGAATTCCTAAGGCACTGGGTCATAGAGTTAGGTAAGATTCTATTTGTGAAGGACATCTCTGAATTCTGAGTCTTTCTACCCCAGCTGTGGTCATACGTAGCCCTGCTCAGTCAAGCTATTAAATCAAACTACTTATTACAACAAGGTACCAACTCATTTTCATAAGCACTTGTAAAGAGAGCTGACATTTAAAAAAAAAAAAAAAAAGTCTCTCATCTGGCAGTAGTGCTTTGGAATTAATTTGCTCAGCTCACCTTTTGTGCCAATGGATTTTCGTGCTGGGTAAACAGCTAACACATGGTTGAGCCAAAATTCAAACCCAAGGAGTGTGGCTCCAGAGCCCACACCCCTGCCCACTATATCATATTTCTTTACTGACAGGTAGCATCGAATTAATGCTAAATGCCAGGGGAGGGTGATAAAGAAAAGGAGTGGCCATTGTCAAGCAATTTATAACCTGGATTAAATATGGTAATCATGTGAATAGTGCATACTCTATTCAGTTAAAAATATACAAACCATTCAGACTATTAATATGGATCATGTTTGGGTCATGTTTGTGTACATAGATCTACATAAATGCATGTTTGCATATATATATGTATGTATAGATGTATATGATTAAGTATATACATTTCTTATTTGAATATAGTTATATTCAACCTGAATGTTACTGTGTGCCAAGCACATGATGAAATATTAAAGGCAGCATCTTGGTCATGCCTGGTCAACAATAGGCATTCGTCTACCATCTCAGAGAAGACTTGTTAGAGAAAATTAAGGTCTTGGGGTGCCTGGGTGGCTTAGTCGGTTAAGCGTCCAACTTCAGCTCAGGTCATGATCTCACGGTTCGTAGGTTCGAGCCCTGCATCAGGCTCTGTGCTGACAGCTAGCTCAGAGCCTGGAGCCTGTTTCAGATTCTGTGTCTCCCTCTCTCTTTGCCCCCCCTCCCCGCTCATGCTCTGTCTCTCTGTGTTTCAAAAATAAATAAACACTTAAAAATTTTAAAAAAAGAAAATTGAGGTTTACTAGGGTCTATATTTGACCCTAGAAAAATGTGTTTAGCCTAGTGCATGGAAGAGAGTGTATTGAATGAATGAGTGAGCAATTAAATGAATGATAGTTACTTTATGAATGGGAAGGATGGAAATTAGAAACAGAGGTGGTAAAAAAAAAGGGGGGGGAGGGAAGGGGGGAGGATCGGATCGGTAAGAGGATGCTAGGATGCCGGTAAGTAGCATGAAGCAAAGAATTCCCTCAGCAAGCCGTGTTTAGCAGAGAGCTGGGTAGTAAGGAACTTTTGACTCCACAATTAGGACTTCTTTCCTGGCTTTCAGTCCCAGTTGAAGGAATAGTGTTGTTTCAGTTGGTTTTGGGGGTTTTGTCTGTCTGCCTGTCTGTCTGTTTGTTTATTAAGTCCTTTTCTTCATAGTTGCCATCCACATGAGTGAAAGACTGCCTTTTAATGATTCTTACTTCCTAATGGAAATGTGTTCATTTTTATAAGCAAGGTAAGATGCTGTCACTGAAAATTAATACGCTTTTTGTATAGTCGGTTCTAAGTAAGTCTCTTACTTATAGGTTATGGAGCGATTAACACCACACTCTACCCCTATTATTTACTTCAGTCACTTCTCAAATATCTTCTCTGCTTTTTCTTTCCTTAGCGTTTTCCTTCAGGGTTCTGGTTCTTATATCACGTTAATGCCTTCCTTGGGCTGAGCTGTGCAGCATATTTAGTGCATCGAGCCCCCAGCCAACTTTCCAGGGAATCAAGCCATAGACCTACCTCCTAAATGATACTGACAGTTAAACTAATTTTCTGTATCTTAGAAAATCAAAGTTGTAGTTTATTTTAGACACATCAACAAAGTTTAATTGTCGTGGTAAAATCATACTAAAAGTTCAGTTAAAAACGGGTGTTTGGGAAAACTTTAAAGGATTCCTCCATACAGCATATAATGAAAGTGGCATGGTTTGGGGTACAAATATATCCAAGGACCACATGCAGAAACTCAATTCAATTAATTCTCTGTAATGAAAATGAATTAACTATGTTGTTTGTGCCTGAAGACCCGATATGAGTTGAAGCAGGGAAAACTTTTGTTAGTTTCTCATTACAATGTTAGCTAAAACCTTTGTTATGTTGCGCTTCCTTGAAGTTCAGTTGCTGGTTTGAAAAGAAAAATCTGTGTCGCTTAGTCTTTTTAAGCTGTTTTTCCTCTCCTTTGAAGGACCCGTAGATTTCCCCCTCTCCTTTGCTACATAAAAATGGCCCCAAGATGCATATAATTTTGTGAACTTCAGATTGCAGATTCTACATAATTCAAATAACAGAGCCATGAAACTCCACTCTTTCATTTGGATTCCGGGAACCGCTGAGACTGGTGGAGTATAAATGATGTCAGAATAATGCCCTAAAGGTGTAGTGTCAGGGCCAGAATTCTGCCCTGGGATACTCGACCAGTCAGGCAATAGAAGCCACTCACTCACAACCCAAGGCTGAGTGCCGCCCTCATTGTTTTAATTACAGGGCTACAGCATGTGGGTAAGAAACTTGGATTTGACAACAGCAGAAGAAAGGGGATATTGTATGCCTTCAATCAGCTTTGTATTAGGAGATCCTTAAAGGGAAAATTATGTGAAAGAAAGAAGGAGGAAGAAAACAAACTAGCAAGATCCCTATTTCAATGTAATTTGGAGAAAATGACTGATTTGGGTTGGTCATGCTGCCAGAACAGATGACTCAAGGCTTCCAAACAAGAAATGGAAATCAGGAGGATGCCTGAAGCCTGAAAGAAGAACAAATTGTGAAGATATGATTGACTGTAAGGCTTCAAAATCAACTGTACCAAAGATGAGCTTGGATCCTTGCCCAGAACAGAACTGAATGGTGATGTTCATTTGAGTTCTGACTGTTGAAACAAAATAAAATGTAGTAATTGTGCTCTGTTAGGTACACAGACGTGTTAATGCTTTCCAATTTCCCCAACTGGGGATCTGGTGTCACTTTCCCTGTCGTTCCTTTTTCATGCTTCACCGGTGAGTATTATTGCTGCTCTGGACACTTGGTGAATGCCAGGTTTTTGGCAAAGAACTGGGATCCAGGTGAAAGCATCCTCACGCTGCATATGAGTGTGCTGCAGGTGGCTTTGAAAATGGCTTTAGAGGTTGGGAATCATTTCTTTAATTGGCCTGTTCAGGCTTGGTTGATGTGCACCTCCATCCTGGCATTTGGTGTTCTAGTTGCTGGACGCTGGTTATGAGCCTCAGCAACTTGGGCCCCAAAGCACTTGGTCTCTGACAACCAGGAAATGCCTTGGTTTCCATCAGCAGCAGATTTGTACACCTATCTTTTCCTCTCTTAGGCAGGAAGGCATATTATTCTGTTTTCTTACATTCTTTTTCTCAGTAACCTATCAGTTGAGTTTTACGATAGCCTTGCTGAAGGACAACAGGACTTAATTCCCTCTAAAGGTCAGTCATGAAGCAGCTACATACTTCCCTTTCTCCTTGGAGGCTACAAAGAAGAAAAGAGTTCATGTTATTTTTCCTGACACCAAAATCCTGCTTACTACCCTAGCAACTTCGGAAATTTCCCTGCCTGCCTGTAGGAACAGTCCAATTGCATCGTACAAATGACTTCCAAACAAACATTTTCTACATACTAAATTAGAAAAAAAAAAAAAAAAACAGCAAAACCAACAAGGGGGTGACTCAGAAGGAAAAAAGGAGGAACAGACAGAATATGTGATTTTTCCATTCCTTTTTGGTTTCTTTACCTGAGTCAAATTTTGAGAGTGTTAAGCACTGTCCTGACTACACACTATTTACCACAGAGTCTTCAGATTTCAGGCTGACTGAGAGCCAGTAACTTTTTTTTCAGCCATCCAAATAGACTAAAGATGTTGCCAGGTACAAGATGTTTAATTAAGGACCTGTCTAGTCTCTTTGGGCATCTAAAGTTTGGACTTTAAACAAGGTAACCTAAAATTAGACTCTACTAATGAGAGCCAGCAGAAAGACCTCTTCAGGGGTGTGACTTGCCACAAATGAACCACCACGACAGGATACAAAACTAGAACTCAAAGGAAATCCCACATCTCCTTGCTTCATGAAATCAGCATCTTTTCATTGATTGGTCTGCGACCTTGGAGCCACCCAGTATGTTAAATAGCTTCGCACTTTAAAAAGGGGGGTGGGGGAAATGAGGGGTAAAATTATCTTGTGGGGTTTGGCACAAATCTGCATTTCAAATAAGCTATGTGTGAGCTGTGTCTTTGAGAGAAGAACACGTGCAATTTAGTTTTGATCTTCATTTTATAGATGTCCATAAGTAATACAAGGCCTGTTTTGATTATACAATGAAAAACAAATGTGATCCAATATGGTAGTACTCTGTGTCTACTTATGTTTCTGAACAACAACTCTCATTAGTATGTGAACCACCATTAGTGGCTTTGGAGACCTGGAACCCCATCCTAATATTTGCTTGCAAGCCTATTCCATGTGTGGTATGGGGTTCTCTCATAGGGAAGCATCCTAATAGGACAGGGTTTTAATGTCTGATGGGCTCCTAAATGAATTTAAATCTATTTCCCAAAACGGTTCTTACAGCCTTCTTCAGAATGCTTTAACATTCAACAACCACCTTCACTATGATTATGACTTAAGAACTACCATTTAAGATTTTGTTTTCAGAAATGGGGGTGTCAAAGGGTGTTTGCTAGTGAAGATCAAAAGTACATCGAACATGTTCTTCTCAAATGCTTTCAGCTGTAGGTTAACAGGATATGTAGTTAAAAGCAGTTCAGATAGTAAATATTTGTTTTTAATTTCATCTAACCAGAAATCGAGAGGTAGGTGGTCAGAACTGATTAATTCAACAGTTCAATAATGTCATTGAGGTCCAAGTCCTTTCCATCTTTGTGCTGGGCTTCCTCAGTTTGTGGCAATCATATCTCATTTGACTGCAGTACACAGGCATCTCATGCACTAGAACAACCAGGGAAGAAGAGGGACTTTGCTTTCCATGTGCCTCTTTTCCTTAGGCTGGAAATCCAAGACTTCCAACATACATTTCCTCTCTTCTCACCACTGGTGTCATGGGCTAGGACTGAATCATATGTCCATGCACGTTACAGGATTCACTAGCAAGGGAAGGGGGCCACCATGATTAGCTTGAAGAATTCTGCTTCACCCCTGGACTACAGAAGGGCTTTCCTGCTTGAGTACAGAGGATGGTGAGCACTTGCACCCCAAGGAACAAAGAGCAACCACCAGTGCTCCCCACTGACTTTTAGGATAACAGTTTTACTTTAATATGTAGCATTAATATTTCAGTGTCTTCTCATTATTACTGAAGTAAGTACTGTCTTTCTCCCACACTGACAGAATCATCCTGGTATGCCTCTTACGGACAAAAGTTATCCTGGGGGAAGAAACATTCATCCTTGGGCCTACTTTTTTTTTCTCTCGATCTGGTCCAACTAGCAGATGCTTAATCAACAGCTCAAAAGCTTTTTACAAGAAATGATCTTGTGTATAGAACTGCCCTATGACCCAGCAATAGCACTGCTAGGAATTTACCCAAGGGATACAGAAATGCTGAGGCATAGGAGCACATGTACCCCAATGTTCATAGCAGCACTCTCCACAATAGCTAAAACATGGAAAGAGCCTAAGTGTCCATCAACAGATGAATGGATCAAGAAGATGTGGTCTATCTATACCATGGAATACTACATGGCAATGAGAAACAATGAAATGTGGCCATGTGTAGCAACATGGATGGACCTTGAGGGTGTTATGCTTAGCGAAAAAAGTCAGGCAGAGAAGGACAGATATCATATGTTTGCACGTATAGGAGGATTAGGAGGAACTTGACGGAGGAACAAGGGGGAGAAGAAGGGCGGAAGTGGTGGGGGAAAAGGAGAGAGGCAAACCATGAGAGACTCTTGAATGCTGACAAAAACTGAGGACTGATGGATGTGGGGGGGAGGAGGGATGGGCATGGAGGAGGGCACTTTGGGGATGAGCACTGAGTGTTATGTGGAAACTAATTTGACAATAAACTATTTGTAAAAAAAAAAAAAAGAAATGATCTTGTGCATCGCAGCCTGGGTCAATCAGCTATGCAGGTAGTGATTCACAGTGCTTTAAATCAGAACTGAATGGAAATGGGACTAGAAAACTGATGTTTCCTAAAATAAGACATTTTTACAACAGAAATAACCTTTCAAAAGTGTTTATAAAAACAAACTTATTTCAAGAAAAATTGCAATAGAGTGTAGCCCCATGGTCAAGGACATGGACTGTGAGGACAACAGAACTTGAGTTGAGTCACCGTCCCCTATTTGGCAGTGATATGACAGCAGGCCTCCCCTACAAAATGAAAGAAATAGTCAATCATACCTCCTTCAAAGCACTGTTATACAAGTTGAATGAGATTAATATGCCCATATGCCTACACACGTTTATTCTTAATAGAGTGGCTACTGAATAGTAAGCTTTCAACGAATTTTGACCATTTTTACTTATATCAATATCAACAAAAGTCCATAAACAAACAAGTCAACATTTTCCTCACAAGATAGTTAAAATCAAATTCACAACTTTTGGAAGTAACAACTTTGAGAAACAAAATGTGAGGGCTGCCATATAGTTCATACTATATTGTTCTGGGAGGTCTTACATTGCTTCTCCTGCCTCTTCCAAAGAGTTCTCCAATTGGCTTGATGTTGGTCTAAATGTAAAGCCAGAATAGTGGATTTCCTGTCTTTTCAGGAAAAAGAACTGCTATTAATGCTACATATACATTAGAATCTCAGTTTCCTTCATCTAGGGAGTAGGCTGGATGTGTCAATCTGCTTGTTGAGAAGTAAGCTGGATAAAGCATGTTGATATTGGTGGCACAAATCTCTTAACTTCCCTAGTTATTGTCTTGGTAAGCCGCATGCTCTGTAGAGTGGAGCCAAAACTACATGAACGCAGGAAAAAGTTGGCAGAGTGAACGGTACATGTGGGTATAAACATTAGTTCTTTGGCAGAAAAAAGAAAAGAAGTATCTCCCTCATAAAACATTACAATTCTTTTTTGTTTCTTAGAATCTGTATATCAGACTATACCTTTGGAAAACTTCCAGTAATTATCTAATCAAGTGAAAAAAGTAGCTCATCCGCTTCAGCCCTTGCCTACCACATTCTTTTTCTCGAATTTTGGCTGTGACTCTTCTGATTGGCCCAAGTGCCAATCTTCACTGACAAAAAGGCTCTTCATGTGAGAGGGCATGCATGGTATGGAGGTGCTGTGGCAACCACTTTGGCTGTAGGGGTCATGAAGCTTACGTTCTGGATCCAGGACTTTGGGTCATAAATAATAAACCGAACTCAAAATTATTTAGGTAAAAAAAAAAGAATCTGTTCTACATGATACTGGGTGTCTTTTTTTTTTTCAATGTTTTATTTATTTCTGACAGAGAGAAAGAAACAGCGTGAGCAGGGGAGGGTCACAGAGAGAGGGAGACAGAGAATCTGAAGCAGGCCCTAGGCTCTGAGCTAGCTGTCAGCACAGAGTCCGACGCGGGGCTTGAACCCAAAAACCGTGTGATCATGACCTGAGCCAAAGCCAGACGCTTAACCAACTGAGCCACCCAGGCGCCCTGATACTGAGTATCTTAAAGAATGAAAAGCAAAGGGAAATGCCTGTATTCAGTAAGGGCTGAGATGTAACAAAGCATAAGGAAATTCTTGGGGCACCTGGGTGACTCAGTCGGTTGAGCATCTGACTCTTCATTTCAGCTCAGGTCATGGGATCTCAGGGTCATGAGCTCGAACCCCACATCAGGCTCTGTGCTGACAGTGGAGACTGCTTGGATTCTCTCTCTCTCTCCCTCCCTCTCCCTAGCCCTCTCCCTCTCCCTCACTCTCTCCTTCCGCTCTTCCCCTCGACCCCCACCTCTGCAAAATTAAAATAAAGAGTGTTTAAAAATGAAAGAAAGAAAAAGAGCTGCTGGTGGCAGGATCATACTCACAGTATGAGATCTTCTCTTCTCCATCTTGCTTCTGTGCTTCCCTGAATGGTAGCTTCCTTCTTTCTTATCACTGCAGATTGACCTCCTCCAAATGACAGGAAACATGAATACCATCGACATGATAGCTTTGTTATCTTACAGCATCAACTACACAGGGCGAGACTGATGTTTTCCGTTCTAATTCCCAAATCCTGAAGAACTCTGCTAGGTCTAGCTTGGATCTGATTAACTGGGGCAAAGAGGTGGAATACCATTTGGATCCATTGGTGAGATGCCCATTCAATGGCTGCCTACAAGCAGTGTCATACTGTGCTAATGTGTTGCTTCCCATGTTTCAAAAAGTTGGGTGGGACAGTTCTCAACAGAAGAGGTGCCGGCCTGACTAATCTGTAGATGTCCACTATTGCATGGATATACTGTGCAAACAATGTAAGGAAATAGATCCAGCTTCCCATTTGCCAGCAAAAAATGGTCCTTAAGAATTTCCCATTGAAACTGTTCATTCACTGTTAGAAAGTTTAGGATGCTGGGATGGCTGGAGGCGGTGGGGGTGGGGGGGATGATTACACATGAAAGGAACCGAACAGAGAGAAGGGAAGGAGAGCGCATCAAGAAAGCATTGCCAACTTGAAGCAGAGGGCTCTGGACCTCCCAGCTCTTTTCAGATTAAATCCTTATGGTTCTCCCAGCTGCCTCTCTTCCCTCCTGCCTTACACCTCTTTTTAATATTTTCTCCCATCATTTTTAAAATGAAGACCTTCTGTGTTACTTACAAGATTTCTGTCCTCTTTCAGAGAAGCAGTGCTCTACTTTAGGCAAAAGTTTGAAGTAAGGTAGGGTTTTCTCTTCAGGAAAGCACTTTCTCATGGCCTCCTGTTATTTTTCTTAGAACCACAAAATCTGGGGGTTGGGATGGACCCATCTTGAGCCAGCAAGTCCATCCGTTGTTGTGTATTTCCCATCTCCGTCATCCATGACAAGTGGCCATCCAGACTGCTTGACCACATACCATGAAAGAGAATTCATCATTTTTCAGGAGAGACCATGCTATCTCCAGATAATTCTGATTATAGGAGTACCTCCTTATATTAAGCTCCTACTTGGCCAATAATTTATCTTTTTTGTTTCCACCTGTTGGTTCTAGTTCTACCGCCAGAAACAAACAGAAAAGTCAGGTCTCTTCCCTGCACACTCACCTTCCAAGAGATCATCATATTCATCATGTTTCTCCCCATGATTGTTCTTCTCCAGGCTGAGCAACTGTTCTTCCTACAACTGTTCTCCGTTTTATGGGCTTTCAAGTACCTCTGTTATTAACGGAAACGCTCAGTTCTGGAAGCATTACTAACTTAAATGTTCTTCTTAAGTTTTCCCCCAAAACCAGGCATAATCTTCCAGACATGGAAAAACCAGCACAGAAAGAACAGAACTAATAATATCTTTCATTATAAAGATAGAAATTATGTTCAGGAAAATCACACTTATCTTCTGGGAAGACCAAACCTATGCTTAGTCACTCTCATGCTGAAAATTATGTGATAATTAATTTATAATGAAATTTAAATGGTAAAGAGTGGTTAAATTGTATAAGTGAATTTCAGGCATCAGTAGGTGAAATTGGAATGGAAAGGAGGTGGGAGTATGAATTCCCATAGTTCTTCAAATCACATATCTGCTTTACTTCCTATTCATAAATCTAGCACTATCCAGTAAGTCAAAAATAGAGGTTAGATAGGGCACCTGGGTAGCTCAGTCATTTGAGCATCTGACTCTTGATTTCGGCTCAGGTCATGAGCTCATGGTTTGTGGGTTTGAGCCTGTCTTTGGGCTCTGTGCTGGAGGCATGGATTAGGATTCTCTCTCTCACTCTCACTGCCCCTCTCACTCTCTCTCTCTCTGCCCCTCCCCTGCTCATGCTCACTCTCCCTCTCTTTCTCTCTCTCTCAAAAACAATTAAACTTTTTTTTAAAAAACTGAGTGTAAAGTAAGCCCATATCAGGGGATGATTTTGATTCCTTTCTTCCTCTTTATGAAATCCATATGCTTAACAAACATTTGTGTCCTGGTTACATATACACACAGAGAGAAGGACTCGGGGGCTAAGCACACTAATGCACAGTCAGTTCTCAAGGAGCTAACAATTTAGAAGCTGTAAAACAAGCCCTTTGCTTTCCTAATTGAAGTATGCTGTTTAAGCCAGTGAGTCAAGGAAGAGCAAGAGTTCACCATATTGGTTTGGGTGGCAAAGTGGATTAGGCTCAATAATTTAACTTCCTTGTTCCAGAAGCTCAGCTGGAAGCAGAACCCAATGTAAGAAAGTTGGAGTGAGGGGTGCCTGGGTGGTTCAGTTGGTTAAGCCTTAGACTCTTGGTTTTCTGCTCAGGTCATGCTCTCACAGTTTTGGGAGTTTGAGTCCCAAGTGGGGCTCAGCACTGGCAGCACACAGCCTGCTTGGGATTCTCTCTCTCACCCTCTCTCTGCCCCTCCCCTACTTGCACTGCCTCTGTGTCTTTCAAAATAAATAAACTTTAAAAAAATAAAGAGAGAGGGGCGCCCGGGTGGCTTAGTCGGTTAAGTGTCCGACTTTCACTCAGGTCATGATCTCGCGATTCGTGGGTTCGATCCCCACGTTGGGCTCTGTGCTGACTGCCAGCTCAGAGCCTGGAGCCTGTTTCGGAGTCTGTCACTCCCTCTCTCTCTGACCCTCCCCTGCTCACGCTATCTCTCTCTCTCCTAGAAATAAATAAAATATTAAAAAAAAAAAAAGAAATAAATAAAGCATTTTAAAAAAATAATAAATAAATAAATAGAGAGAGAGAAAGTTGCAGTACAGCTTGAGGGGTCGATCAAAGATGCTCCAGCCCCATGTTAAATGGACATCCTAAAATGCACACACTGAGTCCTGCCTTTTTCATATATGGGTTCATCAAGAAGACTGATTATCAGGGCACCTGGGCAGCTTAGCCAGTTAAGCCTCGACTTCCACTCAGGTCATGATTTCGTGGGTTCGGTCCCCACCTCGGGCTCTGTGCTGACAGCTCAAAGCCTGGAGCCTGCTTCAGATTCTGTGTCTCCCTCTCTTCTCTGCTACCTCTGCTACTCATGCTTGCTCGCTTTCTTTCTCTCTCTCTCTCTCTCTCAAAAATGAATAAACATTAAAAAATATTTTTTCAAAAAGAAAGAAAACTGATTATCTCAGAAGATAATGAGAAATATTCTATTTATGGGTTTCAGGTTTAAAGTGAGTACATGGCATGGGTACCTGGCTGGCTCAGTCGGTGGGGCACCTGACCCTTGATCCTAGGGTCGTGAGTTCAGACCCCATGTTGGATGTGAAGCCTACTTAAAAAGAAAACAGAAAACAGAAAAAAATGAATGTATGGCATATATATTTTTTCTAGGGCAGACAAAATTAAAAATTTTGGATCTTAAACCCTAATATGAAATAAATGGTGACATTTTATGAACCTTATAATAAGCATATGGCACTTGTTCTTGGTTTTGTTTTTTTGCACATGTTTCTAAAAAGTTGAATATATGCACATCCCTCAACATTGGCAACAATAGTCATCCCAGGTACTGTTAAGACTGCATGTCAGTAAGCAAGTTTGACATTTCGTCTGTCAGCAACATATGTCCCTGACCTTCTATCTCCATCAAGCAAGCTAAAGAATTATGACTAACTCAAGACAGGGCTGGGAGCCCAGGTTTCATGGCCATAGAGCTTGTTAGTTCCTCTGTGTTAGTGAGGCAAAAACTAAGGATTTGTGTCCCTTGCTAGCTCAGGAATTTCTAGTCTAGTGGGCTCAGGTCTCGGGTATTACTCTAACCTCAATTGGTTAAAAGGGAGGAAATGCAAAGCTGTTGGACAGCTTGAAGCTACCTACCATACAACTGAGGAAAAAAATTCAAGATTGCTTAGTGTGAGGAAGGTCAAGTTCATCCTCAAGGTACAACTCGTTGTGTTTAGCAATGTACCTAGGGGATTCCAGTCTCAGTATTATTTATTCTTCTGAATTTCATAGTGCTAAAAAATTCAGAATTTATAATCTCTGCACTTTAGAATTAAAACAACCAAGGACTTCATGATTGGTGTGCTACATTGAATAATTGGGAATACTTTAAGATTAGTTGTTTTGTCCATAAACAAAGGCAGAATTACCTATTGCCTGGTTCCTTTACGTAAAATCTTTTTATTTCTCCAATAGGGTGTTCGGTTTTTACAAGGGAATTCTGCCACCCATCTTGGCTGAAACACCAAAAAGAGCAGTGAAGGTAAGCACTGTTTACATTGCCACCAAGTGAAAGTAGACTGCAGTAACACCTTCAGCCCTAAAAAATCCCGTAACAAACTACCGGACATTAATGTGTATTGAACATAAGACAGTAAAAATTTTAATGTGGAAATTATAGCATAACTTTTATGCTAATCAGGCATGGTCACTCTCTCAAATATTGGTTTGTGGATTTTTTTTCAGGTAAAGGCACTCCCTTTTGATGAGGAAATTATACAAAAAGTACAGTGGTGAATGAAATTCATGTAATTGAACCACAGCAGCCACAAAATAGCTTGGACTTTTTCTCAAAGCAATTCATAAATTTTCCTTGGGAGCAATAATTATTAGAGAGAGAGGGAGAGGAGGGAATAGTGGCGGAAAAACCTTTTTCCCCTAAACGAGTTCTGTTTTATGAACAGAGCAAACTAATACGGTGTATTTCTTTGTATATGATTCTTGTATAACACATTTATTTGGCATGCTAACTTCATTTCCTCCCCACCTCCCAACCCCAGTCTCCTCTGTTAAAATTCTCTATTCTGGTTTTTACAAAATTATTACTTCCACTACGCTGATTTCCATTCTTTAACCACATAACCTTGGAGGTTTATGTACTACTTACTGGTTCGGTATCTGGTTGGGAACATGGAGATCTGGCAAGACCCCCAGGGAAGAAAGAACTAAATCTGCTCAGTCTTTGATATATTCTCTTGGATAGAAGTCCTGGTCACAGCGACTTTGGCTGGGAGTGCCCCCTCCCCATGCCAGTGACATCACCAAATATGACTTTGTCTTTCCATAAGAAGGATAACACACACTTAGGCCAAAAGACTTCCTTCCCAACTAATGACATAAAACTTTTTTCACGTACATTATTCAATAGGTATTCCTAATATTCCCGAAAGGTAAGGAGGGACAATTTATATACTTTTACTCTATAGCTTAGGAGGGTAAGTTAACATTTATGAGAAAATAACAGTCACCAAACTTTTACATTATGTCAAAATAGTAATTTCATAGGATTTCCTTCAGGTCTAGAATTCAGAAAACAAAGCTTTAAAACATACTTTCTCTATAAATTCATCCTCTCTGTTGCCATAGTTTTTGTGATCTTATATTATTACTTCAATACAAATTTCATTATAAGGATCTGAATCGCAGCAAAGAATCTGGAAGAAGTTCACCAAAGTACACAAGAGGGCTGACTTGAATTATGAAACGGCCTCACTTGATAAAAGATTGCCCAAGTAAACAAACAGAGCGGAGTTCCTTTTCAAATGAAAAGTCACTTTGTCTCCATGGAATAATATATTCATTTGTTCAGTGTTTTACATGTATAAATAAAGTAAATTATACTTACATTTTTTCCTGGAATATTTTTTTCTTAATACTGTATATTGGAGACAAATTTAATTTAAATTTGAAGAGGATTAAGGTTTATCAGTGTTGAACAGTCTTTTATGTAAAAAAAAAAAGTTGAACTTTGCAAAAATGAATTAGTCTCTAATTAAAAAAAAAAAAAAAAAAAAAAAAAGCAATGCTCCTTGCCAGAAGAATGGTTAACAGATGAACTTTTGGGCAACTGGATATGGTATATGTGTCCCAGACATCTTGTTTCAAGTCGATTTTACCTTAAAATTATTGAGACATATGGTAAGTGCATTGGCTTTTAAAGTATAACTTGGAGTTAAGTGTATCTTTGCCAGATGGATAGCACTAGTTTCTCAATATGATTCATGAAAACATTTGTTTTATAGATATTTATCTTAGAATTTGTGAGAAAAGTGATCATCTGATTGTAACAATTTCATACATCATAAACTGCTTCACTGTGTATCATCAAAGTTCACTTCAGAAAAAACATTCAGAGACCATATATACGTATATGTATAAATATATCCACACACATGCAAACATACATACATAAATATATGTACATATGGTCTGTGAATATATGTGTGTATTATGTGTATTCCTTGGTGCTGCCACTTCAGTTACAATCATTATTATAATCAGTAACAATGTTAAGTTTTCTGTACTTTATTTTTGGAAATGAGACTCATCATTAAAATAAGAAGATTCATCCATGCTAAATAAATCAAACTTCCCCTTTCACAAATGAAGACAGAATTAGTGTTGCAGTTAGCAAAAGAAAATAAAGACCTCGGAAAGATACCACCTGGTCCCTTGGACTTGGGAAGCACCACATTCCAGGTTCCAGCGTCTGGTCTTGAGATTCGCAAGTCTAGAAACACTAGTTGCCTAATACTAACCAGACTCATGAAAGAATGTAAATTGTGAAGGCTGTTCACCACTATCCCTATACCTGCCATGGTGTCTGCACATACTGGATACTCAATCAATGTTAGATGCACAAATGAAACATACAAAGACAAAAAGAAAGTGTATTGATTTATAACAGGAGACATTCCTGTCCTATTCCCCCAAATTCCCATGTCCACTATTCAGTTTCTGGAAGACCAAGACTTCCATTTCCAGCCAAGATAGAGTAACAGAGACCAGATTTTACTCTCCTGCCTGAAACAGCAACAATAAAAATGAACAAAATATATGAAACCACAATTTTCAAGACACTGGACATCAGACAAGGAAGGACAGAGATGGGAAACAAATGAGATGAGCTCCACGGTTTGCCCCAGCTTACCTCCTTAAGAGGTTTGCCAGACCGAGGTCACGCAGAGGAGATGTAAGGAGAGCTCAGTGTACTCCCTGGGATGAGATGCAGCTGACGGGCTGGAGAGGGCAAAGCAGCTAGAGTTCACAGGACAGGTTATCAGAAAAAGAGAGAGCTAGAGAGAGAGAGAGAGAGCTCCTAAGGTCTGCAGAGGGACCCTGTAGATATTCAGGTGAGAACCAATAAGTACATGCATGTAAGGAAACTAGCAAGGCTGGGGGAAGAGCTGTACAGAGCATTAGGGGACACAGTGATTGGCAAGCACACAGGGCCAGGAATAGTACCTGTTCCCACCAGCCAAACTGAAGGGCCTCCAAATGCACAGGGCCTGAAGAGGAGTACTCAGAAGGGGTTTGCCTCCATAGCGGGGAATAACTAGCCCTACTCTGAGCTCTGCTTAGGTCGTTAAAAGCAAGATACAAGTGGATCAGACTGTTTCCACATAACTGAACTGCATCCCTGAACAGAATACCTGAGAGGTCGGGTTAGTCATCAGACTGCTTAGGGAGCATGAGTGAAAGCAAAGGGAAATGTGCTGGAGGGCTCTGTCGCCCAGGCAAACGGTACTGACCTACCCTGCCAAACCACAACTTGACACTACTCCGGAGACTGTGTGGCTTGTGCTCCAGGCACAGCCCCTCTCCCAAGGTGAGACTACCAACTTCTAGATTCCAGTACATAGGTTATATATGACATAATTCATTTGGATTCCAGATTTTATATTTGGGATTCCCTAAAACTTGATTGAATATGAATGTTTTCAAAACTCTTTAGTCACACATCAGTATGACTTTGGGGAGGTAGCTTTATTACATGTTGACGCTCCAAATTGTGTCCTTAGAAAGTAACCTCATATCTCACATGATAGGGTACTTTTATCACCTCTATGCGTTGATCGATATTGTGGATGAGAAATTACTGAGAAATATCATGAAAGCCATAAAGAAGTAGTGTTGTATAGAGAGAAATTAAAATTGCAGCTAATCTCCTAGTTCCTAAGAATATAGTTCTGGTATAATATCTTCTAAGCTTTGAACATGGGAGACATTCGGTATATATTTGTTGAATGAACGAATGAATATTATTTTAGTAAATATCGGTTTCAGACTATAATAATGACATTTTACTATTACTGAATTTTACTATTAGTGAAACTTCATTTTAAAAGATTTTTAGCTTTCCCTTCCTTAAGATGCTGTCTTATTTATTTGAAGTACCATCTGCTTATTAGACTGTATGATAATATATTGTTCATTACTTTTGGATTCAGTACATTAACAATTCATCTGTGGGGTTTCTTTATTCCCTGGAACCTGAATCATTTTATCCTAGCCATTCATTGAAAGCTTCCAGAAAAGTCTAAGGAGTACCAATCAGCTACTTAGTAGTAGTTTAGTTTTTTTAACAATTTTAGAGATGGGGAGATGAACAGCCTAGAGTTGCCCTAACACATAGACTTGGGATTCCCTGTGAAAATTGCTACAGTGACGGGCCAAGTCCATGTCCCCAGACTTCTCCCTTGGATCCCAATATAGTCCTAATCCTTTGTAACTCAGAAAATCAGAAAGAAAGAGAGAGAGAGAGAGAGAGAGAGAGGGAGGGAGGGAGAGAGAGAGGGAGGGAGGGAGAAGGAAAGGAAAGGAAAGGAAAGGAAAGGAAAGGAAAGGAAAGGAAAGGAAAGGAAGGAAGGAAGGAAGGAAGGAAGAAAGATCAAAACCACATCCTCACAATGGAAGGGAATGAGGTAGTGAGGCCTTTTGTGAGGTCCATCCATCCCAGAACTTCCCTGAACCCAGTGTTCAGTGTTTCCAAATGTAAGTCATGACCCATGAGTCATAAAATCAATTTAGTGGATCACTAGATATAATGGGTCATGACCAGAATTTTTTTTCAGGAAACAGAATAGAAACATAGTACATTACACACAGTGAAGGGGTAAATATTATTTTATAGCAATGTTTTGTTTCAGCTATAAATACAAGTGTGTACTGCATTCATGTGTGTGTGTCTGTGTGTGTGTCTGTGTGTGTGTGTGTGTGTTACATAAATACTTTTTACATGGATTGTGGTCAAAAAAGTTTGAAATCTTCTGCCTTGAGGGACTGTGGGCTTCTAGGGTCAGGGAAGGCAAGAAGACCTCAACAGCAAGAAAATTCTAGGGCAGAGAATCCCAGACTATTAACAATCATGGCTCAGCAGTGAGTAAGCATATACCGTGTTTGAGAGCATGCACAGGCTTGCAGTTATGAGGGAGGAATGTCAGTCCTTCCACTCTCTAGCTGCAGGACATGTTTCTACAAAATGAGAATCGTAGCTGTATTATACCCTGCCTGATGTAGGTGTATGGTTTTGTTGCAGTAGCACATGCAAAGGCCTTAGCATGTTTTCCGACCACAGCAGGCTATCATGGGTGATACAAATAACTAAGGATACTAAGGATCTGTGGCTTCTTTATTTGGTCTAAGTGAAGAAAGAGAATAAAAACTAGGATATTCTGAAAGCCCTCTCCATGCCAGGCATGTCATAAAACCTTAAACTCTGTTATTTTATTTTTTCAATTTTATTTATTTATTTATTTTGAGAAATAGAGAGAGGGAGAGAGAACAGGTGGGGGGGCAGACAGTAGAAGAGACAGAATCCCAAGCAGACTCTACGCATGAGTGCAGAGCCCAATGCGGGGCTTGAACTCAACAAACTGTGAGATCATGACCTGAGCCACGATCAAGAGTCAGATGCTTAACCTACTGCACTACCCAGGCACCCCTTAAATTCTATTATGTAAGGAATACTCTGGAAGCTAAGTTTTGTGTTCTTGAGGGCTAGAAAGGTCCGGTGACTTGCCCATGCTTTTGCAGCTAAGTAGCATAGGCGTGATTCAGTCCCAGGACTGTTCCCATCAAACCCCAGCAAGGTGATTGTCAAAGAATGGTGATGATAATGACCATTAAAAAACAAGGGAAAGAAACTTATCTTTAAAGCCTAAGACAATAACTTTTCCTTCCATGGTTAACGATTTCATCAAAACAGTAATGGCCACTGGTGCTGTTTGTTTGTTTGTTTGTTTTTAACACCAGGATTGGTTCAGGTTGTCACCATCCACTAGAATGTTATGCAAAGATGGCAGAGGCTTCTCTTTATTGCTGCAGGAGGCATCCAATAAATATTTGTTGAATGACTAAGTGAATGAATCCCTAATCTAGAAAAGTTTACATCCATAGTTGAGCTATAGAAGCATGGCACAAAAGTCATTCCTGGGTCTTTAAAAAGATCAAAATCTATCTGGTGATACAATGATTTGGGGGCTGCCCAACCACTCATGGAGCCAAACCTACATGGAACTACCTCCTTCTAACAGAGTACTATTTAACTCCCAATTCCACCTTTTTCCTTCCCCCATTTTATTGAGTTATAAAGTATAGAGTAGAAGACACTTGAGACCATTTCTGGGATCTTAAAAATCAGACACTAGCAGGACCTAAGATTATGCCTTATCAGTAACATAGGCAGCTACCTGACAGAGCACCCAAGAGCAAAACATGGTCAAGCAGAGGCATTGCCCAAAATGCAAAGTATAGAAAGAGAGGAGAGGAGGGGCGCCTGGGTGGCTCAGTCGGTTAAGCGTCTGCCTTCGGCTCAGGTGATGATCTCATGGTTCGTGGGTTCGAGTCTCGCCGTCGGGCTCTGTGCTGACAGCTAGCTCAGAGCCTGGAGCCTGCTTCTGATTCTCTGTCTCCTCTCTCTGACCCTCCTCTAATCACACTGTCTCTCTCTCTCTCAAAAAATAATAATAATAAAATAAAATAAATAAATAAACATTTTAAAATTTAAAAAAAAGAGAGGAGAGGAATGTATAGGGGGCACATTGTATGAGGTCTGATCAGATTTGCCTCCATAGAAATTTATTTGCAGAGAAAATTCTGTTACTTGTTACCTAATGAAGGAACATACAAAATCTTCATCATCATTGAAGTTTAAAGGAAGGAACAAGCAGTTCTTTTCCTTCATTCATGTTGAAGACCATCTTGTTTTAAGTCAGATGGACAAGATGGCCTCACTGGGGCTTCTTCTGTTTTACCATGCCATCTTCTTCATCAGTGAGTGTTTAGAGATTCCATGAATCAATGGAGATGCACAACATGATAGCTGCAAGTTAAAGATAAGAAGTGGATGTCTTTCACAAGTGGGCTAGAAAAGTGGGCATTCACTGGGAAAGCAGTTCAGAGAGAAAACATAGGAGACCAGAGATTTTAGGTCTCTGTGCCTATAATTCTGAATCACTGCCATAAAAAAGAAGTCTATTGATGTCTGGGGAAACTGAAAATGGTCATGGTAAATGGAAGCTGTATGGTTCATTTACTGCTATAAAGGATTCCATCAGCTCTTCTGTAGGTTATTATCGTTGCATTTGAAAATGTGAATGTTAAAGTAAGATTCAATAGCAACTACCCGAGACCAGATTAAAAACTATGTTCGATGGTTTATCATTTTTTAAAATGCTGCTTAATATAATGATTTGCTAAAGAAATTTGAGTCAATTAAAGGGTTTGTTGCAGGAAATTGTTATAAATCTCTGGGTTTGGTTTTATTTCACAGTTTTTCACCTTCGAGCAGTACAAGAAATTGCTAGGATATGTGTCACTGTCACCAGCATTGGTAAGTGAGAGTATTTATTATACTTAAGTGTGTGAGTTATTTCATAAAGCAAAATCTGGAAACAAAAACTCTTTTGATTCCCCAAGCCCAGCTACTAAAATATGTATTTGAGTTATTCAATGTTCAGCTACTTGTTGAAAGCCATCTTCCTAATAACTCACAATTTGGCTATTTTATAGCTCCCAGTGATGAATTTATGATAACAATGATATGTGTGGAAGGACTCATATGAGATATGGTCAAGAATATAAAATAAAGAGTACATTTGTCAAAGATTCTGTTAAAGCCAAAACATGCCTATGTTTACATATATACTGAACATATCTATTTATGCAAAAGTCAGTATTCCTGAAACATTTCCTAACAGGTCACTTTTCCAGCTTTTGCTTAAGCTGTAGTAAATATAGGACTTCAAGTCACCCTGTCGTCAGATGCAGAAGGGCCTTTTGTAGTTGAGAATAGTGATGTTACAATGACACATCTCAGTTGGGGCACGTGGGTGGCTCAGTTGGTTAAGCGTCCAACTCTTGGTTTCATCTCAGGACATGATCTCATGGTTCGTGGGATCAATCCCCAAGTTAGGCTCTGTGCTGACAGCGTGGAGCCTGCTTGAGATTCTCTCTCTGCCCAACCTCTCCCCCACCCCCGCCCATGCATGTCTTCTCTCTCTCTCTCAAAATAAAAAAAATAATAAAAAAATAAAAAACTTAGAGAAAACAGTGACACATCTCAGCTATTACAAGAAAATCATTTGGTGATTTGAACATTTCTCAATGCCACTCCTCTCCTTCTTGGTGACTTTGCTGCTTTTCACAAGACAGATTATATTTACCAAATGGGTTTTACAAGCATGTGTGCAACGAGAGCCCAAGAGAGAGAAAATGCACCATTTTTCTCCCTCCAATTCTGGAAAACAAAGCAAAACAAAATATGCATTGGCCCTCCAATTGACAGTGTACCTTCCAGCCCTGGAAAATTCCCCCAGTTCACTTGCTGAAATGTACCTCAAAATTCAACCAGCGAGGCAGTGTTCTGAGCTTCAGCTTTTCAGTTACTTAACTTGTAAAGGTTCACTTCAGAATATTTACCCTGCCAAATAGACTGTCCAAGAAGAAGTATCTTTATTTTTAAAACCATACATGACCTTTTCTAGGAAGGATCCTGTGAGGAAACTTCATGTCCAGCCTCCTGCCTAGACAAGGTGGCTGTGAGGTAGCCTCAAATGGAAGAAGTGGCAGAATGAATCCTAATATTAGCTAAGATTTTTTTAATGCCTTAGTGTCTTCTCTTAATGTCACTCTGAACTTTGAAAACATCTTGGTAAAGAGAGGATTAAAAACTTCCTAGCAAAAGACAATAAAATATGGTGTCCAGAGGGCCAGCTGGCTGTTCCTGTGTCGAGCATTGGTACCATGCAAGGGATGGCAGTTCTCTTGACTCTTGAGAATTAAAACAAAAAAGCATTTGGCCACTCGAGCTACTATAACTGAATGCATGCAAACTGTAGGCAGTTTTTCTCTTTCCTTGAACTCATTTATTCCAGCTTCTTTTTGATACAGCTAGACACTTAAACAGCCCTTAAATGTCCCCTGGTTCTCTCACATGAAAAGATTAGGGGACTGGGAACCCAAGTATTACCTCTTGTCTCTGGAATAATCTAAGTAACATGATCTGCTGATAGCAGATCAATTCTTTTGACAAGGGACCGCTGAACACTAGTCCTGAAAGCAAATGTAACTGAGTTTTATAGAAGAACAAAAAAGTGAGTTACTTGGAAGGTTGCATATAGTAAGTAATAAAAACCTGAACATCTGGATTTTAGCTTTCCTAGTCAGAAGAGTTTGGGACTAGTATTTGTGTGTGTGTGTGTGTGTGACACACACACATGTTTTGGCTTCTATGATGAAAGTCTGAGATAAATGAATAAAATATCTGGTCTATTACCCTATACAAATATGTTTAAAATCATTATGAAGGGCCATGAAAGGAAAACGTCATTATTTATTCCCTCTCTCCTTGAATCTGTGTACTATCCCATTCTTCCTCTGCATTTTTATGTGCAACAGGACAATGACTTTTGTATAGCACTTTACAAAGGGCTTCACACATTGTTTTGATCCTCATAATTCCCTTATGAGGTAATGAGATTAGATATCACTGTCCCCATTTTGCAGATGAGAAAACCGTGGCTTACGAAAGGTTCAGTGATGTAGAGACAGGGCTGCAGCTAGCACATACGGTGTCTTTGTGTGAGTTGTGAAAAGGTACCCTTTCTCCTGTGAGATGCCTCTCCAGAGCTCCAGCTTGGCAAGTGGGGTGCAGGCTGGATTTCAGACACACACACACACACACACACCTTTTTCTGCACACTACAGCTCTGGTCATACAGCCAATCAGTGGCAGGACCAGGACCTAAACCCAGACCTCCTGGCTCTAGATCCTCCCTTGTTCTGTCTTGCCTTTTCTTCCAAGGTTATGTAATATTTCTGTCTCTTTTCTCTTTTGGTCTCCCATTTGAAGAAATTAGAGACTCCTGGTAAGAGTTATCTGTTCTTTGCTCTTCATTGGCTTTTTTTTTTTTTTCTTCTTTTGGTTGTATATACTATTACCTCTTCTCCTTGGAATTAGAGCTTCAGCACTAAAGGTTTTTTCAGCATCTGTTTTGGAGATTTGAGGCTTTATTTCATTTTGTTTTTCTGGGGTGTGTGTGTATTTATTGTTCTGTTTTTTTTTTTAAATATTTTATTTTTGAGAGAGACAGTACAAGTAGGGGAGGGACCGACAGAGAGGGAGACACAGAATCTGAAACAAGCTTCAGGCTCCAAGCTGTCAGCACAGAACTTGATGCGGGACTCGAGCTCACCGGCCTTGAGATCATGACCTGAGCCGAAGTAGGACGCTTAACCCCTGAGCCACCCAGGTGCCCCTGTTCTGGTTATTTTTGATACAGATTTTCTGAAAAACCCTTAAGCATTTGACTTGGAGGAAAATTCTAGAAAGTTCTTTTTTTTTTTTTTGCAGAAATTCTTAATTAAGAGCAAGTAAGAACCTGACATCATCCTTTGATAGATGTTCTAGATTTTAGATGAGCCTTAGAACAACCTAGCCATTTCTGATCTCTTTTCCTCTTCAGCTTCTATGGCTAGAAGAATAGGGCAGTTGTCAGATTTTTTTTTAAACAGGGAAAGGATGAATAAAAATAATTTTTTGTTTGTTAATTATCTAGAATAGTGACTCCAACAACAGGGCTATTTAAATGTTTTCAGCTGCACTGTTTGGTCACCTGAAACTTAGTTTTTTATAAACATTTTATTTTTGCTTCTGCTCCTTGAATTTTTTTAGATGCTCAATAACGATTTAAGTTAGCTGTTTTAAAAATGAAGCTCTCTTCTTACAGGCCAAACTCTCTTTTAATTTTTACATGTGCAGATGTTTTAGTATCCACCTTAAATCACTAAAACAACCTTTCTTTTCATTAAAGGAAAAAGTCATTGTTGATGGGGTTTTGACATTTTATTTTGAATTGTTAGGATGTGGTTTGTGGCTTCTGTAATTTCTTCTTCATGAATTGTCAGCATCTAATCAAGAACTAAAGCTGTTTAGTAATGGCATATGATGCATTTATGTAAGTTTCTCCATTCTCAACATAACATTCAGCTGCAGAGTGTAACAAATAGGATGTTTAGCCCAGTACACATAACTTGTTTTAAAATATTGATTGATTTAATTTTTTCTAGACATTTGCCATTGCTGGATTAGGATCTGGACTAACAGAAGCTATCGTGGTTAACCCTTTTGAGGTAGTAAAAGTTGGCTTGCAAGCGAATCGGAACAAATTTACAGAGGTAATAATTTAATGTTTTCCTATTGGTGAGGGAATATAAAATATTTTATATATATATATACATATATATATTGTGTGTGTGTATATATACATATACCTACATATGTATATATAGGCCCAGCTCTTATTCACTTGTTAAAGCTGTAGCAAATTATTGTTAAGGAAATAGCATAAGAAAAAGTCAAATTTCTTCCACAAGGAAAGTGTTAACAAAAATATACTAAAGTCTGACAGGCAAACACATGTTTACCTGTTTTTATTTTAGATTTGTAATGTAATCTATAGTGACTTATTTGGAAATGTTTTCCCTACTTTTGGCAAAACTTCTATTTCACATTATACTGGAAAGGATTGAAGCAAACACCACTGAAGTGAGAATATTGTGCCTTTAAAAAAATTATGAAGTCATTTTTTAAAATTACCTCACCCCTTTCTCTACTCCACCCACCGCCCTCCCCCAAAGATTCTGATAATCTGTCAAGCTTGTCTTTTCGTTTAATCCGAATGAGCAAGTTACTAAGCCTGTATAGACATCACCCCTTGGACAATGATGAGTCCTGACATTTAATCACTGGTACATGATGTTCCATGAAGACAGCTTCCCTTGGTGTGTGCTGCCTTCACTTCCTCCCAGTTGCCTAATAATTCCCTTAAAACCCCCCAGTCCAACTGTTCTTCTTTTATTCTTTTGGGTGCCAAGCACAGGGTAGGGAGAAAAGAAGGAGATTGGCATTCCAGGTCTTTCCTTAGCATTTTAATTTAGTTCCACAACTGGGTAGCATGTGGTATAAATTGCCTCGGTGTATCTGCTGACCTGAAGTTCTCTGTAGAATAGTTCCCTTGCCTACTACTTAAGCAGCTGCTAATGGGTGGAGACCCCCCTCCCTCCCACCCTGCTTCCTGCCTGCTGACATGGCCTGAGAGCTCCCTGGCAGCTTCTTAAGCAGGGGTGTGGGAAAGGAGAAGGGGGCCCTGCTCACCTGTAGCTGCCAACCCAAGGGGGACAGGGTTGGGCTCCTTCAGCAGATGCTCTCCACTCAGATGAAATCAATCCTAATTAAAGTTTCAAAAAGTTGCCTTAATTACAGTGATATACAGAGCACTTTGGAAAAGACTGAAAATTCTTGTATTGCCCTGGTCTTTGTTTCTGCTTTGTTTTCTGTTTCCTTGAATGAAGGGAAAAGGTGGTGAGAAATAGGAAGAGAAGAGAAGAAACGCTTTTCCAGTGTCCTATCGAAATGGAGCAGCCCCCATGAAATCTGTTCAAGGAAATTTTGATCTGTTAGATGAGGAGAATTACCGATTAGAAGAAAATTTTGGAGCTCCTCCCCCTGGATGGCCTCATTTTAGTCATTGGGAAGCTCATCAGGGCAGCAAGAGGGGATAAAGGAAAGCAGGTATTCTACCGAGGTCCTTTATCAAGGCAGCATGTAACCAGAGGAACGGAAATGGGACAGAGCACCAAGGAGCACTCATGGGAATGAAAATGTTGAGTTATCACAGCACCTCTGCTCATGCCTAATGTTCTTTTTCTCTCCTCTGCCCTAAAGGAGGTTCTACTCTGAGGCCAAGTAATAATTGCTAATGTGTTACATGTGCTAAGGCCTTGCTAAAACACGGTAAACACCCTTCCAGCCTAACACAAGAATGCTGCGTGTGTACGTGTTCCCAGTTCACTTACAAGAGTGCGGTTTGTGTCAGTGGTTTATGTCTACGCAGGCAGGCATTTTTTAAGTGGGGGAGACAGGAACCTGTTTGGGGTCATTTCCTTTGCAGAATCCTCCAAACTGGATTCACTTTTCGATCTTTGCTTAGACCAAACAAAAATGTTAGGTACACTGTAACCTTCAACTAGTCCAAGGTGGTGACCCATGTCAGCATTTATTTCCAGCAACTATCAGGATTCAGTAGCTGAACTGAGGTGACACTTTGTAGACAATATTGATCAAATGGAAAAGTAGTAGTACCGAGTCACTCAGCATAAAGTAATGGGACTACACTTTCTGGGGAAAAAAATCTGAGAGGAAGAGATGACAAGATAAGAATTATAAATTTGGATCTAGTTATTTAAAAATAACTGCTTGTCATTTTTGGCAAATGTAGTTATTTCCTATGTCTTTGTCTGGGACCCACTAGCTCCAAAGCCTTCCTCCATTGACTAGCACTTTCTTTTATCCTGAAAGGAGATACCCTTTTCTTAATCTGTGTCTGAGTTGACTTAATCCAGTCATCAGGTGTGCCCACTTCAGCATTCGTATGGTTAGGAATTATTATTACTTTCTTCACTTTGTGGCTTTGTGCATTGTCAAGAAGTGTGTATGTTGGAGGTGGTAGGTTGGGTGGGGAAGAGAGTGGGAGGGAAAAAGGAATTAATGCTCAATGCATTTAAAGATTATGCTCTTTTAAAAAAAAAGTTTTAGCCCAAGTATAAAAGTAATGCACACAAAAACTATGTATTTCTATATGTAAGTATGTAAACCTACTAAAAGTGATCTAGACTACAGAGCAGTTCTGGCCAATAGAAATATAATGTAAGCCACTAGTACCTATATTTTAAAAGCCCAAAAGGGGCGCTTGGGTGGCTCAGTCAGTTA
Source organism: Hyaena hyaena (assembly GCF_003009895.1). Classification (NCBI taxonomy): domain Eukaryota; kingdom Metazoa; phylum Chordata; class Mammalia; order Carnivora; family Hyaenidae; genus Hyaena; species Hyaena hyaena. The sequence goes on from NW_024081175.1 coordinate 714,394, forward strand.
AGGGTCCAACTTTGGCTCAGGTAATGATCTCACAGTTTGTGGGTTCAAGCCCCACTTGGGGCTCTGTGCTAACAGCCCAGAGCCTGGAGCTGCTTCAGATTCTGTGTCTCCCTCTCTCTGTGGCCCTCCCCTACATATGCTGTGTTTCTGTCTCAAAAATAAACATAAAAAAATTTTTAATAAAAGCCCAAAAGACACATGAAATTTAATACTATATTTATTTTGATTTAACCCAGTACATCCAAAATATTGTCATTGCAACATGTGATCAGTATAAAAATTATATGAGATATTTTATGCTCTTTTTCATATTTGGTCTTTAAATCTCATGTGTACTTTATGCTTGCAAGTACATTTCAATTTGAACTAAGACATTTCAAATGTTCAATAGCCACATATGGGTAGTGATTTCTTTATAGGACGGTGCAGGTCTGTCATGCAAACAAATTCATACAACTTACAAATTATGATTACCTCTAGAAAAGAGGTCTAGAATAGGGGAGTGGAAGGGAAGGGTTTTGTGTAGCTGAATGTTTAACATGAGAATGTATTCAGCATTACCTGCGAACATTTAGTTTAAAAAGTAACACTTTCATTGTAGAAAATTTAGACAATACAGAACAGTATGAGGAATTGTATGTAATCCAAAAGAAGCATTCTGTGGTTCTGCCAGAACCAAACGTCCCTTTAGGGAGAAGGTTCTCAGCTGACTTAGGTAGGAATGATTTGCTGGCCCATCTTAAGTCTCAATAATGCATAATTCAGTTTCAATTACCTCATTTGCAATAGCAGAAATCCTTGTTTTCCCCTGCTCTCTAATTTCTTAAAAAATTTTAAACCTTACATGCAGACTATTGAAGGACATATATACACAGAGCTGTCTAAAACAGGACAGCAATTGATGAGCTGGCAAACAGGCCCAGAGTTTGAGAGATGCACCCATCATGCTTCATACCATTTCCTAACATTGTGTCCTTGAGAAAAGTGACATGCCTTTCCTTGAATGGTAAAGTGTTGACAATCAGTCCATCCATCTTACAGTGAGGCATCTCTGTGAAGTGGCTAGAAGCACAAGCTCTGGAGGGCCATCTCTGTTACTATGTGACAGGTTCTTATTTCCCACTCTGACTGTAGCCCAGCTTCCTGTTTCCTTAGGGAAAATAACAGTAACAACCACATTAGATGGTATAATCAGGTTTGAGATGTGTATGCAAAGCAGCCGATACAGTACAGTGATGATTAAATAAGTGTTAGTGTTGTTACATGTTTTTATGAGAATTTAAATGGGATAATATATACACAGATCTTAACACAGAGCCTGGTGCACGGTAGGCAGCCAACAAGTAACATTTCAGGATGCAAGTTGATCTTATAAATGTTTAAGTTTACATAAAGACATTTATCTTAAGCTAGTACCCCAATTAATACTGAGCATCACAGGTGACTGCTGTCATGGGCATGTAAACAGTTTATTGAGCTGAGCGATCCTTTGTTTTCTCCCTCAGCCCACATTAGGCCGCTCTCAGCTGCCAATATGAATTCTTCATCAAGGCTTAAGGGCTGGCAGCCTAGTTATAGTGCCTTTTGACAAAGTCTTCAAACTCAGATGCAGGTCTTCTATCATCAACAGTAGGAGCTGGCTACCAGCTTGCTGTAAATACCTAGCATATAGCAGCAGAAGTTAGAGATTGACACTAAAAACATTTGAAGGCACTTTGGAAAGAATCCCACCACGATCAAGATAGTCTTCCTCTGGGAAAGTTGTACAAAATTCTCGATCAGGCGTTCCTGATCACTTCACGTGGAGGTTGTGAACTAAGCTCATTTCTGGCCTTCTCAGGTAATTATAGCTAGCAGTGTGGTAGAACGCTAAATGGAGGGGCTGCAGGCAGAACGGCCAAATGGCTTACCGGCACCTTTAAGAAGAGCAGAGCAGTCTCCCCAGAGGCTTGTTTTGCGGCTAGATTAACACGTGTTCCGCCTGCCCCCCCAGTAGTGTCAGTCTCTCAGGCAACCTGCCTTCTGTTCCCCCATGCTACCCTCGCGTCTTAGATACGAATCACTCTGGATTCCTACACAATATTTGCAGTATTTGTGGCTTTTCCTATTTCATCAGCCAGAGAAGGTGAGTCAACATGGTCCCTCAAAGATGAAAGTTTCCCAAGAAGTTGCGGCAGGTGAGAGAGGTTCCCGCAGTGGAAGACAGCCTAGGGCAATGGTAGTCAACATTAATCTTAATATTACACTTCATGTCTTGTAGGCAATGATAGGGTGGTAAATACGGAGCACAGGGACTGCCGTGGTCTCAGGGTACACAGAGCAAGGTCTAGAAGGAGGTTGTGGGAAGTAGGCAGATATCCCTGTTGGTCCTGGGGGAAGGGCAGAGCTGGTAAACGGCCCGAATGGGGTCCCCTCTGGCTGGGGTCCAGAGGCAGTACTGGCTGAGAGCAGAGGCTGTGTCTGTAAGTTTCTTGGAGCCCCAAATGCAGTTCCCATGAGAATTGCCAGGAATGGCAGGTGACTTGCTGGCTCCAGCTGCCTGGGTTCTCCCTTCTGTGGTCTAGGCTTGATCCTCCAGCCAGTCAAAAGTATGTTACCCATAAAATGTGCCTTCGCACTCAGTTTAGCCATAAACTATTCTAAAAATACAAAGAAGCTGTGGTTCATTTGGTTCCTGATACTTCCCTCCTATCTTTCCAGCTTCTGTGCAAAGTATTTCAATAGGTGTGCTTGTCTTACCTCCACTTTTTAAATTACCACCATATCAGTCAGACTCTAATCCCTGCCACACTTCCTCCAATTCCAATACCAGAATCTTGGCCAGCATCTTAAAATTCACAGTGAATAAAGAAAACCGGTCTCTAATTTAAATATGCTTGACCTTCTGTGGGGAGCAAAGTAATCACAGCTTTGTCATGCTCTGGTTTGGTTCAGTGGGTGTAAAAACATGTTCAAATAAAATCGGGATAGACCCAAATTTCCCCCCGTCCTTCAAACTAAACCCAAGCAAAGTGTTGTTCTGGTTTGTAGTCTCTTTGGCTTAGGACAAGGCTTGCCTGAGGATTGCTCTGTCGGAGATGGTTTGCATATCCAGTCCTGCCAAAAGTGTGACTTTATAATTTGTTGTCCTTATAGGACCTTTCTCCTCTCTAACTGGGTGCATCATTTTTTAATCTATATATTTATAAGAACTAGAAGTCCCCTATCAATTGTGCTAAGCCAAGTGGAGTTTGGTTGGCATGCTCTCTGCAAGCCTGGAAAATGTGAATTTCTCCCCAGGAGCAAAATCTTGTATGAATTGTTTCCCAGTTTTTCTCTCCACTTTGAAATCTACTTCAAAGTTATTATTTGGCTAACGGGTTATGTTTTCCTTCCCTTGAGGTCTATAGGATTTGCCTCTGATGTATGGATGGGGCACAGGTTTTCCTCCTCATTTTTATCTACATTACATATGAATATAATCATTCTCACCCCCAAATATGAAACTAAGGCTTAAGTGAATTGCAGAAGCCTGTTTCCCCTCTATTTAGTCTTAAAGATGTTCAACCCAAGAAAGGAATAATTAGTCTTCTACCTTTGTGATATCATTATAACTTTAAGGCTCAAGGAATGGATAGCAAATGTGTCATTGATGGCAGAATCTTTAAAGATAGGAATTTTTTAAAAATCAGTTCAGGGTTTGATTCTGGTTTTGGATAATACCACATTTCTCCTGGGAGCTTAATCTACTAGAGACCAATTAGATCATATATGATATCACAAAGCTTAGTGATTATTTTCTCCTAGGCAATTAACAGATGTTTAAACTTAGTTACTTTATGTAGAATTAATATAAAGTAAATAGAATGACTGTGTTTTGAGACTATCTGTTTCAAGAAAGAGGGAAGTTGAGTTAGAGAATGAGCGTGTGGCTCTGTTTACAGATAGTGTGAGAAGCCAGCTTCAAGGGCATGTCAACATTCACGATGATGTACTGAGTTAAGTTCAAATTTTTCCTGCATTACTATGTGAAACACTGCCTGGAAACTGTTCAGTACATAAATTATTTCTTTCCAGTCTGTGATTCTTGTGGGCAGAAAAGTGAATTATATATATGAATCCATTCCTATAGTTATCTTTCAACAATACCTAAGGCAGCAGCCAAGTTGTCTCTCTATTATCATTTACAGAAAATCGATCTCAGTCTTCCATTCAGCTGTGCCAGGAACTCTAGATTTTTGCTTTCAGAATTGAGACCTTGAAGTAATGATAATAGCTACCATTTACAGAACATCTACTATATGCCAGATACTGTGTAAGACACCTTACATGTTTTTTCCTTTATTTGATTTTTTGAATTTATATGATTTTGTAAATTGTAAAAGTATTACGCTGGTTTTTTCCTACAAATCAAGTAATACAAAGCTACAAAAAGAAAAAATAGGGGTGTCTGGGTGGCTCAGTTGGCTAAGCATCTGACTCTTGATTTTGGCTCAGGTCATGATCTCACAGTTTGTGGGTTCAACCCTTTGCATCTGTCTCCCTCTCTCTCTGCCCCTACTCCCCACTCCGCCCATGCATATGCACACGTTCTCCCTCTCTCTCTCAAAAATATTTCAAAAAGAAAAAATAGGGGTACCTGGGTGGCTCAGTCGGTTAAGCATCCGACTTTAGCTCAGATCGTGATCTCACAGTTTGTGGGTTCGAGCCCTGGGTCAGGCTCTGTGCTGACAGCTCAGAGCATAAAGCCTGCTTCAGGAGATTTTGTGTCTCCCTTTCTCTCTGACCCTCCCCTGCTCATGCTGTCTCTCTCTCTCTCTCTCAGAAATAAATAAAACATTTTAAAAAATTTTTTAAGAAAAAATAGTTGATGATAATTTCCGCCAACACTCTCCTCTAGTCCCAGTGCTTTGGTAACTGCTATGCATTATGCCACTTTTTCCAATGCCCACACATACACACATTCTTGGTGTTTCAAATTCTCTCATTACCCCTATAAGGTTCGTGCCTTTATCTCCATTTTATAGATGGGGGAAATTAAAGCCTAGTGAAATTAGTAGCTCTAAGGAACTGAACATTAACATAGAGTTCTCTTTCTAGTCAACCACCCTGCTTTTATTGGGATAAAGAAATGAGGGTAATTATGAAACCTAAGGGAAAGTCAAAAGCGTTTCTGGAAACCTCAAAAAACAAAGGCTCCTTCCATGTTGCCAGTCTTTGAGTGGCCACCGTTGTGGCCACAGCACAGTCACGGTCCCTCCTGCTCTGCCAACAATGAGGGGTCAAGGCACAGCGTCAGCATCTCATCACCTGGAAAGCCCTTTGTTCCTCCAGGGATGTTTATTGGGCAGCAACTTGGTATTGATGTAGATTTGTGACTTAGCATCTGGGAAAGTTTGTTTAAGGCAAATTGTTATCCCCTCACAGATTATTTAAAAATTGACCCATTCTGGGTCGCCTGGGTGGCTTAGTCGGTTAAGCTTCCGACTTTCGCTTAGGTCATGATTTTGTGGTTTGTGGGTTCGAGCCCCGTGTCGGGCTCTGTGCTGACTGCCAGCTCAGAGCCTGGAGCCTGTTTCAGAGTCTGTATCTCCCTCTCTCTCTGACCCTCCCCTGCTCACACTGTCTCTCTCTCTCTCTCTCTCCTAGAAATAAATAAAAATATTTTTTTAAAAATTGACCCATTCATCAAACATAAACTCTAGGTAGAGATTATAATTCTATTTTGAGTGTCTTTCTGTCTATAATCTTGTCCTATTAAAATAAACTATAATGATAAATTAACAAAATATCTGAGCTAAAGAAATCTGTAGCTGTGGAATTTTGAGCCTAATTCCTCTTCTTTCACTTCTATTTTGTCCTCAAAAAACAGGAAGGGATGTTTTTTTCTTTTCAAAGTTTATTTGAAAGTTTATTTAAAGTTTATTTTATTTCAAACCATTTTCAAAATGCTTTAAGACTTTATTTGACAAATGAAAAACATAAGTGATCTTCTATCTCCTGAAGAACCAGGGTATTCTCCCACCTAAATGCAGCAACTGAGTCTCCTCTTTTTCAACAAAGCTGTGTTTTTCTGAAAGGCCAGATATGGACACTTACTCCATTGTGTAAAGGTCTCCTCCAGTTTGCTTTCCAGCCATGTGATGAAATTCAATGCAATACCCTATTCCACTGGCTATAAAATACAACAAAATTCACCTTGTCCTAGGAAGCAGGTAAAGGAACGCATGTGGAGCGTGCTATCTTTTGACATGGTGTGCCGAGAGCCCTTCTCTGGCTTCAGGGATGGAGGAGATTCATTAACAACACCCTGTGTCTATACCTATTGGCTGTACTCTAATAGCTATTTACCCAGAGAACAATGCCTTCTGCCTACACTTCAGTCTGTGATCTCACAAGCTAATCAGAGCCAGCTATGGTCAGTAGTTGGATGGAAGGACTCCAGAAAAAATAGCTCAGGCTGCCATAAGTCGTCTCAGTGATTTGTTGGTAATACTGGTCTCTCAGTGAGTAAGGAATGTGTCCCGGAGTGGTGCCTGGGAGCATTGTGTAGGCAAAGAAACTTCTCTTTAATTAAGCCTCTTAAGGACTTTTAAAACAGAAACTTGATTCCATATTTCATAACCATTGTGGAATATTCTCATGGGCAGATATAAAAAATTCTCAGCATATCTCTCCAAATAAAAAAGCAAAAATAATTTGTTTCTAGGAGCAAAGTTCTGCACTAGACATTTAGCACAGCACATGGCATCTACTAGGCACACAACAGGAATTTGTTGAGTAAATGAATGTATGGAAGAACAGATTTCCCAGAATTAGCAGTCGACAATAGCTGAAGTGAAATTGAAAGAGTTTGAGTTACGTCAAATGGAAATACTCTGGCAGGTACCAGCGAACTGACGATTTCTATAAAGCTGAGAGCAGTGTGATATCACAGTATTAGCTACATTCCAATCCACTTATTCTTCCCTACTTGCGTTCTGGTGCAGTCAATGAAAAGTACTTCTAGGAAAGTTATAATGCAATTTGGCCCACAACTGGTAACTAAATATGAAAATTGCAGTGAATCTAAATGTTGGAAGGAAACTGAGCTGGTGGGTGACCTACTGGGTTGGATAGTATTGGAATCATTTGGCTGATGATGCCAGTCAGTCACCATTTTGTTTTGAAATGGAAGCCCAGTAATCAAATAAGTTTAGTAAAATTCCTTGTGTTTACAGAGATCTAGTCAAAATGATTCTATATTTTCCTATTTAAGCATCCCAATGGAAGTCATATTTTGCCTTTCTAATTAAATATTTGCTTACATGTGTGTGACATATGGCTGAATGAAGTGAAAAGCACAATCCTACTTTAATGGGAACAATCCTTAGTTAACTTAACTGCAAAATAAGGAAAATATACCTGCTCCCCACCTTGCAGGATTGAGAAAAGCAATCAGAAAAGCAAGTGTGTGAGCGGCCTTAGCTTGAACACTGGCACTACGCCTGTGATCTTGAGCAATTAACTCAACCTTAGTTTCCCCATTGGTCAAATAGGAATAATAATAATCCTATCTCACACACTTGTTGAGAGGATTAAATAATGTGATATATGTAAAGTGCTAAATGTCTATGTTAGTGGTTAACATTGATGAGCACTTCCTGTGTTCCAGGTACATGGTAACGCACATGAATGTGCTCTCCAGGCTGGAAGCTGGGGCAGGTAGAGGCACTGCTGGTGACTTTTTCATTCCCAACCTTTGCTCCCATGTGGCCTTGTTTCTATAGCCACAGACTTATCCAGTGGATAATTCTTACCAAGGATGTTAACTTTGAAGGATAAGGAAGAGGCCATTTTGTAGGATCCACTGCTCTAAAGAGGAAAGTCCCTGGGATGAGCAAGATTCCTGGACAAGATCTCCAGACCAAAGACTAGATTTGGTTAGGCCTCAGAGGAAGTAGATCTTTTCATCTTGCATTTCTGGATGAATTTCTTGTGACAAATCACAAGAGTCCAGGACTCTGGGAAAAGGAAAGGACAGCCAGAAAGAATGAAAAGGAAGAGGCTAGTTATTCATACCCTTCTTCTCCCTCAAATCAGCCTCCACCTTTTTAATGTCATGGCCTTCAGCCAACAAAGAGATTACCTGTTATTTCATTACTAGAACTATTTTTTTTAAATGTTTTTTATTTATTTCTAGGAGAGAGAGAGACAGCATGAGCAGGGGAGGGTCAGAGAGAGGGAGTCACAGACTGAAACAGGCTCCAGGCTCAGAGCTGGCAGTCAGAACAGAGCCCAAAAAGGGGCTCGAACCCACGAACCGCGAGATCAAGACCTAAGAGAAAGTCGAACGCTTAACCGACTAAGCCACCCAGGCGCCCCTAGAACTATTTTTATTAATAGCATAATTACCATTATTATTGTCAGTATGTAGTGAATGCTTCTATAGGAAAAAATGCTTTCACTTATTTATGATCAAAGCAATCCAGTGAGAAAGATTCTCTTCTTCTATCCTTCTGCTATTATTCTTAGTTTACAGATGAGTAAAGTGAGGATAAGTCAGCAAATAATATCCTTACCGAAGCTATGTGGGATTGCTGAGACTCCAGTCTGGAGCTGTCTGGCTCCAACCCATTATTTCTATCTACTGTGTTGCTCTCTGATTTACTTAATGATTCACAACTAGAGTTCAGACTCAATCAGGCACTTGAGTTCAAAATCTGCTCCCTGGTTGCCTTCCTCAGAGCAGGAGAGCAGAGCCTCCGCAGTTTGCTCAACATTACCAGAGTCTTTCCAACAGAAATGAATTTCTGCTCAACTTGTCCTCAAGTCTGTTTTGAAAACCAAAATAAATAATTTGTGTTGATAGTCAATGTGCCAGAAATGAACCAAAAAAGCCCCATTTTGTAGGACAGAGCATGAACTTTAACCTTCTGAGAATTTTTGGTTTTCCTATATGAAATGTTTTTTATTATTTTTAAGATGCATTTTCATGTGTCTTGTTTTATGTTGCAAAAAAAGGGTTTCCTTAAGCTTAATACAATTTATTGTATTGTACAGAATGAAAAGATGAGATTGCAGGTAGTATTGAAGTTAGGAGTTTTTTAAAATTTTTTTAATGCTTGTTTTTGAGGGGGGAAGGTGCGGCAGAGAGAGAGGGAGACCTAGAATTGGAAGCAGGCGGGGCGCCCGGGTGGCTTAGTCACTTAAGCATCCGACTTTCACTCAGGTCATGATCTCACGGTTCGTGGGTTCGAGCCCCACGTCGGGCTCTGTGCTGACTGCCAGCTCAGAGCCTGGAGCCTGTTTCAGAGTCTGTGACTCCCTCTCTCTCTGACCCTCCCCTGCTCATGCTGTCTCTCTCTCNAAAAAAAAAAAAAAAAAGAATTGGAAGCAGGCTCCAGGCTCTGAGCTGTCAGCACAGAACCCGAAGCGGGGCTCAAACTCACCAGCCATGAGATCATGACTTGAAGTTGGATGCTTAGCCGACTGAGCCACCCAGATACCCCTGTAGTTAAGAGTTTTTAAAACCTTTACCAGCAAAACCTATAGGATTTACTGTGTAAACAAGCTCATTTAAGTGTATCATGCTAATTATGTAGCTATAAATACAAGTAGGATGAAAAGCCTTGATTGGGTTTGTTCATCTCTGTTCTGCTGATACAACCTTAATTGCACATGATAAGAAAACACTTAGAAAGCATATGAGCACTTCAGCAACCTGCTCCAGGATCTCTGTGTTGGAGGAAAAAAAAAAAAAAAAACAAATGTCACATCAGTGCTTGCCTCATGAGGGAAAAAAATGAAATGCTGAACATTTCCCCCTATTTACTATTCAGTCAAAATGTAACAAGGAGAGATATCCTTTGTACTGTACCTCCAAAAGGATGCAATCATTCAACTTAAAAAAAAAAAAAAAAAACATGTGAACTGTTATTGTATTGTAAAGAATTACAAACCTCAGGGCAGACTATAGTGAGCTTTGTAGCATGTTCCAAAAGTAGCAATAGACTGTAGTCAAGCAGTCAGGGTATTTTAGGGTTGGGTAATCAATCAGAAGGCTGGAAGGAAGTAAATTAAAGGTCACCCACTACTCTCCGCACCACTGATTCATCATTTATCACTGGGTGATATACACTGATTGCAGTTGTTTGTAGACTTCCTCAAGAGGGTGCACAATTTATCCATGCCCAATTTCTAACCTGGTGCCACTTTAAACTGTTGAGGCAATGGACTCAAGACTAATTGTAACATTCACTTTAGAAAAACATAATTAGAAAAGTAAATATGCTGGATTCAAGAACTAAATAGAAATTCCTTTTGGATTATGCAGTTATGGATTACCAGTTTATGTATATGGTTAATCCCCTCCATTACTTTGGATAATCCAGAATTGGATACAGCTATTTACATGTCAGTAGTGATGATAGGTATTACATGACATTAGTTTCACTAACTCCAACAAAGATGTGGGGGGTTTTTGCCAGCAGTCTTCCCTTTCAGACCTGTATGCATGCAATTTTGTTTACTTTTTGGGCTTCCTAATTTTAAAAGCATGGATCTAGGCATGATTATGCATGTTGGAGGAAAAAGATGTCCCTAATAATTCTGGCTTGAAGGGAAGCTAAAACGGTAATTTACTCTATTTCACGGTCTCAATGATGATCCCTCTGGCTTTCTTCCTCTCTCCTGCAGCAACCATCCACGATGAGTTATGCAAGACACATCATTCAGAAGGAAGGCTTGGGACTCCAGGGCCTCAACAAAGGATTCACAGCAACTTTAGGACGTCATGGAGTTTTCAACATGGTTTACTTTGGCTTCTACTACAATGTCAAAAACATTGTTCCTGTCAATAAGGTAACTATTCAGTAGATTAAAATCCTGGAGAAAAATCTCATTAGTGATGATAGCTACATTTGTAGAGTGTTCATCATGTTCTAGTCACTGTGCTAAACATTTACATCTAATGTGATCCTCACATTAGCCTTATTCCTAGGCTATTGTTATCCCTATTTAGGAATTGGAAACTGAGGCTTAGAAAAATCAAGTAAATTGTTAGGTAGTTAATAGCAAAGTAGAGACTTGAACCCAATTTGGACACCAAAATCCTTGAAGTATACACCATTATACCTGAATGCTTCCCATTTATCAGTAATGGCAACTTCTAGAAACTGTGTTATCATGTAAATTTTATCTAAGAACTGTAACCTTCTCAAGAAAGTTGAAATTTTCATATTCTACATAAATTTTGAGCTCTAGGGGAACTTTATCAGCTTTAAATTTTACCCAGATAGCCATTTTTAAATTCACATAAGTTAATTAGGGTAAGCAGTAAATCAAGTCTTTAAGGACCATTAACTGTCCTGCAAAATAGTAGTAATTATACATATGTTTAATGGTAATTTACAGATGCAGCAGCCTTTTAACTTCCACAAGATAAAAGTAGCACCTGATATGCTTTAAACCCAGCATCTTTTCGGCCACTACAGCACAATTTCCTCCCACCATTATATTGCTTGCTTGCTTGCATCCAAGATTGCAATCCTGGAAGCAGCCACTGGGGACACATTTTCACATGCAGAAAATTTCCCATAGGGGTTCAGGTTTTTGTTTTGCTTAGTACAAGAGTATAGGTGGGCTTTTATAAATCATAACTATTTCTAATATGGCTACCACTGGACTCTTCAGCAAAGTTGATTATACTTACCTTTGCCCAGCTATCACCCATATTCTAGGCCAAGACTTAAGTAGCAGCTGAATCGAAGGGATGTTCCACATTAACCATCTATTGGTATTGCCTCGTTCACTAGCCAAAGTTATTAACCACATTTTACTGTATTTGGAAATCCCATTTATTTATTTATTCCGAATTTTTTCAATGTTTATTTATTTTTTTTTTTTTTAATTTTTTTAATGCTTTATTTCTAGGAGAGAGAGAGAGAGAGACAGCGTGAGCAGGGGAGGGTCAGAGAGAGAGGGAGTCACAGACTGAAACAGGCTCCAGGCTCTGAGCTGGCAGTCAGCACAGAGCCCGACGCGGGGCTCGAACCCACAAACCGCGAGATCATGACCTAAGCGAAAGTCGACGCTTAACCGACTAAGCCACCCAGGCGCCCCTCAATGTTTATTTTTGAGTGACATGTGTGCGCATCACACACACACACACACACACACACACACACCGCACACACACACACACGATGAGCAGGGGAAGGGCAAAGAGAGGGGGAGACAGAATCCAAAACAGACTCCAGGCTCCGAGCTGTCAACACAGAGCCTGACATGGGGCTCGAATCCACGCGCCACGAGATCATGACCTGAGCTGGAGTCAGATGCTTAACCAACTGAGTCACCCAGGTGCCCCTGGAAATCTCATTTATTGAATAGAAACTTCTGTTTTCTTGGACTAGAATCTGTGATTGGCCACAGTATATAGACACCCTTCCCCCACTGATTGACAATTCTGACTCCAGTGGTCCTCAGACCCCCTTCTGTGAAGAAATCTAGAAATTGAATGAAATAAATACTTTGGTCCGAAATGATAGGAGTTCAACTCTTAATACATTGGGATACTTTTTAGCAGGAATGGACTAAACAACTTGTGGTTCCCTGGATAAAATGAAAATGTAGAACCCTTGTTCAAAAATTATTAAGAATTTCAAGACCAAATAGTAACATGGTAAAACCAAGCTCTTCTGTGTGTAGGCCCTGGGTAATTGCACAAGTCACAAACACATGAATTTGACTCTGTTTTTTAGACTCTTGAGATAAGTAATCCATACAGCATGGGAGATGTGTCCATTTCTCCAGCTATCTAAAGGCTTAAAACAAATCACACACAGTGAAATAAAATATATAATAATTCATATAATTTATTACATATATTTGGGCATGTATTTTTTTTTGGCATTTTTCCTTCTATAGTTTATTGCCAAGTTGGTTTCCATATAACACCCAGTGCTCGTCCCAACAAGTGCCCTCCTCAATGCCCATAACCCCTTTTCCCCTCCCCCCCACCAACCCTCAGTTTGTTCTCAGTATTTAAGAGTCTCTTATGGCTTGCCTCCCTCCATCTCCTTAACTATTTATTCCCCTTCCCCTCCCCAATGGCCTTCTGTTAAGTTTCTCCTGTTCCGTGTATGAGTGAAAACATATGGTATCTGTCCTTCTCTTCCTGACTTATTTCACTTAGCATAACACCCTCGAGTTCCATCCATGTTGCTAAGAATTGCGATTTCATTCTTTCTCACTGCCATGTAGTATTCCATTGTATAGATAAACCACATCTTCTGGATCCATTTGTCAGTTGATGGTCATTTAGGCTCTTTCCATGATATGGCCATTGTTGAGAGTGCTGCTATGAACATAGGGGTATATGCGCCCCTATTCATCAGCACTTCTGTGTCCCTTGTATAAATTCCTAGCAGTGCTATTACTGGGTCGTAGGGGAGTTCTATTGTTAATTTTTTGAGGAACTTCCACACTGTTTTCCAGAGGGGCTGCACCAGTTTACATTCCCACCAACAGTGTAGGAGGGTGCCCGTTTCTCCACATCCTTGCCAGCATCTATAGTCTCCTGGTTTGTTCATTTTAGCCACTCTGACCTGTGTGAGGTGGTATCTCAGTGTGGTTTTGATTTGTATTTCCCTGACGATGAGGGATGCTGAGCATCATTACATGTGTCTGTTGGCCATCTGGATGTTTGGAGTCCTCTTTGGAGAAGTGTCTGTTCATGTCTTCTAACCATTTATTCACTGGATTATTTGTTTTTCAGGTGTGGAGTTTGGTGAGTTCCTTATAGATTTTGGATACTAGCCCTTTATCTGATATATCATTTGCAACTATCTTTTCCCATTCAGTCAGTTGCCTATTAGTGTTGTTGATTGTTTCTTTGCCATGCAAAAGCTTTTTATCTTGATGAGGCCCCAGTAGTTCATTTTTGCTCTAGATTTCCTTGTCTTTGGAGATGTGTCAAGTAAGAAATTGCTGTGGTCGAGGTCAAGGAGGTTGTTTCCTGCTTTTTCCTCTAGGATTTTGATGGTTTCCTGTCTCACATTCAGGTCCTTCATCCATTTTGAGTTTATTTTTGTGTGTGGTAGTAGAAGGTGGCCTAGTTTCATTCTTCTGCATGTGGCTGTCCCATTCTCCCAGCACCATTTGGTAAAGAGACAGTCTTTTTCCCATTGGATACTCTTTCCCGCTTTGTCAAAGATTAGTTGGACATACATTTGTGGGTCCATATCTGGGTTCTCTATTCTGTTCCATTGGTCTATGTGTCTATTTTTGTGCCAATATCATACTGTCTTGATGACTACAGCTTTGTAGTAGAGGTTAAAGTCTGGGATGATGATGCCTCCCGTTTTGGTTTTCTTCTTCAATATTACTTTGGCTATTCGGGGTCTTTTGTGGTTCCATACAAATTTTAGGATTGTTTGTTCTAGCTTTGAGAAGAATGCTGGTGCAATTTTGATTGGGATTGCATTGAATGTGTAGATTGCTTTGGGTAGTAATGACATTTTAACTATATTCTTCCAATCCATGAGCAGGGAATGTTTTTCCATCATTTCTTTGTGTCTTCTTCAATTTCCTTCATAAGTTTTCTATAGTGTTCAGCATACAGATCCCTTGTATATTAGGTTTATTCCTAGGTATTTTATGGGGTTTTTTGTGCAGTTGTGAATGGTATCAGTTTCTTGATTTCTCTTTCTGTTGCTTCATTAGTGGTGTATAAAAATGCAACCGATTTCTGTATGTTGATTTTGTACCCTATAACTTTGCTGAATTCATGGATCAGTTCTAGTAGGCTTCTGGTGGATTCTGTTGGGTTTTCCATGTAGAGTATCATGTTATCTGCGAAAATTGAAAATTTGACTACTTCTTTGCCAATTCCGATGCCTTTGATTTCCTTTTGTTGTCTGATTGCTGATGCTAGGACTTCCAGCACCATGTTAAACAACAGTGATGAGAGTAGGCATCTCTGTTGTGTTCCTGATCTCAGGGGGAAAGCTCTCAGTTTTTCCCCATTGAGGAGGATATTAGCAGTGGACTTTTCATAAATGGATTTTATGATGTTTAAGTAAGTTCCTTCCATCCCAAGTTTCTCGAGGGTCTTTATTAAGAAAGGATGCTGTATTTCGTCAAATGCTTTTTCTGCATCTATCAACAGGATCATATGGTTCTTCTCTTTTGTTAATGTGATGTATCACAGTGATTGATTTGCGAGTATTGAACCAGCCCTGTAACCCAGGAATGAATCCCACTTGATAATGGTGGATAGTCTTTTTATATGCTGTTAAATTCGATTTGCTAGTATCTTGTTGACGATTTTTGCATCCATATTCATCAAGGATATTGGCCTGTAGTTCTCCATTTTTTAATTTTTTTTTAATTTTTTTTCTGGGTCTCTATCTGGTTTGGGAATCAAAATGATGCTGGCTTTGTA
The DNA here is from genome assembly GCF_003009895.1 of Hyaena hyaena. Taxonomy (NCBI): domain Eukaryota; kingdom Metazoa; phylum Chordata; class Mammalia; order Carnivora; family Hyaenidae; genus Hyaena; species Hyaena hyaena. Next base: position 729,800 of record NW_024081175.1, read on the forward strand.
GGAGCCAGACGTTTTCCTTCCGTTTCTATTTTTTTGGAGTAGCTTGAGAAGAATGGGTGTTAACTCTGATTAAATGTCTAGTAGAATTCTCCAGGGAAGCCATCTGGCCCAGGGCTCTTATTTGTTGGAAGATTGTTGATAACTTATTCGATTTCTTCACTACTTATGGGTCTGTTCAGATATTCTATCTCTTCCCATGTGATTTTTGGTAGTGAGTATGTGTTTAGGAATTTGTCCATTTCTTCTAAGTTGTCCAATTTGTTGGCATATAATTTTTCATAGTATTCCCTGATAATTGCTTGTATTTCTGAGGGATTGGTTGTAAAAAATCCATTTTCATTCAAGATTTTGTCTATTTGGGTGCTCTCTCTTTTCTTTTTCTTTTTTTTTTTTTAATGTTTTATTTATTTCTAGGAGAGAGAGAGAGAGAGAGACAGCATGAGCAGGGGAGGGTCAGAGAGAGAGGGAGTCACAGACTGAAACAGGCTCCAGGCTCTGAGCTGGCAGTCAGCACAGAGCCCGATGCGGGGCTCGAACCCACGAACCGCGAGATCATGACCTAAGCGAAAGTCGGACGCTTAATCGACTAAGCCACCCAGGTGCCCCTGCTCTCTCTTTTCTTTTTGAGAAGCCTGGCTAGAGGTTTATCACTTTTATTTTTTCAAAAAATCAACTCTTGGTTTCATCTGTTCTACTGTTTGTTGGGTTTTTTTTATTCTATATGGTTTATTTCTGCCCTGATCCTTATTATTTCTCTTCTTCTGCTAGGTTTGGGGTGTTCTTGCTGCTCTGCTTCTAGTTCCTTTAGGTGCACTGTTAGATTTTGTATGTGCACTTTTTCTAGTTTCTTGAAATAGGCTTGGAATGCAGTGTACTTTCCTGTTAGGACTGCCTTTGCTGCATCCCAGAGTTTGGATTGTTGTATTTTCATTTTCACTTGTTTCCACATATTTTTAATTTCTTCTCTAATTCCCTGATTGGCCCATTTATTCTTTAGTAGGGTGTTCTTTAACCTCCATGTTTTTTGGAGGTTTTCCAGACTTCTTCCTGTGGTTGATTCCAAGTTTCATAGCATTGTGATCTGAAAGTGTGCATGGTTTGATCTCAATTCTTTTATATTTGAGGGCTGCTTTATGTCTCAGTATGTGATCTGTCTTGGAGAATGTGCCATGCACACTCGAGAAAGTGAGTTCCTTAGCTTCAGGATGTAGAGTTCTAAGTATATCTGTCAGATCCATCTGGTCCAAGTGTCACTCAGGGCCATTGTTTTACTGATTTTCTGTCTAGTTGACATATCCATTGCTGTAAGTGGAGTAGTAAAGCCCCATGCAATTAGCACATTCTTATCAATAAGATTGCTTTGTTTCTGATTGTTTTAAGTATTTGGTTGCTTCTGATTTTGGTGCATAGAAATTTATAATTGTTAGTTCTTCCTGATGGATAGACCCTGTAATTATTATATAATGCCCTTCTTCATCCCTTGTTACAGCCTTTAATTTAAAGGCTAGTTTGTCTGATATAAGTATGGCTACTCCAGCTTTCTTTTAACTTCCAGTAGCATGATAGATAGATCTCCATCCCCTCATTTGCAATCTGAAGGTATCCTCAGGTCTAAAATGAGTCTCTTGTAGACAGCTAATAGATGGGTCTTGTTTGTTTATCCATTCTGCTACCCTATGTCTTTTGATTGGTGCATTTAGTCCATTTACATTCAGTGTTATTATTGAAAAATATGGGTTAGGAGTCACTGTGTTCTCTGTAGGTTTCATGCTTATAGAGATGTCTCTGGTCCTTTGTGTTCCTTGCAACATTTCCCTCACAGAGTGCCCCTTAGGCTCTCTTGTAGGGCTGCTTTAGTGGTGATGAATTCCTTCAATTTTTGTTTGTTTGGGAAAACCTTTATCTCTCCTTCTTTTCTGAATGACACGCTTGCTAGATAGAGGATTCTTGGCTGCATATTTTTTCTGTTCATCACACTGAAGATTTCCTGCCATTCCTTTCTGGCCTGCCATGTTTCAGTAGATAGGTCTGCAACTACTCTGATAGGTCTCCCTTTGTATGTTAGGGCCTTTTTATCCCTAGCTGCTTTCAGAATTCTCTTTATCCTTATATTTTGCCAGTTTCACTATGATATGTTGTGCAGAAGATCAAGTTACATCTGAGGGGAGTTCTCTGTGCCTCTTGGATTTCAATGTGTTTCCTTCCCTGGGTTGGGGAAGTTCTGAACTATGATTTGTTCAAGTACCCCTTCAGCCCCTTTCTCTCTCTTCTTCTTATTGAATTCCTATGACATAGATATTGTTCCATTTGATTGCATCACTTAGTTCTCTAATTCTCCTTTCATGTTCCTGGAACATTTTATCTCTCTTCTTCTCTGTTTCCTCTTTTTCCATAATTTTCTCTTCTAATTCGCCTATCCTCCCCTCTGCCCCTTCAATCTGCACTGTGGCCACTTCCATTTTAATTTGCACCTCATTTATAGCCTTTTTTAATTCATCCTGACAATTTTTAAGATCCTTTATCTTTGCAGCAATGGAGTCTCTTCTGTCTTCTATGCTTTTTTTCAAGCCTAGCCATTAATTTTATGACTATTCTAAATTCTTGTTCAGTTATGTTGCTTATATCTGTTTGACCAATTCTTTAGCTGTCACTTCTTCCTGGAGTTTCTTTAAAGGAGAGTTCTTCTGTTTCATCGTTTTGGCTAGTTTTCTGTCTCTTGTCAGTTTTAAAAGCTTGTTCTGCACTCTGTGCCTCCAAGTCCTGCTGTATTAAAGGAGGCTCCTAGACTGTCCGGGGCCTGTCCATTCAGAAAGTATTATTTTAATGGTGTCCCTTGGTCTCTCTTGTTGAGACTTTGGTTATTTTGTTTCCCTGTTCGTAGTGACATTTGGGACTCTCCACCATGTGTACTTTGGCTTGTTTCTTGAGGTAGCCCTGGAAAGGAAAACAGACAGCCAAACAGGGAACAAAAGCACACAAAGGCACAAACAAATCAAAGAAAGAAGCAAACCGAAAGAAAAAAACAAAACAAAAACAACAAAAGACAAAGGACAGCCTAAAAGCATAAAACCAGAAATCGCAGCTACAAATAAAGAGCAGGATGGGGGCAATTCTGATGGAAGCACATATACAAAGAGAGAAATGACAGGGGTGGGGAGAAAGAGAAATTGAACATTGACCAGGCAGGGAGATTAAAAGGTTTAATTCAGATAGAGAAAAAGAATATGGCAGGAGGTCACAAGGAAAAAAACAAACAAAAAAACAACAAACATAATGTTACCCAGAGAAACTATATAGTCTGATTATCTCAGAGAGAGAGAGAGAGAGAGAGAGAGAGAGAGAAAGGAAATGATGGAGGCAGAACTTGCATCAAGAGAATGGATTTTATATGTCTGTTTAAGCAAACCTATAACCAGAATACCCGGTCCAGAGGAGGGGAGAGGTAAGAATGAAAAAGGGAGAATATATCTGAAGAGCAAGAATTGATCTAGAGTTAATCAAGGCAATGCGTCAGTGCTGATCTTGGGAGAGGGGTTGTTTCCATATCCAGGCTCAGGAAACAAAGCAGCTACCCAGTGCAGAGGGGCGGGGTTTGGTGTAGGCAGGTGTCCCCTCCACTATGGGTCTCACACCCACCTTGGTGGTTATAGGGAGAAAAATGGCAACCCCCCAGTCCCTTCTCAAACCAGACATTTGCAAATCACTCTTGGGTCCCATCTCACTGTGCCGCAGGTGCAGCCAAGGTGGGCTATGTTCAAAGTCCCGTGCCCAGCCTCCTTTCCAGATCTTCCTCCCTGTGAATTAATGATACTGCCGGAAATGTAATCCCACAAACCGGGGCACTTCCTAGCAGGGGATCGAGTAGGGAACTGGTTCCTCCTGATGCTGACTGTGTGACTGCGATCCCTAGTGTACCGTCTATCCCAAAGGGAATTTCTGGGACTAGGGCACCAAGTCCAAAGAAAGCCACATTTAGAGATAGGATCTCTCTCTCTCTGAAAGCCCTGTGGTTAGAGATGGGATGATACGATTCCTCTCTTTTCCAGGGACTGTTCTAAGATTCCTCGGCTGCTCTTTCTCTTCCTTTGGTCTCTCCGCAGAGGGGGCTCCCTCCCCTCATTACCTCCATGTTCCAGCCCATTTTTATCTTCCCCGGTTTGCAGTCCTGCACCTATGAGGCTGTCTCCTTAGTGGACTCCTTCTCTTTTCCTCCCAGACTCTTGCGGTTCAGAGTCTTTGGCTTCAGCCCTTCTTTGTTTGGGAGATGCAGGTGGGAAGTACGGAACTCCCTATTTCTCCACCATCATGCCCCTTCTGGGCATGTCTTTTAATTCATATAGTATCATAAAATGCATTTGGCTATATTTAAGAAAGAATTCACAAAGATTTATATGTGGTCATATGTTAATAATGCTGTTTAAAAATCCACAAGTGTAAACATCACTCTACGATTAATCAATGCACTTAAGTTATTAAATAGTCTGCATTATATAAACACAGAGCTTAAATACTCATTATTTAAAAATACATCATGGCATCTTGAAACTATAGAAAGCACTTCTTTACCTTGCCAGTTTGCAGGGGTCAGATCATACTGGCTCTTATAGGCCACACTAGGGATTCTTCCCTTTATCTGGAGAGCATTGGTAAGCTAACAAAAGATTTTAAGCAGAGGAATTACCTAATCACTCTGGCTGCCAAGTGGAGAATGCATGGAGTGGAGGTGGTGAAGGAAGTGCAGGGTATAACATGGAAATGATCTCAAAGTGAGATGCTGGGGCCTTGGTGTTGTTCACGGTGGAGATGAGGAAAAATGGACATTTTGGAGAAATCTTCAGAAGGCAAGATCTATTGGATGTGGTAATGGAGTCCACGTATGCATGTTAAGAAAAGGGGTGGTGGGTGAAGATGCTTCTGCAACTAAAAGGATGATGGTGCCACTGAAAGAGAAGCAAGCTAATGGGAGAATATTATGGGCTCAATCTGGAAACTTGAATTTAACTACACTTGGAACGAAACTGCAGACGTTGAGTTAGAGATTGTATGTGGGTCCTGGAGCTTCAGAGGAGAGATCTGAGATACACACTTTGAAGTCATCATCTTGAGCCAATCACTTCACTGCTCTGAGCTTCAGGTTGTGTGTGTGTGTGTGTGGTGTAAGTAATTACATATTGAAAAGCTAAGATGGTTCTTTCTACCCAACATTATTTGGAGGATTAAGATAAGTGATATGTGAAGTTTGTGAATTTTAAGGTGCCAACGAGGTCTTTGGTGTGGTGGTGCTGATGACAGCAATCGGGGGAGAGAGGTGGTGAGGCAGGTGGTGGAAACAGCGACCACGTAGAACCCCATGAAGAATTTTTCCCCAGGACTGTTCCTTTTGCACTTAAATGAATACTGGGGTTTTTTGTTTTTTGTTTTTTTGCCTAGAACAAAGTCATTGATTTTATGTGTTCTGTAATCTAAGCCTGATTCAAAACTGGGAAACCAGTATTCTTTAAATTTAAACCATCATAAATCAATCCTTTGTGAAGGAGAAGGTATGATAATCATTAAAACATGTTGAAGAACGTCATCAAGTTGTTAGCCATGAGGAGGAGGTGGTGTTCCTTGAAGGTTTTATTCCATTTTTGCTGTCGGCTGTCTCTACCCCTACACTTCGGACGATTTGTGTATAGGTTTATTATTTCAGTTCCCTCATGCAGCAACCGGTCATTCTGTTGTTCTGAGTGAATTTGAGATATCCCCAATCCTGGCTGGTGTGAAGTAATTTTAGGTTTTTCTTTAATGTATTTTTTAAATCCATAAATTGTCTTGCAGCATTTTCTGTTTTCAAAGTATTTTATTTTAAAAGAAACTTCATAATGGCTATCTCTGGGGAGTGGAAATGAGTCACGTGTGTGTGTGTGTGTGTGTGTGTGTGTGTGTGTGTGTGTGTGAGAGAGAGAGAGAGAGAGAGCGCGTGAGCGAGTGCGAGAGCGCAGCAGTGAAGGAAAAGTACTTTTTCTTTATACCATTCTGAGCTGTTGGAAGCCTCTGCAATACACATGTATTAATTTTATAATAAGAAATCAGTGAAAAGTTCGATAAAGTCTTATAAAATAGGATAGCTACTTAGCCTTTCACATTTTACTCCACTCTGAGGCTGTGTCTAGAGGTAAAAAAAAGAACTTTAAACAGCGAGTCTAGAGAACTCAGGTCAGATATCCACCACTGAAGTTTTTAACCCTTCAGATTGGTGATCTCTATTAGATTTATTTTTCAAATTATCACAGAAATATCCTGACCTTCTGTGCCATTTCATACTATGGAAACCATTTCTGAAGACTCCATAATTTTTCCTGATCTCCTCACAATAACTGTCCTTTTCAGATAAGAAAACCAAATGAGAAGTTCTGACTCAAGAGCTGAAAGTTACTATAGTAACTTATCTGAGGTTCTACAGCAAGGGGGAGGGAGAGAACCAGAGGCCAGACCTCTTTCCACTATACCATGCAATTCATTAAGTCTACCTTTTAAAAAAATATATTTATTTATTTTGGGGAGAGCACAACTAGGGGAGGGGCAGAGACAGGATCTGAAGCGGGTTCAACACTGACAGTGTGATAGCCATGAGCCCGATGTGGGGTTGGAACTCGGGAACCACGAGATCCTGACCTGAGCCAAAGTCGAACACTCAACTGACTGAGCCCCCCAGGTTCCCTGTCTCTACCTTTTTACCTTGTATTACCACTTACAAATGATTACTGAAATTTAAACATGTGAAAGAGTGAGAATATCCAAATAATATAACCAAATTCCTCTTCTGTTCATTCAGTCCTGTAACTTGGTTCTCTCTTCTTATATTCTTAGTCTGTAATCTATAGAAACAAAGAATTATATAAGTCACAGCCCTGGAAGAACTGGGCATTAGCAGTCTGAAAATGTGCCTTAGATTATGATCTTTCAGATTTATTTTTAGGATCTAACTGTTCCTATAGTGGATAAGTATGTACAATAGAGAAAAGACTGCTTTGGATATTAACTGACCATGGAATTCATTTAATGGAGGCATTCATTTACATCTTGCAGTAAATGGAATGGAATGTCAGTATAAAGAATTATCCCTTCTCTCCAGAAAGAGGCATCACTTCTCAAAGTAAAGCCCCCTGGAAGCAGGTATTGATTAACTTAAATGCTGACATGTTTTTCAAATATCCATGGGAGTAAGCTTTCACTGCAAAAATAATTTCTTTCATTCCCATTGCAAGGTGGGGATGTTCGAAGCCTATTATTTGTGATGTTGACACAGAAATGAGAATCATAAGATTAAAATATTATCTCTTTAATAACTCTGTCCTCTAGTTTCATATTTACTGCTTTTCAAATGTTTCCATGAGCAAAATAATAGTAACAGCAGAAATCACTGTCTAAAGCTCATAGCTGTCAACAGTATTAAACTGTGCTTTCGGTTTGCATCCTAATTAAGCATGTTTGCAAGTTATTTTGCCAAAAACAATAGAGCTTTTGTGTTGAATTTTGCCATGATATAAATTACATGTGTGGGTTAGAAATATTCTGGGAGAGAACAATTTTTCATATGTTCAATTTTTCTTACTTAATAAACCATTTAGACTTGTCCCTGTGGTCATTTGACTACAGACAGCATTAAAGTCTAACATATTTTATTTTCTCCTAAAGTAATATTTATAAAAGATTTCCTTTGGAAATGCAAATGTTTTTCTTTTTCTTTTGATTTTTAATGTTTTCTTTGTTTTGTAAATTCTGTAGAAAGTCTGAGGGTGGTGCCTGACGCACCTCCACTTATCAGAAGAAATGTAGAAATGTGTTAGCTTCGTGATTTAAAGCTATATCCTTCCCTGAGGTGTGCGCTAAGCTGAATGAAAAATGCGCCTCTGGGTTCGAGTGGAGAGCTTAGACAGAGCTGTTTGTATTTTGGAAAGAAGAATCTCAGTAGAATTAGATCATAGTAGGATTTAATTTATGGCCATTTATTTTTCTGATTCTCTCTTACTCGATCATTAGTCTTACCAATCATCCGGTAATGGGAAGGGCGAGAGCATTAAAGTTTCATTAAGAACAGCTCTCCTTTCTGGTAACCACTGGGGCAAAACTACAAGTATATGTTATCTATAAAATTCCAGGATATGTGAAAAGATTCTGTGGTAAAAAGCAGTACCTTTCATTGGCAGTTTTCACAGACTCCCTGGGGTACGTGTGCTGGGGAGAAGGAAGACATAGGGGAGGCCAGAGAGAAGGGGGCAAGGATTCAGACACTTTCTTAAATAAACTTTAAGTCAAAAATTTCCAGGCAGGCACCACCCAAGTGGATGGAAATGTGCTATAAGTAGCTTTAGATTCTCAGTGGGTTCCTTCTATTCATTCATTCCAAAAATATTCATGGCACACCTACGATGTCCCGGGCACCATCTCGCTAAGTGTCAGCACTGCCCCTGCCTTAATGGGGTTCACAGTCTATGAGAGGGGACAGACAATAAAGAAGTCATTACACGGGGAACTAGATAGTGACAGTCATGATGAGTGCCATGGAGGACAACTCTCAAGCTGTGGGAATTTAGAAACCGGGATCCCAACCTAGACGGATGGCAGGCCAGGCAAAGAGATGATAGAAATGGCCTTCCTTCAAAAACCATGTTTAGGCTGAGGCTCAAGGGTGAGGATTAGCCAAGATGAAGAGGATGAGCAGAGACCAGGTATTTAATCAGAAGAGGATATGTTACTGCCCTGAGGCCAAAAGAGGTTTGGGGAACCAGGGAGAAGACAAAAAATTGAGGATAAGCTAGTATATGGTGAACCCGAGGGGGATGGAGCCCATGCTGGCTACAAAGGGTATCTGGTCCACAATGATTTAGGTCTGTAGAAGTCACTTGATGCCTCTTAAATGATTTAACTCAGGGGGTATGTCGAACAAACACATTACATAAGTAGAACTAAATGGGCATGGGAAAGTGTCATTTATAGAAGCAGTCCAGAAGTAGAATCTCATGAAATAAACTTGGTCCCAAGCCGTCTTCTTGATCATATGCCTACCTCCATGTCAAAGCATCTCAGTGTGTCCTTGCCCTGACCTCTCCACCTTTTAGAATTTTGTTTTGGAAACCTGGTCTGTTGGTTTTCCTTGGGGTCAGTGCCTTTATTGAGGCAAGGAATAAACAGAGCACACCAGAATGGAAAAAATCTTACTGGGTTCCCAAGGAAATATATTAATATTTTCCTGCATTTCATATGATAATGCTCAGTGATACAATTTACTCTTAGACGGTTTTATCCATCCATATTGAAAGGTATTTTAGGAGATGGTGTGTGTATGTGTGTGTAGGTATATATGTGTGTGTGTGTGTATATATACATACATATATGTGTATATATATATATACACACATGCATATGAAATAATCAAGTGATAACTGTTATGCTTAAACCCTAACCCATTTTGACATTCTATATATTTTATAATTTGAACTAAGTGGGTAAGACGTTTAAAATTATTTTACATTTCACAACACTTTAAGAAACAGCTAGCTCGGGGAAGAAAGGAATTTTCATGGCTATTTTCTGAATGGCTACATTTAGATGCTGAGCTTTTAACAAGACTTTGATTTCATTCCAAAGCCCAGAGCCCTGCAAGGATAGGATCTTGGGAATACTCTACATTCCTTAAAGAATGCTTATCAATTAAACCATCTCATTTTAGTTAGTGACCTTCTGTGGAGTGAGGAGCTAGCATTTCCCCAAATTATCTCACATAAAGAGAAAACAAACACTGTAATAGATTCTTCTGATAGCTGTGAAGTGGAAACAACTGTATTTTTTAATTAAGCTTTAATGGCAGGTATTTTCATTGCAGGACAAAACAGCATGATACCATGACATCAGGGCAAAAAATGCTTTTGTCAAAGTTTATAAACAAAACCACAGAAGAGAGCCAATATTAGAAAAGGTGAAAGATCTAGACTGCAAGCTGACTCGACTCCTAATTGACTTGGACCCACTGAAACTAACAGTAACTAAAATGCAAATTTCTTCATAAAAAAAAAAGGCAGTTTGTTGTCACCCAAGCTGCCTCCTTGTTCAGTTACCAGGGGGCAACTACGATTTCAACTCCCCACATCATTTTCATGATGGCCGTTGCCAGCTGTGGAGTAGGTGGCGCTGAGCCACTGTTATTTGCCTTGCAGTTGCTACCAGGTGCTTAACCAGTGTGGATATATATGTACTGCCTTTGTAATTTGCTTCTGAGACCTTGGTTCTTTGTGTATGATGTCCATATAGAGGAGAGAGAAAACATTTATTGAAGACCAAAGACGTGGCAGGCCTGTGTATACATAAAAGAATGAATATGACCTGGCAAACTCCTTTCCCTTGAGAGGTTTTGAAGGACTCTTCTCAGAGAACATCAGAGTTTGGTGCCCATCTCCACTAGATCTGCCAAAGATTGAACCCAGGCCATCTGACACCAGAGTCCATACTTGTAATTGTTATACCAAACTTCTTTAAAGGTATGGATAGGTGAGCCTTTGATTTTTTTCTTTTCTTCTTCAGGATATATCTGCATTTCTTCAACTCATCTTTAAGTGACATGGGTTTTGGTCCTCTCTGTGGCCTGTGTCCCCCACTGCAGGTGCATCAGATTTGTCGATGTCCGTGTCAAAACTGAACATAATACTACAGTTGTCAGAGGATCAGTTCAGAGTACAGTAGTCTCAACCCATCTTGGGATCTGGACACATGCCTTTTGTTTTTTCATTTAAATTCAAGCTAGTCAGGGGTGCCTGAGTGGCTCAGTGGTTAAGCGTGTGACTTCAGCTCAGGTCATGATCTTAGGGTTTGTGAGTTTGAGCCCCACGTTGGACTCTGTGTTGACAGCTCAGAGACTGGAGCCTGCTTCAGACTCTGGGTCTCCCTTTCTCTCGTTGTCATTCCCCTGCACGCTCTCTCTCTTTCTTTCTCTCTCTCACGCTCTCTCAAAATTAAACATTTTTTAAAAAATAAAGTCAAACTAGTTAACATGCAGTGTAGTCTTGGTTTTAGGAATAGAACCCAGGGATTCATCTCCTACATAGGACACGCAGTGCTCATCCCAAGAAGTACCCTCCTTAATGCCCCTCACTCCTTTAGCCCCTCCAGCAACCCTCAGTTTGTCCTCTGTATTTAAGAGTCTCTTATGGTTTGCCTCCCTCTCTGTTTTTTATCTTATTTTTCCTTCCCTTCCCCTATATTCATCTGTTGTGTTTCTCTTGAGTGAAATCAAGAGTGAAATCATATGAAAGTGGTCTTTCTCTGACTATTTCGCCTGGCATAATACATTCTAGTCCCATCCACGTTGTTGCAAATGGCAATATTTCATTCTTTTCCATCACCAAGTAGTATTCCTGTGTGTGTGTGTGTGTGTGTGTGTGTGTGTGTGTGTGTGTGTATCACATCTTAATGCAGCCAAAGGTTGTACAGAGATGAATTCTTGAGAGATTTGTTGGGGTGGAAGGGACAGGGAATGGGTATTGGTTTTACATCAAAATGTTGGTCTGTATAAAACTTTGGTCAGTTAAAATCCCCAGAGTATGTGAACTGCAGTCAAGTCCAGTCTCTCCTTGAACTTGTACAGTTTGTATTCACTATGCTTAAATGTAATCCTATGGGTTCAGTCCGGGGCTGGTGACGATAAATTTTAACATTGAGGGCCTCATCTGTCATTCTAGCTTCTCCTCCTAGCCTGTGTAATCAGCAGATCCAAGAGCAGGCCTTTGCCATCTTTGCCCAGGTTCATCCAGCCCTTCACCAGGCTGTCTTATGGACGCCTCTTTCACAGGTGAGGGCTCTCCAGCTATACTTTTCATCCATCCTCCCTCATTCAGTGTCTTATTAATCAGGATAACGTGGAAGACTTTTTCAAGTAACCTTCTTTTTTTTTTTTTTAAATGTTTTATTTATTTCTAGGAGAGAGAGACAGCGTGAGCAGGGGAGGGTCAGAGAGAGAGGGAGTCACAGACTGAAACAGGCTCCAGGCTCTGAGCTGGCAGTCAGCACAGAGCCCGACGCGGGGCCCGAACCCACAAACCGCGAGATCATGACCTAAGCGAAAGTCGGACGCTTAACCGACTAAGCCACCCAGGCGCCCCTCAAGTAACTTTCTAAAATCAAAGTGTACAGGGTGATTTAAAAGGAAATTAAACTTTCAAAAATGTCTTACTAGACCAAGTTTTCTGCAGTTTCTTCATGTGAGAATCCACATGAACTCCCTGTTTGTATCACCTCTTTCTTGGCAGCCTTGAGGAAATGAAAGATGGCATCACAACTACCCCCTTCAACTATTGATAGTGCTGTGCTACGAAGGGTATAAAATGAATTAAAGTATAGAATGTGTGTTGTTAGCACAGACTGACCAATTGTAAAATTATGGAAATAACTGAGGGAGTCTATTAAAATTGGTTTGGACCACATGTTTATATGTAATCTAACTACTAATAGATTTATTAAAATGTTCCAATCTTTTTGAGTCACCCTGTTGTGGTCCTAACATTCTCCCCATCAAACAATTTATTCACCTATAGGGGAAGAAAAAGAATAAAAGTGTTCTATCAACAAGTAATTTGTGGGACACCTGGGTGGCTCAGCTGGTTGAGTGTCAGACTTTGTCTCAGGTCATGATCTCATGGTTCGTGAGTTCAAGCCCTGCATTGGGCTCACTGCTGTCAGCACAGAACCAGCTTCAAATCCTCTCTCCCCCTCTGTCTCTGCCCCTCCTCTGATTGTGCGCTCGCTCTCACGCGCTCGCGCTCTCTCCTCCACCCCTCAAAATTAGATATTAAAAGAAAGCAGTAATTTGTGATACTCTGATAATCATGTGACTCTTTGTAGGACCACTATATTGTCTTTAATTGTCTTAACCAAAGCAATTTACAGCAATCTCTTTCAGTCACTTCTCAGCAATAATTTTAGTTCTTCAAACGGCAAACCTATTTTAGCGATTTTTGACAAGCAACAGCAAATCCAGTCTAGCGTCAACCAAGGCCAATCCTGAATGGAAAACATTCCACTAAGTATGTTTATTGAAGACGGTCGAAGGTAGTAGCCAAGGTGTATTGAATTCAAGTTAGGTCAAAGCTAGTTAAAGAGGATCTCAGATGCAGTGTGATGCCAGGAGGAATTAAAGAATGAATGAACTGTAGGGAACAAAGGAAATTTAATTTGGTCTGACATGAGGTAGGAAGATTCTAAGACTAGACTTTAAGGTGTATATTCATGCTGAGCTCTCTTAAGTGAAAAGCCCATTGCTACGCTCTGTTCAACCTTGCCTTGTGGGGGAGCAGCAGGATCCCTGGTCAGTCCCTCCCCTCACCCCTAGTCCTCACTAGCTAACAGATCTTGCTTCCCCCATCTTCCTTACCCCCTCCTTCTGGCATGTCTCTGTGTGGAATGTCTTCTTAAAGACGCCAGACCCTAATCACAAAGTTCTGTGAGATGGGCAAAGGTTCTCTGCTTATCAAGCTAGCAGCCAGCTGGCCAGTCACTCAGCAAGGCATCAAAGACCGTGCCAGGGAAGGTACAAGGAGAGGCACATGCTTCTTTTGATCAAGACATTTTTCCTCTCTGCGTATTAACTTCTCAAGTGCCATCGTCTTAAATTACTAGTCCTGTCTTGAGCTGTGGATATGATGTTTGGATTAGATGGTTAAGTTAGTCACAAATATGTGGTATGTTTATTGTTAACTATTTTGAGTCATATGATCTCGTTTCTGATGACGTGGTACCTTTTGTTGAATTTTTAAAGGTTATGGAACATCACGACCACTAATGTTTTGGGATCACTTACTTATTAGTGTTTCTTATGAAGCTGTGGAGAGTCTGTAAATGATATGTCCTATCAGGGAAACTCCTGGATCTTCCTAAAGAGGGACTGGTAAACACATCTGTTCAGCTCTTCACTCACACAGAATTGCAGTGTGATGGAAGCAGCCAGAGAGTTCTACTAAGAGACCTGCTGTCAATTCCCAGTGCTAGTACTTACTCGGTAGCCCTGTCTCTTTGGCAAGTTCTACCTTTCCTCTGTCTCAGTTTTCTCATTTGTGAAGTGAAATGTTAATATCAGCCTTAAAATGTTGCAGGGGAAGGAAATCATTTTTTTAAACTATGAATATTGGATCTTGTATTGCTATCACAAATAAGGTCCATTCATGTAACATACATTAACATTTCAGGCTCCTTAGTTCCAGCTTAAAATACCGTATTTTATAAGAAAAATGGGAACATAATTAGAAAAAAAGGATAAAACTCATCTACAGATGGGGAAATAATGTATACTACTTCTAAATAAGTATTTCAAAGGAACTGTGTTTTTAAGCATGAGGAAGAAAAGGTTATTTCAATAACAGTTTTTAAATCATGATGAATTACATCAAGAATGGTGACAGTTGATTACCCTTGCAATTGAGCAAAAAATTGGAGTAAAATAATTTAGGCTTATGCGTGAGGAATGTGGGTTAGGAACACAGGAAGTTTCCTGATTGATGACAGTTGGAACAAATTATAGAAGTAAGTTGGAAATTTTTAATAACAAGATAGATTTTTCATCAACCTATCATTTACATAATTAAGGTGTGATCCATCCTAAATATTTTACTTGGGCTAAGTGACATATTTTTCCCTCAAGTTTTTTTGAATTTTTATTATGATAAAAACACTTAACATGAGATCTACCCTCAGCACATATTAAGTGCATAATACATTATTGTTGACTATGGGTACAATGTTGTAAAGCAGATTTCTAGAGCTTATTCATCTTGCTTAACTGAAACTTGATTAGTGGCTCCCCATTTCTCTGCCCCCCAAGCTCCTGGCAACCACCACTCCACTCTTTGATTCTACAAACTTGACTATTGTAGGTGCCTCATATAAGTGGAGTCAGGAAAGTAATTGTCTTTCTGTGACTGGCTCACTTTACTGGACAGATAGTGTCCTCAACTTTCATCCATTTTGTCACAAATCTCAGTTTCCTTCTTTTTAAAGGCGAATGAGATTTCATTGTATGAATATGACACATTTTTTCTCTATCTGTCCTTCTGTCGATAGATATTTAGGTTGTTTCCATATCTTGGTTACTATGAATAGTATTGCAATGAACATAAGAGTGCTAAGATCTCTTTGAGACCTCATTTCAGTTCTTTTGGATAAATACACAGAAGTGGAATTGCTAGATCATAATTTTGGAGAAACTCTATAATGTTTTCCAGAGTGGCTACACTACTTAGAACCCCCACCAACAGTGTATGAGGATTCCAATTTCTCCCCATCCTTGCTAACACTTATTGTCTTTTATATTTTTGATAATAGTCATACTGACAGATATGAAGTGATATCTTGTGGTTTTGATCTCCATTTACCAGATAATTAGCAACTTGGAGCATTTCTTTGTATACCGATTGGCCGTATGTATGTCTTCTTTGGAAGAATATCTATACAAGTCCTTTGCCCAATTTAAAATCAGTTTATTAGCTTTCTTGGTATCGAGTTGTAAGAGCTCCTTAAATGTTTTATATATCAACCCCTTATAGATTCATGATATGTAAATATTTTCTCCCATTCCATAGAATGCCTTTTTACTCTTTTGTTTCATTTGCTGTTCAGAAGCTTTTTAGTTTGACATAATCTCACTTGTCTGTTCTTATTTCTGTTGCCTGTGCTTTTGGTATCAAATCATCGCTAACACCAATGTCATGAAGCTTTATTCATATGTTTTCTTCTAAGAGTTGTATGGTTTCAGATCTCATGTTTAAGTTTTAAGTCTTTAATCCATTTTGGTTTGTGTGTGTGCATGTGTGTGCGTGTGTGTGTGTGTGTGTGTGTGTGGTATAATATATAGTTTCAATTTCATTCCTTTGCATGTGGATTTCCAGTTTTTCCAGCACCACTTGTCGAAGACTGCTCTTTCCCCATTGTGTATTCTTGGCACTCTTGCTGAAGATTAATTGGTCATATATGCTTGGGTTTATTTCTAGGCTCTCTGGTCTGTCCCACTGGACTCTGTCTTTATGCCAGTGCCATAATGTTTTGATTCCTATAGCTTTGTGATATGCTCTGAAATCAGGAGTCATAATGACTCCAGCTTTATTCTTCTTTCTTAGGATTGATTTGTATATATTCACTTGTAGAAATTTTTTCCTATTTCTATGAAAAATGCCATTGGAGTTTTATAGGGATTGCATTGAATCTATAGGTCACTTTTGGTATTGTGAAAATGTTAACAGTACTAGGTCTTCCAACCCATGAACATGAGATGTCTTCATTTGTTTCTGTCATCAATTTTTTTTTGACAATGTTTTATAGTTTTCAGTATATAAGACTTTCACATCTCTAGTTGAGTCTATTTCTAAGTATTTTATCCATTTTATCCCATTAAAATGGGAACGTTTTCCTAATTTCTTTTATAGTTTGTAATGTATAGAAACAGGAGTTATTTCTATATGTTGATTTTGCATCCTGCAATCTTACTGAATTTGTTTATTCTAAATGTATTTTTATGGAATCTTTAGGTTTTTTCCTATATATATAAGCCCATGTTGTTTGTAACAGACAATTTTACTTCCGATTTGGATACTTTTTATTTATTTTTCGTGCCTAATTGCTCTGATTAAGACTTCAGCACTATGTTGAGGGGCGCCTGGGTGGCTTAGTCGGTTAAGCGTCCGACTTTCGCTTGGGTCATGATCTCGCAGTTCGTGGGTTCGAGCCCCGCGTCGGGCTCTGTGCTGACTGCCAGCTCAGAGCCTGGAGCCTGTTTCAGTCTGTGACTCCCTCTCTCTCTGACCCTCCCTTGCTCACGCTGTCTCTCTCTCTCTCTCTCTCTCTCTCTCTCTCCTAGAAATAAATAAAACATTAAAAAAAAAAACTTCAGCACTATGTTGAGTAGAAGTGATGAGAGCAGGCATCTTTGCCTTGTTACTAATCTCAGAGGAAAAGCTTTCAGTTTTTCATCAGTAAGTGGGATATTAGCTGTGGGCTTTACGTATATGGACTTTATTATGTTGAGGGACTTTCCCTCTGTTCCTAGTTTGTTGAGGGTACTGATCATGAAAGAAGGTTGAATTTTATCAAATGCATTTTCTGCATCTATTGAGAAGACTATGTAATTTTTTTAATCCTCCATTCTGTTAATGTGGTGTATCACATTAATTGATATTTGTATGTTGAAAAATCTTTGCATACCAGAGATAAATCCCAGTTCATCACTGTGTGTGAGCCTTTTAATGTGCTGCTGAATTCAGTTTGCTAGTATTTTATTGAGGATTTTTAAATCTGTATTTATCGGGAATCTTGGCCTATAATTTTTTTGGTTTTTGGTTGTGTTTTTTTCTTCTTTGTGGTGTCTTTGGCTTTGGTATAAAGGTTATGCTAGCTTCATAAAATGAATTGGAATTGTTCTTTCCTTTTTGCTTTTTTGGAAGAATTTAAGGAGCAGTGGTATTAGTTCTTTATATGTTTGGTAGAAACAATGTGAAACCATCTGGTCCTGGGCTTTCCTTTGTTTTGAGGTTCTTGATTGCTGATTAAATCTCCATACTAGTTATAGGTCTATTTAGACTTTCTATTTCTTCACGATTGAGCCTTGGAATGTTGTATATTTTTAGGAATTTATCTACTTCTAGATTGTCCAGTTTCTTGGCATATAATCATTTGTAGTAGTCTTTTATCCTTTTTAGTTCTGTGATGTCAGTTATGTCTCTTTTTTCATTTTATTTGAGTCTTCTCCCTTTTTAACTTAGTCTTGCTGAGGGTTTACCACTTTTATCTTTTTCAAAACATGAACCCGGGGTGCCTGGGTGGCTCAGTCAGTTGAGTGTCCGACTTTGGCTCAGGTCATGATCTCATGGTTTGTGAGTTTGAGCCATGAGTCGGGCTCTGTGCTGACAGCTCAGAGCCTGGAGCCTGTTTCAGATTCTGTCTCCCTCCCTCTGTAAGCCCCTCCCCCGCTCATATTCTGTCTGTCTGTCTTTCTCTGTCAAAAATAAATAAAAATATTTTTAAAAACTTTTTTCTTTTTCTATTTTTTTCTAGTCTCTATTTATCCCTGCTCTAATCTTTATTATTACTTTCCTTCTGCTAATTTTGGACTGTTTTTTTCTTCTTTTTTCTAATGTTTTTTTTTTTTTTATTATTTCTAGGAGAGAGAGAGAGAGAGAGAGAGAGACAGCGTGAGCAGGGGAGGGTCAGAGAGAGAGAGGGAGATACAGACTCTGAAATAGGCTCCAGGCTCTGAGCTGGCAGTCAGCACAGAGCCCGACGCGGGGCTCGAACCCACGAACCTTGAGATCATGACCTAAGCGAAAGTCGGACACTTAAGTGACTAAGCCACCCAGGTGCCCCTTTTTCTTCTTTTTTCTAGCTCCTTGAGCTGTAAAATTAGGTTGAGATCTTTTTTTTTTTTTTTTTAATGTTTATTTTTGAGGAGGGGAGAGAGAGAAAGAAAGCATAAGCAGGGGAGGGGCAGAGAGAGAGGGAGACAAAGAATCCGAGGCAGCTCCAGGCTCTGAGCTGTCAGTACAGAGCCCAGCTCACAGCTCAAACTCACGAACTATGAAATTATGACCTGAACCAGTCAGACACTCAACTGACTGAGCCACCCCAGCACCCCGAGATCTTCTTTTTTTAATGTAGATGTTTATCACTATGGAGTTACCTCTGAGTATTCTTTTACTACATCTCCTAAGTTTTGTCTTTTCATTTTATCTATATTCTCTTTCATTTATATTTGTCTCAAGTTATTTTCTAATTTCTTTTTTGACCCATTGGTTGTCTAATAGTATGTTGTTCCTTGGGGTGAAGCAGGCAGCTGCCATCTTTGTCTGCTCACTCTTTGCTGAGCAAGGGGAGGACTATTAAACCTCCATCTCAGTTCTCCCCCAGGTGAGAGAACTAGACTGCTAGACTGCACTGTACCTGTCAGAACTCCACGACTGGCAAGAAAAATGCCAGTTTTGGGGGCCTCCCCAGAGAAGTTGGGATATTGGATACATAGATCAAGAAGTGACCAAGTTTTTAAGAGGTAGAGAAGCTAGGTACTTTCTCACAGGACTTTGGTAGTGAAAGCCCAAGAGTAACTTCCTTCTCCCTACAGCATGTTTCCCCTGGACCTTGCCCACATCACCACTTTCTTACTTATCACATCGTACTGTGATACTCGATCATTAATTCCCTCCCACACTCTCCCTGGATCATTTACCTTCACACTCAACTCTAGCACCCAGTGTAGGACCAGGCATCTATAGACCTCCAATAAATGTTTGTTGAATGAACAAACAAAATATGAGTGATGGATAGAAACAATGTGATATAATGATTAAGAGCCTATGGTTGGGAATCAGAAGAACCTGAGTTCAAATCCAGGCTCTACCTCTTACAAGCAGTGTGATCTTGAGCAACTGACTTAACTCTCTCTGTCTTGTGTCCTTATCTGTAAAATGGTGTTACATACCTAATCCATAGTGTTCTTATATGTTTTGTATATATTTTTTTAATATAAGATGATGTCTTGGGGTGCCTGTGTGGCTCAATCGGTTGAGTGTCTGACTCTTGCTCTTGGCTCAGGTCTTGATCTCAGGGTCATGAGTTCAAGCCCCATGTTGGACTCCATGCTGGGCATGGAGCCTACTTAAAAATACACACACACACACACACACACACACACACACACACACACACGGTATCTAGCAATAAGTAACTCTTAATAGTACCATTATTTTTCATAATGAAAGTTACAAAAAATAATACAAGCATTATAACACATATGTTTCTATTTTTGCTAGTAATTTAATTGTGATTTGTTATCATTATTGACAGAAATGCTTGAGTGATTCACTGATGTCCAGTACAGAATGACCCGTTCAGATTATGTGACAGGTATCATTCAGACCCAAAACTTCACAAGTGGGCCTTCTTGCTTTGGACTGAGCTGTGGGTAGGAGAGGTGGAATGGAGTTAACAGCATTGCCTATAGTTCTACAACCTTAAAGAAACAAAGGCCTGTTTCCACCAAAGAAAGCTTTACAGTCCTCTCCAGCACATCCAGAGCTTCTCAGAGCATCACTTATCCAACCCAAAGATACAGAGAGATGAACCATAAACTTTCAGTCAACCAGTCGTTCTCAGACGTTAGTGTCCAGCAAAGTAATTGGGAGGACTTGTTTAAACAGATTGCTGAGCTCCATCTCCATCACTAGGCTTGGGAGAGGACCCCAATTTTTATTTCTAAAAAGTCCCCACATAGTATTGATGATAGTGGTTCAAGCACCACACTTTGAGAAACACTGAGTTCATAGAAATGCTTGAGTTAGGAGTAACCTGACTCCAGGGCAGGAATGTGTGCAGAAATCTTTCCACTCAGGTGAATTGCCTGATAACCCCTGTAAAGATGAGGGTTTTCTTTTTCCAGCCCCAGTGTTTTCAACCCTGAACTCCCTCTTCTTTATAAATTTATTGGTAGGAGAAGTAGTTTCATGAAGTTGTTTTTAAGCTTTTATGAGCCTGACAAAATCTCTTTCAGAGAAACCTATATGTACATACACAGAAGCATTGCTTATAATTTCAGGAGGTGCTGGGACACCTCTCCCACCAGCCTAGCCACTGGCCCTAAAGAGTATCAGTAGAAAAACTATGCCCTAGGGGCACTTGGGTGGCTCCATCGCTTAAGCATCCAACTTCAGCTCAGGTCATGATCCCACAGTTCATGAGTTCTAGCCCCATGTCAGGCTCTGTCCTCAGAGCCTGGAGCCTGCTTTTGATTCTG
This sequence comes from Hyaena hyaena, assembly GCF_003009895.1. Taxonomy (NCBI): domain Eukaryota; kingdom Metazoa; phylum Chordata; class Mammalia; order Carnivora; family Hyaenidae; genus Hyaena; species Hyaena hyaena. The sequence goes on from NW_024081175.1 coordinate 750,597, forward strand.
TGTTTCCCTCTCACTCTGTCCCTCCCCCACTCACACTCTCTCTCTCTCAAAAATAAACAAACATTAAAAAAAAAGAAAAGAAAAATTATGACCTAACACAGTCTTGAGTTCACATGGATGTAACAAAAATTCCCTTCTTAGAATTAATCTTTCAGTTAACTCATTTTTAAAACAGGAATAATAATAGTTCTTACATCAAAGTTTTTGTGAAGATTAACCAATATAATACATGAAAGGGCATAGTTTAAAAACCAAAAACACTAAATATTACCTTTTTCTCTCTCTTTGTAGTCTTGCTACAATAATCCTCATTCTTGAGGCAAGTGGATGCCTCTCCCTACTAAGAAAAGATGAGGAAGTATATGAAAAAAGAGCCCTTAGAGTAATGTTTCAATACCATAATCTATGCCCATCACCTTCTTCCACTAAGATCTGGTCACAAGCCACCATATCCAGGTTCTCCCTGTGAGCCACTGAGCAATCTAGCAAGCCCAGGCTTAGCTGTGACATGAGAGTCTCAATTTATTTGCCCTAAAATGCTCCTCTTTACAAACGTCCAGTGCCTTGTCATGTCCCCATGTTAATGCTTCCTGGCAGAGAGAGAGAAATGTGAAGTTCTAATAGAGGTTTGTTTCTAGGCTAGAAGTTGCTGAATCTCGAGAAGTAATGATTAAGGGCTTAAGCCTGATTCTCCTCATTTCTACAAAAATAACTAAACAAGTACCTTGATAGGCCAACCAGCAGACATTTATTTAGCACCTACTGTGTACACTGTATAATAGATAACCAAAAGAGAAGTAACACATGTCCCTAGGCAGTGCCAACTGACAAGCCAGCAGGGATGATAGATACATGCAAAAATAAGCCAAACAGAAAGTGAGCCTTAGCAAAGGCAATGATTGTGGTTCATACAGGGGTTCAAGAATACAGAAGAGGGAGAAGTCGGTTTTGACGGGGATCCATTAAAGTGTCTTGGGCAAGGTGAGAATCAAGCTAGGCTCTAAAGGAGGAGTGGGGCCATGTTAGGTGACTGTAATGGAGAAGGATATTATAGGCTGTGGAAGTAATTTGAAGAAGAGAGTTTAAAAAGTGCTCAGTTTAACTTGGCATGATTATGATTTAACCAGGGTGACTACAGTATGGGAACGGCGTGGAGGGGCAGAACTTGAGGCTGGAGAGAAAAGTTGGAAGCGTATGGTGGGAAAGAAACCAAAGACCAAGTGAGGGGCTTTGGCTTTACTCTCTGTGCAGTGGGGAAGGATTGAGGATCTTTGGTACCAGGAGCAGATCTGCTTTTACAAGTAAGAGAGCCCTGGTGCCACTGTGAAGAATAGATGATAGAGAGCAAAATGAAAACAAGACCGGGTAAGCTAACAGGAACCTAAGTCAGAGCAGTAGGAGTAGCCAGTAGGTGATGCAGAGGAGAGGTAGGTGAGAGGCTGTGTTTTGAGAATGGTTGAGGACATGTAGCAAAAAAAAAAAAAAAAAAAAAAAAAAAAGGCAGGATGAGAGGGCTCTCCTTGGCACATCCAGTCACAGGCCAGGTTGTTGCATAAAGCAGACCATGAGCTTCAAGGAAGAAACTGGCGAGAGGCCCAGAGACCAGGTGGTAAGGAAACCTCTTGGCTGTCTCAGGAAGTCTTCCCCTTCTTAGAATGCCCAGAAGGGTAGCAACTGACCATCTGCTTTGCCTGCGGAGAATATCAGAATCACCCGTTTCTAGACATGGGTCCTCAGCCTGGCAGCTTCAAAAGTCCTGGAGATCTTTTAAAATAACGTTCAGGCCCTTGCCCCTGTGATTTTGATCTGGGAACCTGAGGTGGGGCCCAGGCATCTGAATTTCGCAATGCTCTAAGGTGAATCTGTTGCACATCTGTTTTGGGGACCCACTGTGGGACCTTACAACTAGTCTGGAAAGTGTATAGAAACCCTGGGCTCAACATGTACTTGTGCTAATGAACACTGATAGGCTGAAGACCTTAGGTTTTGGTCTGCATCAGTGTCTTTAGCACAGTGACCTTCACTGAGTATCTGACACCCTCCCCACCCCCGACCTCTAGTCCTCAGGGAACAACATATCGGGAGATGGGAGAGGCCACATGCTTGCCAGGGTCCCCCAAACGTCCCAAAAAGGCAATGTACATAAAGTCATCCTTTTCACCCTTGTCCCCAATTCAAAAAGGAGAGCTTGGCTATGTCACAAGGGTAACATAAGAGAATCTTGTTACTGGATGCTTTGAGACTCTACGAAACAGGCTACATAATAACACTGTCCATTTTCTGCCAGGCTTATCCAACATTCATAACACTGTTACTGCTATTGTTTTAATTTCTCGGAAAAATAATACAGTTACCAAGGTAAGGCAGGTGTTAAACCTGTCCCTTCTATACAAGGGCTCTCTGTGATTCGGTGACTCGTGTAAGGTCAGACAAACCAGAGCCAGGCCTGAATACCCCGTCCTTCTGAGCCCCGGTTCTGCTTCTGGGCAATGATGGAGAAGGGTAACATAAAGGCATTTTTCTCTCCTTGTAAAAGAGAAAAAAATGGGGGGAGGGGGAATCATTTAAACACACCTCCATACTGCAATCACTGCATTGTTTTTCCTGTTGAAACACCCTGTTGGTTTTTAAATCCCTTTAAACCTACCCGGCACCTGTATGGCCCAGATCCAAGAATTATTTTACCGAACCCTTCACTTTTTATATTTAGCCACATAGGGGTTTCTGTGATGGTATCTGGCTCCTGGTTCAGTTAAAAATTTCAGAGCTTCCAAGAGTTTTCTTCTTCCACAGAAGCTAGAAGCATGCAATGCTCAGACAAGATTTTTTAGTTTTAATTAGGTGGGGTATGTCTCGCTGCTTATGTTCTCCTGCTGGGTAAAACGGTATCATGGCACTACCCTGTATTGCTTCTGTGTGAAGATCCTCCCGAAATATTGACCGAATGAGAGGGCAGGAGAAAGATGGGGGGCGGGGGTGGTCTTCAGAAGCAGCTTATGCATGATTTGTGGGATGACCTCTCTTCAGGGCAAGAACTGAGGCCGAAAACATAATGAGAACTTCCCTGCAAATTCATTATAACAAAGCATAATGTGAGCTCACTGGGCACAAAAATAGGCAGAAGGAAAGTGACTCCCACATAAGACCTAATTAAATACTTTGATGTCAGAAAGCAGAGCAGGGAGGGGTGGAAAATCAAATCCGACCAAAGTAAAGGACCTAAATTCAAATGGAAAGAAGAAATTTCTCTCCCTCTCTCCCTCTCTCCCTCTCCCCTCCCTCCCTCTCTCCCTCTCCCCTCCCTCCCTCCCTTCTCTGTGCCTCTGTCTCTCCTTTTCTTCCTTTGCCATGAAGGAAGAATAAGGCTCAGGAACAATAGGTTGTAAATTCTTCAGCCAATTAGTCCAGTGACTTACTACTGTTTATAATGCACAGAATGTCACAGGCTGTTTTGCAGCCTCCCCAAGTTGGTTTGTTAATAACAGGAAGCTAGCACTTCTCAGTACAGTGGATCAGCTACACGTGAAAATAAATGCAAAAAACCTGGAGGGGAATAGCAGCAGACCAAGAGTAGCCTTGATTTAATTTAACATTTGGGGGTCCGCACACAAATGAGCATTTTAGTAGGCTTCATGGTGGAAGTTGCTGTCATTTGTAAAATATTCTGGCCAATTAGCTAATAGTGTGCTTGGATTTCTCCTGTTTTGATACAGTAATACTAAGTACATTGTGAAGCCCAATTATACAAATCATCCCCATATGCCATACCAGTCTTTCTTTATGAACTGTGTTTATAAATCCTGTGTGAGGAAATGTGTACTTCAGCAATTTAGACCATGTGTAAAAACATAGCCAATGGGATTGTCAAGAAAACAAGTTCCAGCCTAGGAAATCCTAATGTGTTCCGCTGGAATAACAGGAGGGTGCCGGGGAGTGCAATGCTCTGCTTAAATACATATTGCTTTATAGTGTTTAGCTAATTTAGGGGCTTCCGCTTCCTTTTCTGTTATTTTATTCTTCTTTTCTTTTAGGATCCAACCTTGGAGTTTTTGAGAAAATTTGGGATTGGTCTTCTCTCCGGCACAATAGCCTCAGTCATTAACATCCCTTTTGATGTTGCCAAAAGTAGGATTCAAGGGCCTCAGCCAGTTCCTGGAGAGATCAAGTACAGAACCTGTTTTAAAACAATGGCAACAGTCTACCAGGAAGAAGGGTAACATTCTTATTTTAATAAGTGTGCAGGGTTCACGTATTGTTAAAAGCATATCATACTTCCATTTTGATGAGAGCCATTAAACCCTCACAAATTCGGTGTGTGTCGGAAAAGCTCTCATGAATGACAAACTGTGAGATAACACAGTAACAAAATGTTGGCCACAGAGTTCTTACACCATCAAGAACCTCGGGCCACCGTCCTACAATCTGCTCTGTGTTTGTCTGAGAATGCAAAGATGAACTTTTGCTTGTCAGTTTGCACAATATGCCCTAATATACCCTGCTAACATGTGGGCAGGAGAATGATTGTTTTCTCACTGTGAAGCTAATCAAAATGTCACCTTCAGTATAGTCTCCTGGGAGAATTAAACGTGCGGGTTCTGTGAAAGCGGTCTTCTTTCAAAAATGTGAAGTACGTGGGTTTTTTCCTGCTAGTTTTTAAGTCTTACATTTGTCTCTTCACCCCTCCTCACCCAGATCTTATTCTCCAGTAAACAAGTAATATTTTATTATTTCAATCAAAGCTATATCATATTTCCTTTTGTGAAGACTGAGTTTGTGGGCTTTTAAATTTAATCACAAAAGTCATTTTGTCCATATACACCGCTGTCTTGAAAGACCTGTGTTCAAAGCAAAAGCCATCTCACTGATGAAAGTCATATTTTTGATGGAGATGATCAGCAGAGCTTGGGCAATAACAAATTAACTCTTTCCCTTTGTCCAATTTGTTGTAGAAAATATATGGCCAGATAGTGTTTGGTTTACAATATGTGTAATTTCAAATAAGTGTTCTTGTAGACGTTGCCTCAGTAGCTCCATAAAGCTGAGGTACAACCCCATTTTCTTTTCAGAATTAAGAATGTTGCTCTTCCCCTTCCTGTTGCAGGATTTTAGCTTTGTACAAAGGCCTGCTTCCCAAGATTATGAGGCTTGGACCAGGTAATGATGTTTTTATTACATCTTTCCTTCTTTTTTGTTCCAGCATCGCTTTTTTTTGTGTCTGTTGGAAACACATTAAATTTATCATACTGTGAAGGATGAAATCTTGAGGATATAAAGGATATATGAGTATTCAAGATACCAAAGGTATCCATTAGAAATGTTTTTAAAAAAAGTTCTCTACCTTTGTTTGTGAGGTACTATCTAAGGTCTTGCTGGAGGCGGGTAGAAGCCAAAAAGACCGGCTTAAGTCAACAGAAAGGACCCACGGCGAGTTAGAGTTGGAGTGAGCACAAAGACGTACATACAGTGGCTGCTGGCTAGGGGAGAGGATTTTCACTGAGTGAGGGAGCAGCTCAGTAAAACTTTCCTGGTGCCCCTAGTTCATTCTTGTTCCTGCCTCATCTTCATTTCAAAAACAGAAAGAGGGATAACTTGCCTCCACGAAGGGCAAGAGCCATTTGTCTCCCCTTGGTCACCCGTGAGGGTTGTTGTGAATGCGCTGTTCAGGGAGCCGTGGCGCTGCGGCCTGGCACTCACCTTCCGGGCCTCTGTCAGCATGATGGTGGAGGCTCCTGGCTCAGGGCCTTACCTCAGGATGCCAGCCCACAAAAAAAAAAAAAAAAAAAAAGGCTGCCATTCCCACAGGGAGAGTCAGCTGCCTCTATGTAAATAGATGAGAAAATAACTGCTGCAGACCCAACTGCCTGGACAAACAGTCTTGGGTTATAAGCAACCTTAGAGGTATGCACCAGCCCACACAGTTTTTCACCTGGCCACACTCACCTGCTTAGATGTCCTGGTATTCTTTTCCCAGAAGCTTCACCTGCTCCTCTCCTCTCCTCTCCCCCTTTCCCATTCCTCCCTTTTAACCCCAATGTCCTCCTGCCCGACCACACTCGCACACAGGCATGTTGACCAACACATCTCAGCCCAGTGAACCAGCATTTCTACCAATCTGAGATCGAGAACAGCTGACACTTTCACGTATTTAGAAAACACTTCCACAATTCCCAATCCATCGATCCCAACCTTTCTAGTCCTATAAGCATGGATTTTGCTTCACATTTGAGATTCAAACTTCTGTCCGGTCAGTCATTGGCCTGTGTGTAAAAACAAAGCCAATTATAAAGAATTTTGGTGATTCTGTGCAGCTCTCTCTTTACATATGTGGTGCTTTCCCCTCCCCACACAGTAAAAACCTGCTGGTAGACCTAGTATTAGAGAAAATCATAGGAATGACCCTAACCCAGCTTTCTCAGGAGGGGATGGGCCTGAAACGAGTGGTGATCAGGGAGAGTTTACCTAACACAGTAATTGACTGGAATCTTCATCCAAAACTCTTGAATAATCTGACCCCAAGTTTTGTTAGAGGCTTGCAAATGTCTGGTTGGCTCTTCAAATGTTTTTGTATGAGGTGTCCTGAGTTGTTGTGGTGTTAAATACAATGAAATGGGTTTCTGTGAATGTACTGCCCAGGTTAAACAAAATGGTGAATGACTGGAAATCTCATTCAAGGACCTGGCCCCCACTCACCTGTAAGTCCTCCAAACACACAAGTCCTAGCAACTTTAAAGGAAAGAAAGGCAGAACGGTGTGATATTTGACTTAAGGATCAGATTTTTTTCAGAGAGAAAAAGAAAAGGTAAATGTGCAATTTTTATCCTTCATAGTAGGGAAGCATCTTATCATCTTTTTAGAAAAGCCTCAGCAGCTGTATGTGGCTAACAACCAGTTACCTTCCATGAAAGGAGAATCATGAAGCCTGTGGTTTAAACTCCAAGTATCACTAGGCTGAAAACCAACCCAATTCTGCATGTTCTTGTCTTACATGGAGAACAGTTAATAAGAGTAAACACAGCAATTACGTAGGTATTAACAACTCTCTGTTAGTGGGTCTTCTTTGTTTGCCAGAGTCCCAAGAGGGCTACAGCAGCTGAGAGGGGTCTAATAGAGTATCTTCATGGGTTAAAAAAGAAAAATTACAGGCAGGTAATTATCTTTGGTATAAGGTTACACAAACATGTGTGGCCTGTAGATGTAAAAAAAAAAAAAAAAAAAAAAAATTCCCACACATATGGCAGTATGTACAAAATAACTAAGATCAAAATCAAGTTCCAGTTCTTTCGTCAGAAGTCAGTCTTCTGTTCGTGCCGCCAAGTCTTAAAGTTGTGCTCAGGGTATCTGCCCACATTCTTCACACAGACATGAGAGGATAGATAGAGCATATTCAAGAGCATGGGAGGTACGCCATTTACTGCATCAGACAGAACACAAAATCATCCACATGCAGACGCCTCTCCTGATTTCTAGGTATTCAGCCACCTCGGTGCTTAGTTTTCTGTATCATATTCCTATTGACATATGACCTAGCAAGCCTCTTCACAGCCTGTTACAGAACTCTTCTCTTTCAAGACAAATGGTGGTCTTATGACACCCAAGCCCCACTACTAAATTTTCAAGTGCAATTCATTTATATCGGAGGCGGATAAAAGGAAGAAAAAAGGAGGTTGAAAGCTAGCTATATTTTGTAATACACAGATGTTTAAATATTCAGAAGCTATTTTTCACATTGCAATCCAGTTTGAAGGCTGTAGGAGAAAACTAGACTGATCTGTCAAGCACCCTCTTAGAGAGTTCCTTCTTGAATGCAACTAGGACAGTGCTAATTATGGACTGAAAAAGATAAATCCTTTGCCTACATATGAAAAATATGAAGGTCTCTGTTTGCAGGAAAGCCACATGCCCTTACATGACTACATGTGTCTATATTTATTTACTTTTTAAAAATTAAAAGTGCCTGAAAAAGAATCTGATGAAAAATGCTGAAAGTTACAGAAAGTCATGGGGAAAAAATGTATTTGGAAACTCAAGATGGTCTTGATTTTGCCCTGAGAATTTTCCACAATAGTTTTATATCAGTGTATTAGAGCCCAAGGACTGAGGAGTCTAAACAGCCCCCGCCTGATAGGCTAATGGGACTTCACAGATTCAGAAACCCACCAGGGAAAACTGATGCTATTTTGCAGGATTCGAGATAAAAACCAGCCTCTTTCTTTTCTAGGTGGCGCAGTGATGCTGCTGGTTTATGAATACACCTATTCATGGCTTCAGGAGAACTGGTGATGGCCTGTGAAGTGTTGAAATAATGGATAGCTGCTATATGGCCCCGTGAGGAGGGACTATCAGCTCAGCTGATATGATTATAAATTATAATTCTATGATCATAAATTATAGTTCTACAATTATACACAATTATTAAGGGGAAGTTTATGCAAGAACGAAATCTTTTTCGATACTTCAAAAGCTACCTCTAGACAATTTGAGACAGTAGTTTTGGCCATATCCATAAATCTGTGAGAAGAAAAATAATAGGAATAAGGTGTGTTAACGGAACACAGAAATCAGATATTTCATAAAAGCAATATAAATCTCATGACCTGTATTCCTCACACTGAGTCATGATGAAAATTCATTGTATTGATGTTTTCCCAGGAGATCGAAAAATGCTTAAAGTCCTAAAAAAAAATTAAGCCAAAATTTGAACAGTTCTTTAAGGAATTAAATTCTTCCATAAATATTTAAAAGGCACAAGGAAGATTTTTAAAGGACACTAAAATGGGCATTTTTAAAATACTGAATTTTATGTTAAAATTTAAATCCATTGGTTTTCTTTAGGATAATAATCTACATCACAGCTCTACTTTCCCAAATCTACATGCACTGTTTAAAAGCAGTCATATTTTTAAATCATGATATGTGAAGTCTTTTTAGGATTAATAGAAAACATGAAATTATACTGAACTACTTTCCTTCACACAATTCCCTTTGAAAACACTTTTTGTTGAAGTATTTTCTTGTTAAATCACAAATTGGAACCACTCCTTGGGCCCATTTGTGCTGTCTGTGTTTGCATCCAATTATCCTTTTTTCAGAACTCTTATCTATGCCGTTCTTAAAAAGAATGTTTCAGAGTAAAACTACATTTCCAAATTACTTTTAAATGACAGCTTCAGGTGTGAAGTCAGCTATCTGCAGTGTTAAAATATGTATTATGAAGGGGGAAATGTATCAAAATAGAAGTACATTCTTAGCATTTCCAAATACTCCTGTACTAACATGCACTCCAAAAAATATCTCCTTGGCACTGTTAGAACCAAACTGGATTTTATATTTGCATCCTGAAATGATGCTACTTCAGCAGCAAATGTCAACAAAAATATCTGCACGTTCTAGATGATACCTATTCTTAACTACTGAGGAATACTTCTACCATGAAGCTATGTCACTAAAGCATTTTGAAAATAAAAAATAAAAGATAACGTGATAATTATTACTTTTTATTAATTTAGAGCATTTGAAGTATAAAAATAAAGGCTTTTTGACATACTGTATATACATACACAGCCTTCAGTTGTACATCCTTTCCAATGTGTTTAATTCATATTTCAACCCAATATTCAATAAGAGGGTCATTAAAAGTAGGGGGGGAAAAATGTGTCTGTCGTACAACTGCATTCTGTCCTTTGCAGGTAATGCTCTCGCGGCCTGTGAGGGAGAGTACTGCCTGCATGGAGGCCATGAAATTGAACCTTTAACCTTTCCCCGTGAATGGGATGGAAAAGGACCTCTGAAGAGTGCATTTGCCAGTTTAAAAACACTTTTACCCCTAAGAAACAAAGGAAATATGTCAACATTAGCCAAGAATAACGTTTAAAAATTAAACAATCCCTCTCCCATACCTTCTCTTATTTTTAAAAGTAACTTTAAATCATAATTTGCTTTGAATAGCAAATTGCATTCTAGCTTTGTTGTCTGTCTTAAGTTACTCCATGTGAATTCACTGTTGCTAAGACCTGGGGGGAAAAAGACAAGAAAAAAAATCTTGATATCATTAATATTAGATTTTTTTAAAAAAATATAAGAACCAGAAATATTATAAATAGCATAACAAGAGATTTCTTAATTTAGATAAAGGAAATATTTCATTGGTTTCCATACAATTTTTTTTAAAGACTCTTAATAGCCACCTAAAAATATCTGATAAGGGAGAATTCTTTACCTTATGTCAGTTTTTCTGGCAGGCAGGAGAGTCCCTGTACAGTATGGTTTTAAAGTCTTCACCAAAATATTGGACTGGTGTCCTTGTTCCATTTGGTTTATAGTCTATTTTCTCACCAGACTGGGAACTCCAGATGTCAACAGGAGTTTACAAGATCAAAGGAAGACTATGGCCCTGAGAGTTCATCTGCTCCTTCTGCTTATTCTTTTCCTGAAGTTATAATCCTCTGTTTGTAGCACTGAATTTCAGTTGCTTTAGAAATAAATGCAGTTCAAAGTTCTCTAAGTTATCTGTAGCTGGAAAAAAGCAATTCCTCGAATATAACTTGTATGTCAGAAATCTGCTTACTGTTTATATGCTAGTGATCTGAAAACCTAGCTCCTCTAGCCATCTGAGTTTTTTAAATGAAGCCAAGAAACCAATGTGACGGCACTGGGTTGCCATGCAGACTGCACAGCACAGAGAGGAAGAAACCAAGATCACCTAAAGAATGCATCTTTCACATCCATGTCTAGTCACGTGCCCTTTTAGTTATTGCACAGAGTACCAAAAAAAAAACAAAAAACCCATAATATATTAATTTTCCAATAGATGAATTGTACCAATGTTTTAAAAATGTAGTTTCAAGCCTATATTGCCAAGAAGGAAGAACTTTCTAAACAGAAGAGAAAAAATGTAGAATTTTGCCCAAGAAAAGCAATTGTTTTAAAACACAACACATCACACACACACACACACGACCACAGCTCTACTATTAACATTAAAGTGAAAATGGAACTGGTCTAGAAAGACTTACTGGCTAAACTATGTCCTGTAGCTCCAGAAATGAATAAAGGGAATTTTAAAAAATTAAATAGCATTTGTATTTCTAATACCACCACCAGTTTACCTACACGTGAAACATGCTTCTGTACAACAATGTAAACTTCACAGCAAGCCGTTTTTACATTCATTAGAGCAGAATTTTCCATTTTCTTTAAATTACAACATAATTTTGGGCTGAGATTGCTGAACACACAGGTAAGCCAACAATAACAGTACATTTTAGTTTCACAGTGGTTTTCTTAAAGTTCATTTTAAGTGTCTTTGCAAAGTATTTCACATTAAACTTAAGTTTCTAAGTGACTTCCTTTAAAGCCTTCTTATTCAGGTATTTTCCACCCTCATGTCTTTATATGCTTGGCATGTGTGTTGTTTGATTAGGATACAAAATGGGAGACTGGCTTGTTTAATCTGTCTTTGAGTCCTCTGCTGTAGAAAGAAAATGTCCTTCATAAGATGTTGAAGCCTTCACTGCACACACAAAATTTGGGGCAAGTCCAGGTCCAGGAGCCCGAGGAGCCCACCACCAAACAGAGACAAAGACGTTGCCAGAAAGTCACCTTTGCAAAAAGAAAGAAAAAAATAGATAGGGGTGGGAGGGAGGGGGATATCCCATGGAATGAAAACACAAATGCACCATCCAGAGTACATATTTACAAACTAATAGAGAATATAAACACTACTGTATTTGGAACCGAGTAAAAACATCAGGAGGAGCTCAATTCAGATATTGCTTGTGTTACACATTATATTTTCCAACACAATAGGTTATCTCTTAAAGCATCACTCAAACAAGTCAATTATTGATTCGTTTCCTAATGATGAATTTAAGCTAGTCTGGTCACCTTATTTGATTAGAGGGTGCAGCATAACTCTTTTTCTCTATGTGTTTTCCTTTATTGATTTTGCAAAATCTCAACAATTGCACGTTTCAAAAGTTCAGGTTGATTTAGAATAAATATACACATGTGGTTTTACCAAAGACTAGTTTTAAAAGTTCCTTAAGCCCTTTGAGGGGTGCAGGTTTCTTTGCTACGTTAAAACAGTGTGTGGGCAACACAAATGTCTCATTCAATCCTTAAGATTGCTTTTGTTTTCAAATCCTAAAGTCACGTCAGGTTTTCTGCAAGAGAGGTTATGGCAAGAAATATTTAAGTGTCATCAGCACAAAGGATGTGAGTCCGTAAAGCCAGCTTTGGGGGCGGGAGGGCAGGAGGGGTGGGATCCAAGGCCAGGGGAGAGGGGGAGGGTGTGCTGAGGGGAGACCCGGGTGAAGTTGCTGCCGACAGAATTTCCCATCAGAGTGCGGAAGCCGTGACAGAGTGACTACCTTCTCTGGCTGCCTGCATTCCCTTGAAGGCCAGCGATGCGGGAATGTCACAGTTGTGGGGGGAAAGTGGGGTGCCGCTGGCATGCTGCCACCCATGTCCAGCCACATAACCGGAAGGAGCGGCGCTGTAGGTCATGTAAGGCGACACTTGGGCCGGGGTCGCATAAGGAGCCATGCTGGATGCTGACACAAAACTGCTTACAGCTGGTAGACCATTTGGTGCCTAAGAGTAGGAAATGAGAAGAGGTGAAAATAGTTACATGGTGGTAGGTGACATTTCACGGATTTTCAGAAAGAGGCAGAACGTAAGTTCTGAGGAGGACCAGCAGTATTCTAACTCTAATTTCCGGGTTTGGTTTTGTTTTGTTTTGTTTCTTAGATCTTTATGTTCTAAATGCATTCACAGTCTTGCTGCTTAAACGTAAGGCCAAAAGACAAGATATTTTCTTTCCACAAAGGCTCTGAGGAGGCTGCGACCAGAGAATTCGCAGTACTTGCTTTGCCATTTGGAATTATAGGAAGGAAGGAAACACAGGGTGAGGAAAGAATTAATGGTGATTAAATACTCGCAGAAGCTGTTCAGCTATCCGAATGCCTTTGTCAACCTTCCCTGTACTTGGGTTTTGTTTGGCTCTTTTGTTGAAGCATTTGTGAAGGGCCTGGTTGGCGTAGCTTTCATTTCCAGTAAAGAAGGGCACGGAGTGTAGGCTGTCACTCCAGACTCTCAAAACGAACATGACCTTTGTTAAATAAAACACGGGCCGTATTTTCAAAGGTCATGTTGAAAATGCCTGTTGGATAAAGGACATGCAGCATCAGACAGTTGTCTTGTAAGAGTTTTTAAATGAAGTTTGAGGAGATTCTTTTCCCCAGAGCTATTTTATCAAAAAGGAAACTGTCTACTGGAATATAAAAGAACTGCAGATGTGTGGTTTTGAAATTGGAAAATTGGTTTGCAAAGTCTTGGGGTCCTGTGATATGAATTTTTAAAAAGCCACATGGATAAATCTCTCGAAATGAATTTAAATGTAAAATCTTAGTTTGCAGACAAAATGCAGCCGCCCTGGCAAGGCACTCTACCCAGAAACCAGTGTTCTCTTGGCATCCAATAAATTATTGTTGGTACTGTTACTATTAACAACAATAAAAACACCCCAATTGCCTATCCTGATTCCGGCATTACCACTTGGTGTCTCAAGTAACTTATTTTCCCCCCTCAGTTTCTACATTATTTAGAAATAAAAAGTAAACTTGTTTCCTGGTAGTGATGTGACTGAATTAACACATCAACATATTTCCTAACGAGAGTAAATGTATAATATAATTACTAGTAGTAAAACTGATTCAGTCCTTAGAGGTAAGAAAAGAGCAGACATGTGTTAGATACTTTTTCCAGTTCAATTACAACATAGAAATTGTTTCCTAATTTAATTCATTTGGTTATTATTTTCACTTCCACATCTATGAAAATACAATGGTGGGCTCTCAAAACTGATTTCCTCAATTTAGAGTAATACATGGAATAGAATACACACATGAGTATGATTTTACACTGCTCATGGATTTCTGACAAAATAAGAGTAAAAGTAGAGAGGTTAACCTTGTGCACTTGGTCTGTAAGAACACACAGATCCTGTTCTTTGAAAAATGAGGAAGGGGAAAGGAAACTAAGGTTGCTTGAATATGCCCTATGACCTAGGCACCAAGAAATATACAACATATTTTATGGAATAATGAAGATTGGTGAATTGTAACTCATGATAAACTACTGGGTTTACAATAATGACAAGATAGTATGTAATGATTACAACACAATATTAATTTAATTTCAATTGAAATTAAAATGTATTTCAAGGGTCCCATAGGATGGTCTCTATTTTTAACAAAGAAATCATTGCACATCACTTTAAAATACAAATGATATCCTTATCCTCTTTTTATACACTAGAATGTAGATTAAGGAATTTAGCCATTTACCCTGGGCCAATTGGCAAGTCAATGGTCATGTGTTAAAAGAAGTTATCACCCCTGCCTGACACAGGATCCTCTGTAGCAAATCTTTTCCTGCTTTGCCAGGACAATTAAAGGAAAACACAATTTAATCTCAAACTAGAGCATCTTTTGAGATAACATCTCGTAAAAGATTCTTTTTTCTTCTAGAACCCTATTCTCATTGTTAGATCCTCATTCTGCTGCTTAACTTCTAAAAAAAAAAATCATTTCCCCCTTTCTGAGGATGGCTTATCAGAATGGTTCAAAGGAGACACACTCTAAGGCTCTCAGCAGAGGAGTATGAAGTTAGCTATCAAATTGCAGAAGAAATCTAGCATTGCATAGAGATTATAGTTCCAATCATGTTTTGTAGGATTTTCCCCATAACCCATGAGAAATTCGTTTCAAAAGGAATCATTCTGATCCACTTATAGAAAGGTATTTGTTTTGGCCTCTTGTAGATTATTTTTTTATCTGTTTACACCAATGTGAAGAATAAGCTTAACAAGCTTAAAATAAGAATAAGCTTAAAATTACTTTCAAAACAGTGAGAACCTTTGCTCAACATTTTACAAATACATAAGGTTAAAGTATTTAATATTATACATGACAGAAACAATGTGGTAGTTAGCCAAAAAATGTGTTGATGAATTTTATTTTTCATGACCACCAAATTTTTCCTACCCATTCTGTTTTCTTTGCATTTTTTCTATCATCCAAAATTAGTTATCTCTGAAACACTTCATCATCTTCCCTTTCTTTCCTTTACACCCTTGCCCTTGGAGCCATTGCTCTGTGATGTGCCCCCTCTATTAAGGGCTCTTCAGCCATTCTCTTGCAATGTCTACCATCCCCTCATGTGGACCCGCTTCTTTTTGCCCAGAAACATCCCTCCTGAGAAAGCAGGCTGGACTGGACTCTCATCTCAGATAATGCTCCTGGGATTCAGAGGGAGGAAGAACACTGGATTTAGGCCTGTGTTACCTTTAGGTGCCTTACTTCTGTGACTGCATTTGTTTGTCGAGCATAAAATAAACATGACTAATTTTTTCCATATTTGTCCAATTTCTCATACTTACGGCACCAAGTTTGCTTTTATGTTATTACAATTAGTATTAAGTATTTCAAAGTTTTCTAAAATCCACAACACAGTTAGTATCGATTTAGTGATGCAGTCCCCCCTGTGTTGCAGAAAGGATGAGTAAGAAGGGAGGCTTAGAGAGGTTTGATCTCCTCATCTTGTTAGAAAAAGGCAAGAGGAGGCTAAAGTGTTTGCTTAAAAGAAAAGAAGAAGAAAAAGAAAACACAAATCTTTAACAGTATAAAATAGCTCTTAGCTTGCCCTCAGGTTAAATTATGACCCAGATTTTGGGGTGAAAAAGTTTTGTCTCAGCTTTCCTTTTCACTTGTAAAGTTCAGATTTAGAAATTAGAAAAAGCAGCATAAGCAAGATGACAAACATGCTTTAAAATGTGCCTGCCACCGTCACCATTCATTCTAGTGGCTCAATAAACACATCAGTTTTCTCACTATTAATTCTGAAATATGACACTGGCAAAAGATATAAATCTCTACTAAGTAAAGTAATTGTTATTTATGAAGCAATCACTGAATGAGTAAAATTTTCCACCACAAAGGAAAACAACTACAGGTAGCATTGATGTTTGTTTATTCTTTCCAGTAAAAGAGTACATGACTTAAACTTCCCAAATCTGTTTAATGTTTTCAGTGAAGGGTATGTAATTAATCTGAAAAGCTAGTTAGGCTGAGTAGAGACTACCAAATGTACACCATAAATATACTGGGAGCAAACATGCTAAATTACTCTATTTAATTGGACTGTAAATATGATTTATAAATCAACCAGCATATGGAATCCCCAGAGAAGAGTAAACAAATTTTCCAAATGAAACCCCAGCAATGGGCATGTAATGGAAATCTCATTTTTGAAAATGGCTTTACCTAAAGATTCCATAAATAAGACCTCAATCCATCAACCCCTTTCTTATGTGGATCTTCCATAAAAGCCATGAGAATCCTTTCCTCTAAAGAACTACAGAAGGATCTCCCTGAAGCAAATGATCTTCTACCTAATTTTAAGAATGAGATTTACTAATGCAAAGAAAAATAGACCAAACGGCATACCCTAGAAAAAGTTGAATGTTGAATATTTTTAGGAAAAAAACAAAAACAAAACAGATTTTTATCTCCTGGCATTAAAGAAAATAGTCTAGGGGGGGGGAAAAAACACATAAAATACAATGTCTAGTTAAGGTTTGAATGAAAAAAAAATGAGTTTTCATTTTACTTGTTCTAAAATCTTAGAAATATAGATTTGCCTGGTTTTAAAAATATGTTTTTAAATTAGTAATATTGAGAAGCTATATTGGCAGAGAGCTAGATTATAGTTTGAGAACAGGGGCTTGCCTTAATCATCTCACATCCTCATAAAATGGGACATATCATTGGTGTTTCATAATCATTTGTATATCTAAGTTAGCGCAGCCTTTTGAAAGCAGAAGATATGACACTCTTGCTTTAAAAAAAAGTCACTTTTGATCACAGAACAAGCATTACACTTCAAGTAAGCAAAATGAATAAATCTGTTGAAAAAAGTAAGTAAAAGTTCTAATCTAGCCATTTCATGATTTGGGCTATGGTTGTTCCATTTATCCTCCCCCACTCCCGAGAAAATGGAAATGCATTAATATTCAAACACTTTTGACCACGGGGGGGAAAAAAACTGGCATGACAACTGTCTGGCAATTAGAAGTGATAGACAGTAGTCTTCCCATTCTGGAAACTGTCTAGTCAACATTTTCTCTCTTGAAGAAAATGCAAAGAGCAGTGCCCAGTCCTCTACCCACAACCTTCCATCCACTCATCAGTTCTACCTGGTCCTCCCCTTATGATAAAAGGAGTTTACTTTGGCTTTATAGTAAAGTAGAGTTAGCCACAAATAGAGATGTGCTTCACCTAGAATTTCAGCCTCCATAACATAAGCAAGAAAAAGCTTCAGATCTGAAAATGAACAAGATTTTCTTCCTTTTCTCGGTGCAGTCTTTTTTGTTTGACTATTGTTCTGCCCTTCTTCATTCATTATGCAATGAGCCAGTAAAACAAATCTGATAAAATGAAATGATGGTTGTAAATATGGTTTCAACATTTATCCAAAAAAGACCTTAATTATGCTTAGTTATCACACTGAGGATCTAAATGTCTCTAGGTAATGGAAAGCTATTTAAATTTTTCCTAAATTTTATATTTCCAAAATATTAAAATTAAGGTAGCCTTGAAAAACTTTTAAGTTACTTTTTTTTTTTTTGTATTTTATATGACATACTTTTCTGCTACACCATTAATCTTGTTTTAAGACACTAATAGTTAAAAGTTACCCTGGTCAAGGAATGTTTTTCATAATAGATAACATCATGAATTTCAAAGACTCTCTATCGGCATTTGCCTACAGTTGGATTCTCTACAAAAGTATAAATTACTTAACATAAAATTAACTTTAGTTCATATATTGAAAAATCCAGTGCAACTTCATTTATATTTTCATGGGAACAGTATGTCTACGAGAACAACCAGTGTTTAAAATAATGCACTCTAAAGTTATATTCAGGATTCTGAAATACTAGATTTCAAATACAATATACAAATTAATGCTTCACAAGAATTTCAGTTAATTTATGTCTCCAAATCCAACCATTTCCAAAACTTGTCTAACTCTTAACTTTTTAAGTATGTAAAGATCATTCCCAATTCCTGATGTCTCAATTTGTAGCTAATGTTATATTAAACTTGCTATCTGAGTTAACCTGCACTAACCAAAAATGAAGATACTCAAAGCTTATAAATCTAAATCTAACATTCAGATTACTTCAGTTAGAGGACAAGATATGTAACACTTCTTCTGAGAAAGTATGCCCAATCGGAGAAAATTTTTCAAGAACTATACAACTATTTATAAACTGTTTAAAATGAAGCATTAATTCACTAAGTACTACATAAAAGGGTAGATGTATTCCAAACACATCCCCCCCCCCTTTTTTTTTGCCATGCAACTACATTCAGTAGAGGTTTTATGTTTTAACAGAAGAGAACCAGCCATTCAGAACCAGAGACCATTGTTGCCATTCAGAATTAGAAGAGATTAAAAACTTCTAGCCCAATATTAAATGCAGGTTAAAAAAGCCAAAACAAATATTCTTTTTTCTTCTATCCTCAAGGGTAGACCATAAGGACTTCTAAATGGTAATATAAAGTATTGACTTCATATTAATGAGTAAGCCAAGTTTGAGGATTCTAAATTAGTGTTTTAAAAACAAAAGATAGGTGTGTATACAGCTGAAATGTGCATAAGGTTCTAATTACTAGCGATCAGGCATCCTTTTTTGCAGTTTAAGATGAAAATAGAAACTCTAGATTACCATAATCACTAGTACCTACAATCAGTTGTCAATTCAGTCCCTTTAGTAATTTTACAGGTGTCTTCTGGGAAAAGATTATGCTCTAAATCCTAGGATTCTGAATTCTCAATTTCCTCCTTTATGTACTAAAATGAAACTTGGATCATATAATATTGCACTATTTAATAAAAATTATAAGTGCCCTGAAGGTATTATGTGCATAGTTTGAGAATTTTTTGCCAAAACTTTCAAACTTTGTTCATAATACAAATAGAGAAAAAAATGTTACCTGAGTTTACATTTTAGTTTTTAAAATATACTTATGCTGATAATTTTTAAAACTAAAGCTGCTCTTTGAATACTGGTAAGGGAAATGCATACACATACACACACACACACACACACACACAACCTTACCACTGCTTTTTTGTTTATGAGCAAGTATTAGTATAGAATTTTACCCTCCAGGAAAACAGTGTCTAAATTCCAAAACTGATCACAAAATGACACAGCCTTAATTTCTCTGCCTACTTAGCACACCTTCATCATTAAGCACTATTTTGGTAATTATAATAGAGTAACCACTGATTTAATTGTACTTAGAAACTTTTGAAGTTTTCAAATTCTATATCAACTGAATTATATTACCACAGGGCAATACAGAAGATTAGCATGCTGCAATTAAGTTTCCAAATTTACATTTGATATAAATATCTTTTTCTTATGGAAAAAAATGGAACTTGTTCTCCTAGGTATTTAGAACAATGCTTATTTGGCCACTTAGGTCTTTAATTTACTTGCTTTTTATAAATCTCATAATTTAGTAATAATAATCAGTGTATAAAATGTAATCACCTTTCATGTTCCAAATATACAGAATAGATAATTTGAATCAGAGGTCTATTTTTATTTTAAAGTGGTCAGTTTGAAGTATGTGTGTAAATTAACCATTTCTAAATAAGTATAAACACTAGATCTATATAATTCGAGAGGGGAAAAAATGAAATCATCAAAGATTTTTTTAATTAAGACACTGCTTTATATATAAACTAGGTTTATCAACTATAGGTGAGAGTTAACAATTCTTCAACTCTCTACTTCACGATGTTATTCCAACAAATGACCTAATAAAAACTACTGAGCACCTATTAAATGCTTGCTACTATACTGGATGCTTAAAGCACACTCCTTCTATTGTTTGTAAAAAAAATAAATCCTGGACACTTTTTGACTATGAACTCTCTGAACAAAGTACATTCTCACACACCCCCAGCCCTCAAAAACGCTTGTTTTTAGAAGACCATCTCTAACCTCCATTTATAACCACTGGTAACTTTTAACGCATGCTTACTGTGGGGCATAAGGCTGCATTATCTCATTGAATCTTCTCAACATCTCTTGAGATTGGACTATTATTACCCCGTTTTACAGATGAAAAAATGGAGGCTCTAAAATAACTTGCTTAAGTGGCAACGTGCCAGAAGATCGGAGCTCCTAACCACTGTACATACTGCATCTTCTTTATGCTTTTTAAAAAGAAAACGACAAACTTTCATATAATCTCTCCATGACAGTCTTTACAGTAGAAACAGATATGGGAAAGGGACTCTTTCTTTACTGCTATTTTCTGGGATCTTTGTCATGGGAGAACTTAAGTCTCTGTTAACAAAACAGGGAGAGAAAAAGAAGTGGAAATGGCGTTTGTTTGAGAAAATGAGGATTAGGATTTCGCCCCCCCGCCCCAAGTGAATAAAAGCAACGAGTTACATATCACGTAAGACGCTGCTTTTTGAAAGATAAAACATTAGGAGTTTTATGACTTCAAAATAATAAAACGAAAACTGGGTATTTGGGGGCTTTGGAATTGGAGTTTGGTATTAAGAACCTGGCAAATCTATCCAGATCCGCTCAATGAAACCTTAGGCTGCTTTAAGGTCCGTGTTTGTTTGTTTGTTAGGGCTTTGAACTCCTGACTCCAGCTTGGTGATGAATTTAGGCTCAAAACTCTAGGGCTTCTGCGTGCTTAGTTTTTTCCTGGGGCGGGGGGGGGGGGGGGGGGGGGTTGGAGAACACGAGTGTTTTAATTTTCCTTTTGCAGAGTCGGGGGTGGGACAGAGGGAAAGAAAAATTAAACGGTCCACAGCCAGTCCGTATAATTTGAGGTTTTCTCACAAACCTCCCTTGGGAGATTACAACGTGACCTTTAATCTGGAAACGGTAACTTTATTAGGTTTATCTGGCTGCCCTCTCCTCACGATCACGGGGCAAGCCACGCTGGCGTGTTTTCAGGGGGCCGCCCTACGGGAAACGCGCGAGCGTGAGGACCCCGCGGCCCACCGGCCCCGACCTCCGGGGTGCGCTTCGCTGGCGCCGCGCGGAGAACCCGGGCCCTCGGAAGCGCCTGCCTTGGGTCACTAGCCACAGTGCGAGCAGCGGAATGGGCTTCGGAGGCCGCGCCTGCGGAGACCGAACAGGCCTGGAGGCGCTCCCGCCGCCTCGGCGCCCCGGCGGGGGGTCGTGGCCTCAACTCCGCCCTGGAAGGTCCGGGCCTCCGTCCCGCCTCCCCCAGCCGTGTCGGGTGGTCGGCCCGGGCGTTCCTCTCGGTCCAGGCTCAGAAAGGAACTGGGCCCTGCGTCGCCCGAACCCCCGCCGCCACGCGCGGCCCACCCGGCGGGGTCCTCGCCTCCTCACCTGGCCGTACTTGGCTTCCTGCTCCAGGGCTCCCTTCTCCAGCCCGTTCACCGCGTGCGGGGCGGCGGCGGCGAAGTTGTTCCGGCCCAGGCTGCTCCACTCCTCCACCTTGGGGCTGTGGTAGGGGGAGCTGTCGCTCACTCCTGGGGAGGCGGAGAGGGCGTCAAGCTGGGCATCCAACCCGCGCGCCCCCGCCTGAGACGTGGCCCGAAACGACGACCCGCGAGCTCTAGGCCTCCGACCCCTGCCCTCGGCCTCCCGTGAGCGCTGGTCTCAGGCGCGGCCTCGCGGGCTTCCAGCCCAGGGCCCCGCGAAGCGGACTCGCCTCGGAGGAGGCCTGGCCCACCTCTTTCCCCCACGCCTGCGGGAAGACTGTTTTTCCCCTTTGTCAAAAGCCTTTGATTTTCTCCGTCCCACCCACCCCCCGCCCCGCTCGCTTCCCCGAGGAATCTAATGGAAGGAACCTGGGAGTTTAACTAAATCAGGGAAAGAACACGTGAAGCTGGGTGCGCTATTTATCCCAATCGTAACCCGGGGTCGACTCCGGATTCAGTCTGGGACTGGCGCAGACTGAAAAGGGAGAGAGGAGCGTCCTTGGCCTGTGCTCCTGCTCAGAGACATCTAGAAAAATGCTCACTGTGCTGTGGGGATCTAGTACTTAGGTCAATAGATGAGACAAAAGACCTGCAAAGTCCTTTGCAGGCAAATAACTGCGTGGAATACACATGCAAAATATACATGCATGGTTTCTGTCTTGTGTGTGCATAACGTATGTGTGACTACCCTTGATGCTCTATGTCCACACATTAAATATGTGAGGTTATGTGCATATGACTCAAAAAATAAATATTACAATTACCCCTGTAAATGCCATCAGTGACAGTGGTAAGGTTATAGAGAGACAGTGGGTTTTGTTTTTTTTAGGAGATAAAAAGTAAAGAAAATGAAGACAGAATTAACTGTTTTGAAAAAGGAGTAAAGACCTCAGTTATCCTTTATGTTCTTAGTAGAGAAAGAAAATTACACGCTGTAAACTGATTACCACAGTATCTAGAGGTGTGCATATTGAACCACTGCCATCTTCAAATGACCAAGTGCAGTTTCAAAGAAAAGATATTTGAAGACTATGAGCAATGTGTTTTTGTCTTTGGGACCTATAGGTGGAGGACTGAAGTTTGATAAAGCCACTACAACTTGATTTTAAATACTTCCTTCTGACACAGTGCTTTGAAGGGGCAATCATTTTGTAGAAATGATCACTTATAGAAATAATTCTTTTATGTTCACAGATTTGTCAGAAAACTTGTTGTTTAAAGCTGGCATCCAGGATCAACATCTAGAATGAAGAGCTGATCCTCTCCATATAATCCCTTACTTTTTCCAACTAATATTTGGTCTCATTATAGGATCCCTGGGGAAGAACAGTTGTCTTTTCAACTCTGTCAGTCTTTTTTTCTTTCTTTTTTTTTTTTTTTTTTTTTTACTATTCCTCCCCCTCTCCAAAGGATTAGATTGTGTTCCAGTTTGCACCAGGAAACCGTGTTTTGGCGCAGACTGCCAGTCTCTTTGCCTTCCCAGACAAAAGGCAATCGGTGGGCACAAGCCTGAAGTTATCTTAAGAAATTGAGATCCCCCTGTGAGCCCCCATTTCTGCTGATCTCACACTTTCCCATGAACAGGAGCTTCCTTTAAATGTCAGTGAGGTCAGTTTATCCTATAAATCAAGGGCACACTCTCCAACTAAAGCTCCAACCAGCTCCGAAAAAGACAAAAGTGAGCTCCTTAGAAGAATCTTGTAAATTCAGTCAGAAAACAAGATGAGAAATCAGGGCTCTGCTTCAATTACATAAAAAGATAATTGTGCCAATGTGGTGGCAACAGAAAAATGCAGGAAATAAAGAAATTATCCCCCACCTTCCTATTTAATTTTTCTTCTGTGCTTTTTAAACTTCTGGCCAAGAAATTTTAAAGGTAGGCTCTTATTTCTGTATTATTTTAATTCTGCATCTAAGACATTTTGACTTTTTACCCCTACCAAGAAAGAAGCTAATGCTGGTTTTTCTTGTTGTTGTTGTATTGTTTTGTTTAACTATGAAGTAAAAGAAAACAAACTCTGGTCTGCAGAAGCCCAACTGAGCAGGAGGGCTCCAGAATCGTTCTTACCGACCAGAAAAGACACTCGGAACACCGCAAGGTCAAGGGTTTGAGAAAGGAAGAGAACAGTGGGGTGGTTCCGCTGAAAATGTGCAAGTACTAGATGTCCACTCGCATTTCGTGGGACCGGGAGACACCTAAGAGAAGCCGCAGGCCCGGGGAAAATGGGAAAGAAGAGAGGACAAGATGGAATCACCATGCATTTTGTCTCCATCACAGCCGAGGTTGGTGCCACTTCCTAAAATATAAATAGTGAAGTCTGTTAAGGTAAAGGCCGGGGGTGGGGGCGCTTGGAAAAAGGAAGAGGGAGAGAGAGAGAGAAATAAAGCAGAAAATTAGTCCCAGAATGAGCAATGCAGTAACATGCAGGTTTCTAGTAGTAACTTCAGGACCTCAGTTTCCGAGGAAAATGAAGTGAAGCATAAGAATGAAACCAATTAGGTGACATTTGAACTTCCTGCCTGAGCAAATTTGGCCTGATTGCCAGAATCCAAGAATACTGCAATTTCCACTGGGTGCCCGACTCCTCGCGGCCGCATCTGATCCCCAAACAAGCTGCCCGCAGCGGTGTCTGCAACCGGCAGCCCCACGCCCGCTCAGTCTTCCCGGGCTGAGCCCCAAGTCCAACCCAGGCCACGCTCTCCAAGTGAGCGAGCGGGTCTACGGCTGCAGCCGCGCGAGAGGCGGGGGAGGGTGGAAAATGCGAACCATGTGTTGGGGATGGGGGGATGTTATGGGTCTGGTAGTTTGAGAGGAGGCAGGAGACTGTGTGTGGCAAGGAAACGGAGGGCATGAATTTCAAGTTAATGAGATCAGGACACCCCCTGGGAGGACTTCTTAGTTTCGAAAGGAAAAACCCTCAGGTGGTGAAATAGACGCGGGCCCGGAGGCCGCAGATACCCGGACACCAGCGAGGGTGTAGAGGAAGACTCTGCAACGTCCACACATCCGGCCCGTAGCCCTTACCTTGGTCGGTGATGGAGCGAATGCCCAGGATGTCGGTGACCGAATGGGAGGAGGGCCAGGTACGGGGCAT
Organism: Hyaena hyaena; assembly: GCF_003009895.1. NCBI lineage: Eukaryota > Metazoa > Chordata > Mammalia > Carnivora > Hyaenidae > Hyaena > Hyaena hyaena. Next base: position 775,250 of record NW_024081175.1, read on the forward strand.
GGCCACCGAGCCGGGGATGCCAGGCACCCCGGGCGGCGTGGGCACCTTAGCTGCGGCCGCGGTGATGGGGCTCGGGTACGAGTAGATGTGGTTATAAGGCAGCGCCGGCTGCGGCGCCGGCTGGTGCTGCTTGTATGAGTCGTAATGGCCCTGTTGAGCCAAGTTGCCGATCTTGTTGCGCAGGATGCGGCTAATGGAGCTCACCGAGGGCACGTTGTACTTGTCACACACGCCGTCCGCCAGCAGGCGGTCCCGGATTTCCCAGGCAAAGATGCCAGGGTCCCTTTGCTTGTAGGTCCGGATGTGTTTCACCACGGTGGGGGTGGTGACTCGGGGTTTGCTGCCCCCAATGGCTCCTGGCAAGATCGAGCCTGTCTCGTTGTAGCGCGCCAGAATCTTGCTGACGCAGCCGTGCGAGACCCGTAGTTGGCGGCTGATGTCACACGGTCTGATGCCCAGTTGGGCCAGTTCCACGATACGAAGCCGGATGGCGTTGGGCAGCGGCCTCCCGTTCACGAATACTCCTCCCAGCTGGTTCACCTCCCCAAAGGCTGGCTCTGCAAAACGAACACACGGCGCGCGGGGACGCGCACCGGCAGTTTGGGACAGCCGTTTACCACTCGGCCTCTGCCCGCGTAAGAAGGCAGGGCGGATGCAACCATCCCGGACTAGGGACCTGGGCTTTTCCCAAACCCTACTGTCCCCAAGCCTCACCCAATGGCCCCAAACCATTAAGGTCGAGTCGGACCCCCTCCCCTCCCTCATTCCGGTGGTGCCCGCGGCCACTACAAGCAAATAAAGTGGTGAGATTCAGGGCCGCTCCAAGCGCTCAAAAGCCTCCGAAGCAGGCGGGGAGATCGGTGTTAACGCCTGCAACCGGCTCCTTCTCGCCTTCTTAGCGCTAAAGTCGTTGGGCCGCTACCCCTTGAGCCCCAGCGCCCCGCCTGGGGACCGGCGCGATTAGACAAGGTCTAGAAGAAACTACAGTTTGTTTGGGTTTTTTCCCCTCCTGTTCTAAGGGTGTCAGTGTATGTGAAACAAAATTTGGTCCGCCACCGAGGCTGCGGTGCTTGCTGATGCCACCGCTCCCTTCCTTTAAAATCAGAAAATGGCATCAACAGCAACCCAGTAGCCAGCGTTCAGAGTGAACTGCTGTGCGCCCTGACCCTTAGCGTGTTCCTAACAACTTGTAGAAACACGAGCAAAGTCAATAAGAAGAGTGCGGGCGCTCAGTGGTGCGCGCCCTCGCGCTCCCTCCCTCCCTCCCTCCCTCGCGCTGTGGTTCCCTCCCTCCCTTCCCGGCTCTGACAGCGTCCCCCGCCGCCACTCACCCATTGCTCCGAGCAGTACACCAACGGGGCCCCAGTTCCGCACTCCCAAAAAGAAACTTTTCCCACAGCCTCAGTGACCTGGCTCGTCGCTGCCCCGGGCCGTCGGTGCCTCCGCTTCTTCCCGGGAGGAGGCGGCGAGAGTGCAAAAGGAAGGAGTAAAAGGAAGTCTGTGCCCCGATGAAAGAGGCTAGAGTTCTGCATTTCAATCTAAGCAGCAACGTGGGCTGGCCTGAGCTGGGCCGGGCGGCTCCGTCTATCACTCACCAGGGACACGCCCTCCAAGAGGAGGGTCCGAGGGCAAGCTTCGTGGTGATTGGTGTGGCCCGCTGAGCGACAGTGCAGTCCGGGAAAGTCCTTCCGCTGTCTCTTTCAAGCTTGCTCTGCACCTGGGTGACTAAATACAATGAAAATAGGAGTTTGACACCTTCCCAGGGGCAGCGCAAACAGACAACACAATCAGGCTGAGAAAAATGCTGAATAAGCAAATGAAAGCGTTTGGTCTGAATTTAGGAGACTCGAAGGGGGAAGGAGCTGAGTCTTCTGGGAGGGGAGGAGGGACAGACAACTCAGAATTGAAGTTAAAACTTCAGGTGGGAGGTGGGGGGGGGGCCACCGTTATGGGGGAGGGGGAGGGCGGTGGTTCTTAGAATTGCCAGTCATATGGGCCTCCAGGGGCTGTCAGGAGAAGAACCTATTACCGGCAGATGCTACCTCACTCCAGCCCATGCCAGGTGGCGAGAGCACAGGTGTGAGACGGGAGGCCCCTCCGAATGACCAGGCGGTTTAGGAGAGACCGAGCCGGAGGTGGGGGCCACTGAGACCGCCAGGTGGAGACCCCTCTCCTGCCCCCGCGACTAGCCTCCCAACGCAGTCTCAAATGGGTTCATCCAGGAGTGCGGGGCCAAACCTTAGGCACGCAGGCTCCAGTCCGTGGCCGCGCTAGGTGTGCCTAGAGAGAACTTAAGCACAAGTGGCTAAAGCTAGGGCACAGCCAACGATTGCCTGTGCGTGGGGCACTCTCCTTGAAGGCCAGCACGCCGCAGAGCTCAGCCGCGGTACTCGTCTGCTCGTATCCAATGCCAAGGTTTTCTGGCTCCCCCCCCCCCCCACCAGTGAAAGGTTTAATGAAAAAGAGTCCCAAGAAAGTTGAACACTGAGACTGAACATACATGGAATCCCCGGGTATTCTGTTTAGCCACCAGAGGCCCTGCGAGTCCCCCTACTTCTAAATTTTCACTTTCGATCCCTCTAAATCCAATCTAAAGGGTACAGTACTCTTTTTGGCGGCCAAAGCTGATCACATTTTGAGTATGGGTTATGGGGAATGCTGGTCAAAATTAAAAACAAGATGGGGGAACATCTTTAATTAATGAACTTGGGTGTCTGTACTGCTTCTGATCGAGGATACTGCTACTGCTACTCGACAGTCAGAAAAGCTACTTCTTGTGCACAGAGGACTCCTGTTGATGCTCCCACAGTCCCGAGGGATGGATGTGTGTGGCTCTGGTCTACAAACAGGGCAGCTGGCTGGGCCCAGATTCCAGGCCAGTAAGTGACAAGAAGACAGAAAAGCGAATGATCATCTGTGCTTTTTGAAACGGAAAGCCATCTCCAGACCCTCATGCTTCTGTGGTTGGGGGCACAGTCTAATTTCAAATTTACAGATAAGGAAGAGTTGAAAGATAAAAAGAAAGATGAATTCAAACACCCTTAATTCTTTATACTCGAGTTCTTGTGAAAAGTCTCACAACTAGAAATACTTGAACGTGTCTGCCTTTTTGTTCGTTTCGATTGTTTAAAATCTCTCGCAGTCTGACTTGATGGCGATTTCACGTTCGTCTGACCCCTACTACCTACTGCTTGGCACTGCCTGGTATTTTACCACGCAGAGGTCCTTGGAGAATCCAAGATTTTTAATGCAGAAATTCCATCCCGGGGGTTGGGTGCAAATTAGTTGAAACTGAGATATCAGAGAGGAGCTTATGACTGAGGTTTGTGCGAAAGATTGAACATCCTGGGCTTCTGGATCTGGACGCTCCCTGACCCCTCCCCCGACAAACACGCACAGTGAATAGCTACTTCTTGCTCCGACTCTACTCCGCTCGCTCGCGCGCTCCCTGTGAGCGCCCCGCTGACTGTGCTGGGCTGCGGTGTAGGTGAAGGGCTATTCCACCTTCCAGCTGGCAAGACCCAGTGCCGGGATGTGGGTCTATGCGTTCTAAGGGGTTTAGAGTGGTTCTATAGCACCAACCCGGAGTGATCCAGAGACTCGCATTGTTTAGAGCTCTGGCTAGGTGGCCCTAACATACAAACCCCTCTCGTTCGCTCTAAAGTCCTTCAGCTCTCTCACACGTCCCGCGCTCTCAGATAGGTCTGCCACTCTCTCTCCGTTTCCACCTGTTGGACTTGGCCCCGGCAGCGCACGATCGTTGTGGCGCAGCCTCTGCTGCTGGCTCCTCGGAGCGCGGCAGGCAGGCCCTCACCACGCCGGGCGTTCGGTGCTCTCAGCTCAGCGCATTCCGAGGAGCCGGCGAGCCTCTTCGGCGTTTGGGGACGCAGAAACTGCGGCAAACTGAGGCTCCAACGTCGGCGGCAAACGGAATCGAAGCTTCAGGGAGCTGACAGAGGCGAGGGATCCTAGAGGAAGGGGCTGACTCTAAACCCTCCTGGGGACGCACAACGAGTGCTATGGTCAGGGAGCCGGCAAATCAAGAGTCCCCGCGCGAGAGAGACAAGTGACCCGAAGAAGGGAAAGAGGGCTAGAGGGTGGACGGGTGGGAGAGAGAGAAACATTAAGGGCCAGTAAGCCTCGACAGTGGACCTCAAGATGTAGGGCTTTGAGAAGGAGCAAGGGGCAGCTGGGGTCAGTGCTGCCTGGTAACTGCCGGCTCTGGACCCAGAAGATTACAGAGATCGGAAGAATTTCTCCTAAAAGACCAAAACCAAAACACAACCACCAGTCAGGGCTGCAGCTGATACGCGGTGGGGGTGGGGGGAGCCAAAGCGCCCTTCCAGGGTGCTGTCGAGGCCTCCTCCGAGCGGCTACTCGTCCTCTGGGTAAATATTTACTCTGTGGGGAACTGGAAGCTAGCGGGGGAGGGTGGGAAGGACAGGACTACACGCGGCGGAGGGATCCCTACGCCGGCGTCGGAGCGGACAGACGTGCACGCCCGCCAGAGGGGAGCCGGGACGCGGGACTTCGGGGGCGGCTCGGCCCCGGCACGCGGCTGGGGAACTTGCGCCCGCAGCGCGTCTCTTAGCCTGGACCCCTGCCCTGCCGCTTCGCGCCCCGGCCAGACGCCGTGAAGTCATCATAAATCTGTCAGCGGTCCCAGTGCCGCGGACGGTAAACTGTTGCGCGCCCCTCTCGGCACTAGCTGGGTCTGGGGAGAGGTGACCAGAAGAACAGGAATCTGGTTCTCTCCGAGGCCGCCCTCGCGCAGCCTGGCAGATGGCGCCCGTGGGGTGGGGGCGGGGGGGGGAGGACTGCAGCGGCGGGACCCCGGCGCTACGGGCTGTTGAGGGCGGGGGGGGGGGGCGACTCTTCCCTCGATCTCCGACCCTCACCGACACCCTGGGCTGCTTCCCGGGGTCCGCGGGTCAGCTGGGACGGCGGCTGGCGGACAGAATGAGAGGCGGGCGTGTGTACGCGCGGGAGAGGGGTCTCTCAGCGGCGCTTGTGAAGAGCAGGGTTGACAGAGAAGATTAAGGGGCAGATGCCTCCTCTTTGCCTTCCTCCTGGGGTCAGGAGCCAGGGCAGGCACAGGCGACCGTGCCCACTTCTCGTCTTGCCCAGGGAGCTCCAAGGGATGGGGAGGAGGCTGAGTCTAAGCTCCGGGACGGGTTTTCAGAGCACAGTCACTTCTTCCAGCCTTGTGCGGAGGGAAGGAGGTAGCAACAGGATCTCGCCTCCGGTTCTCCCGAGGGAGCTCCTCTCGCAGGGTAAGTGAAAGGTTGAGCGCGACGTAGAGAGAAAAAGAGGCCGGACTTCGGCCCTCGCCAAACTGCTCTCCTAACGCCCGGGACACGGGTTCCCACCCCGACCTCCCCATTGCTCTGTCCCGGCCACACGGGGTCAGCGGCCGCTCCTCCGCCTGCTCGACCTCCCGCGCCCGCCGCGGCACGTGGCGGCCGGAAGCGCACCCGGCGCCCAGGGCGAGGGAGGGTCCACGCTGAGCCGCGGGCCAGGCGGGAGCTGCGCGCGTCCGGGCGGCGTCGCGGGCGGCGGCCAGAGCCGGGAGCTTTAGGGTGAAGGAGAGACAGACCGCCAGGGCCCTCAGCCCCAGCCAGGGACCCGAGCTGGGGTGTGGAGGTGCCCACACACTGACCTGCAGGCCTGGACTTAGCTGGGCTGCGGACGCCGCAGGACGTACCAGCCCAAGTGGAGGTGGGGCGAGGAGGGGTGTGCGGGGGGGGGGCCCCAGAAGGAGCCCAGAAGATTCTCGGAGAATCGCCAAAGACTCCTGCCGCCTGTCCGCCTTCCTGCCGTTGCTTACGATTCAAGACCCTTTCCCCAAAGGGCAGCAGGGTGCGGGCCCGGCCAGCGCACGGAAATCCCGCCGCGGGGCCGTGGCACCGGCCCCCGGGGCTGCGAGCGCTCCTCACCAGCTTTCTCCTTCCCAGGCCAGGGGAGGGGCTTGTTGCCGCCTGAAACCCGCTTTTAATTCCCCGCCTGCCTGTTTCCGATCACCCGGGGTTGGTTTTTCTGTTTGTTCACTCCTTCTGTTACAATAAAAACAATCGACATTTCTTTTCAGTTTCCCCATATTAGCGTCACTCAGTAATTGTTCTCCACCCCCTCTTCCCCCCCCCCCCCGCGTTGAAGGCGAACTGGATTGCTGGTACCCTCGCGTTGGAAGGTTTCCGAGTATATAAGCAAATCTTCCCTAAAGACTTTAAAGTAAAAATAAATAACGGCCCGGGAAATTGCCATGACCCTAACATCACTTTCTGAACGCAAATTACACCCATTTTTCAGTTTTCAACAGCGGAATTGCTTTCAGAAGGACGGCGCGGAGCCCCATGTGATATGGTTACATTTGTTTATTAAATCCGCAAATGAAAGAGAACAAATTTTGGGGGGGCAAAGTGCAAAACTTGTGGCTGCGGTCCCGCAAGTGCGATCAAGGATCGCATCCCCGGTGGGGGCAGGGATGGGAGGATCCCTTCGCGGAGGCCAGGCTGAGCCTCCCGTCAGAGGGAGGGGGCACTGGTCTTGCCCAGGTCTAAGCGTCTGTAGGAGCGACAAAGAGACGAGGACACCGTCTGTGGTCACTCTACGGCCCTGAGCTTAAGCAGCTCAAGAGGGTTGCAGCTGTGTGTGGGAGACGCTTTGCGGGGTTCTTCTAAGACCCTGCCCTCAGGGTCCCTGTAAGGGCAGTGGGGCTGCCCTCTTCTGAAGACCGATTGGCCCAACGGCTGTCTGGAAAAGATGCGTGCGAACCAGGCCGCACCTCTAAGCCTTGATTTGGGGTCTCGAGCAAATGCAAAGCCCTCCAGGGTCCCTCCCCATCTTGGTCCAGGTTATATTGAATTGAGCTTTCTTATGAAGTTGGAATTGCCTGCAGGCTTCAAGAAGCCGGAATCAACCTGTGGGTCAGTCTTGGAGCCAAGCACTGGCGTTCCTCCCATTTTCAGTGAGGCAGAGAACAGGCTGGTTCACTTCGCGGTTCCCTCCCGGCGAGTCCTCACAACCCGGCAAGGGACAGAGTGGTGGAGCTGCCCAGCTCCGTGCGGTTGAGGCGCGGGATTTCCAACCCGTCTCCTCTGGGCCGTTTCCACCACCAGCTCGCCCTGCGCTGACCGTGAAAGTGGAGAATCTCGCTGCAGAGTCCTCACCACCCCTCCGAAAACAGGAAGCGAGGGCCGGGAGCAGAGTCAGGGTCGGAGTCACGGAAAATCTCCGGCGGTCCTCAAGTCCCCGGCTACCTCTCTCCCGGCGGAGTCACCTCTTCCTAGCGCCACCTACAGGTGTCAGATGTGATCGCGCTCCCACAGTAATTTTTGCAAAGGTTGGGAAAGGCCTTTGAAAATTCACAGAACTTCTATAGCCCGAAAATTTTAGTTTCCTCTTCCAATTCCTCCTTAACCCCCAACTCTCCACTCGGCTCCAAATCCCCATACCTTCCTCTACAACTCTCCAAGGCAAACTCGAGCATCAGTCTTTTCATGATTCACGGAAAAGCTCATCTTCCAAACACTACAGGAGGGCTCCGTCCTCTTGAGATCCCCAGAGGCTACTCAGCGCCGCGGTTCTGTGACCTGTCTCTGCTCTGCGGCGGGAAAACTGGAAACTGCAAAGAGGCTCCCCGAAAGGAAAGGGAGTGAGTGATGAGACCACGGTCCGGTCCTTCGGCTCATCCTACCATGTGCTGAGGGCTCACAACAGTCCAAGCATCACCATAACCACACAAAGGAGATATTGTCTTTCCAATGTCATAAGAGACAAAACAGAGCCTGACATTAAATAAAAACCCACAAAACAGTTGAAATGAGATCACAGGGTTAATGAGGGAGACGGGAGTGTGAACCCCACCCTGCCCCCAGTGTCGTTGTTCTCCCCTTTTCCCTCTTCTGCAGAACAGCTCTCGCCAAAGCACAGAGAGAAGCCCCCTTACCGCAGGTGTCAGCACGGAAATTGGACACTCCTCCTCCCCTACTCCATCACTTAGGGGAGAGAAACCCACACAGGGACGCCAAAAGCCTGGCGCAAAGAGGGCCCACACCCTCGCTTCCTCACTGTATATAGACTCCACGCCACTGCCAAGGAAGTCAGGACTGACCCAGTGAGGACAGGAAACCGTTATCAGGCTCCAGCTGCGTGCAGTCTTCTCCAGACTCAGGCTACTCCAGGGCCTGGGCACGGGGACCACAGTTACTGCGGGTATCCGCAGCGGCCCCCGGGAGCACCACAACGAACTGTCGGAAGAGGGACACTAAGGAGGACCGAGAAGAATCGGGAATGAGCTGCTCTTTGCTGGGATCTGTTCCCGGATGCCCGAACCTGCCCGTCTGGTTCCCCAGGCGCTCTCACAGTATCAACCCACAGGCAGAGAAATCTACCTTTGTTTTCCTTGGGGATTCGCTGTGGCGTGTGCCTGTGGGTGCTTCTTTTTAAGACCATTATAGTGGGGACAAACGAGGAGGAGCTGAACCTCAATAAATTTAGAACCCGTAATTAACACGGCTAGCTGGGCCCTTAGTGGCCCAAACTGTACGCGGTAGCTAGCCAGCTAGCCACACTCTCTCTCCCAGGACCGGGGACTACAGTTATGCTTTTCTTGTTCTGGGGTGCATCGTGTAGTCCAGCTCTTTTCATTATCCAGGATACAGAGAAGGTAAACCATCTCATTTTAAAAACTATAATGTTTAGAGAATTTCAGTGCATTCTGGGAGAGATGGCAGCCAGGAAAAGAGAACACCTCGAAGTTATTAGGAGCAGGGGTCACTTCTACTATATTGGGAAAATGCTCTCTAGCTGTGGCCCACGAGGAATTTGGAATTCGCTAGGTCATCGCTGAGTAGGGATTGGGTAGGGGAGAGGGAGGCACTTCCAGTTGAGACTGAGGACCTGGGCTGCGAAATTCCAAGCTGGTGTTTTCAGGTTTCTACGAGAAACTGATATCCACACCAGAATCTGGAGCTCCCGTTGTGGCTGGGGTCACCACAGCCCTGCAGGCCAGGAGGAGTCTGACTGTATTCTTGCAGCAAGGGTCCGTATCCCAGCAATGTGCAGCGCGGGGAGAGCGTGTCACATGCCACTTGTCTTCCAGGCTGGGCTCAGCCCTTCCTGAGACTGGATAGTTTCAGGAAGGCCCCTCTGCTAAGGCTGCGGGACCAAGAGGCCCCCTTGCTACATTCAGGATGCACTCTCTCCTCCTCCCTCTGCCAGCACAGCAGTGCTATCAAGTCTAAAATGTCTGCCCACCACCTCCCCCCACGACCAGTGAAAGAGCTGGCATCCCACCTTTTCCTCAGTGTCAGTCGCATTTGAGTCAAGCTGTGTGTCTGAGCCAGTGGGAACAAATTTTGTAACCACTTCTCCACTGACACGACTGGAGGGTACTTTTGGAAAAAATTGCCAAGAGATCCAACGGTGTGGTTTTCAGTGGGAACACAGAGTCTAAAGAAGAGAAATATAAGAAAAGAAATAAATGTAACCTCAGAAGAATCACTTTTCTAAGCTAAGAGAGATATAAGAGGTACATCTGTATAGATTAAATGAATCTCAAAAAAAATTTCTTTCTTCCTAAGAGGAAAAAAATAATGGCCTTTTCATCATTCGTTTTTATTCAAATGAAATGATTTCTAAATTAATATAAATGACTCATAAATTTCTTTTTCAGGAAAACCCACATAAGTGCTATCCGTTTTGTTCAGTACATGTATGTCCTTTTTGCAAACGTGAAAAAATAATTTTTAAAAGGTCTGTTGATGCTATACAGGAATTTGCACGTGTAAAATCTCCTCATATTTTAAAAGGTCTACAAAGATGTTTAAGTACATATCTTAATAATGCGGATCTACTTTGGTAGAGGATTTAATAAAAATCTTTTTTGAGGACAGCATTTAACACAACCATCATAGTGAGTAGGGATCGGTATAGTAGAAACAAAAGAGAAAAGAAATCCCTTGAGGGGGAAACTTAGGAAAACAAAGAAGGGATTTTTAGACAATACCAATGCTTTGTATTTTACCCCAATTTCTACAATTCTGGGTTATCACAGTTCTTACATATTAAGGTGTTGTTGTTATATTGCTGTATCCTATCCAGCCTGCAGGTTTAATGGCTGCAGGGGCCAGAGAGACAGTTTGCAACAACTAGCGACTAGCACCAGAAATGCTGGACCAGGGTTTTATGTATGATGTAGAGGCTACATACAACCGTGTGGCTGCCACTCTTGAAAGACTCCCAGGGTAGATAGAGGATTTGGAGAACAAGGCTGGTTCTGTTTCCTGCAGGATCAAAAGGCTGGCCCATGACAGTGGCTGACCGTGAGCCATTTCTTATAAAGATAGAAAGCCAAGGTCACGGCGATAGGGGAGCTTTAAAAAGTCCCCTAGCACCTTCCTGCAGGACCAGAGGTGTGAATCTGATGTTCTGGCAAGCTGACAATACAAATTCCCTAAGTAGTTTTTATTGCCTGAGCGATTCCTACGCAATTCCCTTTGGGATTGAATTCTGCCTAGCCACATGGTTCTGTTCTTGGTGGAACCTCTTTCAGTGGGGGGAGAAATAATGATCCCATTACTCAATGTAAAAAAAAAACCTTCAATAATGCCAGTTTAAGGCTAAAAATTTAACCCCCTGAAAGTCAGGAAATAGAAAAGTTAAAATTCTTTTAGTTGGGCTCAATCACCCTCTCTGCCTAGGCTGTATAATACATGGAACATTTACAAGCCTCCCCAGCACGGCCATTCCAGCAGCCAGGCACTGCTGCTGCTGTGTTTAAAGGGAGAGCACTGTGGCACCACTTGACTGGGGAGATTTTCCATTTGCAGTCTGAATGTCTCACACCAGTAGATTTCAGTGGTCACTTGTGAGGTGAGAGTTATTGCACTGCTTGTATTGGTAAATGGGTTTAAACGTTAAAGAAAGCAAATTTACTTGTAGGTAACAAAAAGCCAACCCAAAACAAGATAGAAATGTGCTATATATATATTCGCATACCTCCCAAATCTTCCACATATTAAAGTCAGAGAGTCTTATCAAAGTCAGCTTAAACATTCTTAAACTCTGATGTAAAATGAAATCCTCAAATGATGGGGCGCCTGGGTGGCTCAGTCAGTTGAGCACCCGACTTCAGCTCAGGTCATGATCTCAAGGTTCCTGGGTTTGAGCCCGTGTTGGACTCTGTGTTGGCAGCTCAGAGCCTGGAGCCTCCTTCAGATTCTGTGTCTCCCTCTCTCTCTGACCCTCCCCTGCTCATACTGTCTCTCTCTCTCTCTCTCTCTCTCTCAGAAATAAAACATAAAAAATAAAAAGAAATAAATCCTCAAATGGTAACCAATGTGAGTAAATGAATTTTCCTCGTCACTTCCTTAACGTTTTGTTCTAGAACCAAATGCATGTATCTATCTATATGTTTCCCAAGAAAAGAATATACAGTAGAAAGATGTGTTATTATTTAAGTTCCATGCTGGAACTTCAGATGTCACGAATATGAATTATTACTTCCAAAGTCTCCTCCAGTGAATGAAGGGGTAGACAAAAAGTTTGAGTGAGTCTTCCTTTAGAAGCAGACTTGCTTACATTTTAACTGTGACACCAAAATCTCCTTAAGACTTTCTGTTTCCCAAGTGTGCCCAGTACCAAAGGGAACCAAATAAATAAGTAAATAAATAAATAAATCAGAAAGCAGAAGGTTAAATTTGTAGAGTTGTGTGTAAGATAAACCACAGCTTCTGGCCATGCATGCACATGATCTGTGTGTTTCATCATGGGACTGCTAAGTCACATGAAAGTGTTTTGGGATAAAGGTATTAGGTGCAGTGGAGTCATTATTATTCCTATTAAAGCAAATTAGTCTCATTGGGGAAAATATACCCTTGAGGTACAATATATATTGAATTATATAGAAGGAATTAATAGCATGCACTTGGACGATGCTACATAAAAGCTGCATTTTGTTCCTCATATGGGAAAATTTCTTGTGCCAACAGAAATGATGCGGGCAAAGCTATGCAGTCTGTACATGTCATCTGCACAGAACTCAGGGCACTATCTGGGATTTCACAACTCTACCACCCAGCCGTCCAAAAACTTCAAAGATATTTGTAAGCCCCCCCCCCCCCCCCACCCCCCCCCCCCCCCCCCGCCACCACCACCACTCTGAAGACATACTTCTCGTTATGTAATTAAGCCTTAATGAATCAGATCACCCAGGAAAGCAAGTGTGAGTGAGGTCTGAAGGAACAGATGGTATTGGGGAACATCTTCTAATAACCTGCACATCTCTAAACAGAGAAGAATATAAGAAAAAGAAGCCATGTGCATGACATGCTGTCATTTCACAACTTCTTGACATGAAAATTATTTTAAAAATCTACTTAAGTAATTTCCATGCCTTTCCAAGAATATGGTCCAAGAATATGGGAGAGCTCCAAAAGGTGACTTCCAGTGGATGCTTCTTTGGTAACCAAGCCTTCCTAGAAAACATGCTTAAATAGTGCTGAATGGAGATCATTTGGGTGAATGTGAATTAGTGAACATCTATGTAGTCTAAGTGACCTTTTTTGGGGTTTAGAATAGTTATTTTGAGAAGGAAGATGAAAGGAGAATGAAATATTTTTGTTGCTGATTAGAATAAAGACAATGTTCTCCTTTATACCATACCCTAAGGCATCTAGGAAAAGCAAAACGAATGTTGGAATTAATAGCAGAAGGAATACAAACAGTATAAATTCACTGCTGTTGTTGTTGCCCCAATGCATATCTCCAATACATTTGTGTATGTATGTGTCTCAGTAAATAAATTTAATGAAATCAATTATAAGAACAATTTGCTAACCTATCTCTGTATAGGTTCTCTGTTATAACTGTGTGAACTTCTCCAAAATGTCCTACACCCGAAAGAACAAATTTAGATCTCTTACTTGTTTCTAAAGTCCAATAAATACACTATGTTCAGCCAATGAGCCGCTTCATAGGTCCACAAGTCCCTTCTCCTCCATCCTTCCTGGAAGTCAGTGCTAAACTGGGGAAACACAGAATCTTTTGATGCCTGGCATCACTGTGTCTAAAAAGTGAGACAGATGAAATGGTGACTCGAATTATTGCAACTTGTACCCACCAACTAGAGAAAGCTCTAGATACCAGGAGAGTTTGCCCTTTAATTAGTACTGTGTCATATACTTCTCTCTTCCTTTAGCTCCATCTCTATCCCCCTTTCTCTGATAGTACTTTTCCCTCTCAAACACACACACAACACCCCTATATGCTCCCTGGAAGAAAGCAGCATTTTACATAAGATTTTCCTTTTTTTAACTGTTCTTTTCTATTTAAAATTTCATGAAATCCCTGAAATAATTTAAGGCACACTAGGAAACTAAGCATAATGTTACCAAGATGAGCTCCAGTGAGGTCACAAAGTAGTTAGCATTCTTCATATTAGATTCCCAAACAACCATAACTGCATATATGCCTGGATCTATCTTGCAGCTTATATTTTAAACAATCAGTGAAAAGTATATAAAGACCTTTACATGTTTGGGAGAAATTAGCATGCAGCTAACACGAGGTCGACCTTTGCCATCTGTACTTGCTCACAAATCTCTTTGCCCTAAAAGCAGGTAGACTGACCTTAGTTGTACATATTAGGGGAACAGGGGCCTTCGTCAATCCCCAGAGGAGCTTGGGGAGATGAGAAGTTACTCAAAGTCATCAGCGTTTTGTTGTCAGTTCTTTCTCTGATCAGTGGTTTAAGTCCATATACACAGTTGTGCCAGAAACAATGATGAATTTTGACAGAGCTCAGACTAGTTAGGTCCTTGAGCTTTCTTGGGACATCAGTTTGGCTTCTTTTCTGCAAATCACAATTCTATGTGATCTCAACCAGGGCAGCTGTGTTTCTTTAAGCTCATGACTGGAGGTATGGAGGAGATGGACTATTCATCTGACTCCTCAATAACTGTAAAAGCCAACTGAATATTTTAAACAATTTACTTTTCAGGTCACATGCCAAATGTGTGGTTATTTGCTTCTTAGGCTTCTTATGCAGAGCTCAGGGAACAAATACCCTTTAATAACTGTTACAGATATCCCGCAAGATCTTCCAAAGAGAAACAACTCTCCATCCAAATTCAAACCCAGGTTATGTGCTAAAAATGGATGGCTGGATCAAAAAGCAGCTACCTTACTCCTTTTCTACAAGAATATTGACAGAAAAGAACAAAAAATGTGGATTTCACTGTTTTATTTGCAGGGATGAAGGTCAGAGTGTCAAACTGCAGATCCTGGGTTCTCAATAATGGGCCACTGTGTCTAACATCCTCCATTTCTCTTCCCCACTTATAGGAAGGAACAAAATAAAATGTTTTGTGGAAGTTTATATTGAAATGAGGTCAGGTAAACTAATGACTGCTTGGTATTTTATGACAAGTTTTATAACCTTGGAGTTGCCATAACTTTCAAACGATCATCAATAAAGTTTTATTGCGAATGGGTAGCCATGTGTCTGAATGCTTTTGCACATAGTAAAGGTCTGCTGCCCCATTGGCTTAGCTCACCAGCCCCTTTTCACCCCAGTCATAAAGTCCTCTTCTTTTTATTGAAGATTGAAAAGTCCTCACGTCTTCCCTTCCATTAGATTGGCAATTCTAGGACTACATGGAAATTATTTATTCATAATTGAATGATGTGTACAACTAACTTTGCAAGTATATGTAACGACTTTTAAAATAGACTTTAAATGGACTCTTAATAAAATAAATACTGGGGGAGAGTCTGACAATAGCGTACTCCAGAAACACGTGTTTGAATGCTAGGCTATGGATACCTGTATACCCCCAGAGACCGGCTATTGCATAATTAGGCACTGAGGGATGGATAATGGTCTCAAAGATAAAACAACAAGTTACTTGAGATTCTTCTAGCTGACTAGGGGATCTTAACGATTTAGGAGACCTCACATTCCGTTCTACTCTGAATCGTCCCAAAGGAAGAAAGGAGGATTGGACCGAGTCTTTTGCTTGCCGGGTTGCCTCAAACACATTTCCAGAAACGCTCCCCAGAGCCGAACCATGAACTCTCAAGAGCCCAATTCATACCGTCACCTCTCAGGTTCAGATTCAAGTCTGCATAAGCAAGTACTTCCTCCTCTTCTGTCAAATATGTGGAATTGAAACCGAGAATAACGTCCTGAGATTTGGATCAAGAGAGCTGTAACGAAAAATTGTACAAAAACATCTGAGAACGCTCTGCTGTCTGGGCCCTTCAGACAGCTACTCTCCTTCAGGCGAGGGTTGTGACCCGCCAGGGAGATGGGCGGCAGTGCCGCCAGCGGAGCGGGCGGAGACCGAGGGGCTAGACGAAACTTAGAAAACTGGCCGCGCCCCCTTGTCCCATTCCCCCGGGCCCGGAGTTAAAGAGCCTGCTCTGGTGTCCGGCAGGCCCCTGGGTAGGAAGGCCCTCGATTCTCGACTTTCCTGGTACCGACTTGCGCGAATTCTCCACCCATAAGCATCCCCAATTTGCAGGGTTGTTCTAGGGGAAGGGAGTGGTAAATATCGCCCTCTCTCGGATTTCCGATAACTCTCCCCAGCGCGCTGAATCCGCTCCTTCTCCGGCGTGGCGTGCAGCACGCGCAGCAGTGCGGGACCTCCAGCTCAGTGCGAGGGTGCCCACTACGCCTCTCCTTCCCGTGCGCCCAAGCCTTCAGAGCCCGGGATCCGAGGGATGGCGCTGAGCCCGATGTGCGGAGCTGAAAGTAAAGTCCACCTGGTTGCAGAGAGCGCTGCCACCCGCATGGTTCTTCCCCCGGCAAGGCTCCCCGGACCCTGCCTGGCTCTGAGAGAGCGGCTACCGCCGCATGTCCCAACCGCTGAGTCCTCAGTAGGTGGGAAACCCGCAGACCTTCTAGGACTTACGAACTACCTACTCTGAATCCCTAATGAGCTCAGACCTAAACGTCTCTGGTATTTGGAGGCCACCGCGAGCGGCCTTAGGGTTCCCCACGGCAAAGGAGATGTCGTAGGGGAACTGGCTCCCGGCTCACCCCTCATCTCCTACCAGCCACCCACCGGCCGAGGCCTTCCTAGGCACTCCTATTGAGGCACCAAGGGCAACCATGGCCCAACAAATGGCGCCCACGTCGACACGTCGGGAGCCGGCCCAGGTCGAGGGCGCGCAGGTGCCGGGTCCCGGCGCGCCTCCTGCGCGCCCTGAGAGCCGCAACTTGGGGTTCCGAGGCCGGCGTCAGGCTCCCGGACTTCCAGGCGCCGCGGCTCAGAGTGCCCAGGAAACACTGCTGCTGGGGTCTCAGCCAGGGCTCAGGCGGAGGCCACCGACTCGCTCTACCCGACATTTGGGAAGCCAGAGTTCCGCTGGGGCAGGCGGGCAGCCGGGGCGCAGCGACGGGCTGTGGCGCCACCTCCCGAGGAAACCTCGCAGGAAGTTCGGCTCCCCAGGTGGCGCCTGCACGGCTTCTTCCGGGTAGCGCAAATGCCCTTGTCCGCACGCGCGAGTTCCCCTGATGCGCCGGAATACCTCCCGAAGTGCTTGTGGTAGCAATTACTAAACCGATGGCTGCTGTCCTCCCCAGGTGATGAAAGTAAGGCCCTAACTCCCCGGGATGATGTAAACACACGCCAAACACGAACCAGGTCTCCGGCCCCCGCCTGCGGAAAGTGCTGGAGGTTGAAGCGTCCCCAGGACCCGACGGCCTTCTATCACGTGCGAAGGGACCTCGGACTCCCCCCCAACCCCCGCCACGTCTACTACAGCCAGGTGCCCAAGACTCCAGCAATAAGTAGGAGGATATGACTCAAGGTGGAAGGTATTGGAGTATTATCCCCCAAGGCAGACCTCAGGTTGCAGTGGGGTCAAGTCGTCTGGAAGGGATCCAGCTCTGCTCACCAGCCTGTCTGCGGTCACTGCCACTGTCACCCCGGGGATGCACCCAGCCGCTCTCTGCACCACCACAGAAAGCAAGCTTTTACTGTTTCTGCCATCAAGCTTAGAAATTTTTGAAAGTAACGTTTTTTAAAAGAAGTTAGAGGGTGGGAGCAAAAGATATAGAAACAACAATTTTCAGAGTTAGATTTCTGATATTAATTACAGTCGAGCTCCCCCCCTCCCTGCGCCCCTGGCTATTTCTTTTCCTAGCTTTATTTGGACCGTGGACTTCTTTGTTATGGAGTACTATTCATTTGAATCGAACAATAGCAGAGTAGTAGGTAATTTCTCATATGTTAACTGCTACTGTAGACCCACCTTATAGAAATCAGCCGAGGATGGCTATGAAGGAAGAATGTTAAGGTGGAATGCAGGAGCTAGATTCACCGGATCCAGATTATCCCTAGTGAACCACTCTAGGTCATGTTCTTGCTGTAATTATCTTAACACTGGCCTGGAGGTGAAGCTCCCCTTTTAAAACTGTGACCAAGAGGCCATAAGTACCTACCCTCATTAGTCTATGATGGCACACTCATATATATGTGTATACACATACACACACACACACACACACACACACATATACTCAACATGTATTTATTGAGCCCTTGCTATGTGTCAAGCACTTTGCTAACTGCTGGGGATACAATGACAAAGAAGAAGACATGACATCATAGACAAGCTGGACCTTTTGGCTACTACTACTACTACTACTACTACTGCTCTCAGCTTGGGGTTCTCTATGGGACTGGTTGTTTTCTCCTAAGAAAGGCAAATTTTCTTTTCCATTTTTCAAGTATTCTCAAAAACAGTAATACTCTTCATAAGTCAAGAAGAAGGAGGCCACAAGACAAGTGGATTCTCCAGCCAAGCTGAAACCTAGCTTCAAAGTTCATGAATGCAGATGGCTGAAGACATACCTCTTATTTGGATGACTCATGCAATGTGTTGTGGTATTTATAGCTTCAGTAAGATAATAATATCAAAAGCAGGGAAATGCCCAGATAGAAAAGGGGATAACAATTAACAGTGGCAGGCAGCTGGTTCTTCACAAGGACACCCTGCTCTACCAGAGCAAACCCTGCACATGCTGGTATCCATTCCTCAGGGCAGGGGGTACCTGTCTGCTTAACTCCTGACTTTCCTCCCTTCCTTCCTTCCCAGCGCAAAGGATATTACCCTATTCACATGGTGTAAACTTTGATAGCCTACTAAAGATGTATCATGGGCCCACCCAAACAAAGATCTTCAGCAGTCCCTCTCTGGACCCTATAACATGGAATTTGGAAAACCCCCTAAGACCAGCCAAGAGAAAAGGCCCTTCTTATAGGAGGCATAAGTTTTCCATCAGAGCCATTCTCCACAGGGAGCCAGAGGGTGGTGGATTTGGCTCCAGGCTTCACCCCTTAAACTTTCCCTGCCATGCTTTTCAGAGGCCTTGCTTCCTGCCCCTAAATGGAAGCCACAAGCCACAAGCTCCTGCAAGGTCAATAAACATAATTTCCTTTTTTTGATAAGACTGCTAGAACGAGGCAATGCTAACATCTTACATTTGCATATTTTGCAGTTTTATAAAGCACTTTTATGCATATTTCATTTGCTAACCTTGATAAGCATTGACAGTACACCTACGGGGAATCTGAGGCATAGAAAAATAATGACTTTTAACCAAATGGAAGGAACCTGGAAGGTAGCAGAGTTGGTACAGCTACAGATTTGTATTACAATAAGCATTTGACAAAGTTCTTTATGGCAGCCCTGGGGCTAAGATAGAGGAATGTGGCCTGGGTGACATAATTGGTTGAATGGCTCATTTACTCCTTCATTCTTCAGACTAATCAGTTTTTCTTTTAAACATATTGTGTCAGGAACTGGACTCAGCACCAGAGATACAAAGATAGATAAGCCACAGTCATTTGGGAACTCACAGTTGAGTGAGCAAAGATACATGTAAAAATAACAATAGGAATATAAGGCAATAATATAGTGTTGTAAAGGAGTTAGACACAAAATGCTGTAGAAATACACGAGGGCTCCAGAGGGTGGTCTTCAAGCTGATGAGAGCCTATGGGCATACTCTCATTCGTGTGGAAAACTTGACACTTAGAAAGGATAAGAAATTTGAAGGAGGACACAATCAATATACAGAAATACCTTAAATAGACAGGAGTAATTGACCATAACTAATGCTAACAAATATATGGTAGGTATAAAATTCTACATTCAGATACAAAATAATTACATGAGCATATGAAGGGACTGTCTGGGATGGCAGCATAGTTCAACTACATTTGATTGCAAGCTTAACATAATGCTAAGGAATGTTTATGTTTGTATCTCGTGCTAAAGAAGTAGAGTATCCAGCATAAGCATGATTTTTTTGCTCTACGGGGGTTGGAACATGTCTCAATTCTGTTCTCCACCCATTTAAGAGGGAGGTTGACAACAAGAGTATATGTACAAAGGGATGCCACTGGAATGGTGAAAGATTCTAAGCCAAGTCTAGTACAGACTGATGGAACTGAGATTGTTAAGAAAGACCAGAAGACTCAGAAAGGACAGCAGAGCTGTTTTCAAATACCTGAAAGCCTCTCATACATAAAAATGTGGAACTTTGTCAAAGGAGCTCTGTCACAGGAGCACAGTCAAGATTTTCTCAGTTTGTAATCTGGAAGCTGACGGAGCAAACCATCCTCCATGAGCTCCACTGTCCTTTCCTGGTAGATGCTCCATGAATATAGGGGCCACATCTGTCTTGTTCAGACAGACTGATAACCCCAGTGCTGTGCTCATAGAAGGCACTCAATAAAGTTTTATTGTAGGAATGGATAAATAAGTTATCCATGTGGTTCCAAGGGGTAAGGGCTGAGGCTCAAAGGCAGATGTGTAAAGTTGGATGACAAATGAAGTCAATTAATCTGCCTATTGATTAGGATCATCAGTAAAGAGGCATGATTCACATTTTTAATTTCAACCATTGCTCACCTACATTTTGCTATTCTCTGTGTTCTTAAGGTTATTTGCCTCCTGTGTGTATATGGTGGAAATACTTACAGTAACTTAGGTTAGTAATATAGTGTGTTACTATGTATCTATTTCCAACTTCATATTCAGTGACATCACCTTGGTAGCTTTAAATTTGCTATGCTGAAGTATTTACATCACAGACATCAGAAATTGCTCTAAATGGAGTTATTTCATTCCCCCAGAGAGCCGGTTGTTTAATATTGACTGACACGCCACTCTTCAGATCTCTAGGCCTGACATTGTAAGAATGGAACCTAGAGAACCTAAGGAGAGATGAAGTGAAAAGTATTTCTAAAATGTGGTTTTATTTATTTATTTTTTAAATTTATTTCTGAGAGAGAGAGAGAGAGAGAGAGACAGCGTGAGCAGGGGAAGGTCAGAGAGAGAGGGAGACACAGAATCTGAAACAGGTTCCAGGCTCTGAGCTAGCTGTCAGCACAGAGCCCGACACCGGGCTCGAACCCACGAAATGCGAGATCATGACCTGAGCCGAAGTTGGACGTTCAACCGACTGAGCCACCCAGGTGCCCCTAAAATGTGGTTTTAAAAGTATGGTTCTGAGGGCACCTGAATGGCTTAGACAGTTGGGCGTCTGACTTCGGTTCAGTTCATAATCTCATAGTTTGTGAGTTCAGGCCCCATGTCAGTCTTTGTGATGAACCTGCTTGGGATTCCCTCTCTCTCTGCTCCTCCCCTGCTAGTGCTTGCTCTCTCTCTCTCTCAAAAATAAGTAAACATTAAAAACTTTTTAATGAAAATGATAAGTATGGTTCTGGAGACAGACTGCCCAATTTGAATCATGGTTTGTTCACTTACTGACTATAAAAAAAAATTCTAGGGGTACTTGAGTGGCTCAGTCAGTTAAGGGTCCAACTTCAGCTCGGGGTCATGATCTCACGGTTTGTGGGTTTGAGCCCCGCATTTGGTTCTGTGCAGGCAACTCAGAGCCTGGAACCTGTTTCAGATTCTCTGTCTCCCTCTCTCTCTCTGCCTTTCCCCTGCTCATGGTCTGTCTCTCTCTCTGTCTCAAAAATAAATAAAACCTATAAAAAATATTTTTAAAAAATTCTAATGTATTGCCTCAGCATTTTGAACTCCTACTCTTTGCTAGATTCCAGACAGAGTAAAAGTTAAATTCAAGTAGTTTCAAAAACATTGTATATAGTACACAAGATAGAAAAGACCCTCAGGTGACAGTTAACTACACCATCTCCTTTTTTTTTAAGCTAGTAGTTGTAAAATCTCTACTACATTTTACCTATTTTAGGAATATTTAGTGGCAAAAAATTAAGCTTCTATACTGTAGTTGTGTATAACGTAATTCCTTGATGACCACAATAGATGATCTTTCTGCAAGGAAAGGAAGAGCTATCCAAAAGATGTGACCTTGCCATTTTATTCATCATTCGTGAATGATTTCATTCATTCATTCATTGTTCTATATGCAGAGCATAAGAGGGCAAAGAGATGAATTTGACAGATGCCTGTAATCCAAGATTTTACAACACATGGGGAGAAAACCATGCAAACAACTCATTGCAATAATGCAATGATGAGTGCAAACTTTTAGGATAATCACCCAATGATTATCTTGAAGAGACAATATGCTAAGTGAGACGGTATAGGAAGACATGATTAATTCTGATAGGCCAAAATCAAATGCCTCTACATTAATCTAAGGCTACTCTCAGGTTTAAGTTTTTGTTGGTTATGGATAATTGTAGCAGTCTATGGCTATTCTTTTTTTTAATTTTGTAAATTTTACTTAAATCCAAGTTAGTTAACATATAGTGTAATAATGATTTCAAGAGTATAATTTAGTGACTCATCACTTAACGTATAACACCCAGTGTTCATTCCAACAAGTGCCCTCCTTAATACCCATCACCCATTTAGCCCATCCCCCAACCCAGCACTGCCAGCCAGCCAGCAACCCTCAGTTTCTTCTCTTACTTAAGAGTCCTTATGGTTTGCCTCCCTCTCTGTTTTTAGTTTTCCTTCCTTTACACTACGTTCTTCTGTTTTGTTTCTTAAATTCCACATATTAATGAAATCATATATTTATCTTTCTCTGACTCACTTATTTCAGTTAGCATAATACATTGTAGTTCCATCCACATTGCAAATGGCAAGGCTGTTCTTAAGGGAAAGGTGTGTGTGTGGGAGAGGGGTGGTTCTTGGTATTTGTTTGGTTTTGTGCCGCTTTACTGAGAAGAGAACTAAATTCAGCACAATGTAAGATAGCCTCTCTGTTAAGTGATCCAGAAGTGCTTGGAGTTCATTGTAAATAGCTCTGGATTTAGGAGATTTAGGATTTAGGAGAGCTGGATTCAGGTCTGGTTTGTGTCACCAATTGCTTTAGGAAGTCATTTTCCCTCTCTGTATCCTCTATAAAATCCAGGGCTTAAATAAATGATCCATAAGCTCCAGTGTCCTGAGATTATCTAGGGAGAAAGATAATAGAGTAAAAGGAAGCTTTCATTGACTTTTTTTTTTTTTTTATCTTGTAAGGTTAGTAGATTTGACTGCTCATGTTGATAATGGAGGTAAAGATGGAGATGCTAGAGATCAGGATTACTGTCTATATTGCTGATGAATTGTTCTATCAGAATTTTTCCTGGATATATTGCAGTAGCTTGGCTTAAGACACACCCAAATCATGGTAAGGCAAGTGAAGCTCTAAAAGAACCTCAGAGTTAATTATTTCAACTAGGTCTTAATTCTTTGGGTCTTGCACATCACATTTGCAGAGGAGAGCTATGGTGTAGAAGTTATTCTCTAAATGTGAGGATTTGGGAAACCTATTCAGTACTTTTCTCTTACTCTTTCTCATATGGAGCACCTATTTTCACTTAAATCTGAATTCTCTTAAAATACTTTATTCATCTTACCCGCTCTGTCTCTTCCAGCATCCCCACAACCCAGCACACATCTCCTAGGACTTATTACATGTCGCTGCTTCCAGCTATGTGACTTAACTTACACAAATTCCCAGAAGACCAAACATTTGTGTGGATAATATGAAAGACTATTGATTGATTTTATAATTCTTCCCTGTCTTTTTCCTCCCCATGTGGAACTCTCATTGGTTTCAAAGAGTTGTAAATATGCTCTTGTTCTTTGTGTCTTTTGTGAATACTTGGGAAAGAGCTGTTTCGAAAAGGCATACCTTTAACATCCCTGGTGTTGGAAATGCTTAGAGGTCAGAGTCAAGTGTGGGTGCACATGTGCAGCTCACATTGTAAGGCGAGAGGGGCCTCTTGCTAAGTCTCACATGCCATTCAGAACTAGTTATTTTCTCTGACAGAGGAAGCCTTAAGGTTTCCATCAGCTGTTTGTGAGCAATCTCACAAGAGATGTTAAAGTACTTCTTAATTTGGGTGCATTGTTATGATCCAAGGAATGAATGTGCTATGTCTTAACCTTCGTATGCATGCATCTCCCATGGTGAGGCTGAGAAATTAAAAACACAAGGTGTGCACATGAAGTCTGAGTCTACCTAGACCAGGGTGAATTGCAGAAGACCCTCAGTGATGTGACTTCTCAGCCTGAATTACCCACGGTACTTATCCATACAGCTTCTCTATTTCCAAGAGTAAAATACTGACGGAGAGAAAGACCCATTATGGGTTGTTCATGGGTAAGATGTTGATAGAGGAGGAAGGAATCCAAGATCCAGGCAAAGGAAATAGAGACTGTAGTTCATAAACTCAAGTCTTGGGAAATTTTATAGCCTTTTGTTGTTACAAAAGTAATACATATGGTAGCAAATCAAATCAGAAAATAAAAACAAACATACATTTAAAAATTAAAACTCCTTCTTGCCAACAAGGGATGCCATTGACAATTTTTAGTGTGTATCCTTCCAGGTCCCCCCTTCTTCTGTGTGTGTGTGTGTGTGTGTGTGTGTGTGTGAAATGAGATCACACTGTACTCACTTTTTTTAGTCAACAATCTCTATTGGAATCCATGTTAGGATGCTTTCAGTTTTTATCCCATGAAATTAACTATATCAAATACAATTCCCAGTGCTCCCAACAGGTCCTTTACAGGATCTACCCCAGGACCACTCTGGCATCTGCTTGAGTTCCTTAAGTTTTATTTTGAAGGTAGCATAGCTTCAATAGACTGAAGAGGCTAAGGCAGTGGTCCTCCAGGCTGTTGTACTTTCTGGTTGTTTTCTCTGCTGCTTAGCTTGTTCCTCTACCTCTTCTGTCTCCTCAAAATTGGAAGTTTGACATTTGATTTGAAGCTTTAGAGTGGGAGACACCAAGTATCTGAAGACTTTGTGAAGATCAAGAAATGACTGTAATAAAAATGGTGTGTGACACTACACCATGTGCCAAGAAATGAGAGAAAGAACACAGTAAAGGGATCATGGTGGCTTGAGTTGAAAGATTTTAGATGGTCTGTGAGAGAACTCCTTTTGGGAGTTACTGGAAATAATAGGGAGATATTGAGTGGGAGCTAAGTTCCCAAATGGGCAAATGAAGACACAGAACCATTACAATTTGGGCAATTGTGATGTGCCCAATATAAATGTGATCTCAGTTATATCACCAGGCTGGTAACATTTGGGTTATACCTGGAAAGATGTCCAAAATATATAAGTATAAAGGTAATACATGCATGTAGTTTTAAAAAATCACACTGCATAGTGATATATAAAATAGAAAGCTGGGGCACCTGGGTGGCTCAGTCAGTTAAGTGTCCAACTTTGGCTCAGGTCGTGACCTTGGTCTGTGAGTTCAAGCCTTGTATCTGGCTCTGTGCTGACAGCTCAGAGCCTGGAGCCTGCTTTGGATTCTGTGTTTCCCTCTCTCTCTACCCCTCTCCTGTTTATGTTCTGTCTCTCTCTCTCTCTCTCTCCTTCAAAAATAAATAGTTAAGGGGCGCCTGGGTGGCTTAGTCGGTTAAGCGTCCGACTTTCACTTAGGTCATGATCTCGCGGTTCGTGGGTTCGGGCCCCGCGTCGGGCTCTGTGCTGACTGCCAGCTCAGAGCCTGGAGCCTGCTTCAGAGTCTGTGACTCCCTCTCTCTCTGACCCTCCCCTGCTCACGCTGTCTCTCTCTCTCTCCTAGAAATAAATAAAAATATTTAAAAAAATAAATAAATAAATAGTTAAAAATAAATTAATTAATTAAATAAAAAGTAAATTTTCACTTGCCCTGATCCCACTGTCCAACCCCCTGCTAATACTTTTGGCTTCTGCTTCTAATAATTATTATTGTAATTTTTAAATTCTTTTATTTCTTCTTCTATTTCTTTTTAAAAGTCTTTTTAATTTTTTAACATTGTTGTGTTTTTTTTTTTGAGAGAGAGAGAGAGAGAGACAGTGTGATCAGGGGAGGGTCAGAGAGAGAGGGAGATACAGAATCCAAAGACAGGCTCCAGGCTCTGAGCTAGCTATCAGCACAGAGCCCAATGTGGGGCTTGAACCCACGAACCATGAGATCATGACCTGAGACAAAGTCGGACGCTTAACCGACTGAGCCACCCAGGCACCCCTTTCTTCTTCTATTTCTTATTTTTATCAAATTAAAGCATTATATATTGAGCTCTAGGTAAAATATGTGAGGATTTGGGAAGTTGAATGGCTTCTCATTTCTCCTCCTGTTAAACTTCTATTTTTTTTATTGTACTAGTATTTATAATTATTACAATCTTCTTAAACCACAAATTTGTCTTCTTTCCTCTGTCTATAGGTTGATTATAACAATTAAAAAACAGTGTGAAACATTTATAAAATTATTGTTACATGAATATAAATCTTTCTAGAGAAGAAAAGGTAATCCTCAATCTTGAATATTTTATCACTCAAACAATAATTTTCCACACACCCCTATCTAAAGGATTGCCTTTAATTTTCTTTTTTACTTCTGTAAACCTTCCTGCATTGTATCCGGGAATTGCACTTTCTTATATCTCGTCTTCTTTCTTGGCTTACTTGTAGATTTTTCTGGATGACTTCAGAAGTAATTTTTCTTATTGAGTGAATGATTATTAAACTTTACTGAATTCTTATTTGTTTGCAGGTGCCTTTTTTAGCCCTTGCACTTGAAATTTGACTGGGTATAGAAAACTGGGGTCAAAATAGTTACCCCTCAGAACCTCGAAGATGCTGCTGCATTGCCTTCTAGAGTTCCATGATGCCAGTGTGAGTCTGCTGCCAGGCTTGAGTTCCTTGACCATTGCCAAAGTCAAGAGGGCTTTTCTCTGGGGTGACGGTCCTCAGGGTTATAGTTCTGGGTAGCCTTGCCTTTTTTCCTGAGCTGCTGTGGGAATCCAGATTCATCTCAGACTTGGTGCTGCTTTTCTTCACTATTAATTCATTCACCAGTAGTCCTCCTGGATATATTTCCTTTGTGCTTTGCAAGACAAAAGCTGCCCCCCAATTCATTCTATTTTCAGAGGAAGAGAGTGGGGCCCACTCATGCCAGCTCTCCCAAATGCAATTCTTTAACATCCCAGACTAGTTTATAAGTTGGGAACTAGAATCATCTGGAAGACTCTTCTGCAAAAGTCAGCCTTCACCTCTGGAGGTTGGGCTTCTGTCACCTCTATCGTAACTTCTCCACTTACCAATACCTTTTCTTTTCTATGGATTAGAATCCTTCACATTCCCAGACTCAATGAAGACTCTTAGTCTTGTTTTCCACTGCTATAATGGTTTGAATTTTAAAACTTTTTTTTTTTAATCTGCTTTTGGAGACAGAGTGGGTAGATGTGTGCAGAAATGCAAGAGACACTGTTAATTGAAAAGTACAAAACAGTATGTAGACAAGCACACGTACAGAGAAATATTGGAACAATGGTGTGGCTAAAATTTAACACTACTTATCCTGGGCAGTAGGAATATGCTTACTTATGTTTACTAAAATTTGTTTACAACAAGCATGTTCTACTTTTGCAGTGTTAAAAAGCAAGGTGCGTGTGTGTTTATGTATGTGTGTGCATAGAAAGAAATAATGCTTTGTCACTTAGAGACAGAGAGTAAGATTACAAATCTGCACAGGAATGGAAGTTTTCAGTCAGTCCGTGACTGCCCTCCTCCCTTACAGTGCAGTGCAACGCAAACTGTTTATGTGCACACTAACTTTACACGAGCAACTCAGCAAAATTAATTCAAGAATATGAAATATTTACTGAGCTAGCTCTACTGTGTACACTGTTAGGCAATGAAGCTTGAGAGGGCTACTCCAGATGAGAGTAGACCTGGGGAGGGGGGGAGGGGAACGGGGGGGAGGGGACAGTAGCGGAAGGTCGGCTGTGAGTTAGGTCTGTCCAACAACAAGGTCCGGTCTGCTTTATCCTAGAGGGTCCCCAAGAGGCTGGGTAAGTTCTGGGCCTCCTTCCAGGTATTCTAGTCTCTGAGACTATAAATGTCATGTTACCCATTTAATCGGATTCCAAAAGGGCTTCTTGGCTGAAAAATATGGGAACTACTGTGGCAGATCAACTACAAAGACAAACCAGTTTATTGGTTCAGGCTTCAGAAGAAACACTAGATGAAACTAAAATTTGCTGTAAGAAAAATGTGATAAATCTAGTATTACTTAAAAGCTTCTACAGCAATGGCGAATAATGATAATAATAAGTTGCATACCTCTTCCACGTGCACAACTTCTGCCCTGGGACTTCAAAGAAAGCTCCTCGAGTCCAGAGGGAGATGCACAGCTCTGCCGAGGAGATATTTATGGGGCTGTTATGGCGCCTAGGATGTTCCTATTATACTCACCATTCGAACCTCCAGATTTCCAGAAACACAGAAAACAAAAGACTTGAGGCATTTTAAAAGGGGAGTGCTTTTTCTTATAACACAAATGATCAGGTTTGCGTTGTTATCAGTTTTGAACTCTTGGCATTAATTCTGCTTTATGGTCTGCTTCGCCCATTTTAATATGGAGAGACGGAACTGGAAAAGTCCTTTCAGCAGTCTTAAGTGGAGTTGGAGTACAGAGCTAGTAGTTCCATGGTGAGTTTAATAAACGTCACGAGATAAAGAATAAGAGATAGAGTTTGCACAATGGAACTTAGCAGAATGAGTGAGATCTGATGGTCTGGTTTGGTACAGAGACAGCAATCCCTTTAGTACATCAAGTCTAGAGGGCCCCCACAGCCATAGTCTTTGGCAAAAGTCTGGGAGGAACTAACTGTACAGCAGAGGGGAGTAATCTGTGAAATGCCCAGAGGTGGTGGGCGAGGGAGAAAGCGGTCATGGTGGCAGAGCCAGTGTTGAGGTGGGGGGACCATTGCCGAGTGCAGGACAGCAGTGGCCCCTTCTTTTCCTTTATAAGCTCTCAGGCTGCAACAGTGCAGAAAAAAGAAAACACGTAAGAAACATTTTTGACCACTGGAGGGTATAAAACTCATTAAGAAAAGTTGAAAATATCAAGATCAGGATATTTTAAGAATACTTCTGGGTCAATTCTAAGTTTACAGAGAGAGAAGGCTTTGAGAGACTACTAATTAGTGTTGTTGAGGAGCTGGTGATTTCTGACATTACAAGAAAGGAAAAAAGCTGGGGTGGAAGTAGTTACCACTGAGGTGGTTTGATATCCACCAGGCAGGTAGACCACAGATGGCAGCTATTGCTCCAGATACAGGTAGCTGATGTGGGGAAATGGTGCATGTAAGGCAAACTTTTTTGCTCTCTGACAATTTCAAGACCAACTGCTATTTTGGTTTTTTTAAAAAAATTTTTAAGTGTATGGGGCGCCTGGGTGGCTTAGTCGGTTAAGCGTCCGACTTTCGCTTAGGTCATGATCTCGCGGTTCGTGGGTTCGAGCCCCGCGTCGGGCTCTGTGCTGACTGCCAGCTCAGAGCCTGGAGCCTGTTTCAGTCTGTGACTCCCTCTCTCTCTGACCCTCCCCTGCTCACGCTGTCTCTCTCTCTCTCCTAGAAATAAATAAAAATATTTAAAAAAAATTTTTTTAAGTGTTTATTTATTTTTGAGAGAAAGACCCACAGAGTGTGAGTGGGGGAGGGTCAGAGAGAGAGAGGGAGACACAGAATCTGAAGCAGGCTCCAGGCTCTGAGCTGTCAGCACAGAGCCTGATGCGGGGCTCGAACCCACTAACTGTGAGATCATGACCTGAGCTGAAGTCGGCCGCTGAGCTGACTGAGCCACCGAGGTGCCCCCCAAATGCTATTTTGAAATTATCCTGTTGCAAGTCGCTTCATTTCTCAACACTTTCACACAACTAATAATAATAGTATGGTTCTTCATAGTTTTTTTAAATTAATTTATTTATTTTGAGAGAGAGACAGAGGGTGTAGGTGTGGGGGGGGGAGCAGAGAAAGAGAGGGAGAGAGAGAACTCCAAGCAGGCACTGCGCTCCCCCCACGGAGCCCAATGAGGGGCTCGATCTCACAAACCATGAGATCATAACCTGAGACAAAATCAAGAGTCGCATGCTTAACCTATTGAGCCACCCAGGTGCCTCTGTAACTCTTTTTGATGACTGTCTTAGATTCTCAAACTTTAATGACTGTATAAGTCAACTAGTGTTCTTGGTAAAATATAGATTCTGATTCAGTAAGTCTGGGGTGGGTCAAACCTCCTGCAGCTCTAACAAGCTCCCAGGTGATGTCAGTACTGTTGGTCTGAGAAGTACACTTTGAGTTGTGCCAGTTAAAGACATCTCAAGTTACACACTACTCTGTTTCAGTAGCCAGTCTGCCCTAGGTAAGCGTGCTTAGTTTATATAGCCAAACTTAAAAATCTGCCATACTGATTTAGATCTACTGAGTCTGAAGATACCAAATCATTTGTGGAAGAATTCGACTACCTTTACCTCCCTTGGCCCACTTAACCTGGAGCCTGCTTTGGATTCTGTGTCTCCCCACTCTCTGCCCCTCCCCTGCTTGTGCTCTCCCTCTCAAAAATAAATAAACACTAAAAAAATTATTTTTTTAATAAATAAACTTTAAAAAAGATATGGCTGTAAGATGTGTCTACATATGCACATGTTTGTTCATTTCACTTTCATTTGTTACATAATTATCCTTTTGTTTATTTAGTATTTTTTAAATTTTATGTAAATTTCAGTTAGTTAATAGACAGTGTAATCTTAGTTTCAGATGTACAATATAATGATTCAACATGTCCGTACAACACCCGGTGCTCATCACAGCCAGTGCACTCCTTAATCCCTGTCACCTATTTGACCCGTCCCCCCATCCACCTCCCCTAGTATTTTATTTTATAGCAGTCCAAGACATTGAGTCTTTTCATTTCAACATATGCCAAAAAGTATGGGACATTTCTTATACACTCATATTGCTATTATCATACATAACAAAAATTATCCTTACTATTATCCAAAACTCAGGAAATATTAAAATTTCCATGATTATCTCAAAAATGTCTGCTATAGGTGGTTGATTAATCCAAAGTCTACACATAATTTTGTTGTTATAAATCTCAAGAATGTTTTAATACTCTTTCTTCTTCATGGGAAGAAATCAGGTCAATTGTCCAGTATTCTACATTGCAGTATTTTTTTAACCTATCAGATTTAGAATAAGCGCACCTATCCGCTTATGTCAAGATTAATCCTTGAAGCACACAGAACTTGTACCAGCCCATTCTTATTGATGGAAAAACAGGGGTACAAAGACTTTGAGTGATGTGCCTAAGAAGATTCGAAACTGAATCTTCATCTCTTAATTTCTCATCTAGTAATTTTTCTACTAACCTTTTTGGATTCTGTTTTTGTGTTAAAGGGAAAGGTGGGATGTTGTAAATATTTGTGGTTTCAAAAAGTCAGCTTACCTATTTCACTTTGCAAGTAATTTGTTAACAAACTTGACTATAAGTTCCAAGAAGACAAGGTCAGGACTCTCTCCTTCATCATAGTACTCCTAGGGTGTGGCCGAGCCTGGCACAGGTTAATGCTCAAAGACTGTAGAATAAAAGAATGAACGGGTGAACATGTGTTGTGTTTTACCAAAGTGTGACAAAGGCTTACGTTTGAATAGTGCCTCAACCTTTGTAAATCTCTTGTTTTTCAGTTGCTCATTTGATCATGAAACAACCACTTAAGACCAATACTGCAATCCCCATTTAACATGTAAAGAAATGAGATGGAAAGTGTTACTCGGGCATGCATCAGGCATAAATAAAAGTGAGGCTAGATTCCAGGGTGTTTTCATTTCATCAGCTCTTTATGCAACTTTTTTAAAAGTTTGTTTATTTTTAGTAATCTCTACACTCAATATCCGGCTCAAACTGACAACTCTGAGATCAAGAGTCGCATGTGCTCTTCTGACTAAGCCAGCCAGGCGCCCCTCTTTATGCAGCTTCACCCTCTCTGATAAGGCAGACATGTGTGATACGTTACAACTTGAAAAGCCTCTTAGCTCCCTTGGTCTCCTCAGCAACGATCCGAGGTAGGAGTGATTGTCTCAGATTTATAGATGAGGAAACTAAACCCAAGCTACATGATTACCAAAAGAAAAAAGCCTAACTTGGTCCCCAGATTTTCTGACTTCAAATACAGTTTGGTTCTATAACACAACCAGTTATACTCCTTCCCTGTCCATCCCCTGTCTTAGTCCTGTCAAACACAAATCCTTCATCCTTCCCACCTGCCTGAGTGCATTTCTATTCATACGTCTCTGAATAGCCCTAGCGTGTTATGGACATGTGATAGGTTATATCTTCCTCCCATTTTCATCACACTGACCAATTTCCTATCATTGCTCTATTCCCTCCCTTGATGCAGAAGCAGTGTTTTCTCCTTCATATCCCTAATTCTATCTTCTATATTAGATGATACTGATTGACCAGGCATCTAACTGATCAATATTTTGGATGCCTCTTATTTCTAATTCATTCTAGAATTGAATGAATCAGAGGATTTTGCTATCATCTGGGATTAAGAGTTATGCATTCAAGATGAGTAGCTTTTTGAAAGGTTAATATAAAATAATTTATATTTCCAAAACCAAATAGGAAAAAAAAAACCCTCAGCATTAGCAAATGGTTGGAGAAACAGCATTTGCTTACATGTTAACAGGACGGTGAAAATCTGGTCATTGGGAGAAGACATTTATCACTTTGGGCATATACTCATACACACACATACCCACTCCTTTTATTTTTCCTTACAATAGAACAAACTATTCACCAGCCATTTAAAATGTTTTTCCCTGGGTTTTACTTTTAAGAGATTCTTTTTAAAGAGTATCTGGGTTGGATACTTGTGCTTCTCCAATCTGATCTTGAACTCAGGTCTCAGTGATATGAGAATATAAGATTTGGGGTATCTACCCCCACTACACCTTTGGAAAATTACTTTGAAACATTTGGAAGGTATGCATTGGGAGGAGGTTTGAGGGGTGGGAGCAGTTTTATTCTGCACGTTCGTTTATGGGTTGTGGCCAGATATTTTCAATGTGCTATTATTCTAGTTTTATGGAGTTCTTGGACCCTGCGGATATAAACATCTGGGAGTAAATGGTTGAGTGAGAGCTATATGCTATTCTGCCTGGGAAGAAATACATTTGCGTTGCATTTAAAATTTAATGAATTATTCACAAGGGAAGTGATAACTTAACAAGTAGACTAAAACTATACATAAGTGAAATAAGAGAGACTTTTTTGGAAAAGGCTTCCTATTGGCTCCATACAAATGTTTTATTTGCATTTTATCTACACGCACATGATCATATTGTACAGATTCTTGTCTTCACGAATGGCTGTGTCTGTCTAGCACTGGAGCACTGGTGACGGAGACTAATGAAGGAATGAAAGAGATTCTGCCACTAAGTCTCTACCACTAGATCTGGGCTGAGAGAGGACATGAAATTGGATTTCATGGTACTCACTTTGTGAGGGGAGGAAATCAATAGGTCCATGATGCATTTCTGTTTTGAAAGTTCTTTTGATCCTATTCTCCTTCAGACATTAGCACTATAATCAATGACTTCTAAAAATGTTCTTTTAGCATTAAGTCCTTTTCTTTCTCTACCCATACTTTCTCCTCTCCCTCTCTATTTTCTTTCCTTCTTTTCCCACACTCTCTGTGGGAAACTCACACATCTGAGCATGCAGCGATTCCAAGGACAGGTGTCCCATGTGACTGCTGAGCTCCTCATGTTCCATTGCTGTGAGTTCCACCTCTGACAGCCTGTCTCATTTCTGTGCCAATACTGAGTTGAATATGGGCAGTGATCCCTTTTCTGCAGGTGGGACGATTCCTCTGGGCACAACATTACCAGCTTCCCGAGGACCAGAGTTCTTTGTGTTTGTACTTTCCCTGGGACAGGCTTTCTAGGAGCCCATGAGGATGGAGCTGGAAGAAAGAGTTCTCTCCCTAGGGGCTGCAGCACTCCCAGGGAGCTATCATCACCGAACAGATCCCAGGACAACAGCAGCTCAAATACTTGTGCGAGGATTGAGACTGGGTGATACCCAGCTTTGATTTTGCTCTTTACCTTAAAATTGATCCAAATTGAGGAAAGCAAAGGATGGTGGAAAAGGAAAACAAATAAACAAACAAACAAAAAATACAGGAGAAAAGGGAGAGAAGGGAAAGGAGGTTGAGAACACGTGTGCACGTTCAAAACCCTAATGGGATTGGGTGCGAGCCATTGAATACCTGGGCCACTGCAATTGTAAAGTCTGCTTTCACCATCAGGAGTGGGGTTTGGCATCTGGAAGTGATTTCATTCTGTGATTACCTTTGGACTGCAATGCTTGTTGGTTCTTTACTAACAAGCAAGCACAGACCCAGAGCAAGCCTTTCATGCTAACAAGCAAACAAGCCATCAGGCTGCAGATTTCAAAACCAGAGGCAGGAGGCGGATATGAAGTGGGTCGAAATTCTGTGGCTTCTCAGGGAAAAAAAAAAGTTGAGAGAGAAAAGGGGGAAAAAAGTGCCTTTGTCCTCCTTAGCTCCTTCTCAAAACACATGGAAAAGTCAACAATTATTTCATAGATCATATGTCCACTCATACATTTTAAACTTTTGGAATGCAACTAACACTGCCTGAGGCAAGCAGTAAAAGACACTCAACTCTGCTCCACTCCAGAATGTAACATTGGTGAGCACAGTGTCTGTGGGCCACCTTCCCTCTGAAACACTTGGGGCCTACAGCCCCAGGGAGAGGATCTGAGGCTGTATTCTCCTTCCCCGCACAGATGCCTTCAGAGCACACCCATTCAAAACACAGGCGAAGACTGAAGAGGTGAAGTGTGAAAGATCAACTTCACTTCTCCCAATCTATAACGTTTCATTCCCTGCCAACTTCTGTAATAACCTGTTCTGAGATGCCTTATTTTGATGGAAGCCAGCTACCCACATCAGTTCTCCAAAGACTATGATTATAATTTCCAAACATTGCCACAAGAAACCGTCCATGAGTTTTTAGCGTTGACCAGTTTTTGTGCATCCTAAGGGGAAACAAGCCAGGCTCTAGGAGCAGGTTTGAAAGAAAATACATTAGATTAATGAAAAGCAATGGAACAATAATGATAATGATAAGCACCAAAAATTTCTTTAGTACTTGTAATGTGTGAGGCACAATGTTAGGTCTTTATATATGTAATCTTCATAATTTAATCCCACCCAAAACCCAGTGGCATGAATTCTATTATTACCCCCAGTTTATGGATGAGGATGAGGAAATGGAGCATTAGGGAATGTGCTTGCCCAAAATCACACAGCCAGTAAAAGGCAGAAACAGAACTTGAACCCAAGGATCACAGGAGAATGCTGGGAAAATATTCTGGATTTACGTTTTAGGCTCACTCTCCTCAACCAACCACAGTGTAAGTCAACTGTCCTCAGGAGCAGTATATGGTGTTTGCTCCTGGGGCATGGGTGTAATTTACATCAGTGTTCAACTTTTGGAGGAAGGTGGCTGAGAGGGGACAATTATGTGTATGCTTCAGCTTATTCAGTGAGCCAGAGTTATATCCAGAAGGATATGACCACTGCATGCCCTGAATTTCAAGCCTGGATTAAAACTTCCAAGGATTTCCACCTCCTAGCATTCAAGCCCTGTGGACTGCCTTCTCCTTGAGTGTAGGATGGACCTAGTGACTTACTTCTAATAAATAAACTAAGGCATAAGTGATGGGATGTCACTACTGAGATTAGGTTACAGAAAGACTCACAGCTGCCATGTTGTGAGCTGCCCTTTGGAGAGACACACTTGGCAAAGAAATGATGTCTATGGCCAACAGCCAGCAAGGCCCTGAGGCCCGCTAACAGCCAGGGAAATCAGCTTGGAAGTGGAGCCTTTCCCAGTTGAGCCTTGAGATGACGGCAGTCTCACGAGGGACCTTAATGTGGGGGCGCCCAGCTACGCTGTGCCCAGATTCCCGGCAATCAGAGATGAAAATAAACACTCTTCATTGTTTCAGATCACTAAGTTTTGGCATAGATTTTTTTTTGCACAGAATTGATAAGTAATATGCTTCCTAAGGATGAAGAAAGGAGAGCATGGCTTGTTCTCTATGAGAAACTGTTGGGAGACCTTACAGAAAGCCTGGTTCAAGAAGTGGGAGAAGATATGTTTTCTTCAGGCTGTTCCCTGTCCCTGGAGCGCCAGCCCAGCTGGGGCCAGGCTGCAGCGCCAGAAGCAGTCACTCTGCTTGCTAGCGAAGTCCACTTCACTCATCAGAGCCTTCTCTGCTCTTTCCCATTCTGCTTGTTATATCAGGTCATCAATCGATGATGCTGATTCGCCCCGTGGAAAGTCAAAGTGATTTTTTTTTAAGTTTTCTTATTTATTTTGAGAGAGAGAGAGGGAATGAGAATGAGTGGGGGAGGGGCAGAGAAGAGGTAGAGAGAGAATCCCAAGCAAGCTCCAGGCTGTCAGCACAGAGCCTGACTCAGGCTTGATCTCACAAACTGTGAGATCATGACCTGAGCCAAAATCAGGAGTTGAATGCCTAACCAGCTGAGCCACCCATGGACCCTACAAGTGAATTTAAACTAAGTTTGCATCTCTTGAAAAAAAGAACCAAGACTATGACAGAGGCATTCATTTAGCAAATAGTGCAAAGCAAGAGAGGCCTTCATCCTGCCCCATCCTGCCCTCAGGTGGTTCACCCTGTGGTGGTGGAAACAGCCCATAATATGTGAGTGGGAATCATACATAGGGAAAGCTGGCTCTGCATGACACAGTCACCTCAAAATGACAACACAGTCTACCAACCAATACTGAAATTATTAAAATATTTTTAATGTTTATTTATTTTCATCATAAATGTAATCTTAAATCCCCATCACCTCTTTCAGCCATCCTCCCTCCCCAATTCCCCTTTGATAACCCTCAGTTTGTCCTCTGTATTTAAGAGTCTGTTTCTTGGTTTGTCTCTCTTTTTTTCCTTTGCTCATTTGTTTTGTTTCTACAATTCCACATGAGCAAAATCGGATGGTATTTGTCTTTCTCTGACTTATTTTGTGTAGCATTATACTCTCTAACTCCATTCATTTTGTTGCAAGTTGCAAGACTTGATTCTTTTTATGGCTGAATAATATTCCCTTCTATATATATATACCACATCTTATTTTTTTTTTAATTTATTTCTGAGAGAGAGAGAGAGAGAGACAGTGTGAGCAGGGGAGGGTCAGAGAGAGAGGGAGACACAGAATCTGAAACAGGCTCCAGGCTCTGAGCTAGCCATCAGCACAGAGCCCAACGCAGGGCTCAAATCCACGAACCATGTGATCATGACCTGAGCCAAAGTCGGACACTCAACTGACTGAGCCACCCAGGCGCCCCTATATATACTACATCTTTATCCGTTCACCTATCAATGGACATTTGGGCTGCTTCCATAGTTTGGCTATTGTAAAGAATGCTGCAGTAAATGGCGGGGGGGGGGGGGAGGCATGTATCTTTTTGAATTAACGTTTTTCATATTCTTTGGATTAATATTCAGTGAAATTACTAGATCATGTGGTAATTCCATTTTTAATTATTTGAGGAACCTCCATACTGTTTTTCAAACTGCACCAATTTGCATTCCCACTGAACAGTGTACAAGGGTTCCTTTTTCTCCACATCCTCACCAACACCTGTTGTTTCTCGTGCTTTTGAGTTTAGCTATCCTGACAGGTGTGTGGTGATATCTCATAGTAGTTTTGACTTGTATTTCCTGATGATGCATGACACTGAGCATCTTTTTGTGTGTCTGTTGGCCATCTGGATGTCTTCTTTGGAGAAATGTCTATTCTTGAAGGAATTAAAATCTTTATTCAGTCTCTCAAGATAATATCCAAATGGGGTGTCCATTCTTACCATATAGCAGAACATCTTTAAAATTTCCTCTCTCAGTTTCAGCCGCTCTCCAAATCCTCCTCACTGCTCCTCCTAATTGCCTCTCAAATCCAATTTAGGATACTTTCAAACGTAATGTTTACTCTGCTGTCCCTTCCCCCTCTTTCCTGTTCCTTTTCAATGTACCTCAACTCACCCAGGTGTCACAGTCTGGCAGGCATAGGCCACACTGGCCTGTAGGTTATTTGTTTTTTGATCCCACAATAATCAAGACATTTTGTATAGAAATCCCAATCTGGGGTTAGACTTGAAGAGTGGTTAGGTCAGGCCATAAGGGGACTGTGTTCCAGCAACAGTTGGCTGGGCAGAGCTGAGTTCAAGTCTTCATCGCCTTTTGCCTTTGCTTTACAGGCCCCAACTCCTCTGCTTCTGCACAGTCCCTTCCACCATTGCCCTGCCCTTCCCCTGCAAGCATCCCACCTGCTGACTCCTGTTCTAACTTCACACCTAGCTCCCCACACTGATCCCAAGAGGGAAGGTAAAGGAGCTTGCCTAGTGGACACCACCAAGACCGTTTTTAGGGGGCAGAGTGGAGGGAGGGAAGGAGGCAAAGAACACACACAGTATAAACTTGTTTGTCGCTCTTACATGTACACTTGCACACTTTCATAAATGCCGTGAAGGAAAAGTATGGATTCTTGTTCTGTTTCTGCAAACACCATGACTGTGGTAACAAAGCCTGTGTCCTTAACCACCAGGCTACAAAGCCTCAGTAGATGGTGTCCTGGTGGCCTGGGCTGAGGCCAGAGGGTGAAGGACACTTAGAGTCTGCTGTGCCCAGGCCAACACGATACGGGGCACTGAGAGCGAGTCCAGGAGCCTGGAAAAGAGCTGTCCGAGAGTATTTGCTCTGTAAGTGTCATGGCTCTGCTCTGTTTTAAGAAGGAAACCAGGAATGAGCTGATGGGTTTGCTCTGGCAGCAAGATGCAGAGCTTGCTTAGGAAAGGAAGACTAAGGTTTATTATGATTGGGTAAAGCCCTTAATTGCCACTTGGGATGGAGCTTAGTTTTAAAATTCATATTCTGTAGCCAAAGGGCCCCTCCTTACACAGAAGTACTGCAGCTAATTAGTGGCTGGGCATCTTGTAAGAAATGGCTATTTACTTTATTTTTAGTAAAAGCGTCTTGGAATTTTCCCGACTACTGACTTCTCTCAGTGCCCCTAGCCACCAGAAGATGTTACCAAGAATGAAAAGAGTTGAGCTTTACTCACAGCCAGTTAGCCTTTTTCAGGGACCTGTTTCTTCTCTTTGGAGGAAAAAGCATGGCTTCTGGGTGGTTTCACAAACTGTTCCAGTCTGCCCTACCTGGTGGCCCAGCTGCTGTGGCAAGAACCAAATCCCAGTGATGGGCCCTTGGTTCTACTGCAGAGATGGTGAACTTCAGAGCTGTTCCCCCTAGGGAATAGATGTCAAGAATGACATGCAGAGATATAATTGCTCTGTTAAGAGGGGCTGGGAGTGTGGGAAAGGCTCTCAGGTGCATAGCTACTGATGGGATGTCTTCTCTTTGTGCCTCCAGATTTACTCCCTACTCTCTTCTACCCTGCTCTGGACCCCTGAGAGCGCATCTGTGTGGACCACACCAACCTTCTTCCTGACCATCTGGTTTCCCTTTTGGTTCATCCAATGTGGAAGACCAGAA
Organism: Hyaena hyaena; assembly: GCF_003009895.1. Lineage (NCBI taxonomy): Eukaryota > Metazoa > Chordata > Mammalia > Carnivora > Hyaenidae > Hyaena > Hyaena hyaena. The sequence goes on from NW_024081175.1 coordinate 814,167, forward strand.
GGAGACTGATGTATATGTGGTAAATGATCATTTCCTGGCCACCATCCCATGGGATTGCAGCCCTTGTCAGGAGACTGTCTTCAGACAGCATGCTCCATTTATATTCTGGAGGTCACATTGTCCCCTCTGCCATTCAGACCCGGGGCAGTAATGGAGCCCCATTATGATTACTCCTGCAGTGGTATCCTAATTTGACTCCACCATCTGTTTCCTGCAAGAACCTTGACCAATACAGCTATCCTTTCTTAACCAGATCTTTAAGGACAAGCAAGCTGCCTTCACTTGGGAGTAGGTAGAGGATCAGCCAGGATTGAGGCCTAGCTTGCTGTTTGCAGAGACATGCCTGAGGGAAGGGATGGACTCTTACTGTTTATTGGTGAAGTGGAGGAGGCCCAGATTCCCATGCTCTAGCAGGACACACCTTTCATGGACTCAGATGAGAGCCACTCTGGGACTGGACAGATTTGCATGCAAATGCTCCTTCCATGGTCTGAGCCCTAAGGCCTGTGCTGGTCCCTGTTGGTGAAGAAGATTTAGACATTACCCTAGGAAAGAGCCATGTGAAGGCACATGTCCTTGCTGAATCTTCTCTCTGCTCTTCTGTCTTCATTAAGCAAGGGTGAAAATGTACATTTGTGTAGTCATTTTCCTCTTACTGGATTCTCACCTGGGCTCCCATGTACTCCCCAGTAAATCTTCAAAAAACAAACGTCATCTATATGTGGCCTTCCTCCAGAAGTTTCCTCCCCACAACAGAAGGTAAGAGAGGGTAAAGTCTCAGACTTACACAAGGCCCTGTTGTCTTCTATCCTCTTCAAAATCTTCTTGTCTCTTGTCTAGTCTCTGACAAGTTGTGAGGCAATAGCAAAACATAGAGAAGTTCTTAGAGAGGAACTGACCTGTGGGGAGGGAGGGCACCTGGGTGGCTTAGTCAGTTAAGTGTCTGACTTCTGCTCAAGTCATGATCTCACGATCAGCAGGTTCCAGACCCTCATTGGGCTCTGTGCTGACAGCTCAGAGCCTGGAGGCTGCTTCAGATTCTGTGTCTCCCTCTCTCTCTGCCCCTCACCCACTCATGCTCTGTGTCTGTCTCTCTCAAAAATGGATAAACATTAAAAAATTCTGTGTGTTTAACCCATGTTAATGAAGGTTTGTTCCAGGCCTGAACGGTTTGTTCTCACTGGAAGGGAGAAGGGTCTGGAGGGTAATATGAGTAGACGGGACCACACTACGAGAGCAGAGAGGAAGGATTTGCTTTGGCATTACATGCCTTCATCTTGCTTAAAGGACTGGATTTTGATATATTGTCCTCCTCTGATAGTATGTAGCCACCGTCCTTACAAAGGTGTGACATGTGGCCCTTACAATAGTTTCCTCCAAGGTTTCTCTCATGTTATACAGTAGTTCTTAGAGAGAAGCACATATAAACACACATACACATATACACACATGTGGCCTTTTCAAAATACTTCATCCTCTACTACATATAGGAAATCCTTGTCTTCTCAGTTCAGCAAAGAAAACATGAAAGGACCCCAAAGAATCATGTACAGAGGATCTGAGATGAGTTTGGATCTTCAAAGGCACAATGAATAGAAATAGATGAGTTTAAAAATACAGGTTTCTCATGCTCTCCCAGAAAACAGAAGAAGAAAAAAAATCCTCTCCAATTCATTTTGTAATACCTAAACCAGACAAGGACATTACAAGAGCACTAATGAGCAATAATCCTCATAAACATATATGTCAAATCTTCAAGAAAATATTATTAAATTGAAGCCAGTAATATGTAAAAATGGTAATATATCAGGGCTATCAATAAAATGATACTTATTTTGAGAGAGCGAGTGAGCAGGGGAAGGGCAGAGGGAGAGAGAGAGAGAGAATCCCAAGCTGGACAGCATGGCTCAAACTCACAAACCGTAAGATCATGACCTGAGCCAAAGTCAGACACTTAACTGATTGAACCACCCAGGTGCCCCACAAGTGATGCTTCTTAAAAGAACAACTTGTATAATTAGACATCCATATGGAGGGGGAAAAAGGAACCTCAATCTTCACCTTGCCTCATACATAAAAAAATAATTTGAAATGGACCATAACCCTGAATTTAAGAGCAAAAACTCTAAAGAACTTCATCAAAATTAAAACTTTCCTCTGAAAGACACTGTTAGGAAAAAAAGGAAAACCACAAACTAGGAGAAAACATTTTTAAAACATATGTCTGTCTGATAAAGAATGTGTATCCTAAATACAAGAGCAGTTATAAGTTAATTAAAAAAAGGTAAACCATCCAAAAAAGGGGAAAAGATTTTAATACACATTTCACCAAAATAAGACATGAATGGCAAAAAAGTGTATGAAAAGGTACTCAACCTCATTTTGTTTAGGGCAATGAAAATTAAAATTATAAGATTGACAATAGCAAGTGTACACAAGGATGTGGTACAACTAGAAATCCCACCCCTTGCTGGTTTGAACACAAATAGGGATAGCCACTTTGAAAAGCAGTTTGGTAGCTTTTTGTACAGTTAAACATCCACTCACCATACAATCAAACAATACCATGCCTACGTATTTCCCTATAAATACCTGCAGGCACATGTTTATAACAGCTTTATTCATAAAAGCCACAAATCAAATATTTATCATCTGATAAGTAGGTAAAGAAGTTTTGGTATATCTACAAATGTGAATTCCATCCACAATGGTGTTCTACTCAGCAATAAAAAGGAATCAACTATTGGGGCACCTAGGTGGCTCAGTCAGTTAGACATCTGACTTCGGCTCAGGTCATGATCTTGAGGTTCGTGGGTTTGAGTCCCGCATCCGGTGTCAGGCTCTGTGCTAAAAGCTTGGAGCCTGGAGCCTGCTTTGGATTCTTTGTCTCCCTCTCTCTCTGCCCCTCCCCTGCTCATTCTCTCTCTCTCTCTCACCCTCTCTATCAAGAATAAACATTAAAAAAAATTTTTTTAAAGAATGAACTATTGATAGTTGCAACAACATAGGTACATTCTAAAAGCATCTTGCTAAGTCAAACAAGGCAGACACAAAAGAATATGTACTATATGGGGGCGCCTGGCTGGCTCAGTTGAGCGATGGACTTCAGCTCAGGTCATGATCTCACGGTTCGTGGGTTCGAGCCTCGCATCGGGCTCTGTGCTGACAGCTAGCTCAGAGCCTGGAGCCTGTTTCAGATTCTGTATCTCCCTCTCTCTCTGACCCTCCCCTGCTCATGCTTCTCTCTCTCAGAAATAAATAAAACATTTTTTAAAAAGTTTTAAAGTTTTTATTTATTTTGAGAAAACGAGTAAGAGAGAGACAGAGAAAGAGGGAGAGAGAGAATCCCAAGCAGGCTCCATGCCGTCAGTGCAGAACCTGACCTGGGACTCGATCTCACGNCATCGGGCTCTGTGCTGACAGCTAGCTCAGAGCCTGGAGCCTGTTTCAGATTCTGTATCTCCCTCTCTCTCTGACCCTCCCCTGCTCACGCTGTCTCTCTCTCTCTCTCTCTCTCTCTCTCCCCCTCTTTCTCTCAGAAATAAATAAAACATTTTAAAAAAAATTGTTAAAAAAAGAAAAAAAAAAGAATATGTACTATATGATTCCATTTATACGATATTCGAGAAAAGGCAATACTATGTACTTGCTAGGGATTAGCGGGGTCACGAGGAAGAGAGTCACTGCAAAAGAGTAGGAGGAAAACTTTTGGGGGCAAAAGAAATATTGTGCATCTTGCATGATAGTTGCTCTGGGACTACACATATTGATCAAAACTCATCCAACTCTATACTTGAAAAGAGTAATTTTTATTATTTTTTGAGTAATTTTTATTATATATAAATTACTCCTTAATAAGCCTAACTTTTAAAAAATAGTAAAATACAGGCTTCTGCTTGTTACTCAACTAAAATTTTGCCAAATTGGCTTGTCTTACAAGTTAATGAAAACAACCTCCAGTGCCTTTCACTTTCTTCAGCCCTGTGTTGGGAGTCGAATAAAATATTTTTTTAGATCTTCTCTGTTTCTTGTTCCACTTCTGTCTCCATCTCTGGTCTAAGCTGTAGCTTATGTCTCTTTCAAAGAGAAGGAAAGATGGTGGAGTTCTGCTCTCTCACTTAGCCTGTCCTCATAGACAGGACAATGACCTGTTAAATGTCTGAGAGATCCCACCCTCCCTCATGTTCCCTTCTCTTAGAGAAACGAACCCCTGGGGTTTTACTGGTACATGTCACTGCATCAGCTCAAATCCATAGAGTGATGATTCTTTAAAGAGTGAAGGCATAATCTCACAGAGTGGGCAAACTGGCACAGAGAAAAGAAAAGGGGCTTTGGAGAATTCCAGTTTTGGGTCTCTCACCTACGAATGCTATCTCTGAGTAATGCTTCAAACCTCCTGAGCCTTGTTTTTCTTTTCTGTGAAACAGGGAAACAATATCTGCCTTACAAGGTGGCCTTAAAGATTAAGTTAGACCTATAATAATAGGTCAAGAATCTAGCACATAGAATCTCTCGACCAACAATTGTTTTTGTTGTTACTGTCATCGTTGTGATTAATTATTGCATTAGGCTTGATAAAAAAGTGTCCTAAGAATGTATGTATGGGTAGGCAAGGAAGAGGTAGAACTGGAATCAAGATGACTATTTCATTTTATTTGTAACCAAGCCCTCTTCTAGGAAGAATTTGAGGCAAGTTATAAAATATGCCCAAATAAAAGGATTAAAAATATATAATTTAAGGAGACTATGACAAAGAAATGGGCAGAAAAATACTAAGAAATGCATGCCCAAAGATCTTAATAGTTTCTATGGGTGAGCCACAACTTTGGCATTGACCTTTTTTGATAATTCACTGTAAAGAGGAAATACACTAAGCTTCAAGAGTCACACTTTCCACCAGCCACCAATAAGCTAGGTCATGAAGAGAAGTACCTATTTTCCTTACACTCAAGACATGTCGTAGAGTGGAAGCACAGTTATACAGTAGATGGTTTCTTAACCACAGCCCCCTCCCCCAATAAATTAAAAAATGAGTCTCTTATAAAATCCTTCAGTATAGGCCAAATCACAGATTCATACTTCTACAAAAAGCATGAGACTTACATGGGCTAGTATAATCCTAAGGTAAATTTTAAAAATATTTAGAAGATTGTCTGCCTGTCTTTTTAAGCCACCTCCTATAAATGCCTCTTGAAACTTTTGATAAGTGTTGAAGAGCTGCGGGCTCAAAATTGTAACATCTGACAAGAATCTGAGGGTGACTATTGTGAATTGTTAATTAAAGAAAAAAAGTAATCACTAGCTAAGAGTAAAGATCCCTTGAAAATTAAGGAGTCTACCCAAGAATGGAGAAAAGCTAGGAGAAGGGTAAAAAACACTCCTAAGAAACAGTCCTGGGGCCTGCTCTGACACACTGAAGAACAGGCAATTGAAATCCAAAGTTCTAAGCTATAGCATAAGGCCATAATGATTTTTGCCTGGAAATTTTTCAGAGCAGATGTTAGCAATCACCCACCATGGGCACTGAAAAAAATCTCAATAAAATACACATAGCATTTCTAATTTTAAGCACCGTAGGTTCTGGTCAAACACTTCAAGATGAATTAGTTGCAAATCATATTCTCAGATAGTGAAATGATTTGACCAGTGGTAGAGAATTGTTGGATATAAGCCACACGAAACACAGAGCACATCTGCCAAGGATAATGAATTTGGTTTAGAGAAGTTGATCTTTCTTTCTGGTAACATTTAGATAACAGGGTCCAAATTTTTTTAAGACTGCTTCTAATCTATGCTAGAAAAATCTCTGGAAGGAGCTGGTCTGGGTCATCTTGAGTGCTGCTCAGTCCAAGAGGGCTACCTGGAGGGGTGAGGAGACCCCAACAGAGAAGCAGACTAGGAAGCAGGGAGCTGAAAGTTAAGTAGTCAGGCAGCTTCCACCAGAACAGATATCACTAGATATCCAGCTGTCCAGTTTTGATAGATCTCCAAAAAAATCAAGTTCTATGCAAAAAGAACAATTAGCATTTGGCATCTGCCACAGCCGGAGGGTACTAATGTCTCATTGCAACTATACCCATTGAAGTGGATGCTGTTGTATGCTCCTCAGATCCTCCTTTCAGGACCAAGACATTCATTCCCCAGCTCACAGTTGAGTGTGCCCCCAGGAATTGCTCTTGGAAGAAGATTATGTCCTCTCCCTGGAGGCAGCCTGAACCAACTTCCTTTATTTATTTATTTTTTAATGTTTATTTATTTTTGAGAGTGGAGGAGGGCCAGAGAGAGACAGACAGGCAGAAGATCCAAAGCGGAGAGGTCGATGAGGGGCTCAAATCACAAACCTCAAGATCAAGACCTGAGCCAAAGTCAATGCTTAACCAACTGAGCCACCCAGGTGCCCTAGTCCACCTTCCTTTATAAGCAATACCTGGACCCTATGGTATACCTGAATATGAATACATAATATATTCATATATATGAATATTATATAATATATTTATATTCTATGTCATATATCAGAGATAAAGTTCATATACATTAGATTATAAGTATATATCTTCAAGTGAAAATTATATAACATAAGTTATATAACATAACATAAAAACAGCCATAAACCATTTTAAGGTGTACAGTACAGTGGGAATTAGTTATGATATTGTGCAATCAGCATGTCTATCTAGTTACAGAAATTTTTCATTACCCTAAAAGTAAACTCTATATCCATTAAGCAGTCATTTCCTATTCCTTCTTTCTCAGCCCTTGGTAACTACTTACTCTGCTTTCTGTCTTCACAGATATACCTAATCTGGATTTTTCCTATAAATGGTATCACATGATGTGACCTTTTGCGTCTAGTTTATTTCATAAAGCATGTTTTTGAGGTTCATCTACACTGTATCATGTATCAGTATTTCATTCCTTTTTTTTTGTCTGAATAATACTCCATTATATGGATATACCATATTTGTTTATCCATTCGTCAGTTGATGGACATTTGGGTTCCTTCTAGTTCTTGGCTACTATGAATAGTAATGCTATGAACATTTGTGCACAACTATTTGTGTGAATACCTGTTTTAATTTCTTTGGGGTATACATCTAGTAGCGGACTTGCTGGATCATTTAGTGATTCTTTGTTTAACTTTTTTGAGGAATCACACAGTGTTTTTTCACAGTGACTGCACCATTTTACATCCTAATAGCAATGAGCAAGTTTTCCATATCTTCACCAACACTAATTATTTTCTATTTTATGGTATCTCAGTGGGTTTTGATGTAAATTTTCCTACTAACAAGTGATATTGCACATATTTTCATGTAGTTTTTGGCCATCTATATATTGGGAGGGGGATGTCTATTCGTGTCCTCTGCCCATTTTAATTTTTATTTTTTTTAAATATTTTTTATGTCTTTATTTTATTTTGAGAGAGAGACAGAGAGTGAGTGGGGGAGGGTCAGAGGGAGACACAGAATCTGAAGGAGGCTCTGAGCTGTCAGCACAGAGCCCGATGTGGGGCTCGAACCCACAGACTTGAGATCATGACCTGAGCCGAAGTCAGATGATTAACCGACTGAGCCACCCAGGCGTCCCCTCCATTTTAATTTTTTAAAGTAACCTCTGTGCCCAAGGTGGGGCTTGAACTCATTTCTCCAAGACCAAGAGTCACATGTTCTACCAACTGAGCTAGCCAAATGCCCTTCCTCTGCCCATTTTTAAATTTTGTTGTTTGTCTTTTTGTTGTTGAACTATAGGAATTCTTTATATATTTGGGATACTAGGCCTTTATTAGATATATGGTTTATAAATATTTTCTCCCACTCTGTAGGTTGTCTTTTCACTCTCTTGATAGTGTCTTTTGATGAACAAAATTTTGACAAAGTCCAGTTTATCTTTTTCTTTTCTTCTTCTTCTTTTTTTTTTTTTTCCTTTTAGAGAGAGAATCTTAAGCAGGGTCCCATACTCAGCACAGAGCTTGGTGCAGGGCCCAATTCCATGAACCTGGGATCATGACCTGAGCCCATATCAAGAGTCAGATGCTCAACAGACTGAGCCACCCAGGCACCCCTACATTTTATCAATTTGTGGTGCCCCGATATTTCAGTAATTTGTTTTCATGGTGCTCTTAGACCAAAAAGAAATTAACAGTTTCATGTGTTATAAGTAGATAAGGCCAAACAACTTAAGAAGTATTTATGCTCTACCAACTTAGTGGCTGTTTGAAAAAATATTACATATATATTACATATTAAGTAAAAGAAAATATAATATTTTTATTTATTTGTAAATAACCAACAATTGCTAAATGTGTGTACCTGTTTGACACTGCACAATTTCTCAAACTCTGGATTCAGATAGGACATTGCCATCCTCATTTCCTAGTCTATTTTGTTGATGATATCAACAATAATAATAAAATGTGACCTAACATTGAAATTATAAACAATCTGGAACTAGTAGTTCATATCATATCTGATAGAGGTTGGGTATCCTTGTGTTTTCCTCAGAAGTTTAAAATACTCTGCAATAAGCTTGTGAGTTTGCTGTAGGGCTCAGGGGACCCCACTACACAGTTTGGGAACCTAGATTTGTGGAAAATTGATTTTAAAGCACAAGGCAAAAGAGACATAGTTCCACTGCAGGAAACTCCAGGAGGGAAGGCCATTTAAGAATGCTGAGGAGGCGCCTGACTGGCTCATTAGGTGGAGTGTGGGACTCTTGATCTCAGGGTCATGAGTTTGAACCCTGAGTTGGGTGTAGAGATTACTATATAAATAAATAAATAAAATTTTTTAAAAAGGCATGCAAATGCAACAGAACATAAAAAGAATTATCCACCATGATCAGTGGGATTCAAACCTGGGTTACAGGGCTGGTTCAATATTTGCAAATCAGTGTGATACATCACATTAACAAAAGAAAAGATAAAAACCATATCATATGATCCTGTCAATAGATGCAGAAAAAGCATTTGACAAAATACAACATCCCATCTTAATAAAGACCCTCAAGAAAGTTGGGATAGAAGGAACTTACTTAAACATCATAAAAGCCATTTATGAGAAGCCCTCAGCTATCATCCTCAATGGGGAAAAACTGAGAGCTTTCCCCCTGAAATCAGGAACACGACAGGGATGCCCACTCTCACCACTGTTGTTTAAAATAGTGCTGGAAATCCTAGCATCAGCCATCAGACAACAAAAGGAAATCAAAGGCATCAGAATTTGCAAAGAAGAAGTCAAACTTTCACTTTTCGCAGATGACATGATACTCCACATAGAAAAGCTGACAGACTCCACCAGAAGCCTACTAGAACTGATCCATGAATTCAACAAAGTTACAGGGTACAAAATCAATGTAAAGAAATCGGTTGCAGGGCGCCTGGGTGGCTTAGTCGGTTAAGCGTCCGACTTTCGCTTAGGTCATGATCTCGTGATTTGTGGGTTCGAGCCCCACGTCGGGCTCTGTGCTGACTGCCAGCTCAGAGCCTGGTGCCTGATTCAGAGTCTGTATCTCTCTCTCTCTCTGACCCTCCCCTGCTCACGCTGTCTCTCTCTCTCTCTCTCCTAGAAATAAAAAAAAAAAAAAAAAAAAAAAAAATCGGTTGCATTTTTATACACCAATGATGAAGCAACAGAAAGAGAAATCAAGAAACTGATACCATTCACAATTGCACAAAAAGCCATAAAATACCTACAGATAAGCCTAACCAAAGATATAAGAGATCTGTATGATGAAAACTATAGAAAATTTATGAAGGAAACTGATGAAGACACAAAGAACTGGAAAAACATTCCATGCTCATGGATTGGAAGAATAAATATTGTTAAAATGTCATTACGACCCAAAGCAATCTACACATTCAATGCAATCCCAATCAAAATTGCACCAACATACTTCTCAAAACTAGAACAAACAATCCTAAAATTTGTATGGAACCACAAAAGACCCTGAATATCCAAAGTAATATTGAAGAAGAAAACCAAAACGGGAGGCATCACCATCCCAGACTTTAGCCTCTACAACAAAGCTGTAATCAACAAGGCAGTATGGTATTGGCACAAAAACAGACACATAGACCAATGGAACAGAATTGAGAACTCAGAAGTGGACCCACAAATGTATGGCCATCTAATCTTTGACAAAGCGGGAAAGAGTATCCAATGGAAAAAAGACAGCCTCTTTAAGATGATGCTGGGAGAACCGGACAGCAACATGCAGAAGAATGAAACTTGATCTCTTTCTCACACCATACACAAAAATAAACTAAAAATGGATGAAGGACCTGAATGTGAGACAGAAAATCATCAAAACCCTAGAGGAGAAAGCAGGAAACAACCCCCTCGACCTCCACCGCAGCAACTCCTTACTTGACACATCCCCAAAGGCAAGGGAATCAAGAGCAAAAATGAACTACTGAGACCTCATCAAGATACAAAGCTTCTACACGGCAAAAGAAACAAACCAGAAAAATAATAGGCAACAAACAGAATGGGAAAAGATAGTTGCAAATGACATATCAGATAAAGGGCTAGTATCCAAAATCTATAAGGAACTCACCAAACTCCACACCTGAAAAACAAACAACCCAGTGATGAAATGGGCAGAAGACATGAACAGACACTTCTCCAAAGAGGACATCCAGATGGCCAACAGACACACGAAATGATGCTCAGCGTCCCTCATCATCAGGGAAATACAAATCAAAATCACACTGAGATACCACCTCACGCCGGTCAGAGTGGCTAAAATGAACAAATCAGGAGACTATAGACGCTGGTGAGGATGTGGAGAAACGGGCACCCTCCTACACTGTTGGTGGGAATGTAAGCTGGTGCAGCCCCTCTGGAAACAGTGTGGAGGTTCCTCAAAAAATTAACAATAGAACTCCCCTTTGACCCAGCAATAGCACTGCTAGGAATTTACTGAAGGGATACAGGAGTGCTGATGCATAGGGGCACCTGTACCCCAATGTTCATAGCAGCACTCTCAACAATAGCCAAGTCATGGAAAGAGCCTAAGTGTCCATCAAAGGACGAATGGATCAAGAAGATGTGGTTTATCTACACAATGGAATACTACATGGCAATGAGAAACAATGAAATGTGGCCATGTGTAGCAACATGGATGGACCTTGAGGGTGTTATGCTGAGTGAAACAAGTCAGGCAAAAGAGGATACCACATGTTTGCATGTATAAGTGGAGTAGGAGGAACTTAACATAGGACCATGGGGGAGAAGAAGGGGAGAAATTGTTGGAGAGAGGGAGGGAGGCAAACCACGAGAGACTCTTGAATGCTGAGAACAAACTGAGGGCTGATGGGGGTGCGGGGAGAGGGGAAGGGGGGAGATGGGCATGGAGGAGGGCACTTGTTGGGATGAGCACTGGGTGTTATATGGAAACCAACCTGACAATAACTATTTAAGAAAAAAAAAGTACGCTGAGAACTCTGACAAATGGAGTTTTACACAATCCTATGTGGAAAGATAATGGTGTTCACAAAGAACACAAAGGGAAGTTCAAAATTTTCCCTAATAAGCCCGGACTTAACAACACTATGTACAGATGATGGAAATGTCGGGGTGGGCAGGCAGGGAGGGAGACATAATATTAAGTATAAATGTAAGAGGTAGCACAGATATGCAATTGTAGGGCTAGAAAAGTTGATGACCCACGTGAGGCAAGACTAGGAAAAAGTACTAAAGACAGATAGAAGGGAATTTAAGGAATGCCTCGGTGGCTCAGTCAGTTGAGCATCTGACTTTGGCCCAGGTCACAATCTTGTGGTTTGTGAGTTCAAGCCCTGTGTCAGGCTCTGTGTGACAGCCCGGAGCCTGTTTCGGATTCTGTGTATCCTTCTGTCTCTCTGCCCCTCTCCCACTTGTGCTTTGTCTCTCTCTCTCTCTCTTTGTCTCTCAAAAATAGATAAATGTAAAAAAAAATTTTAATAGAAGGGAATATAAATTTTAGAGTAAGGAAACTGTTTTGGGGGCAAGAAAGATCAAGGCAAGAGTGAGCCAAATATTTAGGCTGTTGGCATGTAATGTTGTTGTTAAGGTCTAATGAGACCAGAGAAAAATATGGACACTGATTGCTTCTGTCTCTCTCAACAAGGCAAACAATATTCAGACTGAAACATTTCAGCTTTACAGTAGCAGGAAAGCCTGGACTAGCCAGGAGAGCCTGGATAGGCTGCAGTAACAACTCTAAAAATAATCAGTGGTTTAAATAACAAAGGCTTGGTTTTCGTACATGTAAAGTCCTTTATAGATTCAATCAGTTTGCTAGGCAGCTGCCCTTTGTACGTTGGCTCAATATTCCAGCTTACTTTGGTCTGGTGGCCCTGTGACATTAACGCATACTTCTTTCTGTGCAAGGGACAGGCTCCCCTTGAGGGGCGTGGAGAATCTCACACCCTCTTAAATGTTTCCACACAGAAGTGATCATCTTCATTTCCTCTCACATTTCATTGGCCAAAGCAAGTCACAGAATCACTTGCTTGTAAGGAATGGAAGGGGCGACCCTCCTGAGCACATGGAAGGAGAGGGCTTGGAAAGAGCAGTGAGCAACATTAACGCCTATCATAAGCTACCTCTACCTCCCTTCTCGATTCGGCTACAAACCTACAGTTACCAACACTTGGAATATTTCCTTAGGCCATAGCAATGAACAGGTACAGGAAACAATGGGTTCTGGAGCCTCTGCAGTTTGTTTACTCCTCCACCCAGTCCTCTCCAAGTCATTGTGGTCTAGGCGGGAAGAATGAAGGCTGCCCCCTATACCACACCAGGGGGAAGGACTCTTGAGTAGGGAAGGGATTCGGAGAGCTTAAAAGCAGAATGCATGGCCAGCAATGGAGAACAGGTTCTTGCAGACTACATTATTTACCATTCTCTCTTCTCTGGGGATTTAAGGGTGTTGTGCCTTGGCTAAACAATGGAAAGTGCCAGTTTGCTAGGTTTCCCAGTAGCTGCTTGACGGGTAAGCAGAAAAGCCAAATTTGTGGGCAGTCCCTTTAGAGTTATAACAAACACTAATAACCCTTTAAGATTAACCACTGGAAGATCCTTTTAGAACTATGAACTAGGGAAGAACATTTGAAGCTCTGAAAATCACTCTCCAATGCTTCATCCACTCCCTGATAAACTAGTGCCTAAAAAGCTTTGCATGGTCCCTACTGTGTCTGACTTCACACCCTGTAGGAGCCTGGACCCTGGAGTGGATTAGACTTTGAAGGAGGGGTCTTGAGTCTCCCTTTAGCAGTCACCCCGAAGGCCATTGCATATCCTCTAGGTATCCTAGAACTGGTCTCATGGAGTATTTGAGGTTACAACAGGCTACTCCCAATGCTTCAATTTCTGGCATAAATTTTGAAATATATCTCTGCTGTTCTATCAACAGCAGCAGTCCTACTCAGGTAAAAAATTCCAATGGAGGGGCACCTGGGTGGCTTAGTCGGTTAAGCGTCCGACTTTCGCTTGGGTCATGATCTCGCAGTTCGTGGGTTTGAGCCCCACGTCGGGCTCTGTGCTGACTGCCGGCTCAGAGCCTGGAGCCTGTTTCAGTCTGTGACTCCCTCTCTCTCTGACTCTCCCCTGCTCACACTGTCTCTCTCTCTCTCTCCTAGAAATAAATAAAACATTAAAAAAAATTTTTTTTTAAATTCCAATGGAACTGGAATGCTCTTGCCTTACATGGCGATTTTGACAGTGTTAAGAAAGACGCAAACTAGCGAAAGGCATGTTTCCACTCCTCTCTACGCTGTCTTTTATGTACAATCTACCAGTTAGCAGACTGGATGGATCAAAGACTGGCCCTAGTTCTGAGAAAATTCAGAGCTAAATTATACTTACTTCCCAATCAAGGTGGAAAACGTGGCTTCTCTGTTGACTCAGCTGATGAACTTCTACCCAGTGGCCCCATGGTTCTTTGGCAGCTCCCCAGTAGTTCCTGTGCTGTCAGTGCGGTGGAGGTTTGGTGCACACATTTCCTGGACGTGATACAAGAAAAGAGCCCGGGATTATTTTTATAAGTGTTTGTTCCATAAATTAGAACAGATAATCCTTCCTGCTGCCACTGTACAACTTGCTGAGAAGACGTATTTATGGAGCAGAGAACCGTTTAGAAAAAGTAGCCCCTTCTTCCAAATAAATGATGTAGGCTTAACGTCCAACAGCAAAAAACCATAAACAGGAAGAGTTGGGAGAGAATTCTAGAATAAATGGTTGAATTGAACTGAATTGTATCACAACATGTGTAGGAGCAAGAATGGAAAGAAAGAGTAGTATGTTGCAGAAAAAATGTGCCTGAGACAGCAGGCATCTGCCAGGCTCTAAGTCTCAAGCAAGCCAGCTTCTCATTTGGAGGACTTTGTATTAAATTGCTGCAGATTTCAAGCAGAGCTCTAGAGGGCAGCAAAGACGCGGTTTCCTTGATGAAGAAGGTCACATTAAAAAATACAGGGTACCTTTTTTTTTTTTTTTGGCATATAGTGCCAATTTTTTTTTTTTTTTTTTTTTTACTGATGTTTCGGTTAAAATAGAGTCTGGTTTATTATAGAAATGCAGAATTTTAGGGCTTAGAAGTCTTGTAGTGTTGTCAAGTTAGTTCAGTCTTCTGCTTTACATATAAGGAATGGCCCCGAGGGCCTAGCGATTTTAACAAGGTCATCTGGTAATAAAGCGGCATTTAAGACCCCATCCGACCCCCTCACATTCACACAAGGACATACACATTTATTCGAGGTTCTAGAAATTTTTTTCTATCCTGAAATCATCTGGGCATTATGGAGGCTTGTTCCCACACTTAACTCATGTCCTATGGGGGAATATAAGGGGGAGTGACTGGAAGTCTTAAGTCTGAAGCTGGTGGTTTTTAAATGCCCTAATTAAACTTGGACACAGAGATTTCTCTAGTGTCAGATCAATTTAAATCTCCTCAGCCAAAACTTCCAGGCTTTGGACTCTAGGTGGCAACATAGGACCTTTCTTTTGCTTTCTGGGAGCATCAGCAATCTGGAAAAACCTTTCGGGAGGAAAGCTGTTTATTGCGGTTCTTTTTGACCCTGGTGGACTGACAGCACTTTCTCGTAGCTAAACTAATGATCAGAACCTGGATGCTCACTCCGTAGAATTATTTTCACTATAATCCTCTGACAATAACTATTATTTAACAGGTCATACTCTGTTATGTCATATGTTTGGTGGGGTCATATCTACAGAGAAGTACATTTTTATTGATTTTTAAACTTAATAGCATTCGTACAGCCGCTGCCCCTCTTCTTCACTGAGCCACCCCTGCCTCCTCTCCACTCTCCCCAGCCAGCTCACAGCGTACACTTCTACCTACCCCCTCACTTTATCCTTGCTCCACCTAATATTTTAATTCAGTGACATCAGCTTTAAATGGGCATAAAGGACAATTCTGAAAGAAAATAGATTCAGAGGATGGTCTGGTTAAGTTGGGAAGGGAGAGAACGACACTTCATGCGTCTGATTTCTGGATCCACAGTATTTGTAGAGCCAGGTTTCTGAAGAAACCAGGTTTCTTTAGACCTCTGCAGAGGTCTAAAAGTCATGTGGGAAGTTCGGACCGTACTTGGGTCCTACTGGGTCACAGTCCCTGGGGGTGGGTCCTGGAATCTGTTGAGCTCCTAAAACTATGCGGTTGCAATTTTTTTTTTTTTTTTTTTTATCAGCCGGTGGTGCCATTTCAATCCCATCACAGCCTCTGGTGTTCTGGCCTGGTGTCTGATTTCTTCTTCTTCATGAATAAAGACAGCCATCCATCACCTAGTGCCTGCCTGTTCCTCCTTTTTCCCTAACAGTGACCTGACCCCATAGGACCTAAGTACACATGACCGGAAGGGTGATATGGAATGGAAAGAACTTGAACCATGATCATATCTTACCTAGTAATTTAGCCTACAAGGGCTTCGGTTTCATCAATTAACTACAATCACATCATTGAGAGTTATTAATAATTATTATCATTATTAAGTATGTCTCTTTTCCCCTACTTAAAAAATTTTAAAATATGATTTTAAATTACACGATAGACAAATATATTCTCATTACAGAAACTCAAATGATATAGATGAGGTTAAAGTCCCAACCCAAAGTCCCTGCCAAGTACGACTGTGCTGCATACTAGTTTGAAACATGCTTTGATATCAGATTTTAGGAATCTTTCCATACTAGCACATTTAAATCCATTTCATTCTTTAGAACTGCTGTAGAACACAGTCTTTTTTCCAGAACTACAGATTCTCAAGAAATTGTACATACAGCTTTACATACTGTTTTTTCATTTCCTATATATATATGAATATTTTCCCATCTTGTTTTACATTCTTCAGAAAACATGATTTTAATTATTTCACAGTTGTCCAGCATATAAATATACTAAAATTGATTTAATAATTCTGACTGTTGGATATTTAGGTTGTTTTCAATTTTTGATTATTGTTCCTTTTAAAATAATTAACTCAATGCCATATATATATACACATACATACACATATATAATAACCAAGTAATTAAGGTCTTTGTAAAGTGGGTGATGAGGTCAAGGTCAATTCGTAGTTTCTGCCCTTACTTGAGGCACAAATTGCTCTATGAGAGAGAATGGGTGTTACAGTCTAACTTCTTAAACTTTTGTTGAAACTCCACTCTCCTCAGCCAAATAACTGAAGCAAAATGAAGGTATCTTTCCAGAACTGTTTACTTTGAGCAGGTGAGCATTTTCACAATTAGAAGGGAAGTTTGCAATCAGTTTCTTTAATGGAAAAGGCACTCTTATGGAATTAATCCATGCCTGGCTCAGAGGAAGTAAGACTCTCCGAAATTGATTGGATTAAAGGGCTCCTTAAAATCAGAAATACTTGGGTACTCATCTGCTCTGCTGGGTGATTGACAGAGGTCTTCAAGCCATCATCCTTCATGGGAGGTACTTGGTGTAGAATCGTTGTGATTTCAGAGCCTCCTGGATTAGGATCAATTAAATCCATAAATAGAAATGAGTTGCCATTATTATCCCTAAAATGATACCCCAACATGTTCACCTGGCCCACTCCTGCGTCACATAGGAGTTACAAACAAACTTGCAGCACTTGGCGGGGCACAGCTAAATGCAGATGCTGGGAGTAATTGTCATGGGCAAGATGTGCTGGGTTTTAAGTGAAATATGAACTTGACTATCTTGCCCCTTTAAAAATACAACAGGAGCAGGAGACATAGCCTCTACCCTTGAAGACATCTTAATCAAATACAATTGCACTACCAACATTTAAAGCACTAAACTAGAAGGCTTTACAGGTGAAATAAAATGCAATGGTGACTAAGGGCAGTTGCAGATTTAAAACAACATTGAGAAGGAAATGAATAGCATTACTCCACAAAAGTAGTCTGGATATTCCAATTATTCAGTGTTTCTCTTAGAATTACAATGCTCTTTGACTCAGAAAAATTTAGATAATTTGAGGTTCAATTTAGGTTGTACAATTTTCATTATTTAACATCTGCTATCTTTGGGAATGTGATTAAAAGGGTGGTCCCATAGCTAAGGGGAAACTGATCTCTCTCTCTCCCTCTTTCTGTTTCTTTGTCTCTCTCTCTTTCCCTTCCCCTCTGCCCCTTGCCAGATTCATCTGGTCCAAGGAGAAAGAAAATTAGGACTCTGGATTTATACAGCACCATTCATCATATGTGGCATCTGTGATTTCTTAACGCCTTCCATGATGCTGGGAACAGGGATTGCTGTCTCCTTTTTACTGAGAGAAAGTAACGCAAGGAAGGGTGAATGAGTGGTTTACTGGCCACCCAGCAGGACTGCAGTGCAGCCAGGATTAGGACACGGGGTTTCTGAATTCCAGAGTACTCCTGTTTCCTCTTTACCACTCTTACATTTTGCACCAAATGCTTGCACGCTTGCTTTCTGGTTAAAATAATTTATTTCACTTGCTTCTAACCAGAAGCAGAATGTTACCTTTCAGCCGTCCCCTGGGTGGAACTTTGTTCTCAGGCACTCACTTCTGACTCCACAGGGGGATAAGGCCCTGGGTCTCCAGGGAATGTGTGCTGGGAGCCCAAGGGTGAAAGGTCATCCCCCCTCACCAGCTCCTGTTCTTCCTTTGGCGAGTTGTCAGGCAGCCTCTCAACCATTGATCAATCAACCCCAACCACAGCCTGACTTCCATGCGGCTATCACAAATTCTGACAAAACAAGCATCTTCCTTCCAACCCAGCTGGCCTCTCCCATCACCTCCGTGTCTTCACCATTCTGTCCCTATCTTATCTTTTTCCTTTCAACTCCTGAAGTCTTGAAGCTTTATTGACTCTAACCTCGGGAATTAGTCACCACCCTCTGCTGATCTGGAGAAGTTTCTATGAATTCTCACTCACCACCTCAGCCAGTGCAGTCAGATCACCTATAAATGTAGGAGTTTGTGCATATGAGATAAACAGTGGATGAATCAATAGATAAACACCAGAGGCTTTGTTAGAGCTGGGAAGGAATGTGGAGCTCATCTGATTCAACCATTTCATTTTTACAAATGAACAGACTTCTTTTTTCCCCCATGCAACCATCCAGCTTAAACTTACTATAACTTTTATTCTATATTTGTCTAATTCAATTCATTTTTTAACGTTAGAGATAATGGTATATATTTTAAATTTAAGAATGTACCTATTATCTCTCAGGTTTACCCATTTTTGATAATAATGTATTACATCCCATACAGTATTTTAAAAATTTAAATTTTTTCCTAAATATCAAGGTAATACATGCTTAATATGTAAAATTCAGGAAGTAATCTATTAAGAAAAAATTATTACTCAATTCCACCTGTCAGACCTAGTTATTGTTAATGTTTTAATATGTTTCCTTCTAGTTTTACGTTACTGAGATCATGCTGTTTATAGAGTTTTATATTCTAGAGTGTTCGTTTGCTTAAAATATCATAAGCCTTTTCTGTGTCATTACAAATCCTTTGTATACATGATATAAATAGCTACATATAATCCCATCATTTTATGGTAACACAATCATCTTAACCATGCCCCTAACTCTGGGCCTCTAGGTTACTTTTAACTTTACCATAACTTAAGGTAATGCTTCAATAATACTTACACATAAATATTTCTATATATTTCTGATCTTGGGAAAAAATCCTGGAAGTAAATAAGTTAAAAGCTATGTATATTTTTAAGGTTTTGAGACATTTTGCCCAATTGCTATCTAGGTAGATGGTGTCAACTGATACACCTGCCAACAGGTTTAAGAGTACCTTTTAAAATTGCTTCTCGGCCTTTTGGCTAAGATCAAGTGCAAAGTACCTTTTAAGTATTTTTTTCCAAAAATAGTATCCCATTTAAATCATTAATTCAGGTTTGACTGCCCCATGGTTTAGCTGCTGCCCAACACCAGTTCCAAATCAAAATTGCAAACCAGACTCCCAGCCCCTCTGTAATTGTGTTCCCTAAGATTGTTCACGCTCTGTTTGGGCCAGCCCCGTCTCCATGATTGCACTGCAAAGCAAAGTTAGCAGCTCTTTTTTATTTGCTTCCTGACCATGTATATTTTACTGTGCTAAATGTAGTTGAAAGCGACAGAGAGTGGACCATGTAATAGAAGCCAGAGGCACAAGAATTTCTAGCCTCAAACTGGTCTCAGTATAGACCAGAAGATAGTCTCCAAAGTCTGGAGGAAGGACAGAGTGATTGCTGCTGCTGTACTGGAGTCTGCACAAGGTCTGTGGACACCCACACCAGGCACACGGACAGCAGCCCCTCAAGGCACAGGCAGTTTTTAAGGAGAAACAACACTCAACCTGTTATCTTCAGGGATGGAGAGTGTGCCAGATAGAAGACCCGAGATGACAACAGTCTATGTGGAGGGAAGTACTGAAGCAAACTTGCACGCTGTAGAGGTCAGCTTCCGGCTCTAGGCCCTTTAGAGACTTGTCATCTTAGGATAGTTACTTACCTTCTCTGTAGTTTAGATTCCTCATCTATAAAAATACTACTAAAATAAGGACCATGAGGAATAATGGAGAAAACTCAGACAAAGTGCTTAGAAAATATCTTGGTACATTGTAAGAGCTCCAAAGATGTCAGATAGCATCATCATCGTCATCATCATCATTGTAGTCATCATCACTGCTGGAGCAATGAGCTCCTACGAGGAAGTGGTGGCAGATGCGGGATTGGCAGGAGAAGGGTCAGTGAACAAAGGCCTTCTATAACATTCTGAGGAAGCTATACCTTACCCTGATATCCATCATTCCCTGTGAGATGTTTGCAGTTTGGGAGTTAACTGTCTCCAGGCAGGAGGCTGAACCCATAATCTCCTCGGATTCCTTCCAGCTCTGCGACAGGATTCCCACCTAAGAGCAAACAAACTCAGTTTTGATCCTGAGCACACAGTCTAACAGAACACAACTCCCTCCATTTAGTTTTGTGCCAATAGCCAAAGGAAGGTATCTTCTCTGCATTCTGGGATTTGTCATGGTTAACAGCCTCCCAGTGGGAATAATTCTTTGAATAATATCAAACTATTTAGTTAGAGAATAAATTCCTGGGAGTGGGGGAAGTATATAAAAGGACTCCCAGCCAAAAGAAAAAGATCTTGGGAATTATCACCTCTTGTGGGGCTTGATTTTACTAGATGGGAATGTGAAACAGGATTGACTGATGTTGTCCAGTGAATGGAGATTCTCTGCTCCCTTTCCCTCTTTTCTCTTGTAGCTTAAAACACTGCCGCAAGGAGGGCAGCTGGACCACAGCAGCCCTTGCCTCCCACATTGGGTTCACTTCTTTTCCTTTCTTTTTTTTTTAATTTTTAAGCTTATTTATTTATTTTGAGAGAGAGAGAGAGCACGCAAGCAGGGGAGGGGCAGAGAGAGAGGTATAGAGAGACTCCTAAGTGGGCTTCGTGCTGGAGCCCGACTCAGGGCTCATCTCATGAGCTGTGAGATCATGACCTGAGCCAAAATCCAGAGTCAGAGGCTTAACCAATTGAGCCACCCAGGCGCCCCAGGTTGGGTTCATTTCTGACTAATTGGTTGGTAAGTGAGGTACTGCTCATGTCTCCTCACTCCTGTCTCTCTGTCTCAATCTGCCTGTTCCCAGCTTCACACAACCCAGCTCCGTTCAGCTTCTATGAAGGCAAATATGCCCCTAGAGCTGCATTGTTTTCTCCTTGGACAGACAGGCTGGAAGAAAGAAAATAACTATCCCTCTGAGTGTGTACCAGTTGTCCTGGCATAAATGTTATAGTGCCTCTTTTCCCTCTCCAACGTGTCCTGTATGGAGAGCGAGTTATATGCAAACTCTATGGTCACATAGAGTATTAAACATTTATCTTATCAAGGCCAGGGACTGGGTCACTTTTTTATTATGAAATGTCCAGCACAGTGCCACCAAGTCTCCCATACTCTCTGTAGTGTAACCTTGGAGAACAGTCCTGGCCCCATAAAGGTTCTGGGACTTGAACATCAGTTTTTACCTGTAAAGGGGAGATAATAATACTTACGTTCTAGAACTGCAAACAGAATGAAGGGACTACTGATGTTACGTTCTGGGAAGTGCAAAACATTATATAAATGTCGTGTTCCAGAACTTAACATGGCAATTGTCACATGGTAAGCATTCCATAGATGCTTGTTGGCTGAATGCATAGAGGAATAAACTAGTAATGATGAATTAACAACCTTTAGTGGGGAAATGATTGATTCTCCTAAAATTGGAATGCAATACTTAGCAACCAAAACTGATCTGAAATTTTACCCTACAGCCAATCTATAGATAAGATGGCAAAATGAACTTCTCCCATAGCCTTGCTGTGAGGACTAGAAAGAAAGTAAGTAATTGAGAAATATTAGGGCAAGTGGCAAATGAAGCTGAAACACAACTAACAGTGGCACAAGGAGGCAGGTCCCTATAAGTTGGCCCTTACTGTCACTTGAGGGCCGGCAGGTGACGAGAGGGGAAGGACACACCCTACCTGTTTTTCTGGTAACACTCATAACCTGTAGACAGTACTGACCCAGGATGGTGATTCAAGTTGGAATTCTTGATTCTTGTTTAACTCGAGAGCATAACAAGGGAAGTGCATTGCCTATACCAGTGCGGAAACTCCACTGTCTGGTGCTCTTTTATGACCTGACTGGTCCCTCACTAATAGGCACCATAAAATGCTAATTCGTCTTCTTTTCTGATTGGAAAGGGAAAGTTTGATCAGAAAACAAAGCATTGAACTGAATTTCTTTTCAGCCTGGGTGTTAGAATGTATGATTCTGGAATCACAGAAGTCTGACTTCCACATCAGATTTCATTTTTCATGGTTAGAGCTAACAAAAAGGAGATCCTGACAAAGAGGCAGGAATCTCAACTAAATAGCACTAAATACCTATTCTGCGTATTTCTCCTAACACTGGAACTGGCCCTGGCCCAGTTATTTGGCATTTTGTGGCATTTGAGCCCCCACAGAAACGATAAAGGCTGTGGGATTTTTATTGATAGGATTGTTGGATGTATACAAAACCTTTTCCTTTAGAAGCATATTTTTTAACTTTGAAAAATCAGCGTATCAATAACTGTGTTTCCCATTTATTTGTGCTTATCAGCGCCGTCCTCTCTGAATGTCAACAACTGGAGATTGGATGAGGTCTCAGAGCCCTTTGGCACTGCTGGTACCACAAGGAGAGCAAGAGAAGGCCCTGACCCTTTCCTCCACAAGCTTGCTCTCTAACTGGGCTCACAGGACATATACATGAGAAAATAGGTAGTGACATGAAGCGGAAATGGCAACCATTCCACTGCTCTGAGAGCCTGAGTGAGAGGTAGAGACATGACATGATAGAGAAGCAAAACCCTCCCCAAACAAGTTGAGACCAGATGCAGTACTTTGGGGCCATGATGGTTACGCCTTTGGGTATGGGCTTTCAGTAGTTCTTTCCTGCTTGATAAATATCATTAGACACCCCCGGTTGTGGGACAGGCCCCTAGCCTGCCTCTTCATCTCAGTCCTGACGAGCTCATTCGTATTTTCAGTCCTGCTCACATAAGTCTGTAAGCAACTCCTGTACCTGTGCTAGGGTTCTAAGGGTTCGTTCCCTCACAGCGGGATCACTGTGGTACCGATTTCTCCTGCCTTGATTTTGTCAAGGGGCCCATTGATAGGATCTTTTAGGAGATGATCTATTCTTCCTCCTCCTGATCAGTTGAGATTTCCAAGTTCTTACCCCAGCCACGTGGGCAAAGCACCGCCCTAAGAACTAGAAGTTACTTAGGAGAAGTGTTGCAACATGACAAAGCCAGCAGAGCTGAGGCAGCACAGAAGGCACTCCTAGACAGGTGTGCAAGTATGAGACACTGCCAAGGAAGTCACGGCATGCAGCCAAGCACACTGCGTGACCCTCCAAAGATAGACGGCAAAGATATAACCTTAGAGGCAGGAAAATTTGGATGCAAATCCTGGCTATGCCATTTAATAAAATGGGAATGTCATAAAATATAATTCCCAAAGTTATGAGGTCTGAATGAATTACCTTTTATAAAGTGTTTAGCCCTATGGTTGGCATATTGTAGCTTCTTTTCTGGAAATGTGGGAAGAATTGCATAAAGGACACATTGACCCCTCAACTCAATGAAAAGCTGCAGAGAGAGATTTAATCCACCCAGGGAGACTCATCCACAATTAGTCACACAGTAAAAGCAATGAGGCCCTTGAAGAGAAGCATTAATATTGAGGAAAGGTCATGAACTTTTGCTGGTCAAAAATAGTGGAAACATTATTAACCAGCTCGTTTCACTAAGAGAGAGTTCCCATCACATTGCTTTTCACATAATGGAAACTGAATAAGTGTTTCTTGAATATACTGTATAATAATATTATATATTAAATATCACATATGAATCGAAATTATAAAATTAATAAATTAAATAAATAAAAATAATTTAATTATTTTTAAAATAATATCATATTCTGTCTATAAGGTCAAAACCATGCAAAATACAAATTACTCTTGGGGGAAGCATAATTCAGATGTTTCAGGATGCTTTTGTGCTCCGAGACATTACTTTGCATATTAGTTCTCACTGAGTGTAATAGGTGGAATTGTGTCCTCCCAAAAGATAGGTTTTAACCTTGGGTACTTGTGAATGTGCCATTTGGAAATAGGGTCATTGCAGATGGAACTGGTTAAGATGAAGTCATATGGGAGTAGGATGAATGGGACCTAAATCCAATAACTAGTGTCCTTCTAAGAAGAAAAAAAGATGCACAGAAAACACACACACCGGGGAGCAGTCCATGTGATGACAGAGACAGAGGCTGAGATGTCGCGGCTGCAAGCCAGGGACACCAGGATTACTGGCCACCACCAGGAATTGCTAGGAAGAGACAAGGAAGATCCTTCCCTAGAGCCTTCAGAGAGAGCGTAGCCCTGCTGACATCTTGATTTCAGGACTGTAGCCTCCGGATCTTTGAGAAAATACACTTCTATTGTTGTAAGCCACCAAGGTTCTGGTGATGGCTTACAGCAGCTCTAGAAAATGAATACATCAGGATATACCTGGGTGGAAGTTTTAGTGCCCACATTTTATGTTCTCACAAAAGCAGAAGTTAGATTTTAATAGGAGAGATGTTCCTTAGTACACTTAGCATATTCATGCAATAATCCTATACATTAAAAAATAATGATATGTTATTGAAAAATTATGTATATATCAAATTGTAGCACCTAAAATCATATGCGAACTACCCTAAAAGGATTTACCATTAAACATTCATGTGCAGTGAAAACAGTGGTGAGGCAATTCATCATCTCTACAGAGCAAATTTTCAGGAGTAAAAGTAGCAGAGTAGTGTGACTTCTTTTGTTACTTCTAAGACAGCCATGTTCACTTTAAAACTTTTGCTCTTTTCTTATTAAATTAGCAATGATCTGGACCTGCTAAAATTAACAAAGTTAAGTACCATTCTGAACAAAACGCTGTTTTTCCCTGTAAGATAAAAACTTAGCATAAAACTCTAAGCGTGAGAAAGTTCAGGTTACCTTGTATTTACAGTCTTTATCAAGCAAATAATATTCATATTTTGAATTATGCAAATAAGCATTTACATGATAAATTGTAATTGCTCTCAGACAGCTGTTTATAATTGGGTAAATGAGACACACTTTTAAATTGTCTAAATACATACTTACCCATGTTTACATATTTATACACTAGACTGTAACTGTTCTGAATCAGCTGTTAGCAACTATTGTGTCTTATACAGACCAAGGGAAGAGAACTTTTCCTAAAAACACCAAAATCCCTTTTCACTTGCTAGAATGACCAAATCGTTGGCAATCCTTCTCATCTTCTCAAATAAGGGGTGACCTCTCTCAATACACCCCTTGCCCATGGTATTCCACACTGCTTCAAACAGGAAATGATTTTATATCACTTTGGTTGGGTGGGGAATTAATCCTGATTCATATTCTCATCTGATTAGATACCCCTGTGACAAAGAACTATGTTCCTTCTAATAGAATGGTTTTATACTTTAAAGGTCCAATTGTCTTATATTTATCAGTGTATTCTTTTTAAAAATTATGTATTTAAATTTGTATTGGTTTCAGGAGTAGAACCCAGCGATTCATCTCTAACATATAACACCCGGTGTTCATCCCAACCAGTGCCCTTCTTAATGCCTGTCACCCATTTAGCCCAGCCACCCACTCCGTCCCCTGTAGCAACCCTCCATTTCTTCTCTTACGAGTCTCTTATGGTTTGCCCCCCTCTCTGATTTTATTTTTCCATCTCTTGCCCTAATGTTCATCTGTTTTGTTTCTTAAATTCCACATATGAGTGAAATAATGATATTTGTCTTTCTCTGACTGACTGCCTTCACTTAGCATAATACTCTCTAGTTCCATCCTTTCAGCAATGGATTCTTAGGTCAATCAGAAAATATCAACAGGTATTTTCTTTTAAAAATACAGGAAAAATACAGAGCACCAGCGCCTGTCCTGAAGAAGCACCTAGAATAGCATGTCTGAAATGTTCAGAAAGCAATTAAAAGGAAAAGCAGATGGTGTTGACTATAAGAGCTAAGGGAACTTAGAAAACAAAAGAAGGGGCAGGATGCAGGGTCTTGGGCAAGGTGGCCTGGGTTTTGAGGACTCTGGGAATAGCCCACTTCTCTCTGTAGAGTGAGGACTGTCAGGCTGCTGTGAGGCAGGCCTGAATGAGCAACAGAGGGCCTGTGGAATTGAATACACAACCCTCTTCCCACCAAATTCACATGCACCCTCCTCCCCTCCCCCATACCGTCCCTCAGAAATACAAGAGCCTGATGTGAGTGACACAGCCTTACGGTAACCATTCCCTCCTCTCCATTTTTCCCAGCAGGCAAGGAATCCTCCTCTGATCCCCACCTTAAAAAAGTATCTTCACGCATTTCCCTTTGCTTTCTTAGAGCAGTCAATATTTGCCTTGTTCTGCTTTCCTCTAGGCGAATGCTTTTGTTTCTAATTCATCTCATTCTGTTCTTATATGGTGTTTTATATGTGCCAGAGAGAACTTTTACAAGGTGCTCTGGTTGAATTGAAAGGATTCAAATGCTACTTCAGGGATTCACACACTGGGAAGAATGAATCCGAAAGCATAGCAACTGGGGAAAACACCTTGAGGCGGCTATCAAGACACCAAGAAATGAAAACATTAGGGCTTGGGAGGCTGAGCCTCTATCCTTCCATTAAGCGCAGTGAGAGCCTTGGCACTTCGAGCAGAGATTCAGAGATTTAGAGACGTAACAGCAAGTAGGCCTGAGACCAAAGCTCTGAAACTGGAGGGTCTGGGTAATGCGGCTGAGTTTAAGGAAATCTCTTCTGTAGGCAACTTCTTCCTAACTGTGTTCGGATAAGAAAGGCTCCTTCAGGGACTAGTACTGCAGGGCACCGGGAAGTAGAAAGCAGCCTAGATTAGGAAAATCTGGTCTTGAAGCCAAACTGTGAGATGCTGGGCAAGTCACCCAAACTCTTTCTGTGCCTCAGTTTCTTCTGTGAATTGGATGAAGTTCAACTCGGCTCTGTGACTGACGACTCTAAACTTATTATAGTATAGCTCTCAGCTGGTGTGTGAATATAAAACTCAGCCTCTCCATCTCCCCAGGATCATTATCATAGCAACAATTGCCATGATAAACATCTATTAACTGTGGGCAAGCACCATGCCAAGCACTTTCCATAAAATATCTCAATGATCCTCACAATATCCATATGAATGATTATTTCTATTTTATAGGTGAGGAAACTGTGGCTCCAATAAATTATAAAAGTTGACCCAGGTCACCCAGGTTATTCAGACAGCCAGACTCTGAACCCAGATCTTGTTCCATGTGTCTGTTCCCTAAATCTGGTGCATGTTGGATAGAAAAACCAGGTGCTCCTTCTGGACTCTGCCTTATGCTTAATTAGGTCAGCCTCAGTGCTAGCTGTGTGCTTGTTGCTCATGAGTTACTCATATATTTATGGATTACAATGTTCTCAAAAATTTTTCCCCTTGAGGGACTTGCATGCCACTGATAATGAGGCTGGGAGGGTGGGCGGCCTTGTGGTGGTGGGTGGAGGGTGTTTATATTTGTGTAAGTCAGTTGACTCTAGTTAGTATGTATTCATTATCTTTGACAGCCTTCTAAATCTACTAGGCATATGACTACTGGCCACAGAAGCCAGAGTGCAGACCTCCCTCCAAGTGGGTTCTATTTGGAGGAAGAAAATTGGCTGTGGATACAAATGTGGCATGGAATAAGAATAAGACAATCGCCCACCACCTTAGCTCCCTCCTGAGCAGGACTCTGGGTGGCTGGCCTGTCCCCACCCCTTCTCTGGCTTCAGGTCTCTGTCTGTCTCCAGAATTGACTCAGATCACCTTGGGTGGTCGCTCCCATGGCCATTATGCACGTGCAGCTTTCTGCCTATTGACATTAGGGGATGTGCCCCCACCTTCCCTTTGTTTCATCCTCCATTTAAGACACATTTGTTCTCACTGGCTTTTAACTGGTTTTCAATCTAT
The DNA here is from genome assembly GCF_003009895.1 of Hyaena hyaena. Taxonomy (NCBI): domain Eukaryota; kingdom Metazoa; phylum Chordata; class Mammalia; order Carnivora; family Hyaenidae; genus Hyaena; species Hyaena hyaena. The sequence continues at coordinate 842,231 of NW_024081175.1, forward strand.
GTTCATTGCCAGGGTGAGTTATCTTCTTTAAAAAATGCAACTTACAACGGGTTTTTTATGCTGTCCAATTAGCATTGTTAAGCTGTTTGGAAACAAATACAACTTAGAGCAGATGAAATCACAGTCTGCTATTCAATGAGATGCTGCTAAAAAGCCAATCACAAGAGGATTCCTAGAAATTAGGCTCAGTTCCCAACAAGGACTTTTAAAATGCTGTAGGCCTTCAAATCTTGATTGGTATCTGAACAAAACCACCCCTTCTCCTCTACAATTCCTGATGTGCTGCTCCAGAGGTGATCAAGCCAGCTCTCTGCCTCGGGCCTTCCTTTTACCAACTTCCAGCTGGTAAACGATAGCTGGATAGAGATGGGTGATCACCAAGCCGAAATAACTTCTCTTACCTTCCTCCTCCCTTCACCCAATCTATTTGACCTCCACTCAGTGGGACACCTTGGATTCACTTAAACACACTAGCAGGTTTTCTCCCCTCTCCTGCTTACCCCTTGGGGATGCTCCTTTCAGGAGTTAGCTGATGGAAGAATCAAGATCCTACCAGGATTTGAATAATAGAGTATCTCTAGGATTTGATCTTCCTAGGATTTGAATAATAGAAAATCTCAACAATGGAAAACTGAGTGTGCATCGTGAAAAGAGATTCTCTTATACTTTTTCCTAACTGTTCTATAAAAGAAATTATTAAGATGATAATTCATGAAAATTGGGTGGTTGTCATTTTTGTTACAGAGGAAACTAAAAGGCTAAATTTACTAGAGATGACTGCTAATTACATTGTCTAACCCCCTGCATTCTGACATCTGAGCTTTCACAAGGTTCATCATTTAATATGTAAGAAATTGAATGTCTAATGTTAGACACACGTATTATTTCTTTGATTTTTCCCCCTTGAAATTCATTTTACAGCCCAGTCCTTTTGCTTAAGGGGAAAAGGTGGGGGTTTTCTTTCTTTTTTCTTAAGTAGTCAAGACCAAAGAAGTAACTAAAATCCAATGTGTAGCCATCCATTTCTTTTCTCATGCTACCAACCATCCAAACATACACTTAATCCCAATGCCTAAGAAAAGAACTAAGTTTCAATTATATATCCAAAAAGGGTGCATACCATCCATAACCATCCCGAAATATATCAATCTAGTTTTTACAAACTGTCTTGATTTGAGGAGCTAGTAATGAAAATGAGCAATGGACACATGCTGTGTCAGACACAGTCTTTACAGTTGGTTCATGCGGACCATGGACAGAAGAAGGCTGAAAACAGACTTGGAAACTGCAGGGGAGTGAGCTGGGACTGGCTATAAATTAAATGAGAACTTGAAAAGTAGGTGGGATAAAAGAAAAATACAATGCAAGTTTTGTGAAGCACTCTCTTAAATTTCATCAGGTTCCTGTTACTAAGCAAAATGTTATATTTTAAGGACAAGCGAACAACAGTTTAAGATAGGTCTTATTAAAAACAAAAGAAACTTACGTGGCAGGAGAAATTTTTTCCTGTCACTTAGTTAAAGGCTATAACCAATTTAAAAATACAAACATATATTAAAGACGAATCTCTCATCTTGGGGCTACTCAAACTATCATTTAAGAAATCACCTAAAAAAAAAAAAAACAGCTTTATCATACATAACAGTGTTAAATACACAGCATGCATATGTTAGTATCAGAATTTACTTAGATAAAGTCATTTCTTAGTTGTTTCCCAACTTGGGTAAGTCCAGTTTATGGGTTTTAAGACTCAGAGCAAGGCAAGTAGAAAAATAAGTTTCTCAAGAAATTCTTAACACCCTTCTTCATACACTGTTGTTGAGATAAAAGTAAACTTAAAATGCCTAGTGTTGAGCTTTGTCATTTGTATATTTGTCTGATGGCTCCAGAGGTAGTTTCCATGGTAAGCTCCCTGTGCACAAGAAGCAGGGTGAGTGGAATGTCTCCTTCCAATGAAGAACTTTTCACTGACAGTGATAAAGGCCAAGAACCTCCTTCACACAAATGATTGAAAAACAGAACACGAAGGACATTTTTATTTTGTTTTGTTTCCTTTGTGTGGTATGTGACTTCAGTGCAAATACCCATTTAATCAAGAATACAAAGACAGCCACCTTTGCTGGCTAAGGGATTTCCAGAGACTGCAGTAACCGTATAGCTCTTTTAGTGTGTGTGTGTGTGTGTGTGTGTGTGTGCGTGTAAATTCCTGCAGGTTGTCATCTCATGCTCTTGTTTCCTCTTGGGATAAAGAGTTTTTCTGAAGAAACATTTAGAAGTGAACTAAATAGAATCTAGAAAAACTTGAACGCTTTAGAAGGTGAAGTTTACTTACTTTTTATCTTCTTAATTTTCTTATTGAGATATGATTGATATATAACATTGTATTCGTTTTTAGGCATACAACATAATGGTTTGATAACCGTATATATTACAAAATGATCATCAGAATCAGTTTAGTTAATGTCCATCACCACACAAAGGTACAGACTTTTTTCTTGTAATGGGAACTTTTAAGATCTACTCTCTTAGCATATTATACTATATGTTAACTAACTAGAATTCAAATAAAAAATTGAAACAAAAAAGTCTGCTCCCTTAGCAACAGTTAAGTTTATCATACGATATTGTTCATGATAGTCACCATGCTGTGCATTACTTGCCTGGGACTTATTTATCTTATAACTGGAAGCTATTGTAATTAATTTTTAGAAATACAAATACTTGGAGGAAGCATAGAGAAGCCACTGTTGACTGGAAATTTCTGGTTTATGCATTTTTTTTCTGAGTCGATGAGATAAAATTGAACCTGTCACTCTAAGACAGGCTCTCTTTCTCTTTCACCTCTTACTCACTATTTTCTAATACCTTCTATTACAATAGACTTTCTTTCTCCTTTTTACATCCTCTTCATTCCCCCACCAATTTCTTCTATTCTGGGGATATCACCATCTACCTGCCGTTAAGTCTCTCCTTAAGCTTTGCTTCCCCTAGGTAATCCATCCTGACTCAGGATGCAACAACAAATGTGAGTGTACATTGCAATGTTCTCAAACGTATAAAATGTAAAGTAATATTTTATTACTACTGCTGTCATCATCACTCTAAGAAAATGGAATATTTGATTCTTTAGACCTATCAGACTGTGGTCCTTGTCTTCAACAGATATTAACAAATACTTCTCAAGACTAATAACTGGTTTAGTGTTTAAGTTGCTGTCAATAAGAAATAATATCTCACTTTAATAATATAACCCTTTTAAAATCCCAAACTTAATCTCAAAGTAAAGGTACATAGAAAAAGAGGCCTCGTTATAATGGTTGGGTAATTTAAGAAAAAATAACTAATTTGAAATGAAGTGTTAGTGGTTATAAGCATATACTTCAGGCAGGCCTATGTGAGGTACTGGGGTCAGTCTACCCTGTCAGTGTTTGTATGTGACACTAAATGTGACTCAGGGCCTGGACCTTTATCGTGTAAACATCAGTAAGGATGCTATGTTATATAAACTATATATCAGTTAAGCAAAGGAGTCTAAAGTGGCATCTTTAAAAAAATATTAGACAAAGATGAGAAGTTCAGCTCTGAACAAATTGGATGTGTCACCCTCCCCAAGGTGTGTAATTATTTCTACTCTGACAACTTACATTCCATGCTATCACAGCTACCCTAGTTATACCATTGTAAGGTATAGGAAAGACCAGAAGTACCTAAGAAACTAGTTTAAATTTTAAGTTACTTGCTGGCTCTTTAGGAAATGGAAAACTATATATTTAATTAAATATCTTTACTTTTTAATTCGCTGAACCATGTAATTTCCTATATTTTTTTCATTTTATACCTAAACAACTAGCTAAACATAGTAGGAGAGAAAAACTTTTCTCCTAGAGATCAACAACAACAAAAAGTAGGTATTAAGTCAATATTTTAAGGAATTTAAGATGGGATCTTTCAAATCTTGTCATTCAGCATTAAGCAATAAAATCTGAAGCCCATTTCAAAGATGTACTAAATCCCCAGTCTGAAAGTAATTGCTGTTCCTTGTCCTATATGTACATCATCAATACAAGGAAGAATGAGCTGCAGTGAGGCCTGGACCACCGCCTAGCAATTGATTATTAGCCATTAAAAGGGAAATGTTTACTTATTCATGGCAACCAGTTTTCAGAAGGAAAGGCAAAGGCCTCTGATTTTAAATGCTGCTTTTTCTTTCTATCCTAAGTCTGATCAAGATCATTCACTTCTTCTTGGAGGTATCAAAAGCCCATTTTTATTTCTCCTTAAACTCCTGCTAGTTTTTAACCACAATACTGATAAAAAGGGGAGAGCAGTTGCTATGAGGCAAAGAAAAATGTCCTGGCAGTTGAGGGCCCTCCATCTATCAAGGGGAATTTGCAATGTTGCCTCTCTTCAGTACTGTATAGATTTGCAGGATTTTGTGAAACACTTAACCAAAATGGAAGGATTTAAAAACGGAATGCAAGATATAAATGTAATCATTTTTTTTAAATCAAGATACTTTAGTTTTATTTCACAATTTTCTAGTCTTATATTCTTAAGCACGTAGCAGTGATGATCATCTTGGATAATACTTTTGAAAGGGCGATTAGTGCAGACTGCTTAAATATATTCACTGTAGCACAGATGCCTAACGATTAAAAACTCTTACTAGGATTGAGATGTGCTACAACCAGTTACAGGGAAACAAATACTTATCTAATTAAATAATAATATTCACAAGCTATGTTGAGTTGCAAAATAAGTTCAAATGTCCAGAACACCAAACAATATTTTAAAATCTAGAAAGGATATGCAGTTAGATGTTTACTTGTGATACTAGGAATCTCTTATGAATTGAAGGCAATTTATGTAAAGATTTCTAGTATGTGTAAAACTTAAGATGTTGCCTAGTTTTTCTAACTGACCCAATATGAAAATAATTTTCTCCTCCCGTGCCTTTGAGTTCATCTGATATGAAGAGGCAATAAAGAAAGTGCCTTTCACTAATAATTCTGGCTGTTTACCTCCTTTCCTCCATTACTTCAGAAGGCACAGTTTACATGGAGCAACCTCCTGGAGTCCCCAGGCTCTGGCTGTTGGAGATAATTTAGATAAAGTCCCAGAGCCCATTTGAGAGGGAGACTGGAGTAGGCTGCAGAGGCACTTACGCAGGAGGGAGGAAACCACAATGACACAGGGAAGTTGCAGCGCTTTCTAGAACCAGGAGGTAGAGAGTTTTCCTAGGATATTCAGAACACAGACTGGGACCCAGGAACACTGTTGCCAGGTCAGGGAAGGTAAGGTTAGAAGTAATATTTGGAGCTAATCCCAGAGCTAGATCCTTCTCAGAGCACTACTGCCAGTTGGGGGGGGGGGGGGGCGGGCGGGCAGTATCTTCTCTTTGGGAGCCAAATACTAAGAGTAAAAGCAAATATTTGATGCTGAAGAGCTCTTAAGAATTGAAGAGTGCCATTTACTTATTTCTACGAGTCACTGTGGGCTTAGGATGTTAAATAGATTAAAAGGCTAAGAGAGGTCAGTCACTCCAGGAAAGACTCTTCTTTTGCATCTCCTGACTTGGTTTTCTTTCCAAAATTGTTACCTACCTCATCCTCACTCTTGCTGGAGGGTCCTTTGGAAATTTGGAAGACGGCACATCCTCTCCTAGAACATTCTGGAGAACGCGGCATCACAGTCCAGAACTGGAGGGAAGGGAGAGACCCAAGTTGCCGATTAATACAACAATGATGGGTTTAGAAAAATTTCAGAGGTGTGTAATAACAAAACCGGTAGAGTTCTTAAAGTTACCATATCTATTCTCTTCTGTTTCAGAAGGGGGCGGGGAACAGGTTCAGAGTGATGAGGCGATTAGAGCTAGTTAGGGTTAGAGCTAGTTAGGGGCTGGGCTGGGCTGCCAACTGACCCTCAGGCTACAGCTCCTCCCTGACACAGCTACTAAGACCCCAGAATGAGTGTATCCGAATGCTTTCCAAGGACAGTCTGTCAGTGCCCTCCTTCCACCTGTCTCAGGAAATGGGCTAGCAGAGGTTGCCAGGCATCAGGCTCCGCCTGGAGAGAAGCCAGGAAGCCCTAGGCCAGTCTGTGACCTGCTCAATCTCTGGGACGCTGGAGCTTAGGTGCTGGGGAGCGGTGAGCACCGAGTTTCCGGCTTCTGCCGCCCCCTGTCTACTCCTGGCTCCCTCTGCCGCCCATCTCAAAGAGGATGGCCAAGTCATTTCAATTTAATCTTATTTAAAAAGACATAACTAATAAATCTATTGCCGGGGCGGCAGAGAGACGGCCAGCAGAGTCGATCGTGCTCCCGATCCCATTGAACCCCTTTGAAAACCATGACAACACAGGACAAGCTCCGATTTATCCGGGCGTGCTAAAGAGCTTTGTGAGCAGGCGTCAATCATGCATTATTTCGGACTGAACAAATGCAAAATCTTGACTGGAACAAATGCTTCCAACAGGTCCGGGGCGTCGAGCTCCATTTCCCCTTTGTCCGAGGCCTAGCAGTTGGCCTGTATTGGGGTTGCCTCTGCCCGACCACCCAGCGCGCTGCGCAGCCCGGGGCGTCTTGGGCACGCTTGACGGGGACGCTGATGGGGAGGGTGCGCCGGGTCAGCGAGCCCGGGCCACTGCACAGCAACCAGGTCCGAGTTAAGCTCAGGTGGAGGTAGAATATCGGGTGCAGCCACCCAAGCACCGCGCTCCTCACTAAAATTTAGCAACCAAACACCCAAACCGCTGCTGCGGGAGGAGAGGCCTCTCAAAGTGCCCTCACTGAGCCCTAGACTGAAGCGGGGCCGTGGGGGCGCCATGGGCCACCAAAAAGTATCTACAGCGGCAGGCCCCCAGCGCCTTCTTGCTTGACCATGTGCTCGGGTGGGGCTGTGATAACTCGATCTCAGAGAAACCCTGAGCAGGGTGTCTTTTCTGCCCGGGAGCCCGGTCCTAATTCTCCCAATCCGTCCTTCATCGCACCAGCCGGCCAGCTCCCTTGGAGAGGGAAGCCCAGGCCGGAAGCCTGCCCTGGGGCAGAGGCCACCGTCCCCGGTACCGGGCCTGACGTGGAAGCCGAACAACGGAGGTTCACAAGCGGCACCGGGGGTCTGGCGACGCCAAGGAGGCCTCGTAGCCTTCGTGGGTCTCCCCGTGAAACCCGGCCGCCCGGGGTTCCCAGAGCGGCCCTGGACTGGGCTCTGGGGAGCGCAGCTCCTGGGCGTGGGCCCACGAGCGGTAGCGGCCCGGCGGGCTGGGCCAGGGAGGGCGGCGCTCTTCGACCAGAACAGCTCGACAGGATTCCGCCTGCGTTTCGCGGGTCTGGGGAAAACCGCGCGGAGCCGCAGCTCGCGTACTACCGCCAGCTCCCCCGCAGCACACCCTGAAGTGAAGTGTGGAGTGCGGTTCCTAGAGGCCTTACACATCCGCAGCCCAGATGCCGGCGGGACCAGGCCACTCGTGTGTGCCCGCCTGAAATGTCTCGCCTCTGAATCCCTAGAGGGACCCAAACCAAAAACAGCGCGACGGAGTTTAAGGCCGCCTTGTAAATCACTTCCCGGATAATTGGGGGAAACGAACACTCTAGCAAACAGGCTCGAGGAATAGAGCAAACAGGGAATAAATTCCTGGGTGCTCATAAACCTACCCATGCCTCCCCCACCCTAGCCGGCGCTCCTGCGGGGCCAGGCCCCGTGTCAGCCCCGGAGGAGGAGGAAGCTAGGGCTGGGACAGGCGGGTGGTGACCACCGCTCGCCACCCAAGATGTTATTCATTGGTAACAATCCCCATTATCTGTCCCCACTTTGGGCTAATCAGACAGAATCGCTAATGCCGAGAGCTGCTTCCTGCCGCCTCTGGGAGGTAACGGGGCGCCGAGGGGCGGAGGACGGGGCGGGGCGGGGCGGGGGGCGGAGGTGGCACCTTCCGGGCTCGCCGGGTCTTTGGTCCAGCACTCATTCAGGTACTTAACACCCTGGAGACCCGGACTTCGGCTTTCAAAGCATCCCGGGTGGGAAGAGCTGTTTATATAAACAGGGATTCCGCTGTAAGCGCGCTAATATCCAGGCAGCCAGCGCATGGCGTGCGCCTCCGGCGCCCATTAGTAGCGGCGGCGTCCCGGCCGCCCCTGGGTTCCCGGCCTGCCCCGCCCCCGCCTCCTTCCCCTCCTTGGCCATGGCCACCTCTGGACGCCTGAGCTTTACCGTGCGCAGCCTCCTGGATTTACCCGAGCAGGACGCGCAGCACCTGCGGAGGTGCGAGCCGGAGCTACGCGCTCCCCTGCCCGGCGCCTGCGCCACCTGGTTGGAATCCGAGCGCGGCCACTACCCCTGTGAGTAAGCGGAGGATCGCCGCGGGAGTGGGGAGAGGGGAGCAGAACTACGCTCCTGGCCCATGCGGCACTGGGAAGTCGAAACCAGTCTTGGAACCGGAGGCTGTGTCCTCCTCCCACCCCTATGCCATCCGTGCGCTAGCCAGCGCATTCGGGGAGCAGATCCTTGCCCCTGGCACTGACGCCCGGGATTTGGATTTGTTTCTAGAGGTCACAATATTTAAATATTTAAGAAACCGTCCTTAAATGTCTAAGAACATGGCTACGTTCTCCCAGGCCTCCTGAGATGTGCAGCACTGGCGAACTTAGCTTTCTTTACAAGGCTCTGCAAACCTCAGTAAACTGGATGCAGTAGACCCGGAGGTGGCCTGGGTTGGTGACCCAGCTTGGGGTAAATTCGTCCGCCAGCGCAGCTACCAGTATGAACTTATTTTAAGAAGTCCCGCGGGTGAGTTTCTTAGGGGGCGCGGGCTCAGGCTGTGGCATAAGTGAGGTCACTGAATTCGGAGCGGTGGGTGTCCAGATGTGGGCCCAGGGAAGGAAAGGTCTCACCCCTAAAGCCGCTGGCGAGGGCCTGCGCCTCACCAGGCCGTGTCTCCTTTGCCGCCCCTAGCCTCGGACGAGAGCAGCCCAGAGACCAGCCCGCCGGACTCGTCGCAGCGGCCGTCCGCTCGGCCGGTGTCCCCCGGCTCAGACGCTGAGAAGAGAAAGAAGCGTCGGGTGCTGTTCTCCAAGGCGCAAACGCTGGAGTTGGAGCGCCGCTTCCGGCAGCAGCGCTACCTGTCGGCGCCCGAGCGCGAGCAGCTGGCGCGCTTGCTTCGCCTCACCCCCACACAGGTCAAAATCTGGTTCCAGAACCATCGATACAAGCTGAAGCGCGCGCGCGCACCCGGCGCGCCGGGGGCGGCGGACGCGCCTGACTTGGCAGCAGCTGCGGAGCTGCGCGCCGCACCCGGCCTGCTGCGCCGCGTGGTGGTCCCCGTGCTGGTGCGCGACGGACAGCCGTGCGGCGGCGGCGAGATGGGCACGGCCTCCGCCCAGGACAAGAGCGGCGCGTCCCCGGCCGCCGCCTGCCCTCTGCCGGGCTACGCCGCCTTCGGGCCCTGCTCGGCTCTTGGTCTCTTCCCCGCCTACCAGCACTTAGCGCCCCCAGCCCTGGTCTCCTGGAACTGGTGAGGCCGTTGCGGGGCGCGGGCACTTGGGGCTACCCGGGACTTCGGAGTGGCTCTGTGGCCGAGCCGAAGCGGGGCTGGAGGCCGAGATCCGGAAAGTACCCCCGGCGCCACCTCTCTGCGGGTTCCACGTCCTTCGCTGCGGGGGTCCCCTGCCCTGCCCTGCCCTCACCAGCTAGTGTGCAAGGAACTTTCGCCAAGATCTCCCCTCTCCTCTTGTCTCGACCGCCAGCCCCGGAGCTAGATTTTATTGCTTAAGCCTTATTTGTATATTTTTAAATAGCTATTTGTATGGGAAGCAACTTATTTTGAAAGAAATAGAGTATTTTTCCTCTTTGTGGTGCGAGAGTGAAATGTGTATGTATGGTTGGGTCCCCTGAGCGCCGGCCGGGAACCTAAGCGGAAGCTATGCTTCCGGACCCGAGTTCAGGGCACCAGTCCATTCCCACATCCCAGGTTGGGTGGAAGGGCACATACCAACGTCGACACAACTTTAGGAAGATAATTGGGGAGAGGGGTGGAGGGAGGGAGGTGCGGGTAAGAAGCAGAGGAAACGCTGGGATCCCTGTCAGCGGGAGGTTGCTTTGGGCCCGAGGTGACTTGGAGGCCCCTCTGGTCCCAGCAGCAGACTGCTGCTCCCGAAACTGCTGGGTTTCGGACACCAAAAGTCCAACCCGATGGCCACGATAGGGCCTACCGAGCGTCTCCATGAGGAGTCTCTAGAGACGCGCCAGCTGGGCTGGGGGCAGAGTGTCCTGCGTTGGAGCAGCCCCGGCCTGGTTGCAAGCTGTCCCTTTTTAGAGTGCGGCATCCTTAGACTCAGGGGCCCCAATAGCACCCGAGCACCGGAGACTTTGTACACCCCAATTAAACCTGCGAGTGCCTCGCCTGGCATCTGCGACTTCCTGCCCCTTCTTAGCTGCGTACCTGCCAGAAGTGGAATGGGGAGGGGGTGGCACAATGAAGAAATCAAAGGGTGATGGGGAATGACCCTCCTCAGGGCTGCCAGGTGAGGGAAGACCGCTTTGGAGAGCCCTGCTGGGCCGACGTGGGTGTGTGATCTGCGGGTGAGTCTCGCTTCACCCGCAGTCCCAATGCACACTAGGCTAGGAGATCTAGTGTTCCACCCTTAGGGTTTGCAGCTGCCCTTCACCTCGGTATCCAGAGCTGCAGGGCCTCGGGTGCAAGCGGTTGGGGAAAGTGGCGACCCGTCTCCCTGGCGCCCACTGCCGGGAGACACGCTTGAGGAGAGCAGGTTCAGGCAGCAGACCCAGGGAAGGGAGCAAGGGCTCAATGAGACCTGTGAGGAGTAGGCACTGGGTCCGTTTGAGACCCTGGTTTTCTTTTTCCCTGCAAGAGGTAGGGTGGCTGAGGCAGTGTTGTCACCTGGGATTTGGGGGGCTTGGGGGAGAGTGAGAGAGGACCCGAGGGGGAAGGGAGTAGGGTGTTTGGGTCTCAGCTGCTGGCCACCTTGCCTTCCATATGGATGCGGTTATCTCCGAAGAATCTCGATCCTTAAACCTCCTTTTGTCTTGGGAACTGAAAAGGGCATTGTCAGGCCTGAAAAGGACCTAGACAAAATCCGCACTGTTTCGATTCAGGACTCTGTTTAATCAGTCCCTGGTGACAATGTCGTGGGTGTTAGAGAGGACAATAGTATCTTTTTAAACCTTTTTAAACCTTGTGGCCTTCAGGAAGACAAAGGGCTTGAATTTTATGGGCTTACAACTTCAATTAGAACAGTGCCAGTGTGCATTGGAGATTATCAAATTTGTATCATAAAACCTCTTTCTAATAAATGATTGCTGGGGAGGGAGCCTGGACATTGTAAGACATATATTGGAAACCACCCTGGGGGCTTCCCAGTTAGCCCTGGCAGAGCAGATGGGAAAGAAAAGGAGGAAAGGATTTCTGAAGAAGGCCCGGGGTTGGGACTTGCCCTGTGGTCAGCTGGCTGGGTGCTTGGCTCTTCCATGCTCTTTCTCCAGAAGGGGTGTTTTCTCCAAGAATGGAGGTAGAGATTTGTAGCTTCGTTTTCTGCTATTGGTGGTAACAAAGACCTGAATATTCTTCAAGAGAAAGCGCAAATTTACCACCTGTTCATTTTATTGTCTTGTCTTTTCCTGGAGTTCCAGAGAAAGGTCTTGGGGTGTGCAAAGTGGAGAGAACCTATTAAATAGGGGGTCCATATGGAGGGATCTGAATTATGGAGAGACCCTCTTCCCAGGAGGCTCTTTGGAAGAGCACATCCTCAGTCCTCAGCCGAATTCATCCAGAAGTCTAACCAATAAGAAAGAACTGCTTCCCAGTGAGGTGGTCAGAGCCACAGCAGGATGCCCACCAGCAAGCTAACTGATGTCCTGGGCAGGAGAAGGACAGAACTTTCCAGTGACCTTAGCCTCAGGAGCCCTTGTGTATAAACTCTTACCTGCTTCCTCTTGCTCCTTTTCCTTGAGGCCCTTTCCTTTAGTGAGGAAAAGCCACAGGGAGAGTTTAAAATGTACCCCTATCACCAGCGACCCATTTTAGAGACTCCGGCTGTCATGTTTCTTCTGTTCACACCTGAGAGGAGCTGAGAAAGGTAAGTATCAATTTTTTGTGTGACCTAAAGGATCAGTTCTTCCAGGCTCTGATAAGAGAAGCTAAACCCAAGGCCTCTCTGCAAGCAGCTGTGAGAACAGTTACGCTCTCCCTCCCTAGATGAGAATATTTCAAACCTGTTGTCCATCACCAGCATCACAAGGCAGATTCACACTCTGTGTGGAAACTTACTGTGTTCCAGGCATTGTTCTAGGCACTTTCATCATTGATCTCACAGAAACCTCATGTATTGTATATATAATACCCTCAATGGGTGGGGATAGGTGACTTGTCTAAAGCAGTTGTAAACTTCCTAAAATCTTACTTACCATCGTCCTTAGTTTAACCCATGTTTAGCCACCTGAAAACTGCCCTTAAGGGGGACAATTGTAATCTTGATGTGACAATATATATAGCACCCAGCCATAAGCCAGTCTTTTTATTTAATGTTTATTTATTTATTTTTGAGAGAGAGAGAGAGAGCAGGGGAGAGGCAGAGAGAAAGGGAGACAGAGAATCCCAAGCAGACTCTGCTCAGTCTCGGTTTGAACTCAAGAACTGTGAAATCATGACCTGAGCGAAGATCAAGAGTCAGATGCTTAGCCAACTGAGCCACACAGGAGCCCCCCCCGCCCATAAAATAGTCTTATGGACACCACGGGGCCATGCACAGAAGCCGATGACATGACATCACGGTAGTTGCTACCATTTATTCATGTTTCCTAGATACTAGACAATATTTTAAGTTCTTTTACTCAATAAAACTCACTCAGTTTTCACAACCACTCCATGAGATGGTACTGCTATTCCCACTTTACAGATGAGGAAACTAAAGGCCAAAGAGGTTATAAGTAACCTGTCCAGGGTTACACAGCTAGTGAGTGACAAAAGAGGTTCTGAACGAGAGCATTCTAGTTCCAGATCCCACATGTTTCTCCACATGGCAGACCCATTTCCCATTCTTTATATTTTATTTCTCCCAGTGGGTAGTCCCACTGGGACTCGTCCCGGCTACCTTACAGATGCTTCTCTAAGAGACGCATTCTTCAGCATCTTTCCGTGTCTCTGTTTTCGCCTTCCTCCCTCCCTCTCGCCTCATCTGCCAAGCTGCCAGCTTTTGCACACAGCCTCTGTGTTTCCACTATGTCCGCTTGTATGCATTCTCGCCCAGCTGTCAGTGAAACACAGCTCTTGTTGCAGGTCACAATATTTTCCTGTGACTATCATTCCACCATTCTTCTTCCAGAAAAACATGTGCTGTTGCTGCTGCTGCTGCCTTGACACCAATTGTCCACTCAGCATTTGGCAGAGTCACTGCTGACTCTGAGAAGCTCTTCTAAGCTCTCCCAACCCCCAGACCCAGACCCCTGTGGAGCTTTATGACTTTGGCTTTGCTAGCCCTTTCCCCAATCATCGTTCTCCCTTCTGGGTCTCCAGTGTTATCTTTATTATTAAATACCCTCCTCTTCACATTTTCTCTCTTTTCTTCCACTGTAAACACTTTTCATCTCACTTAAGTCTCTCGTGGGTGGAGATTGCAATTTTCACTTCAATTTTCTTTCCTCATTGTTCAGAGGATCTTACATTTTAGCAAGTCTCTTATCTGACCAATTTAGCACTTTAGAATCTTAGATAATGTGCTACTGATGGGTAGAAGGAAGTTGTTTGAGCCTGGGTTAACCTATACCTTCCTTTCTAACAATGGTGTTTAGATGTTTATTATTCTCTTGCCTCTTACACACACAATTAACTTGCCTCTTACACACACACACACACACACACACACACACACACACTTTACTACTTTAAAGCATTTTAGATTTAGGAATAAAATATTCAGGCAAGATAATTATGGGCTTAGCATGGTTAAATAGTTTGTTAACCATGTTTATCTGTTCTGCCTAACCAGCCTAAGCAGGTTATCTGTAAACAGGAACAATGGAGAGTCAGAGGACCTTTTGAAATGCTCAGTAAGTACTCTCCCTACCCAAAGGCATGATCATTTCTATGGATGTGACTGCACTATTTACTATTCAAAATCTGCATGAGAAGGGGCACCTGGGTGGCTCAGTGGGTTAAGTGTCCAACTTTGGCTCAGGTCATGATCTCACACTTCATGGGTTCGAGCCCTGCGTCAGGCTCTGTGCTGACAGCTAGCTCAGAGCCTGGAGCCTGTCTTTGGATTCTGTATCTCTCTTTCTCTCTGACCCTCCTTTGCTCACATTTGTCTCTATCTCTCAAAAATTAAAAAAAAAAAAAAAAAAAACAAACATTAAAAAAACAACAAAGGGGCACCTGGGTGGCTCAGTCGGTTAAGCGTCTGACTTCGACTCAGGTCATGATCTCACGATTCGTGGGTTCGAGCCCTACATCAGGCTCTGGGCTGACAGCTAGCTCAGAGCCTGGAGCCTGTTTCAGATTCTGTGTCTCACTCTCTCTCTGATCCTCCCCTGCTCACGCTCTCTCTCTCTCTCTCTCTCTCTCTCTCTCTCTCAGAAATAAATAAAACATTAAAAAAAAACAACAAAAAACAAAATCTGCATGAATAATTTTATTGCTCTAGGTCACTCATCATTTTTCCAAGCCATGCTGTAGAAGAGGATTTACTTAATGGTTCCCTAATTATTTTTAGAATTCCAGGTCTGCATCTGTTAACTCACCTCCACTCCCTCACTCCAGATTAATAAATAAAGATATATGACATTTCACCTTTCTCCTTTGTACCCACCATTCATGCTACTCAGACTACATATAAACTCAACAAGGAAGCAAACAGCACTCTCTTCAATGCTGATCCATAGAGTGGTGATTTAACCAGTAAGAATCATTAGACTATTAAATAGTCACACATGTACCCCCCAAATTTAAAAAACACAGGGATTCTTATTTTTTCCAACCATGTCCAGTGGAAAGTTTTTACTGTTTATCCAGAAAAGTAACATCATATTTTAGAGGTAAAAGCACATTTTCTTTTCAATATCCTGCCCTATGGACCAATAAAAATCTCTAGGTCTTATTGAGGTCATGTAATTTCAAAAGCTGCTGTAGTTTCAATATAGCCTCTGTAAGTAGTGTTATGGGAAGGACATTCGAGGGGACCTTGGTCATGCTTAATTTCCTTCTGCATTCTGACTGGGTGGTCCTTTATGAGTCAACAGGTTTTCAAATGGGTTTCCTAGCTAAAAGCTCTGAATTGGATGGTCCCTTTTCTCTCCTTCCAATACCAACTGCGCGCCCCGCTCCCCCCCACCTTCCTTCCTTCCTAGGGGCTGGATAGCATACTTGGCAGAATGGCAGAATTTACTAGGAGGGTAATGGAGGCTGTTTGCAAATTAAACTGGAGACAAAAGTGCGAACAATCCATTAAATGGACCCTTGAATCTCTCACCTGAGATGTCTGTTACACCTTCCTCCTCCAGCTTTTTTGAAGGCTAGTGTGTTGAGCAATCAGCTCTCCCTCCTAAGGAAGTTATTGGCTTACATTGACATTACATCTTGGGAGGTAAATTCTCAATGAGAGGCAACCTGAATCATCATATGTCAGGGTAAGAATCTGTCAGAGGAGGATTAGTACAATGACGAGAGCTTTTTTTTTTTTTTTTTTTTACAATAAAATTGAAATACAGAGCAAGAAACAACCTGCCAGGAAAAGACAAAAGAAACCTGGTCTGGGGAGTAACGAAGTAACAGCTTTTCTGGGAAACTCTTTACTGCCTAATCACACTGATGGACTCAGTCAATGGTGCTCCTGATTCACTACGGGGAATGCTACATTTTTGAGCCAAAATGTAGACAGAGGGTAGGATTTTCTTATTTTCTATATTTGTAGATGAAACATTATGTTAAGGTAATCAATCTGGGTGTGTGGTGGCTAGAGGGGACTAACTGAATAAAATAGAGTCCCAGAATTTTGTTGTCCAGGAAACATGACAAGAATGTTCTCTTTCTTCACCTAACTTGTCACTGATTGAGAGGAACGTGAACGTGCCCTCAAATACTTTAGGTATGCCTAACAACTGAACACAACTGTCCTGCTAACCGTTAATTTTTAACTATGTTAATATTCTATACAGGCATGTGATACATATGTAAGTGGATATGAAACAGATTTGGGAAAATGTTCAGTTCTTTTAATGAGAAAGAAAAATTCCAATTTATAACCTCACTTGTCAGACCCATGTAGGATCGACATTCGCTTTCTCATTCCAAAACTAACATATTTTCTTTTTAAGATAATATGGAAAATACAGAAATGTATAAGTAAGCTATGCTTTAAAATATAGCTATTTTCATACGACACTTGATTTCTTGTTAATACAATAGCGTAATGAGTAGGAGACTCAAGTAAGCTATTAAAAGTGTGTGTGGGGGGGGACATGTGATTTGCGTCATTGCAGATTGTAACCACAAAGAGAAATGATAGAGGTCATATATGTTTGGAAAGAACAATCCCCCTTTATCCTTCAGTTCCTTCTCTGCAGCCTCAGATTGTTCTATCAAGAGTCATGCATTGGGAATCACAGCCATTTCTGCCATTAGCAAGGTAAAAACCAGACTCTGAAGCAGGACAAAAGGGCTCGGGACAGAAGAAACTGGCTGTTTGTTTCAAACTTGGCATGAGTTCAAACAGGGCAATAAGGTTTCCAGGGAAGCTGTAATTCACCAGCTCCCAGTCAGTCAAAGGCTTGGAAAGCTCACTACCCAAAACCTGTGTCTGTGAAGCCTTAGAAGGCTAAGGAATGATTTATTCTAAATTGATTTTAGAATGTCTAGTTGCCTTCAGTCCCTCTGAAAAGGCACCTTTGCAGACTGTTTAACACGAGCTTTCTCCCATCATTGCCACTATGTGATGCCTCAGCCCACTAATTTGTAGACAATAGAGGGAAGCCGAGAAACTTGTCTAAGCATAGGAATATACGTGTGGGGATTTGGGCTCTAAAGAAAGTTGAGAACTCTAACTTCTTAGCAGCTAATGCCTCTATAGTTCTGCACAAATGTGGTAATATATCATCATTGCATGTAAGAAAGACCAAGGCCAAAAATTTACCCCAAAAATTCCAAATTAATTCTCTTTAAATTGACCCTTAACCCTATGAACATAGCTATCTATGGTCGCTTTAACAAGACCCTACTTTCCCATAACCCCATGACTCTTATTTAAGACTTCCCTTCATCCTATTTCTGGGGGGTCTTCAGCAAGACTGCTGCACTTGCCACAACCCTCACACGCTAAAGCTTGGAATCCTCAGACCATCTCACAGCAGCCTCTTGTGCTTCATATCCAGCCATCATACTCCTGCCTTGGAACTTGGTTTTAGACTGTGTTTTGCTAGGAAATGCCCTACTCTACAAGGCTCACTCCTTTTCTTTCTGCACATGGTTTCAATTGTAGAACTCCTACCTTGTCTACAGACTTTCCCTTCACTAGCTGGAATACAAGTAAAGAATTCACCTAGGTCCATACTATCTAAAGCTGCAACTAAACTCAGAATTCCTTCACTCAGAAGGCAGTATGGAAGAGTGCCAAGAATGTGGACTTAGGAATTGATTGATCTTTGATTTGGAAAGAAACGATTGAATGTTGGCTGTCACACTAATTGTGTGAAATTACTATTAGCTTCGGTCCCTTCAATCTTCATCTAGAGATAATACCATGTATCACATATGGTTAATATGAGTAGTCAATGTGTGAATAGTGTATGACGGTTGGCACTGAATAAATATAGTCCGTACTCCATTCTACAGATGCACTTAAGGCTTTTACATATATACAGTGTAATGTTCAGTTTGTTTAGTTTATCAGAGCAGTAGCTTGGACTACATTTTACAAACATATAACCCTAACACCTCAGTAGCTTAATTATAAAGTATTATTTCTTATTTATGTCACATTTCCCTACAGCCCTGTCACATGTTCAAGCTTAATATCAAGAGGTAGGGACAATGGATATTTTGAATAGTGAAACGGTCTACCACATTTGTGTTTCATACATGTCTAATTTATGACCCAACATTATGCATGCTTACAATTATTATTTGTTATTATTCCTTTACATTTCCAGAAGAAGAAATATCACAGTGTGACATTTCATGCTATAAAATATATGCTACACATACTATACATTCTTTGCTATAGACTCCAGAAAAGAGCAGCTAGGTGTTTTCCCATTCCTTTGAAAACCCCCAAACCACAGGCTCTCAGTAACCTTTGGGCGAGTGGTCAACACCCAGCTTTACAGTCAAGTAGCAGGGTACCAGAACGCACCATGAGCAATGATCATCAGGCCCGAGAAAGGGCACTGTGTTTACTTGCTCAATTCGAGAGCTATTTCTGTGGAGGCCACTCTTCCATGACTAGTCTGTAGATGATAAAAACCACTGCAAGGAATAACTGCATTCTCATTTACTTTATTCCTTATCATTCTAGGGAGTCTAGTTATAAAATAATATGGGTATTAGAGCAATGGAAAGAGAAGCAACAGTAATTTGGAATGCCAGAAAGTAAATTCATTAATCCAGCTTCCAGCTAAATCCACAGCATAGCCTTGTATACTACCTGGCAGATAATCACACAACCACACAAAACCTGTTTTTAATTTAGGACCAAGATTTATTCAACCAACTCTCAACTGATAAGTATTTATATAATTGTATTATGTAATATAATTTTTACTGTTACATACTGAAATGAACATTCTTATAGATGTGGTGCATCTGTATCAATATTTCCTAAGGATAAATTCCTAAATATGGATTATTGACTGAAGTGGTATGTACATGGCTTCTGATTCCAATCCATTGGCTCTCCCATCCTTCACTATCCCACAGTCCTTTGATGCCCTCATTTTCCTCCTTAACCAACTCAAATTCCTCAACAAGCTTTATCATCACTCATTTGAGCATATCCTCAACTCTCTGACTCCTCTCACTTCATTGTACTCAAGGCAAAACCTGTAACTCCCGTAGAATCCGACTCTCCATCTACTCTGCACCTATAGTCATTGCAATATGGCCGGAGAAAAACACAGAACCACATTGACTGGTCTCACTTTAAATTTATGGCCAATCAAAAAGGATGAAATCTTGTCATTTGCAGCAACATGGATGGAACTAGACTGTATTATGCTAAGAGAAATAAGTCAGGCAGAGATAGTTATCATATAATTTCAATCGTATGTGGAATTTAGGAAACACAACAGATGAACATAGGGGAAGGGAAGAAAAAAATATAAAAAGAGAGAGAGAGAAGCAAACCATAAGAGACTCTTAAATACAGAGAACAAACTGAGGGTTGCAGGAGGGGTGTTGGGTGAGGGGATGGGCTAAATGGGTGATAGGCATTAAAGAGGCATTGTTAAGACGAGCACTGGATGTTGTATGGAAGTGATGAATCACTGGGTTCTACTTCTGAAACCTCTATACGTTAACTAACTTGAAATTTTAAAAATTAATTTAAAACAAAACAAAACAAAATTGATAAATGTATGGCCACCAACTTCAAATGAGTCCTTAATGTTTCCAGGCCATCATGTGAGATCTCTCTGGATCAGTCATTCTCCAATTATTCTTCCTTGCCTGTTTCATACCATTGTTTCTCATCAACTTTCCACCTCTCCTCCTCCCCACCCCCTCAACCCCGGTCTTAAGCTCAGGTTCCTATTTCACCATTAAAACTGAAGTAACCAGAAGAGAGAGAATCCATAGATTTCTACCACCACCACACTGCCTTAACTGCTCTTATATTTTGTCTTCCCAACTGTTACCATAGATGAATGGCCTCTGCTCCAATCTACTTCAAGGATATCACTCCAGCAATTTTGCTCTCTTGCTTCTACATTATCAGTTTGTTTTCTCTCTACTGCATCATTCCCATCAACATACAAACATGCTGCTGTCTCCCCATTTAAAAAATAAAAATATTTTCTCTTGACCCTTCCCTTGCCAACAAGTATCCCCTTTTAGCAAAACTCTTTAAATACTTATCTGTATTCACAGTTTTTGATTTCTCTCCTTCCATTCTCTCCTGTTATAATCTTCATTGAGGTAGCATTTACATACAATAAAATTCACCAATCTGTTGAGTTTTGAAAAATGTAAACAGTCATATAACAAGCACAATTAAGTTACAGAACATTTCCAACATCCCCAAAATGTTTCCACGCACTTTTATCCTGCTTTTTTTGGATTAAATGAAGGCTTTTTTTTTTTTTTTTAATGATTCCATTTTATCTCCACTATTGGTTTATGAATTATACTTGTTTTGGTTTTTCAAATTAATGGTTGTTCTAGAGATTCCAGTATACATCTTTAAATTATCAGTTTACTTTTGAAAAATACTATGCCATATCACATATAATGTAAGAACCTTACAATAGTATATTTCCAAATTCCCCTCTTCCTTTGTACTGTTGTTCTCATATACTTTGCTTCGATGTATGCCTGTAATACATTGTTGGTAGTTTTGCTTTAAATAATGAATTATGTTTTAAATAATTTTTTAAATAGGAAAGCACTTTTGGATTTATGCACATATTTACCATTTCTGGCATTCTTCTTTCTCTGTGTGCATCCAAGAATCCTTTATTATATCTTTTTGCATAGGGCTACTGGCAATATACTTTCTCAGCTTTTGTTGGCCATACATTTTTTTTTTAAACAGAAGATATCACATAGTTGTTACTGAACCAATCTACCAAAACGGAAGCATGGAAACAAAGAGAGAAATCATTTTCCCAATAAAACGTGTCCAGCTGTTCAGATAGTGGTGATGTTTTCAGCTTGATATAGTAAGGCACTTAGTGACTTTAGGAAAAACAAAATATGTGTGCCATCTCATGTGCTATTCCTCAGAGACCCAGTCTGGTTCTTCTCCAGTGTTTCCTATTGGAGTTGTACCTGGTTTTGTTACCAGTTTTCATCCAAACCCATTAGGGAATAGATGATTCTGCTTTTGTTTCTTGGCCAGGAACTGCTCCATCCTGAAAGTCTTGTGAGAAAACCTGCTGAGAAACAGTGTCAACAGGACTCACCACAGTGGGAGAGTCAGGAAGCAAGAGCAGCCTCCGAATGTTTTCATTTTGCTTTTATTTTTGAAAAATATTTTCAATGGGCACAGGATTCTGGAATGACGTGATTTTGTTTCTTAGAGCACTTCAAAGATACTGTGCTGTTGTCTTCTGGTGGGAAGTCCACTGTCATTCTTGTCTTTTTTCCCCAGGCTGCTTTAAAGATTTTTCCTGTTATCACTGGATTTCAACAGTTGGTTATGATGTGCCTTAAAGAGTTTATGTTTATTCTGTTTGTCTGATCTTTTTATGTCTAAGGGTTTATCACTTTCAAGAAATTTGGATTTTTTTGGTCATAATTTCTTCAGTTATATTTTATGTTTTCTTCTCTTCCCCAAGTCTCCTCTTCTCTGGGACTCCAATTATACATACATCAGACACTTTTATTAGCCCCATAATTCATTGAGGTTGTGGTTTTTATTTTCCCCCTCTGTGCTTCAAGTTTACTTTCTTTTACAGTGTCTTAAAATTCACTTATCTTTTCAGTACTGTATTTTTTTTTATTTCTAGAAATTTTATTTGGGGCTTTAATATATATATCTTGCACCCTGGATCATGTTTATAAGATTTATAGTACTTGTTTTAAGGTCCTTATTTATGAATTCCATGGTCTTCGGTCATTTCTGGTTCTGTTTCTATTGATTGTTTTTTAATATGATTGTACATCAAATTTCACCAATTCTTTTGAAGGCCTAGTAACTTTTTTTAAGTTTATTTATTTATTTTGAGAGAGAAAGAGAATCACAAGCAGGCTCCACACTACCAGTGCAGAGCCTGGCACAGGTCTCGATTCCTTGAACCTGAGCTGAAATCCAGAGTCAGACACTTAACTGACTGAGCCACCCTGGTGCCCCTGAAGGCCTGGTAATTTTTAATTGGGTGAAGAACTGTGAGTTTTACTTTACTTATTACTGTACTGCGCTGTATTCCATTAAAGATTGTTAATGTTTTTCCTGGCATCCAATTAAGGTACTTGGGGATAATTTTGATTCTTTTGAAAAAAGTTTGATCTTAAGCTTTCTTAGAGTGGGCCCATAGCAGGCTTTATTTTGGACTAATTTAGTTCCATCAGTAAGACATGGCCCTTCTGAGGACTCCAACCAATGTATTATGGGATCTCCTCATTTTGATTGTTGGGAACACAAATGCCTTCCAGCACTATGCAATTTCCAGCAATTGTTCTGGCTACTCTTTTCCCAAGCCCTGGGGAGATTCTCTCATTTAAGTGCAGATCAATACTAGCCAAAGACTCAAGAGGATTCCTGTGGGTATCTTCAGGGCTTGCCTCTGTGGAGCACCTCCTTTTCAGTATATTGCTTTAAAAATCCTAGCTATCTTGATATCCCTGAACTTTGATCCTAATCTCTTCAATTTAGCAGGAGTGTTAGGTTCTTTGGGTTCCCCTTCCGTAGAGTATGACCTGAAAACTGGCTGTAAACAGTAAGCTGGGAGATCATAAAGCTCATTTGTTTCCCTTCTCTCAGTGGCCAGAGTCCTGTGCTATCTTTTGTCCAATGTCTGAAACCATTTTTTTTTTTGTTTCATCTATTTTATCAAGCATTGAGTTGTTTGTAGTTGAAGGGTAATTCTTATTGCTAATGATTCTTTTATAGTCAAAGGAGATACTCTTCTTTAAACTTATTCTAATCAACATTTGCTCCAGCATTCTATGAAACTCTTTGCATCAAGGCCACTAATGATCTCCAAATGGTTCAGTCTAATACTACCAATATTTAAGATCCACAAAAGACCAATAAGTCTCCTCCAGGACTGATAAAACTGTGATAGGTGACATAAGTAGTGTGGCATGTTAAAAGCACTGAATAAAACGGTATAGTATTTTAGGTCTAAAGAAAATTAGTCATGGATTCTCAAGACTTTCTTAGATAGCGTGAGGCTCATCTAAGTGAAATACAACCTGTCTTAAAACATATCCAGGGGCGCCTGGGTGGCTCAGTTGGTTGGGCGGCTGACTTTGACTCAGGTCAAGATCTCACGGTTTGTGGGTTCGAGCCCTGCATCAGACTCTGTGCTGACAGCTAGCTAAGAGCCTGGAGCCTGTTTCAGATTCTGTGTCTCCTTCTCTCTCTGACCCTCCCCTTCTCATGCTGTCTCCCTCTCTCTCAGAAATAAGCAAACAAACAAACAAGCAAACAAAAAAACCACATACCCGGGGAAAAAAAATAAAACATACCCAGGATTTTATTTTTATTCAGGGATGTTGAAGAAAACAGATCAGGAGACAATTGCCACTGAAAGGGTGGTTTGTTACTCACTGTTCCTAAGAGGAGAGGAGCATTCCACATTGCACAGGGCAACATGGGGAAGCACAGAGTCAGACAGGAGGCAGAAGGAGCAAGGGGAAATACAGGCTAAAGCCTTTATTTATGGTTTGTGTGGGAAGGAATGAGTAAAGCAGGGTAAACAGCTGATAGGGCATAGGGCTGGATAGTCTGAGTAGTTTCAGTGGGCCCTAGACTATAGGGGTGGTCCCTAGGTGTCCAGAACCTGGCCATGGGGTAATTAAGCCAAAGGAATATTGCCTCCAGGAGTATAAAAGTGAGGTAGATGAGATGGTTTTTGAGTAGTGCTGGATTGGTTAGTTTGCATATGAAAAGCATGCGTATGAAAAACAAGTTGCCATCTCTAGGAATTAGCTAAACCTGGGAAGGGCAGTTCTTCCCCTGTCCACAAGTACCCAACATGTCAAAGCATCGTAAAATACATATCATAAGAAACATTAATACATAACAATAACAAATTAATCCACCCCACAAAGACTTACCTTCATCAGGAAATAAGAGAGGGAAGACATAATGATTTCTAGAGACCCTGGTTCAGTCATAGGCCCAGAGGTAGGGCACCAGAGTCGTTGCAGTTATTGAGCCACTGTCTTCTCTCAGTTGAGTTTACTGCAGTCTCCTCCTTGCTTCTGTTTTTACTTTTCTTCTCCACGCTGTCCTCCACTGATTTTATCTGATACATGTCTGATGACATTGTTTATCTCTGCTTAACACCTTACAGTGGCTAGCAACTACATAGAATCATGCCCAAACTTCCTTACGTGGAATGTAACTATTTAGTCTCTTTTCTTGCCATGAACCACTCTTCCCCCTCAATGCCCTACACTCACCAAATCTCCCCTGTCCACACATGGTATAATCAGTTAAACTGAACCTCCCCCAGTTCTTTAAAGACATCAAACTCTCTTGGGCCACCTGGGTAGCTCAGTTGGTTGAGTGTCTGACTTTGGCTTAGGTCATGATCTCGCAGTTCCAGAGTTTGAGCCCTGTGTCGGGCTTTGTGCTGACAGCTTAGAGCCTGCAGCCTGTTTCAGATTCTGTGTGTGTGTGTGTGTGTGTGTGTGTGTGTGTGTGTGTCTTTGCCCCTCCCCAACTCATGCTCTGTCTCTATCTCTCAAAAATAATAAGGAAACATTAAAAAAATTGTTTTAAAGACATCAAACTCTTTATAGTTCTTCATGCTTATTCCCTCTTCAAAGGATCTTTCAGACCTTGAGTCAACCATATTCTCCTCAGAGAGGTTTCTCCTGGCTGTCCCGCAATCCAGCTCAGTTCAGGAGGCCTGCCCAATCTTTGCACAGCACTCCCTGCTTCCCCACACAGCATCGTCTAACAACAACGTCTCTATAATCGCCTATTTGCTTCTCCCACCTGCCTTGAGGACAGGCACCATGTAAAGTGTTCACCTCTGCATTATCAGCACCTAGTACAGTGGCTGGTGCATGAGTCTTTCGAGAAGTTTATGTACAATGTTTCCGAATGCACGAAGCAGCAGTGTTCTAAGACCAGGCCCGCGTAGACTGGGCTGGAGTATCCCCAGAGGGCTTCTGCAGAGACAGTGGTTTCAGAAGTGCATCAGGCTTCTAACACGTTTTCCACTGGAATGACAGGGGTTGTGCCTGGCTTGGAGAATTCATAAACCTTCATTCCTGGTCCCGAATTAAAACCAAACCAGTCTCCAGCAGAACAGGCAAGACGGATACAGCATTTTCTTGGGAAATCTCTTCTCAGTAAGTTGACTTTGGGTTCTTTAGTTTTTAATGCCCAAACAAGTTGATATGCTCATCAGTAATAATGAGTGCTCTGATCTTATACTGGCTTAAAAAGAGAGGAAGCCTGGGTGGCTGACTTGGTTGAGTAAGTGACTCTTGATTTCGGCTCAGGTCATGATCTCACAGTTCATGAGTTTGAGCCCTGCATTGGGCTCCAGGCTGACAGTGCGGAGCTTGCTTGGGATTCTGTCTCTCTCCTTTCTCTGCCCTTCCTGCACTCTCTCTCAAAATAAATAAACTTCTTAAAAAAGATGTAAAATGAGGATAGGGATGACTACACTTAAGAAAAGAAGATGAGCTATAAGAAATCCAGTGTTAAGAAACTATAAAAATTCTAACACTTTATAAACTTTGGGATATCCCTCTTTAATTTCATCATTAGGTAGAGGTGATGAATACTACATCTCCATTTTTCTGAAGTCATATTTCCCAGAAAAAGATAATTAAATTTATGAAAGATTTGAGAATGAAATTTCCAAGACTAAGGGAAACTTCCTATAGGAAAACAAGTTACTCAAACATCTACAAAAGAAAAAGAGATGGGGAGGAGGGTGTGGAGGTGGTGGGTAACTATAGTCGGTTTTGACTAAGGTCTGGACAAGAGGAACTGGCCTGAAATTGTAGTAGGAACTATTAGGTTAGGGCAGAAGGGGAAGTGAGGAAAAAAGACCCAAGTCACTCTCTCTCTGTTTACACACACACACACACACACACACACACACACACACACACACAAGCAGATCCATTTATACCTAGTTTGTTTAAAAGCAGCTCTGATTCAGAAGAGAAAAGGGTATGTCAGACCACTTTCCGAGGCAACTTCAAACATTAAATAACAGATTTTTTTTTCCTCTTCTGTCAATTCATTTTGCAAAAGAAAGGGAACCTACACGGTTGGATTGCTCTTGTTTAGACATTTGTCAGCATTGTTTTTTCCACTTTAAGAGATGCTTACAGAAACTGTGAGGAAAGAGTGAAAAATCACTGATAACATCAATATCAGAAAAGCAACCATGCTGGTCTGCGGGTACTCTGTACAGTATGTTAGTAATAGATAGTGGGAATTGGGGAATGAGAAGGACCTCGGGTTTTTCTTTGTTATTATGTATTGTGAGCCAGGCTTTAGGAAAGATAGATTTTACTGTAAATGTTTGCTGTTAAATCTACCAGCACCAACCAGAGCTAGGACTAATGGATTTCAAGATAAAGGCAGATTTAAGTGAATGTAATTTAAGCAAGGAATTGCTAAAATTGAGAGCATTAGCCTAGGGAAGCTCAGACGAGGATTTGTGCATTTTAGATAGTTGGCTTAGAAAAGCAATTGGTAATATCCTTTTCACATCTAAGATGCTGTGATGCTAGAATGTGTGTGTGTGTGTGTGTGTGTGCGTGTGTGTAGGGCACACTGTGTGTAAAATGCCAGCTGCAGCTGCTTCTTACTCTGCCAATTCCTCTTCACTGTACTGAGGCTCTCTAGCCCACAAACTCTCCACCAACACATCTACAGCAACAAGAAGGGTTTTACAGCCTTTGCTGACCTTTTTGTTGCTGCTGTTGTTTAGAGTGGGGCGGGGGTGGGGAGACAAGGGAAAAAGAGAAGTGTCCCAGCTGGGAGCACCCTCTGAGGAGGGGGCACAGATCTCACCTAGAAAGTTCCACATTCTCTGATTTGTGCCTCTATGATGTATGAGCACTTCAGCTGCAGATTGTCGGAATTGTACCATTTAGCTATCTTATGCCATTTTTTTCTTACACTCTACCCTGGGCCCGCAGTTTTATTTTCGATGGCTACCCTAAATTTTTCTGGCCACTGACTGCATCTTTAGGACCTGAATTTCTCTTTCTGGCCCTTGGCCTCTACCACAATACTAATGCTCATAATTGGTTTTCTTTCTAGGCAAAACTGAAGTTTCAGATAAATGTGTCCCCAAATGACAAATTGTATGGTTGTCATCTATTTGTCTATCGGCAAGTCCTGTCATTTATTAAAAAACAACAACCACTAAAGCCACGAGTATTGTGCAAAAAGAAAAGAGTTAACAAGTTGTTTAAAAGCGAAGTCATAGCCAGTTGTGTTTTCTGGAGGCAGAAAGGAAGGTGCACTGACGTTGGAATGAGGAAATGTGGGTTCAAATAGAAGTTCTGCTGTTCATTGACTTCGGGCCCTCAACAGCTTTGTAAAATGGAGAGTTAAATGTGGCTGCATGTGGAAGGGCCCACAGAAAGTCACCCAATAAAGGGTAGGAGAATTTGCCCTGAATAATTAGGAATTGGGGCAAGATTATGGTTTTGAAAATGTCTATACATTTTCTCTGTGCCCCCACCAACACCCAACCAAATACTAAATCTTAAAACTACAATACTAAATCTTGAAATACTAAATCTTAAAGAAAGAAAGGGAAACCCCAGGAATGTATGTGAATCTGATGTTGCTTTATTTAGGGCATTTAGAATAGGTGATATTTTCTATGAAATAATTTTTTTCTAGAGCTGACATGCAAAAAGATTGAATCATTTTTATGAGAAATCAAACTCGTCTAGGAAAGCACTTCATCCCCTCAGGCAAGGCGCCCGCCCTCCGAAATCCTCCCGTCCGCCCTGTGCTTCAACCCCTAGAGGGCAGCAAGTCCTCAAAGAAACTCACGCAGGGCCCAATTAGAAGCCATCCATTTAAATGGCCAATTACCTTCCTGAATTGTTTCTCAACAACCTTAAAAAAGACCTTAAAAAAATCTCATTAGAAACACGAAAGAATGAAAGAGAGCGTTAGCAATTTCTAATGACTAACGCAGAAGAATGTTTTATTGACGCCATGACATAAATAAAATTAAGAGAAACTGGCGAGTCGTACTCACCCTTACTGAAGGAATTCTCAGGAAGAAGCACCTCTGGTTTCTCAGACGGGGCTGCTCCTTCTAAAGTGATTTCCTGTCATAACCTCTCCTCTCAGCCTCTCTTCAAAGCTCCGAGTGACAAGGCGAGGGTGAGCGATCCCTGCTCCTCCTCACCTTGTCCACTACCTCCTCCATTTTCCTTCTTGGCCCAGTAAACATACGGGCACTTCATACATCTGAGACCAGGTTCTTGGTCACCCTTCCTTGGTTTCCAGGATTAACTCTCACTTTCCCTCATTAATACCTTTATCACTGCCTCATATGTAGCGGAGAAGACACGGGGCCCACAGCGCCCAGAGGCCATTTCCGCAAGATAAAAGCCCACTGCGCACACCCCTCAGAGACTGCAAGGCCGACCTCATCCTGTTTACACTTGGGCGCCATTCAGCCTCCTGGGCGTCCGCCCTCTCTTCACAAGCCCCGGGTTATAATCCAGGTTCAAAAACTAATCAGGACCTTGTGCAGATTCTAATACGCAAAATGAAGCCTGAAGCCAAGCGCCTTCACTCACCTTCTAGACAGTCAGAAAGAGATTACCAGTCACTTTGATGCCAAAATCATCTTGGAGAACGGGTAACACAATTTCCTCTATTCATAGGAACTTATCAGTGAAGCATCTGTACTAATTCTGATTTGATTTTGGGGTTTTGGGTGACTCTTCCCATCTTTTCCCAAAGTGTGCCGGTTTAGGCAGATAAAACCATTTTTATCTATGTTGTCAAAACAGGACACTAGAGGATTTTGTTTTTTTCTTAATGAAAAAATCCCCCCAATATTAAAAGGCAGTATCCATTAATTCAATCGAACATTATTTTCATAAGCAAATATGTTTGAAAAAAATTAGCAAGTAAATGCATAAATTAATTACCTACATTGAAAGCTGTTACTGGCAGATATGATAACATGTTTCCTGTTAACTAGTTTACATTTCTTTTGAAGTGAATTTCTGGCTGACAGTGTTTATGTCACAGATGGTATCCTCACCTGCTTCATTAAGGCCTGTTTAGAATACAGTTCTAATGTAGGTTTTATTCCATGTAAAGCCACCTAGAGATAATTTTAAATGATCATATCGACTAACAAACACGTAATCAAGAAGCTCTTAAAATTTTATTAAAATTCAAGTCTTTTACCATTAGCAAACCTGCTTCATTAACATATTAATAGATAATGCTCCTGCTCATAATTAGCGTGCATTTTCTTTGCATCATTGTAGTTGAAAGAATTCAGGTGGAGTTTGATAGAAAAGTTTTTTTTTTTTTTTTTTTTTTTTTTCCCCTGTCAACAAAGCACCTGAGGGGAAACAACCGGCTCCTGGACACCATTTCCATCTTAATCATTTGCTTCCTCCTGCCCATAATTTTCTCTCCTTAATCTCGTCTCATCACTTATATTCCCCATATTCAGCCCACTATGGATTATAGACATGATAAACAATGAACTACAGGTAAATGGGCATGGATTTGGCCCACTCACTGAAGGATGAATTGCTACCTGCAAGAGAAATCCCATGTACAAACACTATTTTCATCTAGAGTTTGAGAGCAGTGGGAACATTAAACCTGAAAAGAAGCTCATCTTTTCCTTTAAAAAAAAAAAAAAAAGGGTGTGTGTGTGGGTGTGGGTGGGTGGCTCAGTTGGTTAAACATTCAACTCTTGATTCCAGCTGAGGTCATGATCTCACAGTTCCCTGGATCGAGCCCCGTGTCGGGCTTTGTACTAACAGCTCAGAGCCTGCTTGGGATTCTCGCTCTCTCCCTCTCTCTCTATGCCTTCCCAGCTCACATGTGCACGTTCTCTCTCTCAAAATAAAATAAACTTGAAAAAAATCAAATATATTTAAAACCACTTATTCAAAATGTGTGTGTGTGTGTGTGTGTGTGTGTGTGTAGAACAGAGAATATAGCCCATGTCTGTGTGTCTCTTAAAGGAATGACATCCATTTCAAGGAATGGCATCTTACAGAGAGGAATGATTCAGGGAGTCACCTAGGGAGGTTTTGTTTTTGTTTTTAATGACCACAAAGTTAGATTAAGGCTATAATCGAGATCCCTAGAATAAAGCCACAGTGTTATTTTTGAAATATTCTCACTTTAGTGATGTATTACTTGTGATACATTAGCAACAAAGAATGGAATTAGTATTCTCTCTTAAGGTCACAATCTCACCTCAAGATGGAAAATGGTATTTATACTAAAAATAAATATTTATGCTAAAAATAGCAATTATGTGCTAATATAGTCTAAACAAGTGGTTAATTCTATTTACCAAAACGGTTGTGAAGCCACACCGTTCTGTAACTTTAAAGCTTATTTGTGACACAAGGCAGAATTTACTCACACATTCTGGGCCTACTGGAACATCTTGCATAGGTCAGAGATTCATTCTACTTATCAGGAGCACAAAGTATAGTTCAGCTTCACTTCCAGTATCTTAGATCTTAGGAGCATCTGTCTGGTCACCCCCACTCATTTTATCCAGGAGCAAGTGCAGGCCCAGAGAAGTTCATCAACTCTCTCTCTCTAGGTTGTTCAGCTTGTTAGGGGTAGAACTGGGGATTAAACTTCAGGCCTTCAAATTGATTTATTTTGAGAGAAAGAGAGAGTGTGAGCAGGGGAGGGGCAGCGAGAGAAGTGAGAGAGAATCCCAAGCAGGCTATGCACAGCACTGGCAGCACGGACCCCCAGTAGGGCTCCAACCCACGAACTGTGAGATCAGGACCTGAGCCAAAACCAAGAGTCAGACACTTAACCAACTGAATCACCCAGGCGCCCCCTGTTTTTTTTTTAACCACATCTATTTCTCACAATTTTCCAGTCCTAATATTCTCAATAAGAGAAAAAAACGATATGTATGAATTTTTAAAATGATACAATATGCTGGCTTTGAGGAGAGAGTTAATTGAATGTGATCACAAAGAATGTTTTCATCACCCACCCAGGACATCACCCAGACAAAGGAGGATTCAAACACACTACTCAAGACTTAGCCGGGACGATCAGGAGAGGTCCTTTGCCCTTCTATATTTCTACACCGATGATTTAAACTTACAGTATTTAGTAAAGCACTGTCCACTAGAATTTTCTGATATGTTACCTATCTGAACTATCCACTGCGGGAACCACTAGCCATGTGGCTATTGAGCACTTAAAATTCGGTTAGTGTAACTGAGGAAGTGAATCTTAAATTTTATAACTTCTTAACTAGTTTAAATTTAGATAGCCGCATGTGGCTGATAGCTATTGTACTGTATCGTATCGTATTGACAGCACAGATTAGTATATCCCAAGGAAGAGTTAGATTCAGATAATGTCAGTGAGCTAGAGACCCCTGGTGGACGGGACTGTTACCTGCAGGACACCGATACCACTGAAAATAACATGGGTGATTTTTTTTCCCCCTAAAATGCAGACATTTCAGGACTGTTCACATATTTTGAGGCGAGGTATCAAATGCTCTAGGTATTACAGAATGGAATAATGAGGAAACCAGGAACCAATTATTAAATCGACTGATGTTCACTGTAGTCATATCAAGTTTCTTTTACTAGTTTATTGACAGGACACTTAGCAGGACAGTGTGGTTTAAAACACTGCATTTTGATTGTCTGGCATGAGTAATGAAATGTCCTAGGTCCCCAGGCAGGCCAAAAGCATTCATCAGGATGGATGGTGGTATCAAATTGTATTACATCAATTAAGACATGATATACCTTGTCCAGCATCTGCACTAAATTCAAGATAATAGCCATTTGATCCCTTGACTGGAGAAGAAATGCCAATGCTCTTTCTACCCCCTTGCTGACACACAACCACACACAGTTGCCCCCATAAAGCTAAGGTAAACTGGGGTAAGTATATTAAGTTAAAAAGGGGAGATTTTATCTTTTATCTCTCTTAAATTGTGCTCCTTAAAATGGGGCTCACTGATATATTTGGTTAATCTCTGATCCTACTGCCTTCTATACTATTTGTTTTCCTCTTTAGCCATCAAAAGCCATAATTACCCAAACCGCAGACTTTATCATGTTCCCTATCCAGGGAATTGAGGGCTCCCTCTCCTTTCTCTGGCTGTTCTTACTTCTTCTCACATTGCGTCTTTGCTTGGCTTCAATCTCAAGACTCCTGCTTTCTTGACTGAAAACTCCCAAAGTACCGATGACAAAGACTGCTAGCTGACTCTTATGGTTGCCAAAAGTAATAGGACCAAATTTGAGCTAGCAGATCCTGAGCATTTTCAATGTATAAGCTTAAAAACAATGCTCAGTGTATGCTAGCTGCTATTACTAGTATGTAGAAATCGTAAAATCCTATGTAGCCAGGCCCATCACTAACGGCTTTTGAGTTTCTAAATTATATAAGAAGTTCTCCTCCCCCACCAACACACACTTCAAAGTTGTCCAAATACCTGCAGATAATTTGATTATATATCTGGAAAATCAATGATACTCTATTATAAATAATAAGAATAATTAAATTGAGAAAGTAGCTAGATATAAATTTTCAAAGAAAACATAGTAATAACTAAAACTGGAACTGAATTTTAAATTTTATTTAATCTTAACTAATTTAAATTTAGATAGCCACATGCAGCTGGTGGGTATTATGTTGAGCAGCACAGATTTAGTATATGGCTTGGAAGAGTTGCATTCAGATAGCATCAGTGAATTGGACAGTGAGTTAAAACATACTCAGATATGACTTGAACAAGAAAGAACCTACAGAGAAAAATCATGACATTTTATTAAAGTACATAAACAAGACATGAATCAATGTAAAGGCATACTATGTCCTGGATGGGAAGATGACAATAGAATTTTCTTAGAGCTAAAAAACATATATATGTATCTGTATACATACACACATATATTCACGTGGAATAATAAACACATCAAAATTGCCGTGGAATATTTTTAAAGAAGGTAAAATGTGTTCCAGACAGAAAATCTCCTATAAAGCTGCTGTGATCAAAACAATATGCTAATGACACATAACTAGAATAGTCAGAGAACCCATTACAAAGTTCAGCCTTAGGGGCACCTTGGTGGCTCAGGTCTCACATCAGGCTTTGTGCTGACAGTGTGGAGCCTGCTTTAGATTCTCTCTCCTACTCTGCCCCCCACCACTTTCTCTTCCTCTCTCTCTCAAAAATAAATAAACATTAAAAAAATTTTAAAAGAGAAAGTTCGACCTTAGATCCAAGCTCATATGATAAGTGTTTCATTTCAGTTCACTGAGAAAAGAGTAGTTTAATAAATGGTCTTGGCAAAAATCATCTCCCATATAGAAGAAAATGTGGTTAGGGGCGCCTGGATGGCTCAGTCGGTTGAGTGTCCGGCTTCAGCTCAGGTCATGATCTCATGGTTCGTGGGTTTGAGCCCTGTGTTGGGCTCCGTGCTGACAGCTGGTTCAGAGCCTGAAGCCTGTTTCGGATTCTGTGTTTCCCTCTCTCTCTGACTCTCCCCTGTTCACTCTGTCTCTCTGTCTCTATCTCTCAAAAATAAATAAAACATTTTTTAAAAATTTAAAAAAGAAGAAAATGTGGTTAGATCTCCATCACATACCCCACAAACATTTTTAAATCTGTCCAGAGTTATTTTATTCTCAATAAATCACTGGGAATCCTCAACTTTTAAAAAAGTTTTTTGTTTTTTTTTTTTAACTTAGAGAGGGAGTGTGCAAGACCAGAGGAGATGGGCAAAAAGAAAAAGAGTGAAACTATCAAACCATAACTTTGATCAGGACTCTAATGCAAAGAATCATTATCGGCTTGAAGAATTTCTTATACTTTTAATTATAGAGAGTACAATGTGATGTATTGAGAATGACTCCCTGTAGAGAAAATTAGTAAAGTATATTCATGAAATTGCCATCCTAACTGACAGGAACCTGTGACAACTAAAGATGAAAAGCAAATAAATAATAGTTAATTCTCAATAACCAAGCTTAATCAATTGTTCTGTTACTTTTCCTGTCCCTGTGCATCTTAGCTACCGCATTGCTAGAAGCCATCTAACTAATTACCTCGATGAGTGATAGATCAATCTATGCCAAACCTCAAATCTTGAATTAAAAAAATCATTTCCTTTCTTTATTGCTTTTATTAACTTAATTTTTGATCATCTATATTTAGTTAGTATTTATGTAAGTAAAAAATTATGAGAAGTTTTATTCTGAAACAGTTGAACATTTTTCTACATTATCATAGACTTTAAGCAAATTCCTCTTCCCTTTGAATCATCAAAAATGTTTTTAATGTTCTTATTTATTTTTGAGAGAGAGAAAGAACACAAGCAGGGGAGGAGCAGAGAGAGAGAGAGAGACAGGATCTGAAGCAGACTCCAGGCTCTAAGCTGTCAACACAGAGGCAGAAGCAGGGCTCAAACTCCTGAACCATGATATCATGACCGGAGCCAAAGTCCGATGCTTAACTGACTGAGCCATCAGGCTCCCTGAATCGTCAAAGTTTAATCTAGCTCTGTGCCAAAGCCCAGAAGTGGTGGAGTAAAACCAGTTTGCACTTTGGAGTCAGATTTACTGGTTGTATGATCTTGTGTAAGGTACTTAGTCTTGCTGATTCCAATTTCTCCTGCTATAAAATATGTGTAATAACAATAATCTCAAAGAAATGTGTGAGAATCAAATATCATTGTAGATAAACCACCTGGCAAATGAAAGATTCTTAGGAACTAATAGTATATGTGAGGGTTAACAGTAAAACAAAATAGATGTTAATAGGCAGTTAGAAATACCATTGAACTAGGCAACAATATTAGGATTAAGATCAAATTTGTCACTTACTGGGGCACCTGGGTGGCCCATTCAGTTAAGCATCCAACTCTTGATTTCCGCTCAGGTCATGATTTTAAGCTTTGTGAGATGGAGCCCCACATCAGGTTCCATTCTGACAGGGTAGAGACTACTTGAGATTCTCTCTCCCTCTCTCTCTGCCCCTTCCCCTGCTCATGCTTTCTCTCAAAATGAATAAATAAACATAAAAAAAACCCTTGCCTCTTACCAACTCTGAACTTGAAATCTCAGCTCTAGGGCACCTAGGTGGTTAAGTCGGTTAAGCGTCCAGCTTTGGCTCAGGTCATGATCTCGCGGTCCATGGGTTCAAGCCCTGTGTCGGGCTCTGTGCTGACAGCCCAGAGCCTGGAGCTGGCTTTAGATTCTGTGTCTCCCTCTATCTTTGCCCCTCCCATGCTCACAATCTCTCTCTCTCTCCTTCAAAAATAAATAAATGTTAAAAAATTTGAAGTCCCAAATCTTAGGTTTTTAATTTTAGAGGATTATAAAGAAAAGAGGAGATTTACAAGGGATTTTGTACCTGATTTGCTCCAGCAGTTTAAGGTTGAAATGACTTTATACTATGGAAGGACTCTTAAGCTTAAAAGTTATATTTGGGGTTGAACCATCCTGTGCAATGTTCTATACTTTTAACTTGCCTTGAGAACAGAACAATGAGAAAAAGTATGCTTTATTTTCATCAATGAATGACAGTAGTAAATGGACAAACTGTGATATGGTGCTTATTGCACAATATTTTTCTTCTGAAACTGGATGTATGTTGGCCTTTTTAAACAGCGCAGTTTTTCCTGTAAAAGACTAGTAAATATTTTCAGCTTTGTAAGCTGTCTGGTCTCTCCGTCTACTATTCAACTGTGCTGTTGCACTGTAAAAGCAGACATAGACAACAGATAGATTAATGGGTATAACTCTGGTCCAACAAAAGTTTGTTTACAAAAACAGGCAGCAGAGGTTGGCCTGTGGGCCACAGTTTTAAACCTCTCAGAAATTCATTGGTTGGCCATTTGGGTCCTCAGGGCTATTGAGTTAGAATAATAAAGGTAACTAACAAAGGCTGTTAAGGCAAAAAAGACTGGAAGGAGTTGAAAATCACAGGGGCACCTGGGTGGCTAAGTTGGTTAAGCACGTCCG
The DNA here is from genome assembly GCF_003009895.1 of Hyaena hyaena. Lineage (NCBI taxonomy): Eukaryota > Metazoa > Chordata > Mammalia > Carnivora > Hyaenidae > Hyaena > Hyaena hyaena. Next base: position 878,292 of record NW_024081175.1, read on the forward strand.
GCTTCAGCTCAGGTTATGACCTCACAGTCAGTGGGTTCAAGCCCCGTGTCGGGCTCTGTGCGGACAGCTAGCTTAGAACTTGGAACCTGTTTCAGATTCTGTGTCTCCCTCTCCCTCGACACTCCCCCTGCTTGCACTGTCTCTCTCTCTCACTCAGAAATAAATAAAACATTTAATTTAAAAAGAAAAACACAGTAGCAGCACATTGTTCCTTTTTTTTTTTAAGCTTATTTATTTGTTGAGAGAGAGAGAGCAATCGGGAGGGGTAGAGAGAGAGAGAGAGGGGAAGAGAGAGAATCCCAAGCAGCCTCTGTGCTCAGCTAAATTTCACGACTGTAAGATCATGACCTGAGTCGATACCAGGAGTTGGACACGCAACTGACTGAGCCACCCAGGTGTGCCTCATCATTCCTTTTTAGATCAAATCCAGCATTGAACATTTAAAACTATCAAAAATGTGGCAAGATACCTACATATTCTTCAATTCTCCTGTATGTTCATGTCCACACGTCAGCTGTCCTCCCACAAGTTTGGTCCCTTGCATCTCCGAGTCACCAGCTCAGTTCCTTGCCCCTTAAATGGGTTCCTGGCAGGGCCCGTGCATAATTGTCAGGGCACAGTGCGAAATGAAAATGCCCGACACTTTGTCCAAAAATCAGGAATTCAGTGCCACTAAAGGTACTAAATATAAAACTAAACACTCTCACCGTATTATCCAGCAATCGAGCTCCTTGGTGTTTACCCAAAGAGGTTGAAAACTCAGGGCGCCTGGGTGGCTTAGTCGGTTAAGCGTCCGACTTTCGCTTGGGCCATGATCTCGTGGTTCGTGGGTTCGAGCCCCGCGTCGGGCTCTGTGCTGACTGCCAGCTCAGAGCCTGGAGCCTGTTTCGGAGTCTGTGTCTCCCTCTCTCTCTCTGACCCTCCCCTGCTCACACTGTCTCTCTCTCTCTCTCTCTCTCTCCTAGAAATAAAGAAAAAATATTAAAAAAAAAAAAACAAGTTGAAAACTCATGCCACGCAAAAACCTGCACATGGATGTTTTTAAAGCAGCTTTATTTGCAATTGCCAAAACTTGGAAACAATCAAAATGCCCCTCAGTAGGTGAATGGATAAATACACTGTGGTACATCCAGACAACAGAATATTATTCAGCCCTAAAAATAAATGACTAACCATGAAAAGTCATGGAGGAGACTTAAATACATGTTAGTGAAAGAAAGAAGCAATCTGAAAAGGGTGCAAACTGCACGATTTCAACTATATGAAATTCTAGAAAAGGCAAAACTACAGATATAATAAAGAGATCAGTGGGGCACCCCTGGCTGGCAGTAGAGCTTGAGACTCTTGATCTCGGGGTCATGAGTTTGAGACCCACACTGGGGATAGAGTTTACTTTAAAAAATAAAGAGAGACAAAATAAAAATATCAGCAGTTACCAGAAGTTAGTGGAGAAAGAGGAATGAATACAGGTAGAGCACGGAGGATTTTTAGGGCAGTGACCCTGTCTTATATGATAGTATAATGGTATATGCTACATCTGTCCAAACCCATAGAATGTGCAACACGAAGAGTGAACTCTGATGTAAACTATGGACTGTGGATGACAAGGTTGTGTCAATGTAGGTTCATCACTTGTAACAAATGTACCCCTCGGGTGGGGGATGTTGCTAAGGGGGGAGGCTGTGCATGCATAGGGGCAGGAGATATAGGAAATCTCTGTGCCTTCCCTTTAATTTTGCTGTGTAACTAAAACTGCTCTAAAAAGTAAAGTCTATTTTTAAAAATGGGAAATGAAAATTGTCCCTTGACACATGTTGCCCACCTCACTTCCTTGAGTAGATTGTGACTACATCTTACATTAGTTATTGATTCCTCACATTTCTTCCAAGAGTCCATGGAAACTTCCAGTGCTGAGATTTCACTATCCAGCACCCAAAAAGAGGCTTTCAATACCCTAAGCTCTGTTCTGATTGTCCAAGGAAATAGCCTCTCTCTTCTCTCTTTTCTAATTCCTCTATCCAGGGTATTTTTTCTCAGCTAATATTAGTACCAACCAATCCTAAATATTCTTTAATGGTCAATTCTGCTCTCTGTTTTAAACTATTTCCTCTTTTTGTTCAAGTCTCTAGGGCTTGTTTGAAGTACACCAGTTTGTACAGATTTTATAAGTTACTCTTTTATAAGTTACTATATCTCATGTCTTATATTTCTCAGCATAGACTTACAATCAGGCTGAAAATTAAAATCAATTATAAAATGTTCTCTAAAAAGCCAGTGGAGAGGCACCTGGGTGGCTAATTGGTTAAGCAACCAGCTCTTGATTTCAGCTCAGGTCACGATCTCACCGTTGGTGAGTTCGAGCCCCACATTGGGCTCTGCACTGAGCATGGAGATTGCTTAGGTTTCTCTGTCTCTGTCTGTCTGTCTCTCTCTCTCTTTGTCCCTCCCCTGCTGGTGTTCTTTCTTTCTCTCAAAATAAATAATAAAAAAAACTTAAAAAAAAAGTCCAGTGGAAGGAATGAAGAACTGATACATGATCCAACATGGACAAATCTCAAAAAGATGATACTAAGTGAAAGAAGCCAAACACAAAAGACCACATGTTGTATGATTCAATTCATAGGAAATGCCCAGAATGGCAAATCTGTAAAGACTGAGATTGATTAGGGCTGGGGGAAGGAATGGGGAGTGACTGTGAATGGACATGAGGTTTCTTTCCAAAATTATGGAAATGTTCTAAAATTGGACAACTGCACAACTCTGCAAATACACTAAAATCACTGAATTGTATATTCACAATGGAAATGTTAATGGTGTGGAAATTATATCATGATAAAGTGTTTAAAAATAAAATCAATGGAAGGGCGTCTGGGTGGCTTAGTCGGTTAAGCGTCCGACTTTCACTTAGGTCATGATCTCACGGTTCGTGGGTTCAAGCCCCGCGTCGGGCTCTGTGCTGACTGCCAGCTCAGAGCCTGGAGCCTGTTTCAGTCTGTGACTCCCTCTCTCTCTGACCCTCTCCTGCTCACGCTGTCTCTCTCTCTCTCTCTCTCCTAGAAATAAATAAGACATTAAAATATAAAAATAAAAAAAATAAAATCAATGGATATGAGCCTATGTTGGACATAAAAACCTAATTCCAGCTCCTCTCTTCTTGACCTCTCCTTTTTCTTTCTTTTTACCACTTTCTATTTTTATTCCTTCTAGAATAGGCTTCTAAAACTCACTCAAGAACATCCCAAGTTTTCTTTTTAAAAATGCATTAAATACATGAAAAGCTGAGTAGAGACAATTACTAAAGTATGAAATTATGATTTGTTTTATGACATCTTCCCTCATTTCCATAAGTTGGAAAACTTGTCTAATAAATTATGAAAGGTTTATTTAAGCTTTTGTGAAAGTTTGTTTATCTCATGAAAAACATCCAGGCAGGGGTTGAGAAGGGAGGTGGCCCCAAATAGCCTGCTGCTATGATGTGAGTGCTTGTGACCTCCCCAAATTCATTTGTTGAAGCCCAATACCTAACATGATGGTATTAGGAGGTGGGGCCTTGGAGAGGTAATGAGGTCATGAGGGTGGAGGTCTCTTGATTGGGATTGGGGTGTTTATAAGAGACTCAAGAAAGCTTATTCTTCTCTCTCTGTTCTCTGCCATGTTAGGACACACTGAGGAGATGGCTATCTGCAAACCAGGAAGCAGATCTCACCAGGCACTGGATCTGCTGGACCTTGATCCTGCACTCCCCCACCTCCAGAACTGTGAGAAATGTTTGTTGTTTAAGCCACCCAGTATATGGTATGATTGTTATAGTGGCTCGAACTCGACAGCCCCAGAGTCCCCCCCGGAGTTCACAGCACTGGGAGAAAGTTGCTGCCAATATCAAAACTTTGGCTACAGGGGCGCCTGGGGGTGGCTCAGTCGGTTAAGTGTCTGACTTTGGCGCAGGTCATGATCTCTTGGTTTGTGGGTTCAAGCCCCGTGTCTGGCTCTGTACTGACAGCTCAGAGCCTAGAGCTTGCTTCAGATTCTGTGTCTCCCTTTCTCTCTGTCCCTTCCCCACTTGCACTGTCTCTCCTCAAAAAATAAATAAATGTTAAAAAGTATATTTAGAAAATCTTTGACTACATACACAGTCCCTAAACATATATTATTTGTCCGGATGCAGGACCTGAAGTGGAAAAAAGCAATAGACAGAAGCTAAATGTAAGTTAATACTAACAACTGCCATTATTGGCAATTGATATGCACCAGGCACTGTGCTTGCTGAGTGATTTACACACTTGCAGCTAATAGATACAACAATCAATCTTGCGGGCAATTACTATCTCTAAAATACAAATAGAAAAATTGAGACTCAGAGAAGTTAAATAACCTGTCCAAGGCCACGCAGCTAGTAAACTAATCTCCGTATGTGTAATCAGACCTCTCATTCAGTGAAGAACCCCAGAAAAATTACTTCTACAGCCTAAATCCCAGAGCCTAGGGGGCACCCAAAGTTCCACTTTAGAACCCACTAGTTGTATGATATAGAATTAAAACTAGAGTTATCATCGATGAAGTAGTTGTTTTCTTTACATATACCTGTTTTGGTCCAGATTGCTAAGTCTCTTACCCCAGGGGATAAAAATATACTTTAGAGTTTTAACTCATAACAAAGGGAAATATGTCATATTACTACTTATTTTAAACCACCCCCTGGAGTGCTGTGATTTGTCCATCTTTGATCAAAGGTTCTTCCCAAGCAGGCTGATTTTATGAATTTTCCTGAGCTGTGTTAAATGGCATCCCATTAGCATCAACATGAATGAGGAGCGAGGGGGTGGGCTCTGCACAAAAGCATGACCTCTTATTAGTTGCTATTCTGATACTTTATTTGTCAGCACTGATTCAATGGCAGGGAGAGAAGGCTCATAGGAGATTATGTAGAAAGACTATGCTACACTTTATAGCCTTTCTCAAGCCATCAGAATAAAGAATTGACTGCTACTTACATCCATAATTGTACGTGGCATTTTAGCTCTGTAATTAAATTCAAAATAAATCACATGCAGCAATTTGTTAAATTTAAATAATGCTACAAAAACAAAGGGATCACTGAATGAGATGAGCTTCTGAACTTAGGCATATTACTTGAGGGAAGGCTCATTCACTCAAACTAGTAGGGATTGTAGCTGCAAAAATACACTCAGTAACACTTAATTCTGCTGAATCTAGGATGTATTAGAATCTGTGCCATTGGACCGGATTATACAGGAAACAACTGCAATAAACAAGAAATTCAAAACTTTAAGTTCAAAATAAGTAATGTTCCTAGCCTGGTTCCAATTTGTTATCCAAATGTTCTTTAAGAAGTACCTATGATATTTGTTAAAATCTAGTGGGATTTTCCCAGTCCTTAAGAAGGACTGAGTTACAAAGAAGAGATTATTCAAATCAGTAGCAAGAACTAGGAGGGATCAAAATATGTATGTATAACAACAAAAACACTGCACGCTTGCTGAATATTTTTCGGTTGAAAAGCACTTTCATATAGGTACAGATATCCCACGAGAGTCCAGAAAAAAACCACCTGATCTGTGATCCCTTTCAGCTGTTCTCTGTCAGTTGGAGGAAAGGGGCAGGGAGAATGGGGTAGCCCAGAGCCAGACTTGCCCACAGGACATGATGGAGAGTCGGGCGGGGTTGCTAAGGGGATTTTTGCCAGTGTTATCATAGAACTTGAACGTCCAGAACCTAGATATTAGGCAGGGATGGTGTAGCAGAATGACCTCCCTGTGTGGTAGAACACAGTTGCTGGTGTGGCTGGAAGTTTAAAGGGCTTTAAACTTCTAGTGTGATGTGAAGGGGACAATGGGAAGCCATATTCTACCTGCATCTCTATCATGGGTATAAACTTTGCTTGTTGATTGCTTTAATAAATCAAAGTAAAGGCAAACTTGAATCAAGTCGAAGTTATTGTTCTTGCCTGTCCTTGAAATCGAGCCAAACATTATAGTCTTCTGGAATACACTGTATTCATCCTCTATGGCCAAAACCAGGTTCCCAATCATCTGAATTATGGGTTATTCAGTCTGTTCTGAATTTTTGCTTAGCTAACAAGCAAATAATTCTCCAACTTGTCAAGGGAGCAGTTTATTAAACGTAGGCAGTTTCTGCAGTTAGACTTTTTGAAACTTCATAGTTTTATATAAGAAAATTTGGTGAGATATTTAACTTATGCTTTTTTGTTACTAAAAGGCTGATTCTGATTTTCCAAAAATGAAAAAAAAAATTTATTTTGTGGGCTAGTATCTGCCATATCATATCTGACATGTTTTTTTTTTATTACAAGTGAGTCAGGAGGCGCCTGGATGGCTAAGTCAGTTAAGCATCAGACTTCAGCTCAGGTCATGATCTCGGGGTTTGTGAGTGTGAGCCCCGCGTTGGGTACTGTGCTGACAGCTTAGAGTCTGGAGCCTGCTTCGGATTCTGTGTCTCCCTCTCTCTCTGCCCCTCCCCTCTTGTGCTCTGTCTCTCTCTCTCTCAAGAATGAATAAACTTAAAAAAATTTTTTAAAAAGAGAGTCAGTTAGCCCAGGCAATACTTAACAAGGAGGGGATCATATAAGGTGGAGATTATTAGAGATCATTTCATAGGCTGCCTATCACAATATCCAACCTCAGTAATAATCCATGAAATACAAATTAAAATTTAGAAGTACCATTTTAATTACTTATAAGAGTTTTAAATGATAATATCAAGCAATTGCCAAGGAATGATGAACCATGCTTTGCTGGAAGCAAACACAAACTGACACAGTGTTTTGGAAAGCAATTTATAAACATACATTAAGAGCCATCAAAATATTCAAATATCTTTAACCATTTAATCCCACTTTTAATAATCTATGCTAAGGAAATAGTTACTAAAAAAATAAAACTGGGGCACCTGGGTGGCTTAGTCAGTTGAGCGTCAGACTCTCGATTTCAGCTCAGGTCATGATCTCCGGGTTGTAAGATCAAGCCCCACATTGGGCTCTGTGACGAGTGTGGAGCCTGCTTGAGATTCTCTCTTTCTCTCCCTTTGTCCCTCTTCCCTGCTCACACACTCTCTCTCTAAAAGAAAAACACAAAATCAACAAAAAAAAGTCTATAGGTATGGATGTGATTATTACAATATTATTTATAGCAGTAAAAAATTGAGGGCAATGGTAAAATAATATCCAGAAAGGAATGGTCAAATAGAGGTTTGTCTACTTTATAGAATAGTACAATCATCATTTTAAGATTATGGAATAACATTGTGAAATGCTTATGATTTAATGTGAAGTAAAAAGATAATAATATAAAATTATTTGTAAATTAGTTACTATTAAGTAAAAATATTTATAAGAATAAAGACTTACAAGATTACTCCCAAATGCTATCAATTATTGAGTGTGAGTGATGGAATTATAGATCATTTTGATCTCCTGTTGACCGCGTTTAACTTTTTTTTGGAATGTGATTAAAATAAGAAAAAAAACACAATTATGCAGGAATTGATTCATTAATATACATATATAGCTATGATTATAGGAAACCAGACTCCTTAGAAAAGTTATAGGCTTTGTTTGGCCGAATTATATTTTCTGTGAATTTAAGTATCCCTTAAACCTGTTCCACCCAATTGCTTACCTTAAAGGATGTCACCATACATCTATACTTGTTTATATGGTGCTTTTATAATTTTCAAAGCATTTTACCACTATCTTTCACTTCGATTGTCACTACATGCTTTTTTTCCCCTTCCTGTTGGCAGATATTAGAAATTGAATTTGAAGAGTTGCTGGTGAGGTTGCAGAGCAAGTGGAATTCTTACATGCTGCTGGTAGGAATCCAAGGTGGTGCAGCCGCTTTGGAAAACAGTTCGGCAGTTTCTTATAAGGTTAGATATAAACCTACCATACGACCCAGCATGCAATCCCATTCCTAGAGAGCACCTGAAAGAAATGTACACTAATGACTGATTAGCGATGACACATGTGATTGAACAGAGATATCAGTATTTACGTGCTGCTGGGAGCTTTGTTCCTAATTGCACGTACCCAATACACACACACACACACACACACACACACACACACACCTGGAAACAGCCCATATGTTCTTTAACTGGTGAATGAATGAATAAACAAGCTGTGGTACATCCATACAATGGAATACTCCTCAGCAGTAAAAAGGAATGAACTACTGGTACTGGTAACAAAATTGATAAATCTCAAACACATCATGCTAAGTAAAAGAAGCCACACTCAGAAGGCCATATATTATGTGATTCCATTTATATGAAATTCTGAAGGTAAAATTATAGGGCCAGAAAACAGATCTGTCGTTGCCAGGGGCTAAGGGTGAGAAGAGTTGACCGCAAAAGAATAGCACGAGAGAATGTGGGGGATGCCGAGACTCTCATGGTTTCCCCAAGAGTGACCCTGAAAGATAACCCTTTTAGGGGGTGTAGAGTGCTTGGAGGAACAGATTTAGAAGTCATTTCAGTGGCGTCTCCTCCCTCTGGCACTCCTGAAGACAATGGGCCCCAGCTGCTGCAGTGTAAGGGCTTTTCCTCTGCAAAAGGAAGGAAAGGAAAACTATTTTATTGAATTCCCACTGTGGTGCCTGAAGGAGCTGAGAATAACAAGTTTTACACATATCTCATTTTATCTTCACAACAGCTTATTCCATTTTACACAGAAGGAAACTGGGGCTCAAAGTGATTAATCCATCCGCTGAGAGTGAACTCAGGCACCTCTCTGCTTAACTGACTCTCACCTTATTTGAGCACGGACAGTTGACTCACACTCTTGTTATGAACCTTTCTTTCCCGTTGCAGAGTCACAAAAATTTTCTATACCTACAATATGGAATTGCATCTATTCTGGAGGAAGGAGGGAGCGCCTTTTTCTGATTTGTACACAAGTGCTATCTGGGCAAATAGTGGACCTAGGGTCTTTCACTGGCCCTGACTGCCTGACCTGCTGCTGGTAAGTGATCATGATGCCTATCTCCACAGACCACCCTTATCCACTGGAGCCCACGCTCCTCTGGCCTCATGGATGAGAGTTTGGGCTGGTATATCTGGAGGAGGGAGAAATATTTGGAGCCTGGGGTGGTAGGATGGAGAGGTCAGGAAGGCAGAAGCAGAGGACAAAACTAAGGAAGTTGAAGGATGAGGGCAACAAAATATCACAGTGGTGTCACCAGGAAAGTCTAACTGCTTTGTCTTATGCATTGTGTGAGCTTTCAGAGTCTGCTGATCCTAGAGAAGCCAGGTCTCTGGTTAATCAATCTGGTGAATCAACATCCAGGTGAGAATCTTAAAAGTTCATCCCCTATGAACTGAAATTGTACTCCAGTTTTTAATTCCAGGAGAAAAGTAGGAGCTAAAATGGATGATAAGGTTTGTGACTGAGTGTTCTGTCTGACATGTATAAGCCTAAGTTGCTTTTCACTATAGTCTTCCAGGCAATGACCTTGGCCTTCTACCAGTCTAGTGTCTACTGAGATGGACTAATTACCCTGCCCCTGATGGAATAGAACTGATCTTAAAAGAAATGACAAGAGCTATGTTTAATTGAAGTTCTATCCCAAAGCCTACAGAAAAGAGTGTTACAGTCATTAAGGCCATTCATCAAATATTTATTTTCACACTCCTGGAGCATGTTAGGACTATCCATCCTGGCCCCTTCATGGGTCAGTGAGGTCATGTGTTTAGTTCTGGCCTATGAATTGTTGGCAGAAATGAAATGTGGCACTTTGCCCATGGAGATGGGCTGTGTTAAGACCATGGCTGCTCTCGCAGCCTGGATTTCCCAGTGGTCACAGTGAGCAGAACATTCTGCTGAATCACAATGGACATGTTGTTTTAAACCATTGAGATTTTGTTGTTGTTGTTACCACTGCATAATCTGTATGACTGACACAATACCTTTTTGGTTAAAACAAAAATTTTTAATGCTTATTTATTATTTGGAGAGACAGAAAAAGAAAGAGAAAGGAACAGAGTGCAAGCAGGGGGAGGGGAAGAGAGAGAAGGAGACACAGGATCCGAAGCAGGCTCCAGGCTCTGAGTTGTCAGCACAGAGCCTGACATGGGTCTCAAACTCATGGACCGTGAGATCATGACCTGAGCCTAAGTCAGAGGCTTAACTGATTGAGCCACCCAGGCATCCCTACAATGCCTTTTTGGTTTTAAATAATATTTGCTGGATTTTATGATTTTGTAAGCTAAGAATAGTGACTTATGACCTATATTTTTAGTTAAACAAGGAATGTTCTCACTGAGTTATGTAGTAATATGATATAAAAATTTTCAAAACAAAAGTAAAACACTGTGTTTGAAACTGTCTAAAAATAAATTGTCTAGGGGCGCCTAGGTGGCTCAATCAGTTAAGTGTCCACCTCCTGATTTTGGCTCAGGTCATGATCTCACTGTTCATGAGTTCCAGATCCAAGTGAGGCTCTGTGCTAACAGTGTGGAGTCTACTTAGGATTCTCTCCATCTCTCTCTGCTCCTTCCCTACTCAGTCATGCACCCATACATGCTCTTTCTCTCTCTTAAAATAAATAAACTTTTTACAGAAAAGTTAATTAACAAAATTAAATAAAAATAAATTTTCTAGAATTACCTTAATAAAATTCCATCAAAGTAGGAAGATATTCAAATTAATTGTTTATCACAAAACCATCAGGCTAATTAAGCTTTTATATGTCTGTAATTTTCCTTTAAAAAATGCAATGAGTTTACAAATAAACCTTTAATGTTGATGGAAACAAGTTTTAAATTTATTAATTTGCATATCAACCATTACTTTATCACTTACATCATCATCTGTCTGGTATGTTAGAAACATTTTAAAAAGCTGAAAGACAAAGGTTCTTACATGTTCACAAAAGAAAAGAAAAATATTAAAACCATTAGAACTATAAGATTTTATTACCATCTTTTAGAAATATCACTAGCTTTGGGGGTGCCTGGGTGGCTCAGTTGGCTAAATGGCCAACTTCAGCTCAGGTCATGATCTCGCAGTGAGTTCGAGCCCTGCATCAGGCTCTGTGCTGACAGCTCAGAGCTTGGAACCTGCTTCGGATTCTGTGTCTCCATCTCTGTCTGCCCCTCCCCTGCTCAGGCTTTTTCTCTTTGTCTCTCAAAAATAAATAAACATTAAAAATGTATCATTAGCGTTTAAAATGTTGTGTACTGTATGGAGTATGTAAGAAAATATATTCACAACAAAGCTCTTTTCCTTTAACTTTTATACTTGCCAGCATGTACAATTCTACTTTGAAGCTGTTCATTATCCTTAAAGAATACATGTTTATTTTGTACCTTATATATCTGTAAGTTAAGAGGAGCATGTATGTTCTTTTTAGACAATCAGAATCCATTTTAGTCAAATACTAAGACCCAAGAAGAAGTCCTTAAATGTTTGCTTCTGGGATTCCAAGAGCTACCTAGATCCTACTTTCCCCAAACTTGCTGCGTTTCATTGATTCTAAGACATATTCTTACAAATGTTTACATTTTACATTGTAACATGACTATTTTCGTCTCAATTCTGTAGACAGTCACCCTATCATCATCAGATACTTGATATTGTATAACCGGGAATAACAGGACTTTTATTTCTTCAAAGACAACTCAATTCTATCTAAATTCTTCCAGAATTTTTTATGTTTTAGGGGCGCCTGGGTGGCTCAGTCGGTTGAGCGTCCGACTTCAGCTCAGGTCATGATTTCCCAGTTCGTTGAGTTCGAGCCCCACGTCAGGCTCTGTGCTGACAGCTCAGAGCCTGGACCTGCTTCAGATTCTGTGTCTCCCTCTCTCTCTATCCCTCCCCTGCTCACAATGTCTCTCTCTCTCTCTCAGAAATAAACAAAACATTAAAAAAAATTTTAAAGAATCTTTTATGTTTTAGATTTAGCAAATATTTTATATCAGTGAAACACCCCAAAATATAGTGGCTTAGAGATGCAATGATTTGTTATCTGTCACAGTTCTATGGATGAGTGAGGTGGTTTCTCTGCTGGCTTCATGTGGCACCCTTGCACGCTGCAATGCAACTGGTCTCAAGTTCTAAACAGCCTGATTAAATGTAAAAATTGTCTAAATGAATTAAAAGCAAGACCCCAGTATATGCTGCTCCCAAGAACCCACATTCACCATAAAGGCACAAATAGGCTAAAAGTAAAAGAAGAAAAATAGATATATGATGCTAATCCTAATCAAAGTAAACCCAAATTAATACCAGAAAAAGAAGACTTCAGAACAGAACAAAGCCCGAGAGAAAAAGGATCATTTTGTCATGATAAAGTGTTGAATTCAAGAGGATGTAAAATTCCTAAATGTTTCTGAAACTAATAATAGAGCTTCAAAGTACATGAAGCAAAAGCTGATAGAACTGTAAGGAGAATAGAGAAAGTCACAATTATAGATGAAGATCTCAGTAACTTTCTCTCAGCAATTGATAGAACAAGTAGACAGAATAACAAGAGCACGTGAAGACTTGAATAACGCTGTGAAACAAGTTGACCTAACAGACATCCATAGAATCCTCTGTATTAGCAGTGTAAACATTCTTGTCAAATGCATGCATAGATTTACCGGGATAGACCATATAGTGGGCCATGAATTAAATCTCAATAAATTTACAAGGATTTGAGTCACAAAATTAGTGATCTGATCACAATAGAACCAAGATTGTAACAGCATCACAATAGATCAAGATGTCTGGGAGATCCTTAAACATTTGGAAATCAAAGAACATAAGTCTCTATCACCCAAGAGCCAAAGAAGAAATGGAAATGCAAATTAGAAAATATTTTAACTGATTCTTGGGGCGCCTGGGTGGCTCAGTCGGTTAAGCATTCGACTTTGGGTCAGGTCATGATCTCACGGTTTGTGAGTTCGAGCCCTGCATCAGGCTCTGTGCTGATAGTTCAGAGCCTGGAGCCTGCTTCAGATTCTGTGTCTCCCTCTCTCTCTGCCCCTCCCCAACTCACCCTTTGTCTCTCTTTCTCTCTCTCTGAAAAATAAACACTTTAAGAAAATATTTTAACTGATTTGAAAATGAAAATTAAAACACACCTATCAAAATGTATGGGATGTGGCTAAATCTGTGCTTATAGGGAAATTTGTAGCACTAAAATGTCTATTTAGAGAAAGTCTTTGTATTGGGCTGACCTATGACCTCTAAAAAGGTATGTCCATATACCATATACCTAATCCTCAAAACCTGTGAATGTTACTTATTTGGAAAAAGAGTCTTTGCAGATAGAAAGTTAAGGATCCTGAAATGAGGAAATCACCTGGGATTATCCTGATGGGCTCTAAATACCACCCATACATCTTTTTAAGAGAGAAAGAGAAATACAGAGAAGACCTCTATGAAACAGAAAATGTGAAAACAGAGAGAGATTTAAGTAATGAAGTCACAAGCTAAGGAATGCTGATAGCCACCAAAAGCTGCAAGAGTCCAGGAACAGAATCTCCCCTAGAGCCTCTGGGACATAGTGTGATCCTGATGACACCTTGAATTCAGACATCTGATCTCCAGACTGTGAGAGAATACATTTCTGTTCTGTAAGTCTCCAAGTTTGTGGCCATTTTTTTTTTCTTAGAGCAACCACAGGACACTAATATAGTCTCAAAGCAGTGACCTCAGTTCTCATGTTAAGAAATTAGAAAAAGAAGAGCAAATTCAGCACAATATTAGCAGAATAAAAGAAGTAATAAAGATGAGAACTGAAATTATTGAAATGGAAAACAAAAACAATAGAGAAAATCCAGGAAACCAAGAGCGAATTCTTTGAGAAGATCAATACACTTGGTTAACCTCTAGCTACACTTATCAAAAAAAGAGAGAGGCAAGAAACAAGGTACCAATATCAGCAATAAAAGAAGCAATGACATAATTATAGACCTTACAGGTATTAAAAGGATAATAAGTGGGGCGCCTGGGTGGCTTAGTCGGTTAAGCGTCCGACTTTCGCTTAGGTCATGATCTCGCGGTTCGTGGGTTCGAGCCCCGCATCGCGCTCTGTGCTGACTGCCAGCTCAGAGCCTGGAGCCTGCTTCAGATTCTGTGTCTCCCCCTCTCTCTGACCCTCCCCTGCTCATGCTGTCTCTCTCTCTCTCTCTCTCCTAGAAATAAATAAAACATTTGAGAAAAAAAAGCATAATAAGGAAATAGCTTCTATAAATAATTTTATTTCAACAACTTAGATGGACACATTTCTTGAAATACACAAACTACCAAAGTTCACTCAGGAAGAAATAGATAATCTGAATATATTTATATATTTCCACAAAGGCAACTCCAGGCCACCTGCTTCACTGGGCAAGTCTACCAAACATTCAGACATTTGGGAAAGAAATACAAATTCTTCAGAAATTCCTCTTCCAAAAAATTGAAGAGGTAGGAATACTTCTCCATTCATTGTATGAAGCCAGCGTTAAACTGACATCGAAAATAGACAAAGCCATTACGAGAAATGAAAATTACAGATTAACATGTTGATGAACATAAATAAAAAACTTCTTAAGAAATCTTCAGCCAATCAGGGCACCTGGGTGGTTGAGTCGAATTCAGCTCAGGTCATGATCTTGTGAAGCCCCGCATCAGATTCTGTGCTGACAGCTCAGAGTCTGAAGCCTGTTTCAGATTCTGTGTCTCCCCCCTCTCTCTGCCCCACTCCCACTCGTGCTCTGTCTCTCTCTGTCTCAAAAATAAATAAACATTAAAAAAAAAGTATTTAAAAAAGAAACTTTCAGCCAATCAAAAATAATAATATATAAAATGGCTAACAAATGATGACCACGTGGAATCTATCCCAGAAAGGCAAGATTGATTTAACCTTCAAAAATCAACCAATGTAACTCACCTTATGAATAGAGTAAAAATAAAAAATGATAGGGTCATCTCAGAAGATGTAGGAAAAGTGCTGGACAAAATCTAATATCCATTTCTTTCTTTTTTTTTTTTTCTAGGAGAGAGAGAGAGAGAGAGAGAGAGACAGCGTGAGCAGGGGAGGGTCAGAGAGAGAGGGAGTCACAGACTGAAACAGGCTCCAGGCTCTGAGCTGGCAGTCAGCACAGAGCCCGACGCGGGGCTCTAACCCACGAACCGCGAGATCATGACCTAAGCGAAAGTCGGACGCTTAACCGACTAAGCCACCCAGGCGCCCCTCTAATATCCATTTCTGACGTAAACTCTCAGCACATTGAAGTAGAAGGCAACTCTCAAACTGATAAGAAGCATCTACATAAAGCTTATGCCTATCATCATCCTTAATGACAAACGACTGAATACTTTGACACACATGGAAGCTATTCCACTCCTAGGTATTTGCTCAAGACAAATCAAAGCATATGTCTGCATAAAGACTTGACATAAATGTTTATAGCATCTTTATTTGTAATAGCCCCAAACTGGAAATAAACCAAATGTGCATCTACAGTTGAATGGAAAACACATGTTGGTATATTCAGACAACTGAATACTACTCAGCAAAACAAACAAACAAACAAACAAACAACCCTATGGATACATGTAGCAACATTAATGAATCTCAAAATAATTACACTAAATCTAAAGAGCCAGACAAAATACAGTGCAAAATAGTTTGTATAAAATTCTAGAAAATGATGACTAATCTGTAGTGTCTGAAAGCAGATCAGTTATTGCTTAGTCCCTGGGATGGGTACAGAGAGCAGCAGGCGAGCACCTGCTGAGAGTCAGCAGAAACTTTTGTGGGGCTAGATATGTTTGTTATCTTGATTGTGGTCATGGTCTCATGGGTGTGTATATACCTCAAAGCTTAATCAAATTTTATAGTGTAAATATGTGCAGTTTATTGTATGTCAGTTGTACCTCCATAAAGATGTATAAAATGAAATGTGGCAAGTATTTGGTTGGAACAACTTACCTGGAGGGTAAGAGAGGGTAAGGAAAGACTGCAGAAAAAAGGTAGACCACTTCAGATTGATAGCTGGTAGTTTTAATGAGCAAATGAACTCAGGAGGAGGTGCTCCTGGGAGCTGCAAGAGGAGTAGATTTCCCCACCAGCCTGCTGAATCTTAAAAGTCTACATAGAGGCTTTAACTGGGTTCACCTCATGTATACCATCAAGATGGTGTCAACACCACTATCTCAAGGCCATGTCCTTGAGGCAGCTTCTGGGGGCAGAGAAGGCAAGCAGAATGCTCATTCCAAGGACAGGGGAGGGGGTGAGGAGCCCCTGGTGGCCTAGGTTCAGCTCACAGCTCAGCCAGTAGTCACGTCCTCTCAGTGACCTCCTTTAACAAAAATTTAGGGTAGCTGGAGATAAGGGGCAGAAGAGGTAGATAGGCAGGGAGAAGTTACTTTGGAGAAATATGTTGGACTCTGTCCTGTGGACAAGAACCATAGAGTGGAGAGAGCCTAAAGGCAGAAACAAGAGCTACCTGAGAGGCAATAGATGATGAATGGCCTTGACGGAAGTGTAAGGAGAGAAGAACTGGTTATGAAGAAGTAGGGCTGGGTTTGGGAGTCATCTAAGATGTGACATTGATAGGACTTTATGACTAGTTGGATGAGGAAGAGGAAAAGGATGATCATGTATCTGGCTTGGAAGCTGGTTTAGACTGAATTTGTCCCCCAAATTCGTAAGTTGAAGCCCTAACCATCAATATAACTATACCTAGAGATAAGGTATTTAGGGAGATAATTAATGTTAAATATGTTAAATGAGGTCATAAGGGTGGGCCCCTAATCCAGTAGGACTGTGGCCTTGTAGGAACAGGAAGAGAGAGAGCGAGAGAGAGCGAGAGAGAGCGAGAGAGAGAAAGCGCTATCTTCTCTTCAGCTAGAAGGTGCTGTACATAAGCCAAGAGTTCACCTGAAACTAAACTGCACAAGCTTGATCTTGGACTTCCCAGCCTCCAGAACTGTGAAAAAATAAATATCTGTTGTTTAAGCCGCCCAGTCTATGATATTTTGTTATGGCAGCCCAAGCAAACTAATACAAGAGCCAATGGGGGAAGTGGGATTATGTGGAGGAGACACGTTCATGCGATTCACCTAGATCAAGAACACAAAACGAGAAGCCAGTTGCGGCAGTGTTTTGAGTTCAGATTGGGATATCTTAAGCTTGATAGACATTCATGTGAGAAGATAACTGGAAATCTATGTCTGAAACTCTGGGGAGTGGTTGGCTGGAAGTACATACTTGGAAACCATCAACAGTAGGTGGTAGTTGAAGCCATGGAGATGGGCAAGCAGGGGAGGAGAGAAGCCCAACAATGGAGAAAAATATAGCCAGAGATGGGGGAGAACCATAACTGAGTGGTGACTTTGAAGCCAATGAGAGAATTTTGAAAAGACATGATTAACGGGATCAAATGCTGCGGTGCACTGAGGCCATTTCTGGGGAGCATGTCTAATTGTTTGGCATAACCCTTGAAATCAAGGGCCCAATATCTAGCTGCAAGGAGAACACAAACATATGAAACTAGGAAATTATTCAATTAGAGTGAATTATCTTATTAATGTAACAGACAAGTACAATATAGATCTATTCCATTTATTCTGCAAACATATTGAGCTCCTACTGTGTACCAGACATTTCATTTTTGGAAGAGATGACTGGGCTCTTTTAAAAGAAGGGCATGACTTAGTTATGGAGGTGGAAATGAGATTCTGACTAAGTGAAACAGAACAAAAACTGAGTAATTTAGGCACATGAGTAGGGGGTGTGGAGAGGATGCAATCTTGGCAAAGGTACAAGAAGGGGAATATCTGGGAAGAAAGCCTGGCTAGGTGAGTTTGTGCCAGAGATTGGAGAGCTGGAGGGCACCCGTCAGAGTGTAACTAGTTCCAAAAGTATTCTCGATCCAGTCTATTTTCTAAGTGCTATCCACGTACTGCTGCAATAGCAAGCAGAGCCCCCTTGTGTTGAGCCAGTGGGGGCTTCAGACATATACAAAGTGCAAGCTTATATGGGGGCTACCAAATACGTGTCGAATTGCCGTCCGATACCTAGATGAAATTATAACTGGATATGAAGGGAAAGCATAATTAGAGGAAAGCTTTAGATAGCACAGCAGTTTCCATGGCCCTGATCTACACATGAGCTTTCTGGGACATCCCAAGAATCCATCATAACACCTTTATTGCGTTGGTTTTGGGTGGACCGATTAGCAGCCAGTCGTATGGTCGGCTCGATAGTATGATCAATAGTTAGATGGACAAATTCGTGGAGGATGAACCACTACCAGTCTCTGAACGCTATCAGTCTTGCCTGGCGGACCTGGGAACAAAGCTTTTCTTCCCCAGGACGACTTTGAGGATGCAGTTCTCCTGGTGGCTGGAAGACGGCGCTGCGGATCGCATTGGTCCGCCACAGTCGGAGACCCACCCAGAGTCCTGGGAGGCGAGCGGTGGGGAAGCCAACCTAGGTCACCTCCCAGAAAACTCAAAGCAGCTGAAATCTTCCGGAAAGCGCCTGGCGGGGGTGTTGATGCGGCTGCTTGAAACTTTGCCTGGACCCAGTGCTGGGGGTTGGGGGAAGGGTGGGAGATTGGAGGGGGGAAAGGAACGGAGAAATATACCCCAGCGCCCTGTCGGCGACTCCGAGGAAATCAAGACTCTATATATAGGCCCTCGGGCTCACACTGCTGGGGCTTCGGTTTGACGGGAGACGGGAGGGAGGATGAGCTGCAGGTTTCAGCTATCTAAAGTTGAATGCAGCTGCACAGGTCCTAGGGCGAAACAGCCGCGCCACCGCGAGGATCCTTCGTGAATCTGTCATTTCTTCGGCTTCAGCAGTCGCTCCAAAACTTTCTTCTGAACTGCACGCGTCTCCTAGGGTGTTCCCATTCCTTAGGATGGGGGCTTCCTGTCTGTCCAGAGTATGGTGAAATCACCACCGTTCACCCTGTCGCCCACTTACAGGCTCTCAATTTAAACAGGAACGAAGAACTGGGAGGAAACAAGCCAATTCACTTTTGGGCTCTGACTCTACTTATGCCTGTGTCTTCCAGGGCTCCCCGCATCCGTCTCGCTGACAAATGCAGGTCGGGCCCCCTCCGCACTTCCCACTCCCATCTCGGTTTCTCCGCATTTCCAAGGATGCTGCTAGCACTCAATTTCCTCCTTTTCTCAACTTTGTAACCCAGCCCCCGAAGTCGCTGCTACCCAAGATCTCTTCCCGCCAGGGGGCGCCTTGACTATAGGGGCTCTGACTGTACCTTGGGACAAGATGAATTAGGCTTGAACCGTGTGACATGAAAATAGGTAAGTTCTGAGACCACAGGTGTTAAGCTCTTGGAAGATTTGACCTGACAGAGGAAAAGATTCTTTGACACCAAAGGCCGGAGGATGGACTCTCCTCTCTGGGCGGACTCCGCCAGTGCAGGGAGAGGGTGACACTGGGGCTGCTCTCAGATATCCTAGCGTAGCCTCCCCTCTCCCCTCCCCCGCCCCCTCCCCCGCCAGGGCCTGCGCTGAAGCCACGGCTTCAGGAAAGGAAGGCGGCCCTCGAAGACCCTAGACGCTCAAGTCCAGACAGGGAGCAGTAGGAGCTCGCCTTAGCTCCGAATGTGTTCCTCCAAGACAGAACAGTGTCTGCAAAAGCCTCCTCGGGAAAGCCCTCCTACTACAGCGCACACACACCCAACCCTTCTTCGCACAGATCTCCCAGAGGCTCTCAATTGTCGCCTGGGAAAAAGCCTCAAGGGGTTCCGGTGAGATCCTTCAAGGAAAGAAAGACGCCCTCCAGAGGGGGCTCCGGATTCTCTGTTCCTTGGATCTCAGGATTGGGGAGCAGCGACCCCCCGCGCCTGGCTGAGTTGCTGCTTTCTCTTCCTGGGTGTCGTTGCCTCGACGGCACCGAGAACCCAGCTCAGCCAGCCTCGGGAGCCTGCTCCTGGCTGAGGAAAGCTCGCCCACGGGGGTCTGGGCGCAGGAACAATCAAGGGCCTAGAGAGCTTCACGCAGAGTTAGAAGCCTTGATTCATAGTTTCTATAAATTCAAGATACAGAATTATAAGTTATAACCCCTTTCATTTGCTAGCGATTTTCATGCTTTACAAACTCATGCACAGGATTTCATCCTTAAATACTTGGATCCCTAGTACAACCTGGGAGGCACACAAGGGGAGATTATGACTTTTTTTTTTTTTTTTGGCCGTTCAGGAATCAGGTGCTAAGAGGCTTTGTTTCCTTAATTCAACATTTCTTGAGACACTTGAAAATTCAAGGGTAAATAAAATCGGATCTCACCATAAATAAGGGAGGCCAATAGACAACACCTTAGGTTACTCAGGCTGTGAGGAGAGCGGCTTCAGGGTGTGGTGAGAGTCAATGAGAACTATACCACAGAGCTGAAAGGTGGCAAAGCCACGGCTAGAGTCCCAGGACTTCTGACTTGTACTCAAATGCTCTGGCTATGACCCCTAAACACTTTAAGATCAGATATGGTGAAGAGCGCTCCCCACTCTGCCCTACACACCTACACACACACACACACACGCCCCTTCATCAAAACCCTTTCTATCTTGGTTGGGTCCCAGAGTAACATTGTCACAAAATAACTACATACATATTATTTGGGTCATTTATTGTTACTTTATAAGCTCTGTGTGGGTAGAAGCCACATCTAGCTTGTTTAAAGCTGAATTTTTAGGCCTACCACAGAGCCTTGCACAGAGCCAGTACTCAATAAATATTTGTTGAATAAATCACGAATTGCGATAAAACTCGGAGCAAAATAACACCGGAAGGGAACATGGCCGCTCACCGAGCTAAGAGAGGGGTGAAGGACCAGGAAGAGAATTAGAAAAATGTGGCGCTGAGGACTGGGAAGGACTTTTCATTTCCCTCGCGGTTCAAGCTACAGACTTAGAATCATATAGCCCTCCATCCTAAATTCTCAAAGAAGTGACTCTAGATGGACAGAAAGGCATTTCTCTCCAGCCATAAGGATGGTGAGCAAAGGTTGATGGCAGTTCCACGGTCCTCGCCCTGCCTGGACCTGAGCCTGAGCCTCCCGGGCTCCTTAGATTCCAAGCCAAGCTGCAGAGAGGAAAGCAGTGTGGCCGGGGTTGAGGTGGGTGTGTGCGGCCCCACAGGGGAAAACTCCTTGAGAGCCCGAAATGGGCTCCACTGTGCCCACTCTGCCCGCGAGAGTTACTGAAGACTCGGGGACATACAGAGGGGTACTCGGAGTTCCCAAGTATTCCCTGCAGCCATGAAGAAATTACTAGTTTAACTTGGGTCACCCTACTTAATATGAATCTGGGAGGTAGCTAAAAGAAAGGACACTCCTGAGTTAGGAAGAGGTGTTGGGGCCCAGGGACAGACTCTCAAGGCCTTTGGTCTGGCAAGCTCAGAGATAGAGATATTTGCCTTTTCCCTCCGCTAGACGTCTTAGTCCCTCAGGCTTATTCTTGGCAGTGCAGCACAACTGGCAGAGAGTGTGGGGCACTGTGTGTGTCTGTGTAAGGGGCAAAGGTAGAAGATGTACGGGGGAGGGGAGTGGGAGATGCAAGGTAGTGCAAAGGGTCTAGTCCAGAGCTACTGCTGGTGTGTGCCCGTGCAGGGGAGGTGCGGCATAATCTTGGTTGGGGGGAAGGGCAGAGCAGCACCCAGGGCCAGCCACTGCCCCCTGGTCCCATCCCCCCCATTCCCCCCCTCCCCCGGGTCCAGCTCCAGCTCCAGCTCAGTGTAGAGAGTCAATGCCTGTTGCATGGCTGGGGGTTGAGGTCCAGTCTGCAAGCCTGAGCGGGGAGGGGGGGGGTGTTGCTGCTAGCCACCTGCGCCAGAGCCTGCTGCGGGACTGCAAAGCTGCCGAGGGACGAAGGCCCAGGCTCAGAGACTGTGGAAGATGCATCCAACTCTCCTCTTCACTCAGATTCAAGGCCTAAAGGCAGGGCAGGGTGGGGGTGTGTGCTAAAGACAAAACAGGAATCTGGAGCTCTGGCAATGAAATGAAAAATTTTATATAGCTTTTGAAGAGCTTTTATGTGCCCGATCTTATTTGAATCTCAGAGAAACCTTGTGAAGAATTACCTTCATTTATAAACGGCATTGAGACTGGGAGAGAGTACACCATTCTATACTTGGTGTTTCTTATGCTTACCAGTAATGTGAAATAATGGAGAGGGAAAGGGAGAAAGAAGACGGGTGACTGGGAAACCCACCCCGCCTTGGCAATAAGACCCCACTCTAAACAAAAGCCCGAGATTCTGGGCCGCCTGCAGACAAGATCTGTAATTCAGTTTTGTCTGCTCTCCTCGACGGTTCATTTGAGCCCAGCGTCGTCTTCCCTCCTTGCTCCCTGGGCTTAGACATCACAGAGATCAACGCGCAGTTGACGGAGTCTGAGCCTTCCTGAGAGCGCCTCTCCCCGCCCCCGCCCAGAGAAGCCCCTTGGAAGAAGTGCAAGGAACCGGCTTGGCGCTGATCTTTCGCAGTACAACCGACAAGCACGTCTCGGCACCCGAATGCGGGGTTACCTGCCGCAAAGCCGCCAGGGGAGCTACGCAAAAACGTGGGCCCATGCAGGAGGAAAGGGGTGCCCTGGGCTTTCTCACCCTTCGTAAGCGACGTAGGTGGTGAGGAAACTGAATGTTAGTATGGAAGTTGGCTTTGTATTGAGGGCGTACAGAGCACTTCTCAAGAAGAGAACTAAAACGCTAAAAAGCCAATAAACAAAACAAGTTTCCTTACTACAATCGCTGTTAATGGAATAGGCGCCCAACCTGCTGAATTAAATCGTTCAAAAGTGCCTGTTCATCATTGGGAGCTCCTTCTCTCAAAGGAGGGGAAAGAACATGTGAAAACAAAAAAACAAATTTGAGAAGCCTCCTTCACCGGCCCCCGCAGTGTCTTGGAGGCCCCAGCCCGGACAAGGAGCTTTCCACCCTCCCAGCCTCTAGCTAGAGAGGAGGCTAAAAGAGCCAAAGAAAAACCAAACTAAAACAACGACAAAACGTTTAGAATCTAAGGGGGGAAAGTCGGAATGGGTCTCGGGATCTGTGCCACACGGGGCTCGACACTGTAGTCCACTGGGCTGGAGGCCGGGGCCTGGCCGGAGCAGCAAGGTCGATGCCTCTGGTCCGGCTGGGGAGAGAAAGCCCACAGCTCCCCCTCTCCAGGCGCCCAAGGACCCTCAAGGCGCGGGGCTCACACTTGAAGCCTGGGAACGCGCAGACAGGAAACCCACTTCCTCCTAAGCAGTTTCTTGCTCGCCGGATGAGAGGCGCCCAATTGAAGCAGAATGATCCTCATCTACTAATATCCAGCGTGGCCACAAAGCGACTGGCCATTTACGCCGCCACTTTAAACAAAGATATTTGGTTATTCCCGGGGAAGCAAGTGCACTTTTGCATGGCTGAGCTCCGGGCGGAGGCGAGCCTCAGCCCAGCCTCCCGCCTGCTGGGCTGCTCGCGCCTCGGGATTCGCCCCCTCCCGGCCAGCTGGGCCCGCCGGGGTTCAGGCTCAGTCCCGCCCGGCAACAGGCGGGCGGGTGCTCACGACGCTCCCTGCCCGCGCCCTCCCTGAAGCATCAAAGGGGAAAACAGCGTGGCCCCGGGCTCGGGTGCTGGGGCTGTGATGTCCTCGGAAAGTCAGCTCCAGCCCCAGAACCCCGCGTGTCCGGGCGATGGGCGAGGGTCGGGGACACCAGGTTTGTTCGAGGTGGGGCAACTTCAGCAGTGGCCCTTCGGGTTAGTGCCCCCCAGCTTCCCAGCTCTGGCGGCCAGTAGTGTGCTTGCCTTGGCCAGGAATGGGGGTGGGGAAAGGGAGCCGCGGGTGGGTCTGGGGGGGGCGTGATGCAGGGGGCCCTGGACCGCCGAGAAGACCCTGAGCTGGGGGGAGGGGGCGCGGGGATCTGGGACAGCCTCTCCGAGGCAGCCGACCCCCTGCTCAGCGTCCCCTCCGCCCGCTGGGATTCTCTCTCGGGTAGGGGGAAAGGGGGCGGGGAGCAGAGGTGTCCCTCTGACGGCGGCAGAAGAGGCAGACAGACGGACAGACACGCAGAACAACAGTGCGGCCCCAGGGTTCGTCCCCAGACTCGCGAGCTCGTTTGGTGGCGACTGGCGCTCGGCGCCGCGAAGCCCGATGTGGTCCGGAGGCGGTGGGAAGGCGCGGGGCTGGGAGGCCGCGGCGGGAGGGAGGAGCAGCCCCAGCAGGCTCAGGTGAAACCCCTACCCTGTCCCTTGGACCCCTCCCTGTAAAGACTTGTCCCCGCCCGGGAACCCCGACTATATTGGAAAGTGGTTCACTTTGTAACTCCGAAAGTTGGTTGCAAAGCAGCATTCACCTTCCTTCCTCCCCACCATCCCTCCTCCTCGGCTACTCCTCACCCCACCTCTCGCCCTCCCCTCTCTCGGTTCCCTCCTCCTTTCCCTCCCCTGTCTCCCACCCCCCCGCGCGCCTCCCGCACCCCACAAAAAATGGAGTGGGGGTGTCCGGGGGAGGGGGAAAGAAATGCTTTGGGTCGTGTCTCTGCCTCTCTCTCTCTCTCTCTCTCTCTCCCTCTTTGAGACCTAAAAATCCTGACAAGTGAAACTTAAAGGTGTTTACCTTGTCATCAGCATGTAAGCTAATTATCTCGGGCAAGATGTAGGCTTCTATTGTCTTGTTGCTTTAGCGCTTACGCCCCGCCTCTGGTGGCTGCCTAAAACCTGGCGCCGGGCTAAAACAAACGCGAGGCAGCCCCCGAGCCTCCACTCAAGCCAATTAAGGCGGACTCGGTCCACTCGGTTACGTGTACATCCAACAAGATCGGCGTTAAGGTAACACCAGAATATTTGGCAAAGGGAGGAAAAAAAAAGCAGCGAGCCTTCGCCTTCCCCCTCTCCCTTTTTTTTCCTCCTCTTCCTTCCTCCTCCAGCCGCCGCCGAATCATGTCGATGAGTCCAAAGCACACGACTCCGTTCTCAGTGTCTGACATCTTGAGTCCCCTGGAGGAAAGCTACAAGAAAGTGGGCATGGAGGGCGGCGGCCTCGGGGCTCCGCTGGCGGCTTACAGGCAGGGCCAGGCGGCTCCGCCGGCCGCGGCCATGCAGCAGCACGCCGTGGGGCACCACGGCGCCGTCACCGCCGCCTACCACATGACGGCGGCAGGGGTGCCCCAGCTCTCGCACTCCGCCGTGGGGGGCTACTGCAACGGCAACCTGGGCAACATGAGTGAGCTGCCGCCGTACCAGGACACCATGCGGAACAGCGCCTCGGGCCCCGGATGGTACGGCGCCAACCCAGACCCGCGCTTCCCCGCCAGTAAGTGAGGCCGCCCCACCGCCGGGCCGCGGGCTGAGTACGGGAGGCGCGGGGAGAGCAGCGCAGAAGGCGCGGCTCCCGCCAGCTGCGCACTGGGCGTCAGGGTGGGCGTCCCGGCAGCCGCGCCAGGGCGTAGGGTGCGGGAGCTGGGGATTCTTCCCCCTGCTGGATTGAGGTGTCCCAGAAGAGACACTGGTAACGCTGAGGTCCTGCGGGCAGGTGCTAGTATTCGGCGTCTCCCAGATGCGGCCGACTGGGAGCTCTGCTCCGCGCAGGAGACCTCACGGTGCCGAGGGAGCGCCCCCACCTCAGCAAAGACAAAAAAAAAAAAAAAAAAAAACACAACCCTAAGGGAGCTGGGGGCACGCAGGGAGCAGAGAGGCGCGGCCTGGCCGGGCCAGAGGCTGCCCTACTGCGACGCGCTCAGGCGTCCGGCCCCGGCTGGCTCCCCAGTCTGGGCAGGTGGAAGGGCGCGCGCGGCTCCAGAGGGGGCTGCAAATGGGCCGAGCAAGTGCCCTCACTGGGGTTGACAGGAGAGAGCGGCCAAGAGGCAAAGCGTCTGGGGCCCTAGCTTTCAAAGTGAAGACTCCACTCTCCTATGCTCCCAAAGTTGGGGTCTACCGTGGGACCCCAGCTTTTGGTGTGGGCCCAGTTCGCCGCCTGTGGCCCGATAACGCCACGACTCGGGACGGGGTTGGCCACGAAAGGAACAGAAGCGGTCTTTCTCCACTTTGCTTTTGGGCTGGAGCACTGAGCCTGAGGGAGGCAACCCGGGTTGAGGTGGGGAGCTTTCCAGTAAATCCCTCGACGGGCAAGGCCTGGGGCAGGCTCTAGCCATCCTGACATCTAGGCCTCTTACGGCGGAGGCAACGTAGGTGAGGAGGGAGCCGTCGGGGTGGGCAGGGCCGGCCAAGGCCGCGGAAGGCAGAGGTGGCCTGGCCCGGCCCGGCCCCCGCCGACGCTGTGCGTTTGTCGCCTAC
The DNA here is from genome assembly GCF_003009895.1 of Hyaena hyaena. Lineage (NCBI taxonomy): Eukaryota > Metazoa > Chordata > Mammalia > Carnivora > Hyaenidae > Hyaena > Hyaena hyaena. The sequence goes on from NW_024081175.1 coordinate 904,548, forward strand.
AGTCTCCCGCTTCATGAGCCCGGCGAGCGGCATGAACATGAGCGGCATGGGCGGCCTGGGCTCGTTGGGGGACGTGAGCAAGAACATGGCCCCGCTGCCAAGCGCACCACGCCGGAAGCGCCGGGTGCTCTTCTCCCAGGCTCAGGTGTACGAGCTGGAGCGACGCTTCAAGCAACAGAAGTACCTGTCGGCGCCCGAGCGGGAGCACCTGGCGAGCATGATCCACCTGACACCCACGCAGGTCAAGATCTGGTTCCAGAACCACCGCTACAAGATGAAGCGCCAAGCCAAGGACAAGGCGGCACAGCAGCAACTGCAGCAGGACAGCGGCGGCGGCGGCGGGGGCGCCGGGTGCCCGCAGCAGCAGCAGGCGCAGCAACAGTCGCCGCGCCGCGTGGCAGTGCCGGTCCTGGTGAAAGACGGCAAACCCTGCCAGGCAGGCGCCCCCGCGCCTGGTGCCGGCAGCCTTCAAGGCCACGCGCAACAGCAGGCGCAGCAGCAGGCGCAGGCTGCTCAGGCGGCCGCGGCGGCTATCTCAGTGGGCAGCGGGGGCCCTGGCCTGGGTGCACACCCGGGCCACCAGCCCGGCAGCGCTGGCCAGTCTCCGGACCTGGCGCACCACGCCGCCAGCCCCGCGGCGCTTCAGGGCCAGGTCTCCAGCCTGTCCCACCTGAACTCCTCGGGCTCGGACTATGGCACCATGTCTTGCTCCACCTTGCTATATGGTCGGACCTGGTGAGAGGACACCGGGCCAGGCCGGGCCCAGCGCGCTGCCTCATCGCTTCCCCTCTTGCCAGCCACACATCACCAACTACCCGCCGCTCCCTGCGCTTCGACTTTTCTTAAGAATCTGCCCCGTTTAGACCAAGGGAAAAAAACCACAAAAGCCAAACTGCTGGACGTCTTTTTTGTTGTTGTTGTTTGTTTTCTAAAATTTGTGGGATTTTTTTTAAAGAAAATAAAAACATCCAAGTGAATCCAGTTCTTTAAGGAGTCTTTAAAAAGAGAAGGACATAACAAGAACAGCTTTCGGGGGTGTCTTTTAGGTGACTGAAACGGTTTCACTTGCTCAGGCAGGGTGCAGTTTGGAGAGGGCTTTACGATGACACGGCTCTGGACTCTAAAGATCTGCAAACTTCACTCTGGGTACGCTGTGCCAGCAAGGCGGACTCACTTGTAAATACCCGGATTTCTTTTGAAGGGGAGATGGGGGCTGGGGAGAGGAAAGACTCTTCGACAGGACCCACTTGTCATTGACACAAAGGAAATGCCCCCTCCCAGCGCCCTCTGGCCGCCCAGGCTCAGCCCCGGGGAAAAGCCCTGGCTAAAATTGTTTTATGTTTGATGTGAACTTGTAGCTGTAAAACGCTGTCAAAAGTTGGACTACACACCTAGTTTTTAGTAATCTGTACATTTTGTTGTAAAAAACAAAAACAAAAACAAAACCAATCCCCGTCCCCAGCCCATCATATTTTTTATGGGCATTGACAAATCTGTGTATATTATTTGGCAGTTTGGTATTTGCAGCGTCAGTCTTTTTCTGTTGTAACTTATGTAGATATTTGGCTTAAATATAGTTCCTAAGAAGCTTCTAATAAATTATACAAATTAAAAGGATTCTTTTTCTGATTAAAAGTCCACCTTTTGTTTGGTTTTGATTTGGCTTTAAAAGGCGCTTTTTTTTTTTTTTGGTGGTGGTGGGATCAGCTCATCATTGGCCTAATGGGGTTGGAATTGTTTGGGGGCTGAAAAGATCCTAAACCAGCTAAAAAGCTGAGCCCAGAGTCCTTGTCCCACAGGGAAATGGAGTTTTGTTCTGTTTCCAGATTGAGCAGAACCAAACCGTAAGTAGTCCTGGGACTTGGCAATCAGAAAGGAAAAAAGCCAAATACTTCCATCAGGATGGGAAGGAAGAAAGGAAGAGAAAGAGACCAAAGGACTCGTTTTCAGCACCAGGGTTCTGGTTTTTTTGAAATCTCAGAAGCGTCTACTCTGGTCTTAAACAGCTAAAGCAATGTTTAACACTTTAAAATGTTTCAATTGCATACATTTTAAATAATCCTGAATGAGGGATCATTTTTACTTAATGGATGGTCCCTGTAGATTTCAACACCAATCCTTGTTTCTAATCTGCTGTAGAGCCTGGTTGGAGTTGGAATTCGGTGGGAGGCTATTTTCAAAAGTGGGAAAGTCTATCTGGGTGTCCGTTCTGTTCTAAAATAGCTATCCCCCATGCAGGGTTAGACATGGATCCCCAGCCTCTCAGGGTCTTTCTGGTCTTTGGAGGTTTCTGACTGGGCTACACCAAAGGCAGGACTTTGGAAGCTGGGCTTTCCCTCTTTGTTCTCCCAGTTTCCATCTCTGGGCTCTAAATATCTTTGTAGTAAGGAATCTTTCTCCTGTTCTCAACTCTCTACTTCTTGCTGCCCACCCCCCATCACCACCCCCACCCCGCAGCAAAATAATCATCTTTGACCTTTCTCCCTACTTCTAATTTCCTGGTCTCTTTGGTGTGGTTGTTGGGGAACTGTTAGGTTGCCCTAGGGAGGGAAGGAGGAAGGAGTGATTGTGGACAGAGAGAAATCATAGTCCCTAGATGAGCTATTGCCGCTTTCAGTGTCACCCTTGATAAACCTGCCCAGCCAAAGTGGCCGGGTGGGCCTCTCTTGGCCTGAAAGTGTTTGTGGGGATTCATACTTGGCATGAACTCATTTCATGCCTAGAATTCCATCTTTCTTTTTCCTTTATTCCCTCTCTTCATCTTTTCTTCCTCTCTTCTTTTCATCTCATTCTGTCTGCATTTCTCTTTTCACCGGAGTTTTCCCATATCCCAGTTGTGAGGGAAATTGCAGAGACCAAGGCCTTGCTCCAGACCAGCAGAATTCTTTGTTAACTTCCTGGGGGCTCCTCTCCCCGAATGCCTTAGGACTGTGGGGCCAGGGTGAGCTTCCTCCCCTGGGTCTGGCTGCTGAGGTCTGGTTTCCAATATCCAGAAGAGACTCAGAGAATCCGAAGATAGTTGGTTGGGTCTACAGAGTGTGCTGGTTGGGGAAAATCTCAGCAGGCCTTCACATTTTGCAAAACAAGCAAAATTCAGTAAAGTTTGAACACTTCTGTTGGGAAGAGCAACAGTGGTCCCGGACACGGTGCATAGGTGGTCAAATCACAGACCAGGCCGGGCCGCAGCTTTGCCCAGATGTTTGCTCTAAGGTCCCAATTGCGTGGGGGATGGGAGCTGCCACTCCATATGCCCCAGGCCCAGCACAAGCCTTGCGGTGCAGGACACTGGCAAGGGCGGCTGCTCCCCCAACTCCTAGCCAAGAGCGGGCGCGTGAGAGTCACAATTTTAGTGGGTTGTGGTACCCTCGGCCTTAACACCTTTGCACTGGATGCAGTTTTATACATCTTCTCCCTGCCGTCTAGGGCCGGCTTAGTTTGAAGTCTGTTTACTTGTTCGAAGTGGGGGGTGGGGAGTGGGGAGAGTGATTTCAGCCGGGTCTAAGGATGGGGCCGAGACAGAGGCTTGGCTGCTTCTCTCCGTCCGTCACGCGGGGTCCACCAGCTCCCGCTGTGGCCGGGGAGATTGTAGCAACTTCAGGAAGCAGCCCTAGAACGCAAGCTGAAGCTTTTTGATAGGGAAATGTGTGCGCGCCGGGAGCGAAAGACCCCAGGCTGGGGACATTCCCAGGCCACATCTCGATGAGCCTTTGCGACGCCTACTCCTGAAGGAGACCTCCCCTCCGTCTCCAGCGTCTCTGGCCTAGGTTCAGGCCTGGAGAAATCAGCCTTCTGGGGATGTCTCTGGCCCGAAGTGCTGGAAGAGCCGGAAGCTTCCCCACGTGGGGGGTGAGGGGGCAGCGCAGTTCGTCCCAAGATCCCATAGAAGCTGAGCGCCCCCGCCTATGCACCCCAGCCATCCCCAAGCCCTGACGGCTGCGGGGAGTGGGGGAGATTTTGCAGACAGCGTCCCCCTTGCCTCCTCTCCCCCACCCCCACCCCGCCAAGTAAACACGGGGACTTTCTCGAGAGCCCTGGAGAGCGGCTCTAGTGGCTTCGGGGCCTGAAACCCCTGGCTTGGCTTGTTTGATGTTTAGCATCCCAAAGCGGCACACCACCCCCGCCCCAGCCTGGGAACTTGGAACTCTGGGTCGGAGAGGGAGGAAAGCAGTCCTCTCAGTCGGCCAGACTGGGGACTGGGCTGGGTTCTGGAAAGGCGAGAAGAGAGGGCCAGAGATGCTCTGAGCAGGGAAGAAGGGAGACCTGGCTGCCGCCGCCCCCCAACAGAGACACTTGTGGGTACAGCTGGAGTCCTCAAGGCCGGGAGGCGGGTGGGGGCAGGGAATGCGCAGCAGCCGGGCCGCGGCTCTGGAGAGGGGCTGGCCCTGAGGGAGGTAGCTTGGGGCCCTCGAGTGAAATCAGACCCGGGCCCCGCCGACCGCGCGAGAAACGCTCGGGGCACTTACTCCTGGAGGCCGAGGAGGCCCCGCGCCCTCCAGTCCAAGGGCCTCGCAGGGGGCAGATCTTCCTCCCACTGTTTAGGACTTGGTCTTACACAAGAGAAGACTTGCTCGGGAGCCTTCGGAGGATTTTAAATCCTCCTGGGGCAGGGTTAGGCGTGGGGCTGGCACCGAGGTCTCGGGTTTTGAGACGCCAGGGAGGAATCCTCAGACTGAGGCCGGCCGCTCCCCGAGCGCGCTCAGCGGCGTGTGCGCGTCGGTGAGGGGCTATCTCCAGGCGCGAGTGCACAAAAGGTAGCGCGAGTCTCTTCTCAGGCGACTCGAGGTAAGAGGAAATGAGAGCGGGGTTTTCTGACTTCCAACTCATTAGGGACCAGGTAAGGTCAATGCTTTCTCTATTATGTCTTTATCTTAAAAGCGGGTCAATTTAAGATAAGGGAAAAAAAAAATCCAGGATCTGTGTGAACCGTACTGATAAAGACTGACCCCTTTCCAGAACTAAAAGCAAGCCGGGCAGACATTCATTTTCTATAAACAAGAGAGTTGTGAGAAGCTGCCTTGAATTCTGATCGAATGTCTCCAGTCTCTCTAGACATCGCTCAGCTCCCCTCCCCCAATTATTAGCGCGGGGAGCAGAGTGCGCGAGGATATTATTTGTGGAGAACTAGAAAGCCTGTTGGGAAATGTGAATCTGAGATGATATGGCTCTTAGGCATGATTTGCGGGCTTGTTTGTTTCATATGTGTCTGTCTTTTAGAATGGAAGGAAAGTGACAGACGTGAGTACTGGGAGGAATGAGGCTGAATGTTTTCCTCGCTCTGCCAGGTGCCTATTAAGAGATGCTGGACATCACCTTCCTCTGACCCTCCCTGACTTCTCGGCTGGTGTGTTTGTGATCGTGCAATTGTGTCCTTTTCAGCTCCAGGCCACCCTTTGTGGGGCTCGATTTGGGCTCCCTCCTCTACTAGGAGCACAGAAAATTTTCTTGTGCTGCTTTGGTCAGGAGCTTCTGGAAGGAGTGTCCTATCCCCAATTGCCCTCTCTGGAGAGTTTGTCCACCCAAGTGGCTGGAAGCATTGGATATGGATAAGAGTAGTGGAAAGAAGGTGTTTTTATTGAAAAGGAGGCCCAGGGTCTGATGCTCCCTCTTCCCACGTAGTTGTGATTCTCAACTTGATGGTTCTCAAAGGAGCAGAGGAGAAGCAGGCTTAGCAACTTGACAGCACAGTTTCTGCCTCATCTGAAGCCACAGCTGAAGTGGCAGGCTGCGTTTGTCTCTGATAGTGACCTAATGCCCTACTTGGAGGGTATCTAGTCAAGGCCCCAGGCTTCTTATTTGCTGTTTCCCATTTGATCTCTGCTTCCTAAACATTTATTATCTTTGTAATGATGAGTTGTAAATCAAGTTTTGGGAAAGATGAGATTTAAACCCATTTTCCTGTTCTATTTATGTTTTAGTCACTTTAGGATACCGCAATAGAAATTGATTATTGTTATTGCTCTGTTTGAAATGCAAATAAACATTTCTTTTCATTGCAAGCAATAGGTCTTGTTAAAGAGGACTCTCCTCCAACATAATATTCACATCTGATTCTGCCAACGCTGTGCGTAGGTATAAATGGTTGCATAGAGACACCTGTCTTTCTATGCATTATAGAAGTATATACATATGTATCTATCTCATATATCTATTTTAGAAGATATTCAAATAGAAAAAAACTTAATGTAGGATTCTCTTAGTAGAGGATCTTACAGAACCTGTTAGATGCAAAAAAGTTGAATGCATTCATTGCCTCAATTAAGATTCACATGAACCGAGTGTCCCTTAAAAATTATACAGGAAAGGATAAACTTTCTTCATCTTTATGCACTTTAAATTGGAAGATTAATTTATTTTCATGCAAAATCCTGGAGAACTGATTATGTTTGGGGAAAATGTTAAAATTTGTTCTTTAAGAAAATAAACTTGTTATCTGAGACACATAGCTGTAGATGAGACTTCTTGAAGCAATCTATAACAAAAATTATCATTTGTCACATCTACATTATCCACTAACAGATATCATTAGTATGAATACTATTGGCCAGCTAACAAAATCACATAGAAATGTTTCTGCACCTTATTTGTAGCAAACTCCCCTCCTATTTTGGTCTTCACTGAGTAGTGGAAATAAGAAGGCAGGTCTGAGTACAGTCTGACAACAAGGAAAAAGACAAACTTTTTCTCCTTAGTCCCTCCATTTCCTACATTTCCAGGAATCCTGTCTTTGATTGCTAGATGAAATTGTCCATAATTGTCAGTAACCATCAGGCTGTTGTTGGTAGAGGTTCAAACATTGCATTTTTAGGATTTTCAGTAATTGTTGATAATGTCATTTCTATACAATCAAAGATGTTAGCCAATGAAAAGTGTGCTTAGATACCCTTCCCCAGTCACTATTGCCCTGGAGCCATTCTGTGGAAAATCACCCAGGATGGTAGGGCCTCCACCTTGCCTAGCATTATCCCTCTCAATACTGCTGCTCGAAGATGTCCAAAGCGCTAGGAAAACAAAGGTTTATTTGGTCCGCGCGCTGCCGATTTACCTGATCTCCACGGCACACACACAGTTGAGTGCGCGCGCGCAGATGTAAACCTGGGAATTACCGTAATGACACGAAGAGGACTGGGAGCTGGTTCCTCTGAGCTGGCTGCTCGCTCTGTTCTAACCTAGGAGAACAGGTCAATGGTTTAACGAATCTGACTATGCCGATGTATACAGCAAATCCGGCATGGTTAGGGTCCCTGCAGGTGCCACCAGAGCACTGGGTTTCTAAACAGATTTGGAGCGACAGGTTTTTTCAGAGGAGACTCTGAAGCCAAAGAGGATTAAACCACTCTCCCCGCCTGGCCACCCTGGCCACTCGACGGTGCCTTGAGGTCTGCAAGGCACTGTTCTCTGGGTGGGGACTAATTGGCGGGGGGGGGGGGTGCGGAGCTGGGCAGTGATGGCTTCCTCCTCCCCTTTTGAGTGTGCTTCAGAAAGAATTGCAACTCTTTCACCAAAGGCGTGCCCAGAGCATACATCCCCGCCCCTAGCCAGAGCAGACACAAGTTGTAGCCAGTTCATTACTACTCACTAACTGCACTATGAACTGAAATGTTGATTACCATTTCCTGGCAGGACTGCTGAGGCTGAGGCCTGGTGTAGTAAACTTTGGAAGTACTGCAGCATATCATTATCTACAATTCACATAGCAGGGAGAGTTCAGTTATCTATGTGCACTTCACATTGGCTTCATACTGAAATCCAGTGGGAGAGTCTTTGGAACTATTCCATAAAAAGTCAACCCATAGCTATTATATAGCTCTAGATGGGTTAAAGAGAGCATCTTTGAGATCTTTGGTAGCACACACGGAGCTTCAAGCATCCTTAACAGTCGACATTAACTTTCCGGTATAAACTGCTTTCTAACAACTGTAATGCCATACGAACACTAAATTGGTTACTGAAAATTGTCGACAGAGCTAAATACTTCGGTTCTGTGGAAGCTGGAGGGTTGTGTGTATGTGGTTCTGCACAGAAGAGAAGAAAGGGAAGGAGAGGGGACTGGAAAGGAGGGGAAGGGAGAAGAAAGGAACAAGTGCCTGGTGAAAATGTGTGGAGTTGTGCTGGCGTTTTTGACGGCTGAGTCATACTGGTTATACCTGGTCTTTGGGTCCAAGGGTTGGGGCAGATGGATGAGTGTGTAGTGTTTGTGATTTTTAGGGGGTGATGCTGGTGGAGAGGGCAAGGGAGCCGGCTGAAAGGCAGCGTGTGTCCCACCTCTTGGCATGGGGTGTAACACAATGGGAACGTAATTACCTAGCTGAAACAAGCTCAAATGGCAAAAAGTTGCAAAATAGATCGACCTCCCTGAGAAGAGGGGAGGCCGGTTCCAGAGGTCTGCAGCTATCATCCTTTTTTTTCAATACATTTTCAACAAGAGGATCTAGGGAGTGATTCCGATTCAATACACATAATCAGTTTGCAAGTCTTATTTCCATTTGAAAACAGGGCCATTTGCAATCATAAGAGCCGGACACGCTGAAAGATACAGAGCGCTTTCCGAGCAGATGATGGGTGACAGAATCTACAGGCAAGCACTAAATATTTTCTTCTAGCCTCAGACCTTATGCATTAGGCTTTAGTCCCGGTGTATTTGAAATCGAATATTCCTGTTGTATATATAACTTAATTGCTTAGAAAATTGAGACTCCGTGGTTGGAGGGAGGGAAGAAACAGCAAGAAATGTGAGAGAGAAACCATGTTTGTACTTCCTCTCAGTGCTGGTTAGTAGTCACTTAGTGAAGAGTACAGGGGCAAAAGATTTGATGTAAATTTCAAACCTGTTTTTAAAGGCAGGGCCGCCAGAAGAGGTTGCTCGGGGCTAACACTTCGCGTACTGGAGTCGTGAAGCCCTGCCGGGGTGTTTCGGGGGCCAGCAGGATGTGTGCGGGCCCCGGGCGCAGAGCTGTTACCGCAGCCCTACGGGCGGCTCCGCGGCCTCCTAGTTGCACCGCCGAAGACCTAAGGGCCCCTAGAAGCCCCGCGGTTTCAAATTTGTTGCCGGGCGTCTCAGCTGCAAGTGTGGGCACTTAAGATCTCCGGCTATTTTATGGTCTTCCGTCGTAGAAAGTTTCGGTTTCTGGAACCAAGTGGAACAACTGTCGGCGACCTCCCCCTTCCTGCCCCCGGCCTCTGCACTCCCCACCCACCTACGACCTCCCCACCTAAGCCCTGTCCCAGGCCTCACCCCGCCCACCCGCGGTCCTCTCTCCCACGCGCAGCCCGCGGCCACACGCTCTCCTCTCACCCAGCTTCGCGCACTCCCCATCCTCACCCCCCACCTCCGGCAAGGCTAGCAGGTGACTCTCCAGCAGGTTTTCAGTTCGCCGCGTCCCCCCCCCCCCGCCCCCCAACAGGCTCGCTCTGAGCTGTCTGCCAACAGGCTCCCATCCCGTTTTGGAGACCACACTAAGAAGTCTGGCGTGCGGATAAGTAGAAATTTCCCGTGAAGTTTGACCCCAGAATATATGGATAATTAGTTCACTGGATCACGATGATGATCCAAACCCTAACCTGAAGGGATTTTTTTTTTTTTAACGATCTGAAAACACAATATTTGGATACACAAAATCAAACAAAGCCAGCGAACTGCTGCTGTTTTCCTGTCGAGTTTTTCTACGGAAAAGAGAGATTCCGCCTCTGCCTAGATACGCACATCTAACGAACTTTCTGGCCGCCAGAAACCCAGTCTAATAATAGTATGCGCTTAATGCCGATTCCATTTTTATTTCAAAAGGGAATAATTTATTAACCTTCTCAAGTTAGTGCCTCTTAGGCAGGCGTTGTGTTTTCAAACGTCCTTGCAAAGCATTTTCACCTCTGGAAAGATCTCAGGAGAACCAGTAGATGGGGGCGGGGAGTGGAGACGATCCGTACAGCTTCTGCCGGCTTGCTCAATCTTCTGCGAAACTCTTCCTAAAAGCTCCGTGTTCTCTTTAACAGATGTCAAGTTACAGAGACCACAAAGATCTAAAGACATCCTTCACACCCACGCACACACCCCAGACGTAAACTTACTAGATTTTTTTTTTCTCTCCAGAATTCATTCTGTGGTTAAGCAGAGTGAGCGGTCCTGAGGCATTAATCCATCCTGAGTGGAGGTGGGAAGGTCAGACCTCCCACAACAGAGAGCTTCAGGCTCCCTATTTCTGCAAACCAGGAACACAGAACTCCTACAACTGACATGAGGTGAGGGTGAGACTGGGACCAGGAGGACCCAGGCTGCTAGGGTAAAGGGGAGCTAGTTCACCCAAGTGAGGACAGGACCCAGCTTAGTCTTGGTTGGGTAGGCAGAGGGGGTGCGCAGGGATGTGTCCCAGAGCAGCAGAGAGCTAGAGCAGGTTCCCAAGGCAGGAAGTTCCCGCTACCTGACAGTTCCACAGAGATATGGTGACTATGTGGCCATTTTTAGGAGTGGTGGTTGATGTGTGCTGACTCCTTCCCACTCTCCAGGATCTCCCTGAGGACCAAAAACACACAGGCTGGGGATTGCTGTTCCACGTCTTCAGGAGCAATCCCAATCAGGGAGAAGAAACCTCAGTCCGCCTTCCTCAGGGAGTCCCCTCCCTATCTCCCAAGGCAGATGTGGGACACCTTCATCAGGACCCAAAGATCACCTGCGGGAGCATCATATTCTTGTATTTATAGCCTGATGTGACTCTATCATCTACTTTTTGTTATTTCATCCCACTCGTTTTCCATTTCTTGATTTCCATGCCTACGTTTTACTTTGCTTGCTTGTCCAATTCCAGCCTTACAGCTACAGTCATACTTCCAAGGCAATTCGGTTTCATTTTCCTAATGTCGGCACTAAAGGAAAAACAAAGTGGATGCGAATGAAAGCCAGTAAAGCCCATATGGGAGGCCCATGGTGGTGGTGGTGGTGGTGGTGGTGGGGTGTTGCTAAAAGGACCAGTGAGCCATCAAGGTCAGCCTATCAGAGGACTAGCGAGAAAAATGACAGAAGCAAAGAGAAGCAGCAGTGCAGAGAAATTCAATTAATGTCAGTAGATGCGACGTAAGGAATACAGCCCCGACCTAATGCATACGCCTGGCCCGGACAGGCATAGAAAGGGATGAGGAGGAAGCAGATGTGTATATGGTCATGTGTCTCTGAACTGAGAGGCAAATCCAGCAACCTTTTCCTTTCTTCCTGCTAGACATTAAGAATAGACTTACTTATTTATTTATTTTTTCCCCCGGAGCAAATTAAAGGGCTGGGGAGCTGAGGGACCAGCTGTTGTTCGCCTCCCAAACTCCAGCCTGGCCATTTAGGCTCTACACTTTGGAGAGGAAAAAAAAAATCAGGGGAGGCTTGGGGGCAGAGGGCGAAGCCCCTGGGAGAAGAAATACTGGCTCCTGGAAACTTCCGGGAAAAACAGACAAAAATCCTTTCTTTCGCACAAGTGTCCCACCCCTCCTCCCTGCAGTTGGAGAGGGGACTTAAGAGAAAGGGGAGATAGGTCTTTTCCGACCCTGGCTGTTGGACAGCGCCCTCTTTTGTCCCCGCCAGAGCGGCCTCGAAGGAGGTACCACGTGGAGGGAGCCCCAGCTGCCTGGGAAAATGGCAGGGCGATTCCGCTGGGACTCAGCGCCGAGCCCGCCCCCCAGCTCTCATCTTCGGGTCCTGTGCAGCTTCCCGTGACGGAAGGCGGGTCCTGAGAAGTCGCCCTGTTCCCAGCTACCCAGTCGGGCCCCATCCTCCCGCGGGCGCGCAGCGGGCGGGGCCGCGTCTGCCCGGGAGATCGCTCCGCGGAGTCCCCCATCCCCCCGCCCGCTCCCCGGGCGGGTCAGGCCCCGCGGGGCGTTCCCAGCCTTTGGGTCCCGCTACTTCAGCACCGAGGAGACAGGGCTTGCCCTGTCGCCGGGCCTCTGCTCCGCGGGGAGAAGGGAATCCTGCCCGCTCCCCAACCCCCCCACCCCCAAACTTTCAGGGCCGGTCGTTTCCCTCCACCATCCTCTTCCCCTGGCCCAGCTAGCTTGGGGTTTCTCCAAGGGGCCTGGAGTCCCAGGGTCTTTACTTTCTTGAGAGTCTCACGCACTATGATATATTTTAGCTGCAACACATTAACCCATGTAATGCCCCAGCATGATACAGGTGTTGGTTTGGACTTCATTTGGGTGGTGACTGCAGAAGAGCACATTTGAGAAGCTTCTCAACCTGTAAAGCACAGGCCGCCTCTCCACGGCCCCAGGTGCCCTAGGGTGAGGTCCAGGAGAGAGACCCGGCGCGAGTGCCGCCTCGCGGGGGAGGGAGCGCGGCGGGCCAGGCTTCCTGCGGTCTGCGCTTACCGCTCCGCCCCCGCGGCCGGAGGCCTCGCGTGGCCCCAGTCCCCGCCGGGCCGTGGCTCCGCTAATGGGGCTTTTCTCTGCAAGGACTAGGTGCTGCTGTGCGAATCCGGCCCGGCCGGGTCCAGAAACCCGGATCCTCTTTCTTGGACCCGCGCGTTCGCTTCTCTTTCCCCTTTATATTCTTCGGCAATTTCGTAGGCAAAGATTTCAACTTTGGAGGAATTTGTTTCGTCTCTCCTAAATTCAGAAACGGAGTCTTCAAAAGTCTTAATGGGTGTGTTTACTTTTTTCTAGCGTTCAAATGAATGCGAGGCCACGGATCGAATCCCGTCACTCATTTGGGGTTAGCTTCTCCCAAATTTCACACGGAAAACAAAACTGGGTCCCTCTTATTTGTACTTGTCCTTAACCTTTGCAGCAAGTGCTGTAGATGAGGCTCTGTCCATTCTCTAATAGATTTTACTAGGGGCTGGTGACAGAGAACTGATTTCTTTTCTATTAGGGTTTAGCACATCTTTGTTGAAGGCCTGTAGAATGACCAGGGATTAGATTTGCATCTCTTAGGCGCCCTGTGTGGTCTTTGTGCGAAGCTTGTAACTGTTAAAAATGACTTGTTAGGAAGCGTGTGGGCTCTCATCGCTCTCCTTTTGACAGAATGATTGTGAAATTCAGATTGGCCCTGTAGGATTTAGCCCGCAGATTCCACCTGAACCCTAAGCAATTAGACCCTAATCTCACTGCAATCATATTTGAGTTAGGATTTGTTGCACTTTGTTTACTTCAGTTAAAAGCAGAGGAATATTTTTTTTCCAGCCTTTAAAGTGAAATCTCCAAGCGCAAAACCTCAGGACTTCTCAGAAACGGTTTTGGTGGTAAATGGGGATTTCTTTCCTGTAAGATTTCCTCCTACTCCTCCCGCCCGCCCCTCCCCCATTTAACTAACTCTTCTCTCTCTCTCTCTCTCTCTCTCTCTCTCTCTCTCTCTCTCTCTCCCCTCCTTTCCCTGTTACTCGCTAATGTCTGGAGCATCTATCTTCTTAGGGGATGAATTCAGGTCGCCTGGGAAGAAATGCGTCGAGATGACTCCCAGCTGCGAGGGGCGCCCAAGCTCCGGGACAGCGCGCCTCCGTCCCGCTCCCGCGAGGACGGTTCCCACACTCACTGGCCACGCGGCGTGCGTGGGCTTCGGGCAGTGGGCGCCGGTCCAGCGTCTGTCTTCTGTGGCTGATTCTCTTCGAAGGCGCGTAGCGCCCGCCCCGCCCAGGGCGACTGCCGAGACCTGGTCAGCTGGACCCCGGCCTCCGTCCCAGAGCTGCCCTTAGGATTCACTGTGGCCTCCACGTGGGCTTAGCTTCGGCGCTGCGGCCTGCTGCGCGCACAGTCAGCCCCACGAGGTTGGGGGAGGTGGTCTCACCTCTGCGGGGTCTTCTTCTGCCCGGGTACCGGACGGGCCGCAGTTGCGCCTCGAGAGGCCCTGCTCCCGCGGCCCTACGGGCCCCGAGCGTCCGGGGCCGGCCTCTAGCCTCTCTCGCCCGGCCCTAGCGGCCTAGAGCGCGGGCCTCTGTGCGCCGCTGTCTGACCGGCTGCGGAGGGTCAGTGGCCCAGGTCGTCGGGATCTCGGCAATTCTCAGGGCATTTAACCCCGATGCAATTCCTAAGGGTCACCTGCGGTTACTGTCAAGTCAGGTCACCTTAGTAGTATTGCTTGATCTGTGGTGAGTTTATCGCCTTCATTTATTTATCTGGTGCGACTTTTTCTTGGAGAATCTCACTGGGGAGACACACGATGCAATGACTCTTGGTTATCGTTTGTCCATTTTGATTCATGACCACTTATTTGGTCCTAGTGAGTCTGATTTGGTTCCCTAAATTACTGCTTCGCATTTATCAGTTAATACTAAGGTAAAAGCCAGCATAGGATGTAAACTAAGAGAAATATTCTGGCACAGGAAGGCCTCAATGCCCTTATTTGAGGGGGAAAGGAAGATGCCACTTTTAAAACTTCCCAATAAACTTTTTCGTAGCAAGTGTTCTCATTATCACTCGTATCAGAGAATAAAATTTTAACGTTCTTTATATTTGATTCCATAAGAATGAAGGAAAGCCAGTTTACAACCTCACTCTGTCTTTGTAACTAAAACATTTTAAGTGAGGACAATGTACTCTGCTGGCGCTTAGGTTCTATATAAATGTGAGCAGTGCAAACTAGTTTAAGCAAGTGGTGCTCTCTTCCAATATTTTCTGGGGTGGAGTCTAATTTAAATAGGCTCATTTTGGGGGTAATTCTAATAGCTAATTTTCTTAACTTTATTAAGAATTCTTAAAGGTTTAAGGGAATAAGGGAGATTCTGTCTTGCGGTGGATTGGGGAGTGATGGGAATGTGGTCTTGGAGTAGAGGAGAAGGGGGAGTAAGACTGTGATAATCATTTTGAGGTCTACCAGAAGAAGTCTTGATCTATTGATTGAAGATCCCTGCTTTAAATCAACCCTCTGTGCAGTTTAGAGCACTTTTCTATTTATGAATAGGAACTGTATCAAAACCCTAGTGTGACCATGACAATTGGGTAATCACACACAAGGCATCTTTGCTAATGGAGAGATTCTGTAAATATGTTTCTAGTGAATACACAGATAACAGTCACAGTGGAAGGGTCAGGTGCCACAAATCATAGATTACTCTGCCAAGGGTTGCCAGTCATCTGAGGCTTGGAAGGACATTAACTGCCTTTGCATTCTCAGAATACTCTCCTCAGTTCGTGATTTCACTTACTTGACCCTACTTCTGTTATTAAAAAGCTGGCAGGCACAATCAAGGGCAAGCAGGTTGGCTACCTACCCTTCTGGCAGCTCGCCAGTATTCCCATTTAGCTGCCAGCAGACAAGGAGAGGAGTGAATCAGTCATGTAATCCTACAGTAGCATCTAGAAGGTATCAGGAAAACTTCAGTGGCAGCGGGAGGGTCCACCAATCAGCCCTGTTTCTAAATTCTCCACTTCATATCTGTAATAAAACCCTCTGGGGGAATTCACTAGTGGAAAGGTAGGGAGGGGAATGATACAGGAGCTCTCAAGCAGTTTCCTTGAAAAGTAAGTTGTAAGTGCATTACTTGATAGTCCCAATTTTGAAAACGGCCATAAGTAGAAATAGGATTCTCATTACTAACAGGGGCAAAAATCAGGAAAAGTGTCCCTTTTCGGTAGGAGGGGGTAAATCAAGAGCTTTTAATAAAATTTGGAAGATTATCCCTTTTTGTCAATAGACAAACTTCTGCCTTTTCACATTTGCTTTAATAGAGAAATTATTGTTAACTTAGTAAGAGTCAGACACTCAACTTTCAGGGAAATTATATAAGTCTAATATTACGTAAAAATAGTTTTTTCCTATCTCTAATTGAAACAAGCCAGTATTTGGCATACAGGGACCTTGTAAAAGCAGTAGCTCTCTCTCTCTTTCTCCCTCTCTAATATTAACATTTTTTCCCCCTGAGGATATAAAATTTAGGAGTCTAACATAAAAGAATCATAAGGGTGAAACAAGACTTTCTGGGTCCCCTTTTTTGGCAGGATAGGCTCTTTTCTCAATACTCCTAAATTGGAAGTAGCTTTGGGATCTAGAATGAACTATCATGAGAGAGGATAAAGCCATAACTTTTACTCAGAGGTACCATGAAAAGTGAGTAGACTGACTTCATCAGTGAGGTTTTCTCCAGGGGATTTGCTTGTGGCAGAGGAGAGGCCTGGTTGCACTTTCTGAACAGAAGGTACAATTTACTGAAGAAGGAGTGTTCAGAAAGGCTAGCAAAGTGTACTTTTTGAAGAATATTATATTTTCTAATATGTCAGGAGGTTTCTAGATGTGAGATATAAAAAAAAAAACTAATTTAACTTTTCCCCCCAAATTATACTATCATTACATTAGCGTATTCTTAAAGAATGGAGATGGACATTACTCATCTACATTACCAAAAGGGAAAAATGTTTAAAAACCAGGTGGCAGATATGTGCCTTATAATTTAAACAATAGTGAGTGATGAACAATCTTCCAAGTTCATTTAAGCAGGAATGGGAGAGAATATCTATAAAAGTGAATACAAAGGGATCTTGTACAAATATGCCTAACCCTCCATTTTACTAGCTTATAATGCAAATAATTATTTGCTCTGGCTACTAAGAGCCATTTTAATGTAATGGATTCATTTCAGACCCTCAAGAAAACCAGAGCCTATATCCTTTTACAAGTTTGTGAAGAACTTTCATATGGCCGCATCCAATTTGAAGACATATATTTTTTCTTGCTTATTAAGTTATAAAGTTGGAATTTATGCTGATCGCCATTTTCCATCTTGACTAATACTTCCTGCCAGAGATGTTTTTCTTTTAAAAGAACAGATAGCAAGCAGACAGAAGGGAATTCCAAGCCTATGTGATTTGATAGTGGTCACCACTTCACATTCTTAAATTTAGAGCTATAAACAACCATATTTTTTTTTCTTTGTGTATCTGTGGGTTAGTCAGTATCCTATATAGTGACTTGCACATGATAGTTGTTCAGTAAGCTTGCTGAACAAATAAATTCATGAAACACTTTCACTATTTACCGTGTGATCTTTTCTGATGTGAAAAATATATAGAGAAGTATTAACATTTTTCTTTTTTTATGTGAACAAAAAATTGTTAAAATTCTAGATGGGTTTGACTTAAAATGATAGAAAAACGGCCCCGTTCTATGCTAGTTAGCAAGAGAGGAATCTCTTACATTTCCCTGCCTATTGAAATGAAAACTGTTTGAGGTATACTGTAATGTTTAAAACAAACAACCCCCCCCCCAAAGCTTAGATGTAACACAAAATGAACCCTAAAAATTAATGACTTGGAAAGTCCTTCGAGTTAATCTCTTTTTACATTCCAGATTTAAACTTTCTATAGCATACTTATCTTTGGAGACCTTTAAAATTCTAAAGGGTAGCCATCTTCTGAAGTGGTGAGGGGAACAGAAGGTTACAAATCCTATCATTCTTTTGGGAGTGGCAGTGGGAACTGGCCAGTATGGTCTTATCTACTAGAAAATAATTTAAAAACTAGTGTTGATTGTTAATGATAATGCCACATAGGATTGCTCTATGGAATGGCCAAGAGGAATCTATTATGCAAGAGCAATGGCTACTATTGCTGTGTTCTCAACTTCTATCCCTTAGTGAGCACCTCTCACATTTGATTAGGGCCTATAGCTTTGGGGCACAATGGGAACCAATGGAGTGGACACAGGGGGAATCAAAAGATTGGAAGTAGCTTCAGCACTGGGATGCTCTATGCCTTATGTTGGGCCAAACAACTCCTAGAATCTCCCTTCATTGATTTGGGGCCTGGCTCAAGATTATAGACATATTAAGAAAAGACTATACTGGCAGATTCTTTTCCATTTTGAACGTGAAATCTTTCATCAATGAGCATGAGGGTATTATTTCAAGTGGAAATGAGTGCTTATATAGTAAGGATGTCCCTGGCTTCAGCAGAGTAGGCTCCCTAGGAGATATTTGCATCTCAGTAGCATTTGCTCAGCAAGATGAGGAAGACTGGAAGGGGTCAAACAGAACCGGAAATAAGTTAAATCTGAAATCTAAATTCCATTTATTTAAGACTAAACATCCTCTTTTAAAGCACTCACTTGGCATGAAGATACAGATACTGCTTCCTGTTTATATGCAGTTTAAATATGCATTTACACTCTCAGTGGGTTACAGGTAATCCTTCAACTTGTGTTCCTATCAAGAAACAGGCCTTAAAAGGAAATGTTCTTTACTAGTGTCTGGAACAATGATGACCCACTGTTTCCTCCAAAAATCTGTTTTATTCACAGGTAGATAGGACTTAGTATTTTGTCGCCAAGTTCATGCCAAATTCAATTTACTATAGTGAAAGAGTATTTATAAAATTATACTTTTTTGATAGAAACCCAAAACAGAGGTTGATATTAATATCCTGTTGTCAATGCATATCCTGCTTGGACATTATACAGAAGAACTAGGTGGTATCGCCCTAAGACATAAATATTTTATAATAGGAAAAATGTATGGCCTATTTATTGATTTATTTATTCAGTCAGTAAAGATTCACTTATATCAGGCAAAGTTCTACGCATGCAGAAAAAGACATGTCTCTAACCCTAAAGACACTGTGTTTGGAGAGACAAGCATGAACATAGACAACTACAGTTCATTGCAATGAGTGGAGTAATTCGAAGTCTGTGCTACCTGCAGTGGGATCCGGAGGGAAGAAATGTCTATATTTGGCAGAAGGAGAAAAAGGTAACACTTGAATTCAGTCCTGAAGGAGAAACAAAGTTTGATCAGGTATTCCAGGTGGAGGAAAAAAGATGTGCAAAGGCCCAGAGGCAGTGAAAAGCATGTCCCGTTCAGGGAATCATACCTAGATTGTATTGCTGGGGCGGAAAGTGTGAGGAGAGTGTTGGGAGGAAAGTTGAAGGGGGGCTATGGGCTAAACATTTTGAAGACCCTTGAATGCCAGACTAAGAAGTGTAGGTTTATCTTGTAGCAGATGGAAAGCCTCTGAAAAAATTCAAACATAATCAGATGTGCATTTTAGAAAGACCATGCAGTCAGCAGATTGGAGAATGGATTAAAAGTGGGGACAAATTCGTGACAGTGAGACTATTTGGTGGTTGTTTTTACCTGCCTGCTTGATGTAAGAGTGCTAAAGACAACTACCTTTTATTAAATAGATAACAAATCCTCAAACCCTGGCAAAAAGGAAGGCATAAAGATATTTTCCAAAGAGCCATCTTTTTAAGGAAAATGATGAGCAAATATCGCGAATTATTTTGTATGCCCTGTGCATTGCTCATTGTTTGATGTTACTGTATGATTGACATCCACCTGAGCTGACATTTCTGTTACTGCATTGAAAGGCTGTGTAATGTTGTAGAAAGAGTGCCACCACAAGTCAAGAGACTTGCCTCTACTTGAACTTTATAGCTTAGTCTTTGTAAGACCTTGGGGAAGTCATTTTACCTCTTTGGGCTTCATTTTCCTCACTTGTTGAGGGGCACAGTGTAAATTGTTTGAAATGCCACTTTATTTTTATTGTTGTACGATTTGCAACTTTGCACCTCTTAATCTCTCCTAATGTTTATTTCTTACCTTGTCTTTATGCTTTCTCACAATTTTAAGAGGGACAGAAGTATTTGGAGATAATCCCAGGACATGCTGTTTAGGGCAAAATTGTGCTTTTATTGCATTATACTTAATGTAGTTAGCCTTCCTCCTGAAGTATTAGGATGCTGGTAGCCGTTTTGAAACGAGGCATTTCTACTCACATGAGTCACATTTTATCCTCCTATGCACAAAAAGAGGATGATTTAATCACTTTCAACATCTACTAGGCCAAATTAATAACTTAACTAATTTTTAAGTTATAAATTTTCCTTTCCAAAATGATTGTTTCTTGAGTCGGATAATTATATGTTTTCAGAAAGCCAGTGTATGGATAAAGTTGTGGCACTTAAAATTATAGGAAGCGCACTGCTTCTAGTAATACTGTTTTAAATTCTACATTTCCTTGGAAACTTCCTGTTATTTAATGCTTTTTTTTTTTTTTTTTTTCACTTAAGAGGCTGTTTACATTGGTAATATATCTTTTAGAGCTCTGGGTGTTCATAGGGTTTGTACCTACAAAACAGCACAGCACTGTTACTGTGCTTCAGAGACATGCAGGGGTCCCAGGGCAAATCAAAATGTTTTTAAATGTATGACATGTGTGAAGTTGATGAAAATTCATGACTTCTCTCTGTCAGGGCTGCTTGAGCTTAAATCATCAGAGAAAGGTGAGTGCAAAGAATTTTATTTAATACTTTTAATTCTGAAATCCTTTCCATCCCTTGCTTGTGGTCCTGTGTTTTAGCTCTGTTCTATTTAGTAGCCTGCTAACAAAAATTAAAAAAATTAAAAATTAGCCGTGTGCTCTAAACTGCTTTTCAGATTTTCCTTCTTAAACCGTCACTCAGATGTACAACTTTTAAAGAGGAATTGAAATGTGGTTTGAGAATGTAATCACGTACCATAGAACATGCAAAATACATGTGAAAGACCACACGAGTGCTGTTAATTTAACTGATTATACTTTATGCTTTAGAAATGTTTTCAAATTTATCTTTTAAAATTGAAAATATTCCAGGAAAATGGTAAGAGATTTAAAAAAAGCCAAAATGCTGTGGATATTGAGATCAGCTGTTTTTAACTAAAAATCCATTCAAAGCAAAATAAAAGGCATTGTGTAGTGTGGGCTGGCTAAAACTGAGAACACAAGAGCATTGCAGTTAATTAGAAGCAATCAACAGGATGCTTTGCAACATTTCTCACATCAGTGCACCATCTGATCGCTATAATAAAAATTTCCCACAGTCTTGATGCAAAAAGGAGTAGAAATAAATATTTGAGTCATTAAAATATATGATGTATTTCAATTGCTTTTACCAATAATTATTTTTACTTAGTTACTGTTAGGAAAATAAGATCTTGAATGTCCCCAAAGGTTGGTCTATTTGTGTTAATATTAGTTACATTTTTTGTTTTAATTTTGTATGCATTTGAACATAAGAAAAATGCCAATTTTTGAAAATAAAATTTAGGGCATGGATTTGAGTTGTTATATGATTTATGTGTGGTTATTGTACTTATAAAAGATAACTGGGCTTTTCCTGGACTGTTGAGCCATATATTATGAATGATTAATTATTATATTACAAAGAACAAAGTACAGAATATTGAACTAAGTTAACTACACTAACAACTGTATCATCGAAGTCTTAAAAGAATGTACAATATTTAAAACTATTATTTTTCTACAGTTTGTTCAATGCTTGATTCTACTCAGAAGTTTTACTTTAGTTTCATTTGTTCTACATCAGAAATTATTTTACTGGGGCAAAAATAGTGCTTTTGTTATGTTTTTATGAAGCTCATAGTCTGTTCATTATAAGTAACATTTGTTTTTCTTCCCGCCCACTGCATCCTTTTTTTCCCCCCATTTTGGTGTGTGCATGTGTGTGCGTGCATGAGCGCACGCGCACGCGCGCGTGTGTGTGTGTGTGTGTGTGTGTGTGTGTGTGTGACAGATTCTTTGTTACGTTGTCTTCTCACAGTTAAAGGTAGAGCTCACTCTGGGCCACTGAGGTGCTTCGAAACATTCGTAAAATGGTTTGTCAAAAATGTTTAACATGAATCAGAACTATATACATTTTGACAATAGTTTACAACTTTTTCTCCCTCAAAAAAGCTAATTTGTGAAGGTCCAGGAGGTGCCCTTTTTAGAGGCAAAAATAGCTGTGAAACCGGTGCTATTAATAAGAGAACTGTCTTCCCCAAAAAAGTCTATGATTCGTTCTCCTGTATTTATAAAGCACAACTCGCTGACGAGAGGAATTTACTCTTCAGACTGTAGTCATCTCTTGCTGAAAGAAAACATGCTTTAGAAGAAAATACATTTGGTTTGTTTGGACTGTTTTTGTTTGTTTGTTTGTTTTGGTCTGTATGTTTTCTCCTCTCACATCACACAAGATGTTTTTTTTCTTCCCTCCCTGCTCCCCAAAAAAGCTTTTTGCTAAGTATGTTCTTTCTTGAGCACTTATTACATATTTCTGTAGAATTAAAAAAAAAAATAGTTTCAAAGAACTATCTTCTCTTTGGCACCAAACTATTTCTTTGTACTCCTCTTTGTACAGATTTGATCTACTTCATTGCAGGAGGTATCTCTTAGCTGGGTTCTCTTTAGGAAATTTACTCTTTTTGCTGCTTTACAGAGACAAATAGCTTTGATGATAAATACTTTAGAATACACATCTTCCAAGTACAGAAAAAGGCTATGTTAGGATGTAAATATTTTTCTTCTGACTAAAGAGCCTATTAAATGCAGAGTACTATTTGTGCTTAAAATTTTAAACTCTGATATTTTTGCTCATCAAGATTGGAGCATTAGCTACAAATGTTCACTGCTCCAATGAAAAGCAGTTTCAGTAAATAACAGCCTGAAATTGGCTCTGTTGCATTTAGCTTCGTTTATAGGAATTGGAATAATAATGCTCTAAAAATGCATATTAAAATATCTGCTTATCTCTAACATCATTATTCCTTAAAGTAAACAATTCAGACAGAAAAGTCATTTGATAAAAATAATTGATTTGGACAAAATAGTAGTCACATTCTTCTGCCAGATAATGATTTAGCAGCTACTCTTATTTCAGTGGTACTTCATTAGACACAATTCTCATTCATCTGAAAGCCTTATGAAAAAAATCCACATTTTAAATTTTTTAAAAACCACTTTATTTTTAAAGAAATGAACCAGTGAAGGAAAAGAGAATAAAATCCCTAACAGAATTTACTAGCTGTTTTTCAGTTCTTTAAAAATTTTCTTACGAGACAGAAATGTCATATGCTTAGTTTCAGGACAAAGGCACCTTTTTAAATGAAGGGCTTAAAGAAAATCGATGAAGAAGTTTGCTTAATAGAAAGCAGGCTAACTAAGCTTTTGGTTGTAAAAATTATCTAGATTACAAAACAAGGAAATAACTAATGTTTAATGAACTTTAGGACTAATATAAGGCTAGTCTTTAATAAAAAGTATCTTTAAAAAAACAATTATGAGCGACTTCTGGAATTCACTTTGGGTAGCATGTCCAGGAGGTACATTGTTTTACTCTTTTTCTATGATAGAGCCGATTTAACTTGGGACTTAAGAAAAGTTACGTAACTTCAGAATGTTTCCAGCTAGTGGTTTTGTGCAGGACTAGTGTTATGTAGTTAAAAACAAAAACTAAAACCTTATAGTCATACAATGCTAATTAACTCATTTAGCAATGATGGATTGTTATTATTATGATTATTCTTTTGCTTGAAAAATACCAAGCCAAATAGGTCAGGAATCAAAATAATTCAGGCTGTTAGCAATGTTATAAAGTGTTCTTTTAATGGTTTAGCAATTAATTAAAAGTCCCTTGCATGTGATTCATTAATATTCATTTTTATGTTTTGAGACTTAAATGTACTTTAAATTTCCTGAACATTAAATGCTTTTAGCTGCATACTGTGTTTAAGTAAAAAAAAAAAAAAAAAAAATCTATTGTAAACTGGCTGAATTCATTTAAGACAGTGTTTACATTTATATTTCTTTTTAATAAACAAAGTTGTTACATTTAATATGTCATTGTTATTTTGCTAAAGTTGCAAACACTTTGTTAAAATGTTTTATTTGGTAATGAAAACGATTTCATAAATATTAATAAATCTTCACTGTTTTTACTACTTTCTTTCAATTTTTGATTCCTTTTAAAATACAAACATATTATTTATTTTTATTGGAATGAGTAAATATATTTAGAATTCAAATTTCCTGTAATGAAAGAGAGTTTAAAATCTTCAGTAGGATAGTGAACTATTTGCTTGGCTTCACTCTGTCTGTCTTCTATATGATTCGACAAAACTCACTAGTGAAAACTAACCCAAACCAGAAATCAACTGAGAGAATATTCAAGAAAGAAAAAGGAAGAGTTGCAGGAAATGATATTTTCCCATCAGTGGATAGGCATGCATATATTAAAGACATAAAAGGCAAGGGGAGAAACAAAAGCCGTATACTGGGGTTTCTGCAAGTCTGAATTAACTAAATGGGAAAAAAATGAAATCATTCTGCTTAAACTTGTTCACTAATAAAAGGAGAATTGCTTTTGTTAAATATGCTTGGTGTGATTATCAAGCAAAAATTTTTTTTCTCCCAGACATCTATGAATAAAACATGCGTTTGAGCATTAGGTAAACAAACAATAAATGGATGAGTTCAGTTGCAACATAATAACATTTTATTTAGAAAACATATATAATCATATTTGTATTGGCAATCCAAATTTAATGACTTCTTTCAGTAAAATTAAAGTGCCTCACAAATAACATTCTATGCATAAGGATTGCTTATTCTTTGCCCATTTTTTCTATTTTTTCAAAGAAACAGATTTTTCAGGTCTCTGCTGAACCATGCATAAACCAGATGAAGAACAAATTCTTAGAAAAATAAAATCCTTTTGAATCATCTTAATTTTATGTTACAGATCTTGTAAAATTTTTTAAAAGATATATATTTCTGGGACTGAGGGAGAAACTGTTCTCCAGGCGGGTATAGCTTGGGCTGATTTGAACAAGGCTCTGTATGCAGCTGAACCACAGTCTTTGGCTTATTAGCCATTTCATTAACACAACATCTTCTGTAAACTATGAATGAGAATAAACCATTTACAATAAGGAAAGCAAACAACAGAATGAATTTCCTCTGTTGGTGTTTTATAAGACTGTTAAACAGAAAATGGAGGGAAGAACTCTCTTTAGACGATATCACTTAATTAAGTAAAGCATCCTAATCAGAGTCCCCTCCAATTGTAATGACTGTAGGGAGTCAAGTACATTTCTGTCTATATTAGAGTATCTAACTGCAATGATTTATTGATATTTATTTTAGAAGTACAACACAAAAGCAATAAAAGAGAAGAAGCAGGGAGAGAGGGAACATGCCATTGCTTACTGCAGGTACAATCAGAGCACTTCAACAAAATTCCTGATTTTCTCATGGGGGGTTTTCCGTTCTAAAATCAGAGCACACCTTTAGATGAGAATGGTCCTTTCCCCATTTGACTTTTCCAAATATTCGCTGTGACGTTTCTTTGTCCATTGGGTGAATCATTGATTCACTTTCTTCACTGCAAGAATCACCGCAAATGAGTGGATGAGCACCTGCTGTTTTCTGCAGTGACATTACTAGATGCATTCTACACTGATTTGAGTCTTAAAGTACAGCTTCTTTGTATGGGAGAGAGATTTGACGGAGGAGAGTAAATATACTGTATAGGCAGACAGACATTGGCCGCCCTCCAAGCTGCACACAGCATAAACCTGTTTATCTGCCACATTTCACAAATCTCAAAAACATGTGAATAAATCAGGCGAGCAACTGGATAAGTGATTCACACTAGGGAATCTAACCAATATTCTGATGAGAGGGTACTAGGATGCTAAGACATTGGGGCAAATAGACTTGTATTGTAGAAACTGCACATAATAAAATTGATTAGTGGTTCAAAGGAGAAAATATTCTACACCAAAATGAATCTGAGGAGGTACCCTAACCCTGTGAACTCCTGTTAGGTATTTATGTCCAAGTATCTGGAGAGTTGGGCTCAAAAGTATACTTTCACCCATATTATTTCAATAACTGGGGCCAATGTGCATTTGGACGTCAAGTTAGTTATCAAGATAATTTATTTCTGGACACCTGGATCTAAATATCAGAGGCTAGTGCCTTAAAACCAACACAATATATTTGAAACCAAATTACTGAACATGCTTAGAACCTACCTATTCACTTTGTGAAAGCAAACTTAGAAAGTTACATTCTTAAAATTGAAGATGAATTGCTTGGTAATAAGTGAATTAGGCAAGCAAAGGTATAATTATTGCTACACAACTACTTTTTTCCTTAATTCCCGTTATTTCTAACTCATCTGTTGATCTTTTTAATGGTTATTGTGCCTCAGCATTTAGTTGTAAGATGGAATTTCTTAAAGGTTTGGAGGCTAACCTCAAAAGTATGCTTTGGTCCTGAAGATCCTTTAAGATTGTTTATGAATTTCAGGTTTGGATTATTTCCCTAAACTAGACCTGGTTATAGCCACAGGAAGATGAATTACCCATTTGCTTGGCATGTCTATTAGCTTCTAGTATAGACCTACAATCCTACTACCAAGAAAATGTAGTTTTCTCTACATTTGGAAACACAAAATACTATTCCAGAGTGAAGAGGAATCATATAAGGCATTTTACAACTTTGTTTCCTACATTGCAGAAAAAAAGGCAAATAGCTAAAACTCTTTGGCCCTGGAAAGCCTTGTTAGATTAGTAACCTAAGACATCATCATCTTAGCAATAGGAAGTCATAAAAAGGTAGGTGGCCTGGAAATTTTCATGGGTTCAATATTCTTGGTTAAAGCCTTGCCTCCAAAGAACCTGTTTGAATCTACTGACAATTGTATCTACCAAATTTTTTTTTTGTTTGTTTGTTTGTTTTTTGCCTTGATGTTTTCTCATCTTCTTGCTTCTTGTCCCAGGCTGTTTCTTCAGGATCAGGCACAGAGACTGACTGAATGGCTTCAATGATCAGGATTTGAAAGCCTAGTATCAGAATCTGCTGTTTTGTGTAAGTCGGCCCTAAGCAGTGTCTTCTTTAGCAACAGGACACTTACACAACATGGGGGTATCTTCTTCACTTCTCCCTGACCTTGTAAAATATGACACAAAGTTTTTCATGATTTTTAAATCTAATGCCTAGGATATCTTGCTAGAAACACAAGATAAGAACTAAAATGCTTTCCTTAAAAGATGTGTGCAGTTAAGTGTCAAGTGAGAGCTTGTGGGCAGTCAAGAGTGATATTAAAAATTATTGGCAATTTCGGGGCACCTGGGTGGCTTAGTCGGTTAAGCATCCAACTTCGGCTCAGGTCATGGTGTCATAGTTTGTGGGTTTGAGCCCTGCATAAGGCTCTGTGTTGACAGCTCAGAGCCTGGACCCTGCTTTGGATTCTGTGTCTCTGTCTCTGCCCCTCTGCCACTCACACTCTTTCTTTCTCTCAAAAATAAATAAACATTAAAAAATTATTGGCAATCTTATCAGCAGTCTGAAAGCTAAACAACATTGATTTTTCTAATTCCATAAAATTATACCTAATTTTCTACATGTGTTGAGTTTTTAATTTTTGTCCACAGAGCTGAAGTTGGTTCTGTGAACCTCAATTAAGGTCAATCATAGCTCTTTACTCAGCCACAAAGACCTCTTTAGAAGGGTTTTCTTTTTCTTTTCTTTTTTCTTTTCTTTTTTCTTTTCTTTTCTTTTCTTTTCTTTTTTCTCTTCTCTTTTCTTTTCTTTTTAGTTTAATGGTTTTATTAACACAAATACAACATGCACATAAGTTGTCTGTCTATTTTCTTCACTGTGTAGCCTGGCACTGGTATTGGTGACTGATGGTCAGCACAGTTCCTCTTTCCAAAATGGCTTTGCGGTTCTTGGAGGAGACATTGTGAGCAATCTCTGCACCGTAAGATTTGTTGCACATCAGTGGCACATCAGGCTCCTTGATGTTGTGTACTAGAAACTTCCAGAAGCCACTGGGCAGCATGTGTTTTGTTTTCTTGTTGCTCCCATAACCATTGGTGGGCATCAAGATCTGGCCTATGAATCTTCTGAGCCCCTTATTGTTAATGCCTCTGGGTTTCTACCAGTGACACTTAATTTTGACTTAACTGGTGCCAGATGAACTTCTTTGTCCCCTTTTTAACGATCTTGGGCTCCAGAGGAGGTCTGAGGGCAGCCATGATGCCGAGTAGGAAATGGCTGCCACCTCCACAGGCAGGTCGAGAAGGGCTGGAGGGTTTTTAAAGTAATGGCTATTCTGAGTCAAAAATGATCACTGAACTCTGTGTAATCTGTACACCATAGGAACCTAAGATTAACAGACTGGTCACAACTGAACGTTTTAATTATAAAATCAATATAAACCGGGATATAGAATTAAAATAAAAAGTTCCTTTCTTGCCTCCTAGCCTCTCACAATCCCATTCTCCAGTAGTAACCATTAATAATAATTGTTCATATATTTTTTTAAAAAATTCATCCATTTATTTTGAGAGAGAGAGAGTGAGCGAGAATCCCAAGTAGGCTCTATACCACCAATGTTGGGCTTGAGTCCACGAACTGTGAGATCATAATCTGAGCTGAATTCAGGAGTCAGAAGCTAAACTGACTGATCCACCCAGGCACCCCTAGTTTCTCATATATTTTAGTAGACTTTTAACACTTTTCTTTTTCTTCCTTAAAGTAATCTCTACACCCAATGTAGGGCTTGAACTCACAACTCTGAGATTAAGAATCAAATGCTTTACTAACTGAACCAGCCAGGCACCCAGATTAATAGACTTATTAAATTCATATGCAAGCATATCTTCTTTTAAGTCACAAATAAAATCATATATTTACTATTCTGAGTGTGCTTTTACTCAATTAGCAATTTTGGCTATCCTTCCATTACATACATAGGATCCTATTTCATTCTTCTAGCAGCTGCACAGGATATCAGATAGTATGCTATTATGAACATAACCATTCCCATATTGATGGACACTTAAGTTATTTTTTGTCTTTCTGTTTTTTCAAATAATACTTCAGCAAACATATGCATATTTTTGTGCATTTTTGTAAGTGTACTCATAGAATCGACTGCCTGAAGTGAAATTGCTATATAAAAACACTCATAAGTTTTGAATGCTATTGCCACCTTATTGATACAACCAAAAAGGTTGCACCAATTCATCTTCCACTGAAAGTTTTTGAGAGGCAGGGATTTTGAAAACAGGCTTAGCTGAGTTCTGTGTGTTACATATCTGCCTGATTAAACACAGTTGAATGGCAGCTGGGATGGTTAGTGATGCCCTAGTGCAGAGAGAGCACTCCTATGACTTGTGAGCGGGGACAGCAGTGGTGGCTGGGCAGGGACAGCACTGGGATGGGGAGGGAAAGAGATGGGAAGTATGGCTGCTGTCAGGTTAGGAGTAGTCTGATTTTTTTTACCAAGTCTCTTTGCTCGCAGCCTTCTGACAAGTACGGGGGCTGCAGAGCAGAATCAAGAGCCACGCACACAGACTGTCGTAAAAATAGGGAAGAAGGTGAATTAGAACCATGTTACACAGAACACACACAGACATACACACAGACACACAGACACACGTACCATCTCCTTCTCTGCTCAGATTCCAAGAGGTATGCCTTCACCTTTACACCCTGTCTTGGGCCCAAGCTGTTAGGGAAGGACTGTTCTCTGACACTCCTGCCTGATCTTCACCAGGCCGGAGTCCTCCAGGCTCTCTCTTTATTTTACCATTAAGCTTCTCTGTGTGTGAATAACCCAAAAAACACACATGAAATTGCCCTAGTTCCTGGATCTGAAGAGACATCCTCATCCTTGAAACCTCTACTCTTTATTCAATATTTTCATTTGGCCTGGCATTTTATAAGTCCCATTTTCATCCTTAAATAGAAACTTAGAAGTGCCTCTTGATCTATACCCTAGATCTCAGCCTTTTAAATTGAGGGGTTACTTTAATGTTCTCAAGGTTATAGTTACACTAGGTAGTTTATTTTGTATTCAACATTATCATGCTAGGTACTATGGAAGGAGCTGTGGATGCAAAGATGAATGAGACACGGTTCTGCCTTCTAGAAGCTCATAGAATAATGAGGAGATAGACAGAACAAACTAAAATACAGGCCACTCTGATAAATGTTAAAACAGAGGTATTTTTTTAAATGTTTATTCAGTTTTCAGAGAAAAAAGACAGACAGAGTGTGAGCTGGGGAGGGGCAGAGAGAGAGGGAGGTACAGATTCTGAAGCAGCTTCCAGGCTCCAAGCTGTCAGCTCAGAGCCCAATGTGGGGCTCGAATTCAGGGATCGTGAGATCATGACCTGAGCCAAGGTCGGACACTCAACTGACAGAGCCATCCAGGTGCCCCAAAACAGAGGTATTTAGTAAAATTATATGAAGTCCCACTTTTGGAAATGTATCCTGCAGATATACTAATACATGCACAAAAGGACACATAAGCCAGAGTTGTTTGCTGCAGCACTGTGATGCTAAGAGTTAAAAAACATCCTGAGTGTCTATCAAGGACACTATATCGTTTAATAAGTGCTGTCTATGTACTGATATGGAGTGGTCTTCAGGATGTGTGTGTGTGTGTGTGTGTGTGTATACACATATACACATATATATTAAAATTTATTTATTTATTTATTTTGAGAGAAAGAAAGAGAACCGCATGAGCAGGGGAGGGGCAGAGAGGCGAGAGAATCCCAAGCAGGCTCCGTGCAGTGAGTGCAGAGCCCGATTCAGGGCTCGAGGTTGTGGCCTGAGCCGAAGTCTAATGCTTAATCTACTGAGATACCCAGGCACTCCTAGGATATATTTTTATATGAAAAAAGCAAGATGCAGAACATGCATGTTGCCTCTCATATAATATAGAAAAATAAGAATATGTATTAATGTTTGCTTGTATGTGCATAGAAACAGTGGCAGACCCCTTAAGAAGCCAGTGTGGGGTGTCTGGGTGGGTCAGCCAGTTAAGAGTCCCACCCTTGATATCAGCTCAGGGTGTGATCTCGTGGCTGTGAAATTGAGCCCCACATCAGACTCAGTGCTGAGCATGAAGCCTGCTTGGGATTCTCTCGCTCCTTCTCTCTCTGCCCCTCTCCTGCTCTCTCTCTCTCTCTCAAAATAAATAAATAAACTTACAAGTAAAAGAAAGCAATGCAAGCGCTAATCTATGGGGTAGAGGTGGGCATCAGGGATTACTGGGTGGATGGGAAAAGAAGGTGAAACAGATTCTCAGCTTATAACTGTTTATATCATTCTAAGTTTTGAACCTTGTGAATGTATTATTTAAAATTATATTAAATAAAGTTAAGTTAGAAAATAAAATCCCGCCTCTCAGAGCTTTGAATTCTCTGAGGTCTTTGCAAATGCTTAG
Organism: Hyaena hyaena; assembly: GCF_003009895.1. Lineage (NCBI taxonomy): Eukaryota > Metazoa > Chordata > Mammalia > Carnivora > Hyaenidae > Hyaena > Hyaena hyaena. The sequence goes on from NW_024081175.1 coordinate 935,512, forward strand.
CTACATTTACTTGGGATAAAGAACATTACAGCAGAGACTGGACGAGGAGGCTCTGAACAGGAGAAAGAAGCCTTTTTAGAGACTACTGGAATTTTCTTACCACATTCTTAGACCCACTCTCTCATGAAAATGATCTGGAACAGAGCAAGGAAGAAGCATACTATTTTCTATAAAATTTTCAGAGATGGGATATCTTATAGACAGGACATCTGTCTGACACAGGAACAGTTTTAGAAGTAGATTTCAACCTTTACATTTCCTGCAGATAAGGCTGTTTAGAGTGGCCCCCCTCTGGTTTCTCATGATAGCTTTGTAGGAAAGATTTGATTTGCCCATCCTTCAGTGGATCTGCTTCAGTTATGAAACTGAGCAATGTGAATATTTTCTTCTTTAAGTTTTAAATAACGGCCTTATGCCAAGTTACAAATAAGAGAGACTGGCCACCTTGCCCCCCAAAATGCTACTTTTCTTTGACTAGAATGTGGCTCTGTGAATTTTTCAGAACATCAGTCAGGTGATTTGGAGAAAGAGAGTGGGATAGTATTAGATTTTGAGAATTCTCTGGTCATTTCCATGAACTGAGATTTGTGGTTATTAAATAAGGAGGTAGAGAATAAATAAGAGAAAAAAATGCTGATGATGATTTCATGAGTATAAGAGACAGTGTTAGAAGTTTGTGGAAGGGAGACAGAATCGTCACACAAGCCACACGGGGCCAGAAAAGGCCACTGGTGTTGAGGAGGGATTTTATTCCCTAAGATATTTCAGCACTGCTTCTCCTCGCCACTATTACTGCCCCAGCCTTTTCAGTTCGTTTTAGCCATTTTTGCCCAGAAGACCACACCCACGTGATAAGCTCTGGTTACCTGGGAAGCCAGTGATGAGCATGTGGAAACATGGACGTGGGTGCCCGTGAAGGCAGGTGACTCACCACCTTCCATTCACCAGTTTCTTTGATTGCCTCCTCCCTACCCCCCAATATTATTTGCTCTTTCAGCTGGTTTCAAATCACTCCTGTGGAAAGGGTCTGAACCCTTTAGATTTCAATTTAGAACATGTGAGTATGGTCAGGAAGCTATTGCCAGCAATCAGAGTCACTTGTGACATCACATCAATAAAAGGCATTCAGGTGAGAGGTAATAATGACTATAGGTATTTAGCCCAAAAGCACATGAGGTTTAACTCTACATGCATTTCCTTTAGCAGCTAATTGAAATGCTTTATCAGTGAAAGTCTTGACATAACAAACACACATGTAAGAACATAGGTAATTAGACTTATACACCTTAACAAAATGATGGCTTTATTTGTACTCTCTTTGTAATTAAAATTTCTTTAGTATTTTTTTTTATGGAGATGGGGGAGGGGCAGAGAGAGAGGGAGACACAGAATATGAAGCAGGTCCAGGCTCTGAGCTGTCAGCACAGAGCCCGACATGGAGCTTGAACCCACAAACTGAGAGATCATAACCTGAGCCAAAGTAGGATGCCCAACTGACTGAGCCACCCAAGCTCCCTACCCGCTTTGTAACTTTAACTAAATATTTCAGTGAGTAGTTCTGATTTTAAATACCAAGAATATGGGTACTTTTACATACAATATGAAAATACTTCAGGAGTCTTATGATTAATGCCATAGAATTTAGGCACGGTTTTATAGACACTTTCAAATACAAAAGGTCCAAGCAGATGATAAAACGCATGAAAAAGATACATGTGTACAACCTGGGACTTAATCCAGACTTGCTTATGTCATCCCAGGTCTGGCTCCCAGCTTATCAGGAATGTTCCCAAGCAAACATTCCCCGCACCTGGCCCAGCTTGCCCTGTGGACTAATCTCTATGGTAGGCTGACAGAAAATGCAGGATGCTGAGTTAATTTTAATTCCAGATATTTAAATAATAATTTGTAGTCTAAGTATGTCCCAAATATTGCATATGACATACATAAGGCAGACTTAATGCTCTAGCTCTTATGTGCTTACTCTCTGAGGTAAGATGCCTCACGGGTTTGAAACCCTCAAATCCAGAATTTCAATCTAGCCTAATAGTTGGATTCTCTTTTTGGAAACTGCCTCACCCTTTATTGTTTAGGCCTGCTTCCTCCTAATGGACCATTTTATTCATACTGAATATTTTCAAATAGTATTTTAAACACTAGTAACTGGAAAGAGACATTAGCTACTTCGGAGCAATTATAATAAAATTATAAAACCCACGTTATCCCCCACCCCCAGCCCCCACCCCACCAATTTTGACTTTTCAAAGGCATGTTTTTAGGATTTGATTCTAGATTTAAAAGGGTGGACAGATGTGGAATAAGATAGGAGGGCTCCTTTCAGACTAAGTTTTTACCCCAGGCTTATTCTCTCAGAGTGGTGGTAAAGATAGCTACTCATAGATTTAATCTGAAATTTTCTGAGTCAAGCCAAATGCCACCACTACTAAACTCCAGCAACTAAGGAAATGGAATAGCAGCACGGTAGAATAAATAAGAAATGTAGAGCTGGTAGATTTGGGATTAAAGCCGGCTCAGGACCCAAACTAGCTGAGAGATCCTAGGAAAGTCCTTCAGTTTCCAGAAACCTCAGTTTACCCCTCAATAAAATGTGGATCGCAGGGCAACTATTAAGAGAGATACTGTGCATAGGAATGATTTGGAACTTTTGAGTCCAATGTAGATGTTTGCAGCGGTGATGATGATGATGATGATAAAAATGGTGGCTAAAAGATGTAAAGAAGCATTAGAGAAAGTCAGTTATTAAAGAGATATTTTAATTCAGATTCTAAAATTTTTAATTCCTACTCAGTTCACAAGAATTATATACATAAGAGTTTTGTTCTTATGCAGGTTAGAAAAAGGAAAAACACCCAACACCAGAGTTAATCCAATTCCATATACTTTTGGAAGAAAGCTTACTAAAAGATTTTGAGTCAAAAAACGAGATGTTTAGGGTAGAGATACTTTACTTATTTAAGATCACATTAAACATGGATAATAGAAAGGCACACTAAGAAAAAGTTGTTTAAAGCATTTTACTTTTATTTTGTGTCAACACTAATTCAACAATCAGCCTATTTATTTTGTAAAAGCCTCAGACATACTTATTAATATTAATATTATTATCTAACATAACAGCTGGGGGTGTTCAATGCACAGAGAAGGCTTTCATGAGGTGCCAAGTGTATCCATTTGCTCAGTGGTAAAGCGGAGGGAGCAAAAGAAGAGATTCGACCAGAGGTCCTCTCCTTCCCTTTGTTCAAAAGTCCATCCTTTGCTCAAAGAGAAGGCTGAAGGCTGCAGGAGGACTAAGCCGTGAGGGCACTGGGTATCAACTCTGATTGAAGAGTATTCATCCTTGTTTAACTTTATTTCACTTCTATTTATTTTTTTAATGCTTATGTATTTGAGAGAGAGAGAGAGAAAGAAAGAAAGAGTGCGTGTGTGGACCTGTGTGCAAACGGAGGAGGGGCAGAGAGAGAGAGAAGAAGAGAGAGAGAGAATACCAAGAAGGCTTCCGCACTGTCAACACAGAGCTGGGTGTGGGGCTTGAACCCATGAACTATGAGATCATGACCTAGGCCGAAATCAAAAGTTGGCCGCTCAACTGACGGAGCCACCCAGACATCCCTAATTTTATTTCACTTTTAACTGCACAACCAATACATGTGTGTTATAGAATATTAGAGAATGTAAATGAGCAGAGAGGTGAATAATATAACAATCACGCCTAGCTCTTCCCTCCAGAAATTTGGAATACTCATTTGGGTTGCCCTATGTCCCCACATGTGCAATGAGTGCCATAAGGGAATCAGGATTTATCCTACTTCATCTGAACCCAGCAGAGAAGCCCTTTCTGGTATTCTGCACGGAGGGATTCCTTAACAAGTGCATTTCAACCAAGGCTTGAAAGTGGTATAGTAAGCATAAACCCAGGAATATTATTCCTATAATGACAAGACAGGACATAAATGAAGTTACTAGATTTTAAAATTGCACTTTTCATACCTTCTTTATTTCCCTTTATAGAACTCCCGAAAGTTCTGAACGAAAGACAACACTTGCCCACAGAGACTCAGAATATAAATGAGTGCTGAAAGTCTTTGTCATCAATGGTTCACCAAATCCTGAGCTCCATTTCTTACAGAGTCTCAAAGTGTTTTTCTGTCACTTATTTCCACACTTGGTCTTGAGTCTAAGTGGGTTGGAACCCCAGCTCTAAGCTAAAAATGTCCCCACCTCTAGAATTCAGAAACGTCTGACCTTGCCTGAAGAGAAGGAGGGGAGAAGGGTCAAGTGGGAAGAGCACAGCTCAGTTACAAACCATAGTGTTGGAGCAGAGTAGTCACTCAAGTACCTCAGGGTCAGTCACACTGGCCCCAGGCCCAGATTTCCATGGACTCAGTTCTGGGTCTTGGAAGAGAGCGAGGACTGTGAATAGAAACCACAAGACCTATTTTTACCCAAACCTCTTAAGACTTCGATAAGCTAGCCAGTATTACTTTGGTAACATCTGATGCAGAGAGAAAATGGAAAGGTGTTCTCCTCCATCGTGCCACAGGTCACTGAGCAGCACTGGCGCATCTAGGTGTTTGATGGTAGCACCCAGCCTAAATGCAATGGGGGTGCCCAGAAGAAGGGGATGCCCTGGTGATAATGCAGAAGGCAGTGGTTCCAGAGAAGCACAGGCATGGTGGAGGGAGGCAGCAGCACTCAGTTTAGAGTAGATCTGGTGGTACCTGCAAAATGAGTGGTGCCTAACACAGCATAAAAGCACAAAAATGGCATCTTCCACAAGATTATAACCACGCATATATAAGACACAATCCACGATAGCTTGTGTGTGTGCATGCATGCAAAGTCTAGAGGGCAAACTCTAGAGCAGGCTCCATTTCAGCTGTCATACCTATTTCCTCTTTCCTAAAACCAGGCCCACAGGTTGTTAAAAAAGTAATAAAGTGATGGTCTTTCCTGGCATTTGACTAAGCTACTCGTGGACCCAAAGTCTGCCTCAAAGCCGATACAACTTGGATTGGATTCAGGCATTGCCACTTCCCACGCCAGAATTTCTGGGCTAAGAGTACTATTTACCTTGTATGGTTGTCAGGAGGATTACGATGTAATACTTGGAAAGGGCTTGGGACAGCACCTGGTAGATGTTAACCCTCCTCAATGTGAACTCTAGTATGATTGCTGTCTAAATTTGTCCTCCAACGGGCCCCATTTGCTACTTAGTGGCTGGTGAGAGAGACTTAGGCTGACCTTGTGTCTCATAATACACTAGCTGTATGTCCTTAGACAAATTAACTTCTTGGTAATGTGAGGTAACCCCACAAATATGAAGCACACTGTATGCCAGACATTGTACCGAGTGCTGCAGACCCACAGGTGGACCAACACCTCGAACACCACCCTCTGCAAAGCGCTCAGTGCCTGGGGTGGGAGGCAGGCAACTAAATGAGCAAAAATAATAGAGCTGTAAGGATAGCACACGTTAGATCTGGCTTGAGTTAGATCAGTAGTTAATGGATTAATCAAACAAGTCAATAAAGTGGAGAATCATTAAAAAAATGTTATCTACATGCTTTAAATGTTCTATTTCAACATAAACAGTTTAGAGGTTTCCAGGGAACCGGGGAGGGGAGAATGAGGAATGATTACTTAAGGAGTACAGGGTGTTCTTCTGGGGTGATGAGAAAGTTTTGAAACTAGAGAGACTTGGTAGTTGCACAACAGTGTGAATGTAATGAAACGTCACAGAATTGTACACTCTAAGATGGTTAATTGTACGTTATGTGAATGTCACCTCAATAAAATATTATATAAATGTACATTATTTTACCAATCTTTCGATGTATGGCCAAGGACTCTTCTTGAGGTATGTGCCTAAAACTGAAGCCCCAGGTCAGCTTTCTGGCATAAACCGCACCCCAAAAATATATATTATATATTATTTCCAGTTTTAATTTCTTTAAATTGGGCCTCGTCTTCCTCATCTTAAAAATATTAACCACCTAATTGCTTATAGCATTATGCACTATTTGTGGAGACCTACATAGATTTGATCACTGCATTCTAAAAGCGTACAGTCCAAGGAAGACAGACTGGTGCAGGTATGCATGCTTCAGATTCACCAGGTGTACTGTAGCAGTACATTTCCGAGAGGAGCCTGCTTGGTTCTGTGACTTCCTCCCTGCTTCCTCTCGACCCACCTTTTACCTCCCTGGCCCCCAATGCTGCCTCAGGTCCTCAACCCATTGACCATCCTGCCCGCGGGGGCAGATGGTGGCACTGGTTTGAAGAGCTTACTGGATCTCCCAGAGCTAGTCAGCCTGGAGTTGCATTTGCAGACACAGGCCTTGACTGTCTGTGTGGCTGTCAGACCTCCCGGACGCTATCTGCTGCCCATCTGTCACCATCATCTTCAGGTGCTGTGTTCACCTGGCTGGGCCACCTCCTACCACCCTCCACTGCAGCTGTCCCCAATACGTGCCTCCCTGACACCACAAGGGAGCCCATGTAGCCTCCATGAACAAATCTATCCTTATCTGCCACGTTCCCACTGAAGAGAAAAGTAACATTACTCACAATAACATATATTTAGCGAGTCTCATTTAATTGTTGGCTCTTCCATTCCTGGCCATGACAAGGGATATGCTATAACTTATTCCTGACCTTTCAGGAATCCAATGACACATGTGGACACATGTATTAGCACATTATCACTGGCATCAAAACTAATGCTCCCTGGGTAACCAGACCAGGCCTACAGGAGAGGAAAAAGCAGAAAACCTACCTGCCTCACTGCTTCTGTGCCAAGTCCAGGAACGGTGTTTGCCTTGCTACATCTCTGAGCCAGCAACAAAGGAGGAGGCCATCAGAGGTCAAGGTATTGTCTTAAGAATATTCATTAAAATAAAAGCACTGACTTCATTCTCGGGCAGATTCTCATCCCGTGGAGTATCTAGTCCTTTCGACTAATATTCTTGTTCTTCTTGTCTGATCTGTATCTGTTTTACTGTATTTCAGCTATGAGGGTAGTAGAAGTAAATCAGAAAGAAATTTAAATAGCTCCCCCTCCCCTAAATTGGTTTTGTGCTAATATGAACCTAGATCTGAAAATAAGGTTTGTGATGATGGTGCTACTGCAGCCATCCATATGAACTCTCTTACCGCTAACTGAGAGTTAATTATCATCAAATACCATCCACCGAGGGTCATTTACAAGTTGTGGCAACTGTTTGGTGAATAATACAAATGCAATTTATTTTACTGTTTACTCTCTCATGTCAGAGTGATCAGCTAGTAAAGCAAAAATGATAGATCAGTACTTTAAAAAATTTTGTTTATAAGGATTCTGTCCCATCCATATGAGATTTAAACTTTTTTTCAAATGTAATTTACTAATGATATTTCCCATGCCTGTATCACATAATTATGTCCTCTGCCTATTTACCCCTGGAGGCACTGGAATGTTCATAAATATGTTTGGATAAATTTTCATATGTTTGAAGATGATAACTATCTTCTATTTGTGGTGAATATTCTTCTTTTCTTTAGTGTTATTTTATTGTTTAGAAGCTTGAAAGTTTTTGTAACTACATTTGAGCATTTTATTTCACTTCTCATTTCTTCTCTTGCTTCAATTATAAGAAGATTATCACCTTAAAGTTAATTAAGGAACTAAAACCCTTAATTTTCCCTGAGGGTTCCGTTCCCCACCATCCTTGAGATCTTACACTGACATTCTCTGGGCCTGGGAGTCCAGGCCCCATAACTCTTCAATATATGATTTTCACAAAGGTTGAACACTTGTGTTATGACTTTATTTTTTAAGTTTAATTTAATTAAAAATTTTAAACTTGATTTTATATTTTTTTTAAGTTCTTAAGTTAACATACAGTGTAGTCTTGCCTTTAGGAGTAGAACCCAGTGATTCAGCTCTTATATATGACACCCAGTGCTCATCCCGAAAAATGCCCACCTTAATGCCTATCACCCATTTAACCCATCCCCTACCCCCATCAACCCTCAGTTTGTTGTCGGTATTTAAGAGTCCCTTTTGGTTTGCCTCCTTCTCTGTTTTTATTTTAGTTTTCCTATGATTTTATTTATTTATTTATTTATTTAAAAAAACATTTTTTAAATGTTTTATTTATTTCTGAGAGAGAGACAACATGAGCAGGGGAGGGTGAGAGAGAGAGGGAGACACAGAATGCAAAACAGGTTCCTGGCTCTGAGCTAGCTGTCAGCACAGCCCAATGCAGGGCTCAAACCCATGAACTGTGAGATCATGACCTGAGCTGAAGTCAGACACTTAACTGACTGAGCCACTCAGGCACCCCTAGTTTTCCTATGCTTTTAACAGAGCAGTTACCTACAGAGTCCATTGGTCACCTGTTTATCCTGGATTTAGAACTATTTCTTATGTTTGCTGATGTTTGAGAGGCATATGACTTATTCTATTTTTTTTTAATTTTTATTTTTTTTACATTCATTTGTTTTTGAGAGACAGAGTGAGACAGAGCATGAGCAGGGGAGGGGCAGAGAGATAAGGAGACACAGAATCCGAGGCAGCCTCCAGGCTCTGAGCAAGTGTTCAGCACAGAGCCTGATGTGGGGCTCAAACCCACGAACTGTGAGATCATGACCTGAGCCGAAGTCAGACACTTAACCACTGAGCCACCCAGGTGCCCCGGCTTATTCCATTTATACCCAGTTTGGCGTCCACATTCACTCATTCACTCACTCATTTCTTCATTCATTCACACATTTATTTATTCATTCACTTAGTTATTTGTGGCATAGAGATGTATATGTTGCCCTCAGTGAGCCCTGCTTTCTGGTGTTCACCCATGCATGTGGGTAGGACATATGACTTGCTTTTAACCAACAGAATATAGTAAAGGTGATATAATGTCTCCCCTGTGATTGTTTTACATAATACTCTGTCTTGCTGGAAGACTCAACGTAGAGAGTGTCCTTGCTGACTTGATCAGATAAACAGCCATGCTGGGGAAGCCAACGTGGTGAGGAAGTGTGGATGACCTCCAGACAACAGCCAGGAAGAAGTTGGGATCCCTGATCTTAGAGCTGCCAGGGAATGAATTCTGCCAAGAATGTGAGTGAGCTTGGAAGGGGTTTCTTCCTCAGTTGAGCCTCCAGATGGGAACACAGTCCAGATGACACCTAAATTGCAGTCTTGAGAGACTAAGTAGAAGTACCATCTAAGCCATGCTCTCACCTGCAGAAACTGAGATGATAAATGACTATTGTTTTCAGCTACTAAGTATGTGGTAATTTGTTGTGCAGCTACAGAAAATGAATATACTGTGCTATGCTAAATACCTTATAGGCCTTCTCTCACTTAGTACCTGAAGTAACCTCATGAGCCTGACCCTAATATTATTCCCATTTTACAGATGAAGAAACTGAGGTTCACGAATTGAACTGCAGAATATTCTGCTCTCAACCACTGAACTATCATGCCATGTTTCATTTTTAATGTATTTCATTATTTCACAAATTCAAGTTTATCATGGTTTAAAACTTATCTCCTGAACATGCGAACTACATTTACAAAAAGCCCTACTAGGCACACCTAGTACACAAAATAAATGTTTTTATAAATGCAACATTACAAGGAACTTTTGCGCTACATTTTTACCATGTATCTCACAGAAATACTATTAGATTCATGAATAGAAGAGTATTTCTCTTTTCTGTTAAAGTAGTGATAGACTGTAAGCCATTTAGAAGGGAGAATAATTACAGCTAATATAAGTCCAGATTCATGGGAATCGATCTGGAGTTAAAACAGTCAGGTAAACATCCATTAGAATGTGCTAGATCTTACCGCAGGAAAAAACATTTCATCTTGGGTCCTCACTTTCCCATTTCTGTTCAGGTATAGGGAAACATTAGGCAGTGAGGAGATTTAGAAATGCTTAAAAAAAAAAAAAAAAACTACGTGGATGGAACTAGAGGGTGTCATGCTAAGTGAAATTAGTCAGTCAGAGAAAAACAAATATCATATGACTTTACTCATATGAGGACTTTAAGATACAAAACAGATGAACATAAGGAAAGGGAAGCAAAAATAATATCAAAACAGGGAGCGGAACAAAAACATAGGAGAATCTTAAGTATGGAGAACAAACAGAGGGTTGCTGGAGGGGTTGTGGAAGGGGGGATGGGTAAATGGGTAAGGGGCCCTAAGGAATCTACTCCTGAGATCACTGTTGCACTATATGCTAGCTTGAATGTAAATTAAAAAAAAAAAAATAATTAAAACAACAACAACAACTAAAGTCCTATTTGGTTCAGTGTCTGAGAAGCAGAGATGGGATTATGACCCCACTACTGTGTCTTCTAAAGAGAGCTCTTTCTATTCTGCATTTATCAGATGTTAATTATTCATACTGCATGATTGAGGATTTTGGAGTCAGAGATTCACCTGCAATATTTGGAATACTGGTGGAGGTCTACATCAACACAGAATTTATAAAGCAGCTGGTGCTAGTCAAAGCTAATGATGGAATTTCAGTTTAATAAAAAGACCCCCAACTGAGCACACCATCTTGAAAAAAATACACTTATCGAACGGCTTTCAATCAGTTCAAGAGAGACACCTTAATTGGAAAGAGGAAGATTTGCAGAGCAGTTTGTCATTGTGCCAATTCTAGATCAATAACTGCATGTCTGCTCTTTGGGAGACATAGCTTTTGCTTTATATTAAGTAACTACATCGACTTCCTCTCCATTTGGGTACACTCTGTTTCATTAGATAATGTTAAATGATATCTTCTTTTAATTCTCCTCTGTGTCTTTGTAATAAACAAGAGCAAAATGTAGGCTTTTGATTACAAGGGTCAACTTTTTACATTTTAAAAATAAATTTTATATTTTTGCCACAAGGAGGCAATGCTTATGGAATCTTAATATTTTCAAAAATTGTTTCATTGGAAAAAAATCTCATGGGCAGAATGAAATTTTGGTGGTTTAAGTAAAAGAATATGATGAGCAATGATGATTTGGATTCATATAAAATTATTTTGGAGAATATTGTACAGAATCATCTACTAATAGGAAACAAAAATAGGGGCACCCTGGGTCGCTCAGTCAGTTAGGTGTTCAACTCTTGATTTGGGCTCAGGTCATGATCTCATGGTTCCTGGGATTGAGCCCCGCATTAGGCTTCCCCGCTGACAGCACGGAGCCTGCTTGGTATTCTCTCTCTCCCCTCCCTACTCATGCTCTCCCTCCCTTTCTCTCTCTCAAAATAAACTTTAAAAAAATAAACCAAAAAATGGGTTTATTTTTGGAAGAAAGGATTTGAAACACTAAAGAATGTAACTCAGTCATCAAGTCTGAGTTAAAAGGAGATACTCATTCAAACTGATGGCTTTCAAACTGGTCTAAGTGGTACATTAGAGGGCATTATGGACCAGGCAGGGCAGGAGGGGGCAGAGAAGGTGACGATGGCCCAATGTGGAGATCAAGGCAAAGTTGAGGGGAGAGGGCTCTACTTCCCTTTTTCACTTCAACCAAGGCAAATCTTTTCTTTTTTTCTTTCTTTCCCTCCCTTCCTTCCATCCTGCTTTCTTTCTTCCCTTCCTCTCTTTCTTTTCTCCTTCCTTTTGTTTTTTTCTCTCTCCCTCTCTTTTTGCTTCCTTCCTTGTTTTCCTCCCTCCTTCCCTTCCCAAAATCTATACCTATCTATATAGATATAAATTAACATATAGAAATAGCAAGTTTCTGGGGCATCTGGGTGGCTCAGTCAGTTAAGCGTCTGACTTCGGCTCAGGTCATGATCTCACGGTCCATGGGTTCGAGCCCCACATCAGGCTCTGTGCTGACAGCTCAGAGCCCGAGCCTGCTTCAAATTCTGCATCTCCCTTTCTCTCTGCCCCTGCTCCTCTCTCTCTCAAAAGTAAATAAACATTAAAAAAAAACCCAGCAAGTTTCTGTATAATATTTGTTTTTGAAAAATAGGGGGCTACTGCTAAAATATAGCTTGAAAACCAGTGGACAATTCTAGGTCCTCTTCCTCCTGTGAATTTCTTCCTTCTAATAATTCTTCAATTCCTGTTGGGATTTCAAGATCCAGAAATGAAACAGCAAGGGAGATTGAAAATATTTTAGAAGACACAACAGATATCTATCTTGCACAAACTATAGTTCTACTAAAAGCTATGGGTGAAGTGGCATTTTACAGACAGACCCCTACAGAGATATGGGATTAGGACTAACAGATCTAGTTTTTTCGAGTAACTACACAGAACAGAGCTGTGGTCTTTTAGGCATTTAATCTAGTAGATGATGTTTAGGTTGAGTGACAGAAAGATGGCCTAATTTAAAAAACCCAAAGTTTCTTGCATTTAGAGAATCATATACTGTAAGAGACAGTGGGATACTCTGAGATCATTTCTCTCATTTTATATGTTCACTTAACCATTAAATTAATACCTTTTTATTGTATTTAAGTATGTGTCGGTCAGTGTGTTAGGTGTTGAGGTTATAGTATATTGTCCCTATCCATATAGAAATTATGTTTTAGTGGAGGAAATGGCAATGAAACCCATAATCATACACATAAGCATATAATTACATATGTTTATGAATGCTATTAAGTAGAAGAGCAGGGTTCTCCGAGATCACGTGTTAGAGAATACATGACAATACTAGACTGTAGAGAGTGACAGTGACTTGCCTCAAATCACTGAGCTGAGCACCGCAGAGCTGGCGCTAGACTCAGTCGCTTGTTCTCTGTCACCAACTTGACTGAGAAAGTTTAGGCTAAGTGATGGAAATCCAAAATCCATGAGCTCCTGTCCTGGCTTCTCTATTACTTCGAGTTGTTGGGCAGCCTTGAGAGACACCCGAATATCTGCACTTAGAATGGAAGCTTCAAAGTTTTGAAAATTGTTTTCTTCTTTGGTGAAGATCTCTCTGCTTATAGTGTGGTTGATTAGAGGCTGAAAATGATTTGCAGAGGTAACAAAGTCCATGGTTAAAGAAAAGAATTGCTTAGTAGCTATAGAAAGACTACTAATTATTAAAACGTCCAGGCTGCAACCAAGTTCAACAGCTTCTTGGAGTCTACTTTGTTGTGAAATGAGTGGTTTTGTTTCTATCAAAGGTCCATCAAAGCCTATATCAATTTCCATAACAAACTTTTAAGAAAAGTTTTTGTATATTTTTGCTTCCAGTTTTAATGTAAATTCTAGTTTGTTAACATCAGTTAATTTCAGTATAATATCGGTTAAAGATTTTATCTTGTTTTTATTAATTTTTTTAACATTTATTTATTTTTGAGAGACAGAGACAAAGCATAAGCAAGGGACAGGCAGACAGAGAGAGAGAGAGAGAGACAGAAAGAGAGAGAACCCAAAGCAGACTCCAGCTCTGAGCTGTCACTACAGACCCCGCTGATGAGGGGCTTGAACCCACGGACTGTGAGATCATGACCTGAGCCAAAGTTGGATGCTTAACTGACTGAGCCACCCAGGCGCCCCTAAAGATTTTATTCTTAAGTAACCCCTTCACCCAGTGTGGGGCTCGAACCCATAACCCTGAGATCAAGAGTCGGATGCTCCACTGAGCCAGTCAGGCACCCCTCCATTACAAACTTTTGCCTAGATAGGTTTACCAGACCTATCAATTAGAAAGAGATCAAAGTTAAACTACCATTATTAAAATTATTAGCTAACAGCCATCATAATGAATCTATTCTCCTCTTTGGAAGCTGAGGCATTGGGATATGGACAGCAGCCCATACAGATAGCTAAGAGTTTAAGGTGATTTTCTCTTGAAAGAGTCTGAAGAGTAAGGATAGGATGGCTGATGGCAAATCTATATACTTTGGAGATCCAACAAATACACAGATGAAAGGCATCCTTTCAGGAACACCGAGAAGCTTTGCCTCCCTACTCTGGGAAGCAGCTGCCAGCAGGTGGTAACAGGTGAAGTCCTTTCTAATGTTGCATGGGACAAGTGACTGACTTTCTTCAATCTAAAGCCTAAATCACAGTCATGTGCAATTAATTTGAAATGTTGTTTTTATATATTATATTCAGCAATTATTTGCACATATACACTATATATAAATCTTTGCATTAATGAATAAATAGGATTATAGCACACATGTTGGGGTTTTGGGGGTACAAACTGATTTTTTTTTCCTTTTGCAAACCTCCTCTCTCCTTTTCTGTTTTCCTGCCACCCCCAACCCCACCACAACTCATGTTGTCAAATTAGCTTGTATTTTTGCACATTTTTTAATCCATGTTTATATAATCCTATGTAAGCATATGGATGCATGTAAAAGATGTATGTACTCCCATACGTGGGTTTTGGGGGCCATTTTTTAGAAATCATATTACATACCCTTTTGAGATCATATTATATATTCTTTGCCCTACATTTGTCTTTCTCGCTAGGAAATACCTCAAGAAAACGTCTCCAAGTCAACGGACATAGATCCACTTCATTTTCTACTACTTCTGTGGTGTAGATGTACCACGGGCTCCTTTGTTTTCAGTTTTCTGCTGTACTGCACAATGCTGGGAATCAGCTCTCTGGTCATGTGTCCTTGTGTGGTGGGCTCTTACTTTGACAGGATAGCTATCTAGAAGTGAGAATTCCGAGCCAAAGGGTGTGGCTATTTAATTTTAATAAATGCTGCCAGGTTGTTTTCCAAAAAATATTCTATTGATTCTCCTTTCCACCGGGAGTGACAACGTCATTTGTCCCTGTGTCCATATCAAAATGGATGTTATTACTCTTTTTCATTTTTGCCGGACTAATGGGCTTAAACCTGTTACTTTATTTTCCATTTCCCTACTAGTGATTTAAATCTTTTCATAAATTTGTAGGTTATTTGGTTTTGTCCCTCTGCAAGTTGGCTATTTTCTTTTTATTTGGGGTTGTACGTTGTAAGAACTCATTGCATAATCATGTCATATTTTTCATTTGTGTCCAAACTTTTTCTAAATTTCTCATTTGCCTGTTTTTGTTATCATCTGAAATACATATTGTAATATACCTGAAAGTGTATATCTTCTCTTACAGTTTCTACGTTTACTGTCTTAGTTATAAAAATGTCTGCAAGCATGTATATTCTTACATTTTTATTTTTATGTTCTTTTTTTTAAACAGACTCTTTTTAAAAAGATTTTTAAAAAACATTTATTTATTATTGAGAAACAGAGAGAGACAGAGCATGAGCAGGGGGAGCAGAGAGAAGGGGAGACACAATCTGAAGCTGGCTCCAGGCTCTGAGCTGTCAGCATAGAGCTGGACGCAGGGCCTGAACCCATGAACCGTGAGATCATGACCTGAAGTCCAACGCTCAACCAACTGAGCTACCCGGGTACCCTTATTTTTATGTTAAGATTTTAACCCACATAAAATCATTTCTGTAAGGGAATTCAACTTAATTTTTCTATATAAAAATAATCTGCCCTTGGGCGCCTGGGTGGTTCAGTGGGTTATGCGTCCGACTTCGGCTCAAGTCATGATCTCACAGTTCGTGGGTTCAAGCCCCGCGTTGGACTCTGTGCTGGCAGCTAGCTCAGAGCCTGGAGCCTGCTTCGGATTCGTGTCTCCCTCTCTCTCTGACCCTCTCCTCCTCATGCTGTCTCTCTCTCTCTCTCTCAAAAAGAAATAAAACATTAAAAAAATAATACACCCTTTTGCACTGAATTGCAAGGTCTATCACCTTTATCGTATATTAAATTCTCATATATTTCAGGACCTATTTCTGGATTCTGTGTCCTGTTCTACTGATGGATCTATTCTTATGCAAATATCTGATTTGTTTCTAGTACCTTTATGAGATTGTCTGATATTTGATTATGCATGTTATGCCTAACTGTTCTTCTTTTTCTTCTATATAAAATATGATTGGATTGGGGTGCCAGGGTGGCTTAGTTGGTTGAGTGTCCGACTCTTGATTTCAGCTCCAGTTGTGATCACAGGGTTGTGGGATGGAGCCCCGCGTAAGATTCTCTCTCTCCCCTTGTGCCTCTCTCCCTACACATTCTCACTCTCTAAAATAAAAAATATATATACAATTGGATTATCTTTTGCACTGTTGGTGGATAAGCAAACTAGTGCAGCCACTCTGGAAAACAGTATGGAGTTTCCTCAAAAAGTTAAAAATAGAACTACCAGTAATGATCCAGTAATTCCACTACTGGGGATTTACCCAAAAAATACTAATTCAAAAAAGATATAGTCACCCCTATGTTAACTGCAGGATTATTTACAACAGCCAAATTATGGAAGCAGCCCAAGTGTCCATCGATAGATGAATGGATAAAGAAGATCTGGTGTATATATATATACACACACATACATATACATACATATATATATATATATATTACTTAGTCATAAAAAAGAATTACATCTTGTCATTTGCAACATGGATGGAGCTAAAGAGTATTATGCTAAGTGAAATAAATCAGTCAGAGAAAGACAAATACCATATGATTTCACTCATATATGGAATTTAAGAAACAAAACAAATAAGCAAAGGAAATAAAAAAGAGTGAGAGAAAGGCAAACCAAGAAACAGATTCTTCACTCTAGAGAACAAACAGATGGGTTACCAGAGGGGAGGTGTGCAGGGGCATGGATGAAATAGGTGAAGGGTAATAAGAATGCGTGGAATTGCTGAATCACTGTATTTTACACCCAAAACTAATTTAAACTATAAGTTAACTGTACTGGAATTAAAATTAAAAAAGAAAAAAAATATGATCGGGTTACATTCTCAGGCATTTGTTCCTTTAAGTAAACCTTAAGGCCAGCAAGTGTAAGCCAAAGCTGTGTCTCCTGGACAGAAGCTTTAGGAGCCAGAATATGATGTGCCTCATCTTCTTTCCTATCTTGGTGACGGTGGAAGCACTGATGGGATGGAACCTTCTTTCAGCCTGGGTTCCTAAGTGACGGTGATGAGCAGAGCCACCCTCATGATCCATGTTGGACATGTAGAATCAGTGGGAATGAACTTGGGTTATGTTAAATCACAAGCTGTGGGGTGTTACTGCCTATCACCTTGCTCATTCTAACTGATGGGATTGTTCTGAGGCTTGGGTCAGATAATACATAGAAAAACACGTTCTTTTATTTAAAAAAAATTTTTTTTAATGTTTTATTTATTTCTAGGAGAGAGAGAGAGAGAGAGAGAGACAGCGTAAGCAGGGGAGGGCCAGAGAGAGAGGGAGTCACAGACTCTGAAACAGGCTCCAGGCTCTGAGCTGTCAGCACAGAGCCCGACGCGGGGCTCGAACCCACGAACCATGAGATCATGACCTCAGCGAAAGTCGGACGCTTAACCGACTAAGCCACCCAGGCGCCCCAGAAAAATACATGTTCTAAAGCAACCTGGAACCAGGTTATAGATCAATAAATGTCAGGAAGCATGACTAAAATTACTAGCAAATAACAATGATAATGAAGTTACTCTCAAGTCTAGAGACAGGGCTTTCTGACCATATATATATATATATATATATATATTTTTTTAATGTTTTATTTATTTCTGAGAGAGAGAGGGAGACACAGAATCTGAAACAGGCTCCAGGCTCTGAACTGGCTGTAAGCACAGAGCCTGATGCTGGGCTCAAACCCACGAACCATGAGATCATGACCTGAGCCGAAGTCAGATGCTTAACCGACTGAGCCACTGATCATATATTTAAAAAAATTTTTTTAATGTTTATTTATTTGGGAGAGAGAGAGAGAGAAGGCACACATGGGTGAGAGAGAGCAGAAGAGGGGCAGAGAGAGCCAGAGAGAACCAGAGAGACAGAATCCAAAGCAGGCTCCAGGATCTGCACTGTAAGCACAGAGCTCCACGTGGGGCTGGAGCCCATGAACTGCAAGATCATAACCTGAGCTGAAGTTGGATCCTTAACTGACTGAGCTACCCAGGCGCCCCTCTGTCCATATGGTTTAATTTCAGGTGATTAAGAAGATACATGTACCAGAAGAAATATCTGACTTGCCTGCTAAATATTGTAGTTAAAAGTTTAATGCCTATAAAAATGCAAATCATCTCAAATTGAAAAGATGTGTCTGTCTGTTAACATAAGAAGGAAACTTAGAACACATTTGAAGATGATGATTTATATCAGTGATTGCAAACTGATGGCCAATTGCACCAAAAAACCTGGACCATAGATGTGTTTTACTTTCATCACAATGTTTAAAAATCAGGGAAATGAGCATGTGTGTGTGTGTGCATGCACACACACACACACACACACACACACACACACACACACACACACTTCTGGCTTCTCTTGAAAAAATTGGAAGACCTTGCAACTGTGAGATTATATTTCTGCATGACCCAAATCTCTAGAGCTGAGTAACTGCATTTTCTATTTCCCCAGTGCCCCCCACCTTGTTTTCTTTATACTCAGTCCACTTAGCCCATTTACATTTCCTACAGGTCTAGGGTTGTATATGAATGTGTGACCTCATGGCTGTAGTGAGTGATGAAAATTTGATTATTTCTTGAGTACTGGGGTACAGTGAGGTCTAGGTCTAAAGAAGATAACTCACTATGGAAGGAAGGAAAAATGAGGTACTGATGCCTAAGCCCTTTGGTATCCTTTTGATAAAACTGGTTAGTGGAGGAAGAGACATTTCTCTTCCTGCAGAAAAGAATAAAAATAGATCTTTGATACCTCTGCAGCAATATTCATCATCAACTCAGTTCCAGACCACATGGGATAATTAATTCTCTCAGCCCCTTCACAGAGTGAGAATTTCAGAAATACCATTAGTCGGAAAGCAAATTTGGGAAAACATTTGCAAAATCTTGTCACTTAGGAAGAATCTTAATACAAGGTACTGAACTGTCAATAAAACCTGCTAACCGAAACTTCCCCATCTTATTCACTTAGGAAAGAGTATCTAACACAGAAAAGGGGTTGGACAGAAAAGTCTAGAATCCAGATTGTTCAGAATATAATTCCTATGCAATTGCTTCAGTATTATCTAAACTCCTACACATTCATGTCCCTTAAAAATCCCTCTTATGTTAATCATGTCCATCATTTGGGCTTCATTTTCATTAAAAGAAAACATCTTGATACCACTACCACCTTGAAGTCTACTAACTGGCCTAGTTTTCAAAGGCAGAATCTCCCAGTAAAAATATGCCTCTTGTTACATGCGCAACCAATAAAATAAAAACAGTCTGTACAATTTAATGTATCTTACTATAGATTTCCATGGTATTAGTAACTATTTTATTAATGTACTAATTTAATTCAAGATATTGAAATGCTCTAAAGTAATGACTGTGTCTTCTGAATGATCTGGAACAGACAGTAGGTTTGCAAGTGGGCCATCCTTGGATCTTTTTTGTTTTGTTTTGTTTTTGTTTTTGTTTTGTTTTATTTATTTTTGAGGGAGAGGGAGAGAGAGACAGCATGAGCAGGGGAGGGTCAGAGAGAGAGGGAGACACAGAATCTGAAGACAGGCTCCAGGCTCTGAGCTAGTTGTCAGCACAGAGCCCGATGTGGGGCTCGAACCCACGAACCATGAGTTCATGACCTGAGCCGAAGTCAGATGCTTAACTGACTGAGCCACCCAGACGCCCCCATCCTTGGATCTTTAATGAGATACCTCTGTTTGCTGATTTTTTAAAGGTTATGAAGAGTTGGTTGAGAAAGATGGGAACATGGAATATCTGATTTTAGATCATCTCAAACTCAAATTTATCTCATCAATAAAATGTTACCTCAGTTCTGTTTGTCGTTGGACAGGAAAGAGGTGGAAATTTAAAAAGGCCTGAAGAAACTTCGTGGACTGAAGAGAGAGAGTCCTCAAAACAGAGATGGATTTTCCATCTGCATTTTTCAAACACAGACTTCTTATTTTACACACACACACACACACACACACACACACACACACACACTTTTAATGTTTATTTATTTTTGAGAGAGAGACAGAGCATGAGCAGGGGAGGGGCAGAGACAGAGCGAGACACAGAATCCAAAGCAGGCTCCAGGCTCTGAGCTGTCAGCACAGAGCCCGACATAGGGCCTGAACTCATGAACTGCAAGATCATGACCTGAGTTAAAGTCAGATGCTCAACTGACTGAGCCACTCAGGCTCCCTTCAAACAGACTTTTTTTCAAGTTAATTTTACTATTATTTTTTAAAATATAATTTATTGTCAAGTTGGCTAACATATAGTGTGTAAAGTGTGCTCTTGGTTTTTGGGGGTAGATTCCCATGGTTCATGGCTTGCACACAACACCCAGTGCTCATCCCAACAAATGCCCTCCTCAATGTCCACCACCCATTTCCCCCTCTCCCCTCCATCAACCCTCAGTTTGTTCTCTGTATTTAAGAGTTTCTTTTGGTTTGCCTCCCTCTCTCTATGTCTGTAACTATTTTGTCCCTTCATTTCCCCCATGGTCTTCTGTTAAGTTTCTCAAGATCCACATATGAGCGAAAACACTTGATATCTGTTTTTCTCTGTCTGACTTATTACACCCAGCATAATACCTTCCAGTTCCATCCATGTTGCTGCAAATGGCATGATTTCATTCTTTCTCATTGCCAAGTAGTATTCCATTGTGTATATAAACCACATCTTTATCCATTTATCAACTGATGGACATTTAGGCTCTTTCCATAATTTGGCTACCAAACACAGACTTTTTAAAAAATTAATTTAACTTTTAATTTCACTACTTTGAGTACCTTAGAAAAACTGTATCATCACTGGTAAATTTTAAAATAACCTTCCTTCTCTGGTAAATTTTAAAATAACCTTCCTTCTTCAAACATAATAAGGATCATTTTTATAGACCTGCTATATAGCTTCAAATGAAATAAATACAACAGATACATGAGCTGTTTTCTATTTTCATTCTAGTTACAGCAAAAAAAGTTTTTCTAGATTTTTAGATATTAGTAGTTTCCTTTAAACAATACTCTGGAAACCCTCCACAGATGAAAGGAATGTGTATAGTATGCAAATTCAAAGTGTGCTGTCCTCATTTACCCAGTGGAATTCAAAATAAGCCCCAACTTGTGAACATATTAAAGCAGACTGAAATGGATATTAGCGGGATTTGTAAGGAGAAGCACTCCAGTCAGTCAAACAGGCTACGCACGAGAACTTTGATAATGTTGTTTTACTGATAATTACCTGCCGGCTGTCACCTCAAAGTGGGATTTCATGCAGGTTCCCGTATTTAAATATTACATTCAGAGCCAAGCCTGCAAAGACACTTATGCTGATCTGGCCATCTCCATTTTATTTCACAATTATCTGTGTCTTTCTTCATGAAAAGCAATGCAGTTAACTCTCTTTTAATTGTGTTTGATCTGCGTGAGCAAGGGAACATCAATACCGCCCTCCCGCTTCCGTGGTCCAAGCACGCCGGTTCTGCCTCCTTCCTCTCCCTTGCAGACATCAGCGGACGCCAGAATTACTGGAAAGCAGCACTTCCTGACTGGCATGAATATTCATCTGACATCACAAACTAGCCACTGGGGCAAGGCGAACACCCCACACTTACATCAACTAAAGGTGGTTTAAGTGGAAAGGACCGACCTATGTGGTCCTCCGGGGCCGCTAGTGACTGCGGGTCTCCAGTCCCGCAGCAAACTTCCTTTTCTCTGCCACCCCCGGCCCCATCCCACACAAACACACTTTTGTTCCCCCTCATACTGAACTCCTAATTAAATTTAACAGTTTCAAGAGTTTAAACTGTATATCTTTTTAATTGTGTCCTACTTTGTATTGGCTGATGCGCAAGTCTGAAAATGGATATTACAGCTTTTTATGATATAATATCACCCTAATTGGTGCTTCATGGGCCGTAGTTGAATTCTTTTCAATTAAGCTCTAACATACAGTAACTGTTTCTCTCTGCAAATGCTGGAAAGCCATTCACAAGAGAGGACTGGTACTGCACAATTCCGAAGTACCTTAATGTGTCAAAAATGTTTTGTGAAGAAAGCTACACTGTAAATGCAATCACCTACATTGGTGTTCCCATTGTTAACTGGGAGTAAAAGTATTGCTAATTGTCCTGCGTTTTAGCTGGGTTTTTAAAGCATTATGTAGCAAGTACACCGGAGGGTCAATTTGTGAAGTGAAATACTTAGCATGCAAAGCGTAATACAAGATGCTGTGTAATACTTGACCTCTCAGCATAATAAATGTAGCAGTGAAACGCTGTGCATTCAGTATTCACTGAATAGAGCCTTCGCAGTGGAACAAAACCAGAAAATGTTCTCTTCATTCCTTTTTTTTTCACTAAGCGAAAATTATTCTTTATAATGGCCATTGCAGCAATTAGCTGGCATTTGGTAGAATAAATGTGCAGAAATAGCAATTTCTTATTTTAAATGAGATTTTGTATGGAGCCTGCAAATTACTTGAGGTATATGAATAATTGTGCCTTAGCTTTATGCTACAGAATAGGGTGTGGGTGGGTATAAAGATTTCCTATTTGCAGTTAAATGTTTAGACATTTTATTATTTTAATTTCACTCGCAGTCTGCCTGGATTGACCCTACTTTCCCATTGATCATTTTATGTGCGCCTGGAAGCAAGTGTGCAGATGGCGGGAGACTCCCAATTAGTGCACTATGTTTTTTATGAATGTGACATGTAAGTGCAATCAGGTCTTCTCTGGAGGCAATGGTGGTATTTAGACTTCAGGATCCCAAATCAATACAATTTAATAATCTGCATGGAGTGAACATTTATCAATATTCTCTGTAGTCAAATGCAATCGGAAACTTCATTAAATTTTTATCCAAAGTTTTTCACCTTATTGAAATGCATTCTTCCAGGCATTCATGATTCATCTAATTAGCCTTAAGTAGGGTATTTTTTTCCTCTCTCAACGTGATTCAGTTAATTATGTCCATATATTCATAATTATAAGGTGGATGAGTTGGGTAAAACTGAAATTATAAAATCTGCAGAGAGAGTCTATGAGGTTTAGAATGCAGAATGTAAAAGAGGGATGAGTAAAAGTCGGAGCAATGAAATTCTTTGTTTTAGTCCCCCTCAGCCGACTGCACCCTAACTACTTTCTCACAGAATTTTGTGTATTTATTTATTCACTAATCATTTGTAATCCAACAGTTTCCAAAAACCGTTTTGAAGCAAGCACAGAGTGAATGATATATCTCTATATATAAAGTAAATGCTACAAATACCAAGGACACATGACTAATGTCATGAAAGTTATTTTTAGTTTTAAAAGTCAAAGATAACATATAATCATGTAAAGTGTACGTCATGACCATTTTCCACACGCAGTTACTTTAGCCAGTTTCTTACATGTTCTCCTTCCACATTTTGAAGTCTTTTCTTCTTATAGTCCTCCACATACTTTGCTTACCTATTTTAATCATACATATTTGATATAATATCTTAAATTTTGGGAAATTTGTTGCATTCTTTCTTTTGCAATTTTTCTAGTTTAAGAAGTTTTTGTCTTTAAAATTATGGTTTTGAGAGGTTTGAGAGGACAGTCTACCCTAATTTTTATTTCACCTAAGACCTAAGCATGTACAAGTTTTTAATCAAACTAATATTCTTTCTATCATTGAGTGATGCCAAAATTTCTTTTGCCAATGCTATAATGAAGGCACCCATCATCAAATGACATAAGTTATGTATTAAATCCAGCCCATGATACTACAAAATCGGAAGTAGCCCCAATGAGTTACTGTTACTCTAATCTGGGTAAAATGATTTTCTCTCATAGCAAGCAGCTGCCAATCCATTACTCTGCAGACAAGTTATACTCCTCACAAGGCTCAGGGAGGGGGCTGGGCCATTATATTACTATCTTTATCTGATGGTCATGCGCAAGATCTGTAAACAATGCACAGCCACCGGCCAGAGAGAACTGGACATGATTTCTGTCCTATTTTAACTCCTCATGATTTTTTTCCAGTGGGGCAATTAGCAAGCCACCATCATAGTTTTCACATTTGAAAATGACTTATAGTAAACCCAGGTAGCTGACTAACAATGATAAATTTAATTTAAAAAAATTTTTTTGATGCTTATTTATTATTGAGACAGAGAGAAACAGAGCATGAATAGGGGAGGGGCAGAGAGAGAGGGAGACACAGAATCTGAAGCAGGCTCCAGGCTCCGAGCTGTCAGCACAGAGCCCGATGCGGGGCTCGAACTCACAAACTGTGAGATCATGACCTGAGCTGAAGTTGGATGCTTAACCAACTGAGCCACCCAGGCACCCCAGGATAAATTTAATTTTTAAAATTATATATATGAAATGAAAGAATGTGAGTTATAACATTTTTCTAATTATTCCTTTCTCGAAATGTTCTTTTTGAAACCTTCCAAAGGAGAAGAATGTGGTGGACTGAGGGTAATATTTAATCCGTATCTTTGTGGGGCATATGCAAATGCCATATATAATTGTATGAGTAAAGATACTGGTATGTTAAAACAGAGAACAATGTCAACTGTGTTTTCATGTTGCTGTTATTAAATAATATTGTCCTGGTCATGGTGATCACCTGAATAATTCTTTTCTTTTTCTTAAAGTTTATTTATTTTGAGAGAAAGAGAGAGACTGATAGAGAGAGACAGAGAGAGAGAGAGAAGGAATCCCAAGCTGGCTCCACACTGTCCTCACAGAGTCTGACTTGGGGCTCAAACTCACAAACAGTGAGATCATGACCTGAGCCGAAATCAAGAGTCAGATACTGGATAATTCTTTTCATAAGATTTCATGTCATTCTCTCTCTAGTGAATCTTCTTCACATTCTGAGAGGTAAATAGGAGATTTCATTGAAAAAAGAAAAAAAAAAGATGACACAAATAATGAAAATCTGTTGTGCATTGAACTGTTAGTCTCGGCATCATTGCAAGTTTTATTACATCACTGCTATAACATCTAATAACAATATTTTCACCTGGAACATTTACCAAGTAAAATCTTTCTCTTCTAAACATGGAATAGAGTACCAATGTAGGGGTTACTTCCTGTTTTAAGTGTCTACACCAAGAAAAAAACCTTTCTTTTCTTGTTATGCCAGGGAAGTCTGAAGAAAACTCCTAGAGTTGCCTTGGGAAATGGCCATGCAGAGGGCTCACGCTGGATGATTGCCTATTTCTCATATCTGTTCTTGCTTTCCTATATTCTGCCTTCACCTGGGATGAGCCACTTCTTTTGGGATCCTCTCCTCACTCCCACTTCTGATTATCCAATTCCTTCTCCTCCTAGACCTTTCAAAGTCTAGGTCAAATGTTCTCTCCTCCATGAAGCTTTCTCCGCTGTCCTACTTGGAAGGACTCTTTCCCTCTTCTGAACAATGAGAGCAATTCACCTTTGTACCTTGCAGTTATTTACGTACATTTCATCATTTCTGCCTGACTGTAGGCTTCCTGGAATTAGAATCCATGTCTAAACCAATTCCGATGTCTTACACATCATATGCATTCAATAAATACCTCTTGAGTGAACAGATTTTACCAGCAAGATTCTAGTCAGTGATCCATGATTATAGATGGCAGAGTTAAACAAACAACTAAGGATATGTAAACATTCCAGGAATGACCTCTTTTCTAGAACACAGCATTCAGCTTTTCCGATTTTCTTTTAAGTTTCCAGATAGGCAATTTCCAGTGCCTTTGCTTTGTCTGAATCAAAGACAGACTAGTTTGTAACTCAGCTAGGATCTTTTGCTACCCCCAGGGCTGCTGAGCAAAGCAATTTAGAATATGAGTTTTTAAACACTGCTTGTATGGGACTTTGTGAATTTAAGCTGTGTAATCCTTCTAAACCTCAGTTTCCTCATCTGTAAATACGGAATAATAATGCCTTCCTCACACAATTGTTTTAAGAAAAAATGATTAAGTGCCTAATGGATAGGAAAATAGTACCATTTGGGCAGGACTGGCAAGAGGCACATGAATACCCTTTGTATTTTTTGGAAAAAAGCATCCATTTCCTATCTATTTAAAATTATCTATTAAACACCAATGATGTCTATAAAGTGACTTGTGCCCCCTTAGAATGTGGTACTCTTTTATACTCAACTACATAATGGCCCAGGATCTTGCCGATAACAATGATGATGATGATGATGATGATGATGACGATGACGACGACGACGACGACGACGACGACGACGATGGATTCTTCTTATTTTTAACTGTCTGTGAAAGTTCTGGCACTGTAGTTGTAACTGAGAAAGTTCTGAGGAATCAGTCTGCTTTTGTTCATACATATCTCACTATGCTGTAATGATCAGAAAACACTTCTGCCTGCATCACTAGACTGTGTACACGTAAGAACAGGGGCCAAGATCTTATTTATCCGTGTATCCCTAGGGCCTACCTGGAGCCTGGCACATAGTAAGTGTTCAATAAAAGCTGGTTAAATGAACGAATAGTTGAGTATGTGTCTCTACTACACTTTAGCTATTTGTTTCTTCTCAACACACCCAAGAGGTGACAGGTTGAGACACGGTATCAAAAGAAATATCACATCCACATGCATGTACACCAAAGTGAGAGCTCCTTCACATACTTAGGAAATATAACTTACTCTGTTTTAACCTTGGATTATTGAGAGACAGTATCATTGATGGAAATCAATTTCTCCAGTATTGAGTGTACTTTAGTGTGACTAAAGTATTTTTTAAATGGACCGAGGGCTTTGAATCTTTGAGATGTAAAAAGAAAATCTGCATAATGCCCTGAATGGATGAGGCTTGCTGCCTCCTTATCCTGAAGGCACAATGATGATTGTCTTATCTGTGGCATTCTGGGTACTTCCCTGAGGTAGGGCTCCTGGAAAGATAGCAGTAGAAGCTTTTGTTATGTGTCAAGAATGAAGGCTGTGGACATATGCAGAGACGACTTGTGTCCTAGGCTTTGAACTTGTTTCAGAACAATTTCCTGTAATTGGTTTTACTTCCTTCAACATTTTAAACATTAAAAAAAATTCCTTTACATTGAGTAACTACAATATAAATTTAAACTGTTTTCCCCCAGTTCTTTCCTGATGCTTATGCTCTATTGAGCCTGATTTTTCACACTGTTCAGGGTCTCAAAACTTCAAGGTACACACATTGTACATTTCTTGTGCTTCATTGTTGTGCCTAGTGAAATGGCCAGGTTTTACAGCACCCCTCTGTGAACTGAAAAAAAGTTGGTGTACAATATGGGGTGCCACCAAGGGATTTCTGACTTTGTTCCATGTCTGGTTAAAGGGAGGTAAGTCTAATGGACCATAGCTCCTTTTACGCATGTTTATTTGCCATTCTGGTTATCTGGCAGAAAAAGTCAGTTTTTTAAAATAATTTAAAAAAATCCAACACAGTAAAAGGTCACTAACATTTTTTTGAGGGTTCTCTGACAGAAGCTGTACTGAAGCTTTTGAAAACATTGTCTTATTCGATCCTCAAACATAACATGAGGGAGAAACTATTATTGCTGCCATATTCCTGGGAGGGAACTGAGCTGGGTGGTCAGATGGCTTTTCCAAATGACATTACCATGCTGGGAAAGAGCAAAATCAGGACCCAGGTCTGTTTAGATCCATAACCTTAGATCTTTTTTTTTTTTTTTAATTTTTAATGTTTATTTGGTTGTGTGTGTGAGAGAGACAGAGTGTGAGCAGGCAAGGGGCAGAGAGAGGGAGATACAGAATTCAAGCAGGTTCCAGGCTCTGGGCTGTCAGCACAGAGCCTGATGCGGGTGGGGCTCGAACTCAAGCTGTGAGACACTTGTGACCTGAGCCAAAGTCTGACACTTAACTGAGCCACCCAGGCGCCCCCACAACCTGAGCTCTTAATCCTATTCCCATATGAATCCAGCCTCACAGTTTCCTTCACCCCACTCTTTGCTGAACTTCTCATGGAATTATTTAACTATAGATGGTGTTTGTCCACCTTTGTGGGAGCTGCTTACCAAGAGTAAACCAAATTCCAGGGGCTATGGGCAATGATGCCCAGGGTGTACACAAAAACCACATTTTTAACCAAAAAATAATTGCCTCAGATCACATTTCTCCCTAATTTTATGTAACGTGGGTTGTGTTATGGGAAGGAAAAGAGGGTGAGTGAAGACAAACATTTCACTTCTGAGGGAGGGCACTATCACACAATTAAGCAACCAAATGGACTTCTACCCCGGAGGTGGACTGAGGGGTGAAAGACAAGATCCCATAGCCCGCCTAGGAGTTGGGGCTCTGGACCTGAAGCCCAGAATACCCAAGACCCCAGTGTGTGTAAGGTGAATCCATGATGATATGTGGATTCCAGAACCCAGAGCCTGGAGAAGTCTTCTGCCTGGTGTTAGGACAGACAGAACAGTGATGCCCCTCACCCTGACATAAATTTTCCAAAATAAGGGAAAGAGTAAGACTAAACAATTTACTCAAAGAAACAGGCAAAACCCCATCTGATAACTCCCTCACAATATTCTCTTCAACTTTTATTTATTCAATATTTGTACTAGCAACTCTTAAATTTTAGAGTGTAAAATAATGGGGGGAGAGTTCTTAAAATGCATATACCCAGGGGCACCTGGTGGGCTCAGTTGGAAGAGCATGTGACTCTTGACCTGGGGTCGTGAGTTCAAGCCCTACATTGGTTATAGAGATTATTTATAAATAAATAGTTTTTAAACAAATAAATAAAATGCATATGCCCAGATACACCCAGATCCCCTCTCCTAAAAGTCTGATTCTGTAGGTTTGGGATGAGCTCCTGGACTCTGCATTTTGGAGAACACCAAAGTGAGAGATTCTCACTGTCCCTGATCAGTGAAGTAAATTCTGAGAAAATAAGCCTGGAGTGAGGCAAATGCTCACAGAGCTGACATTCTATGGGGTTATCTAGGGTGAAGCTTGTCTGGGAATGCTCATCTTCAGAGAGCTGGTGGTGATCAACAATGTCTGCAGCTGCTGCCAAAAAGTTTCCTGTACTCCCATGACACCTACTTCTAGGAAAAGTTTGAGACAGGACTGAGGGTGGGATGAGGGGCTGAGAAGCTTTCTCTGTGTGCAGGTAGGAGGAGGCACCATTGTGCTCCCTGCTAGTCTTAGCTAAACAAGCCTTCCAGTCACACTCTGAGGGAGGCAGGCAGAAGGACCCCTAAGCTTCAAGGAGGGCCATCTTTTGAGGGAGAGCTCTGCTGAGCATCTGAAGTCTCTTACAACAGAACATCATTGTTGAATGACAGTTGTAGATGCCTCACGTGTGTGCGTTAGGCCCTGGGTCATGCACATGCTTTTCTCGCTTTCTCGAAGGCCACCATCCCCAACTTTGCTTAGTTAACTTTATTCTTCAACACCTGGCTTCCCTAATGAGATCAGTTGCCCCAGATATGCCCTCATGGCACTATTAACCTACAAAAGGGAGTTTCTGGAGTAATGTTTGCCTCCCTCCCCTATGAGCTCCATGAAAACAGGGACCGGGGCTTGGGGCTTTTTCTTTGTGTTTTAGCACTGAGTCGCTCATAAAAATAATTTCCTGAAATCCAGTTTTCTGAATGGCACTTTGCCACATTTAGCAATGTACGAGTTAGCAGAGTGGATTATTTTTCTGTTTATGAATCATACAGCAAATTGTATTAGATAGAATGTTTGATGATTTCTGTGAAGGTTTAATTTTTGTCCCCAAAAATTAAGGAATGTTTGATTGTCAACAGTTAAGGTCATAGTATGGCTTAGCCTTTTAGAGTATATATTTAATATTCAGAAAGGGTACTTAATAATCAGTAACCAAAACTTTACTTAAGATTAGTAAATGCATTCTAACTTAATAGATTGTAATATTCACTCTTTTAAATATTAAATTGCTAAAGAAGGATTCAGAGGAACTAAATCAACATGACATGCAGAGATTTAGACTTTAATTATTAGTCATATAAAATCAAGGCTGATAAGCCATCAGTAAAAAAAAAATGGAATAATGGTTATAGAGAAATCCTAAATGACATTAAGAAAGATTGGGGAAATACTACATCAATCTAAATAATCTCACCCCATGTGTAATGCTGAAATTTTAAAATGTAATTGCTAGAAACAAGAATTAGGTCCACCATGCCACCAAGAAATTGTAATAAGAATATTATGTTTACCCTTTGAAAAAATTATAAAATAATAGAAATTACAAGTAGCTGAAGATGAAATGCTCAATTTTTACTTTCTAGCAAGGAGGAACTGAGATATTTTTGCCAGGCTGTATGCACGTAAGAGATTTGAAATGAAAGGGCAAACATGTTCAAAGATGCATAAGGGAAGTGAGGAGGCTCAGATGGGATTGGCATAATTAAATAAATGATAAAATTTCAAATTTGATTTATATATGACCATAATACTAAAATTTGCAAAAAAAGATTTAAAAGATTGGCTAAAAATGCTAAAGCTGCTAAAAGATAGCTACAATAAGAAATGAACTAGGAAATAATGAAGCAACAGCATCATATACCAAGGCCAATATTTCTTTTAGAAAACAGGCAAAACCAATCCTAGGAATGCTCAACAGTTAGCAGAACTGTAAATGACTTGAAAAAAGACTATAGAAGACTGAGTATTTCTAAGGGAAAGCACTAAAATTGGGGGTAGAATATGGAATATTTTATGGATATAAAGTGTATATATAAGAAGAGTAAACTACCTTTAGCTTTTGACAAATTAAAATGCCTCAAGGGGTACCTGTGTGGCTCAGGTGGTTAAGCATCCAACTCTTGATTTTGGCTCAGATCATGATCTCATGGTTCATGAGTTCAAGCCCTATGACAAGCCCCGTGATGGGCTCCTTGCTGTCAGTGGAGCCTGCTTAGGATTCTCTCTCTCCCTCTCTCCTCCCCCTCCCCTGTTTGCGTGTATGCACGCACTCTCTCTCAAACTTAAAAAAACAGCAATAAAAAAACCCTAAGATAAAATGCCTCAAAATGCTGCTATAAAAAGCGAAAGAAAACTGATCAACTAAGACCATATGAACAAATTGCTGTAAATTATATAGTTAAAAGAAACATGCATTTGGTAAATTTGACAAATTGATAATTTGAGGCATCTGGGTGGCTGAGTTGGTTGAGCATCTGAGTCTTGATTTTGGCTCAGGTCATGATCCCAGGGTCATGGGATGGAGCCCTGGGTTAGGCTCCACACTCAGTGTGCTTAAGATTCTCTCTCTTTCTCCCTCTGCCCCTCTCCCTGGCTCACACATGCTCTCTTTCAAATTAAAAACAAAACAAAACAAAATAAAATAAAATAAAATAAAATAAAATAAAATAAAATAAAATAGATCACTTGATGAATTGATTTTGCAGGGCTGATTTTTGGCCAATTGGCCAGTTTATTTTCTTTAGGCTTTCTTTTACTTACTTCTGTATCTTCAAAACCTGTTGCAGTGCCTGGCTTGCAGAAGGTACTCAATAAGAGGTTGATGAATGAATGAACTGTGCTGGGTGAGGGGAGTTCAAAGGGAAACAAGACCATCAGGGCTCTTGGCTTCATGAAGCTTACATTCTAGATGAAGGGTAGTTCACCAATTTTCTATTATTGGTTATACAATTAAAATGTGACTTCATCTATGTGTGTATTTGTTCTTAAATTCACAGGAACAGGTTTACTATACTGTTACCCTATATTTGGTACCCACTTAAATAGAAATATAACTTCATTCTATAGAAAGCTGAAAAAGCTTTTTCAAATAGGCCAGAGTGAGGCAGTATTACAGAGTTGTTTCTTGGTAAATGTTCTTATAAAGTGATTAAAACTCTAAAGGTAAGTTCTTGTATATGTGACATTCACACAGTACTTCATTCTGGATTGAGAAAAGCAGAGGAAGGAAGAGCCAGGCTCACTTTCCCCCTGTGAATCAAGGAGGAAGTGCTCATGCAAATACCATCCTAGGAAGTCAAAGTCACAGCTGGGAAGTGTTTTTCTTCTTCTACCTCTTCAACCTGTCTCCTTGTCTATGATCAGAAGTGAAAGGCAACGAGGTAAAGGTAAATCTACTCCCAGCTTCACAGAGTTGATGTAAGACAGGTAGGATATGGCAATAGTGGGCCCAGCAACTTGTGCACAGTGCATGTTATTCTAAGCTTGTGTGGGACTGGTACAGTAAGAGCAAGAGGCTTTTCCTGTGCAGTGAGTTGGAATTAAACATGCTAATTTGAGGTCTCTTTCAAGTATTTTGTTTAACTCCATTGGCCTTTAATTCCTTTATATTGCATCATTTAATGTAATGTTATTATATATGAAGCATGTTATGCTTATTAACCAATGTGCAAAAATCCAAAGTACAGATTTTCTGTAATGGGCTAATTACAGGACTTTAGAGCCACCTACTGAGTTTTGCTGAGCTTCACAACAGGTTCACTGAACTGGATAAATTTATTCAAACGTGTGGAAATGAACACCATTCTATGTGCCATGGTACTGGGAAAACACACAAATTATACCTCAATACCAGTTTAATGGGTCAAACAGTGAACCTGAATACTGAACTTATCTACATCTTAAAATAGTGGGGAAGCCTGTGGTAAGAAAGGAAGTGCCCATTCAAGGGAGTTTCTCCCTGTTTGTAAACAGTGGTAATAAAACAATAAGACTGGCGATTAGGAGCAAGCTCTCCACACTCAGAAAACAGAGGTGTGTTGCCTTCCAATGACCTTTGAAAATACGCAACTTTCATAACTGAACCTACGAGTGGAACGGAGTGACGAAAGCTCAGCAAACACACAGCTCAAGCGCTGCCCTTTAATCTTGCCTGTCGAGAACAAGAGGCACATTTTCTCATGTTATGGTTTAGGAAGAATTCAGCACAGAGTGTTTGGAGTTAGAAATACAAATAAGGTGTAAAGACATGGTGGAATTAAACACAATTAAACACTCTTCAAACCAGCTTTTTCCCCCCTGAGCTTAATCAAAACAACAGAGATGTGTTGATCATATTTAATATGAATTCTTCACTGATCCATTCTCAAAGGGTTTTCTTTCATTTGAGAGTTCCAGAGAACTTTAGACTCAAGCTCCACAGCACCACATTTAGAACTATTATCCCATTATAAAAAGACAAAGATGGGGGGGGGGTTGAGGGGGAGAAAATGGAGGCAGACAGAGGTTTGAGAATCTTGTCAAAAACTACTTGAAAGAAAAGATCCTATTTCCTGTGTTGCATCATTACCAATGGAAGTACTGCTATCCAGTGGACACACAGACACACACACACACACCCCTACCCATATATGATCATTCATATGTCTTAGATGAAGACAGACATTGCTTTTATTCTCTGATAGGCTCCTGTAGTAGATCTATTAATTGTGTCATGAAAGGAAAAAGAATGTCATTTCCAAGTCTAAAAGAGTTCCAGTCTTGACTTCAGAGCAACTTATTTACAACGCACAATCTAGCTGGTGGCTGACAGTTGGGTGTTGATAACCTAATTCATGCTCATCAGGGAGACACTGGTGTGCCCAGCTCTCAAAGCAATGAAGCCTAGATTTTTACAGTACTCTTTGCAAGTGCCACGTATACCAATAAAAAGAGTTCTCCAGGAAATGAGGTGTGACACAGGTCAGCTTCACCAAGACTCTCGGACCAAGAAATAAGAATTTAAATATGAAATACTAAAATTTAATACATGACTGAAACAAAATAAATGGTGTACCACTGAAAGCATTTGAGGTAATTAATCGATGCTGTGTTTGTACATATCATTAAATATATTATACTCAGTTTAGATTTGATTTCTATGCTCCTTTTATAAAGAGTTAAAAGAAAATACATTTGAATTCACGCTGATACCGAAAACATGCTCCTAGCTTCTAGTTTTTTGGATTTCAAATCATTTCCATTAACAAACAGCTATTTGCCCTCTAATAAAATATGTCATTATGCTTTATTCACATCACACAAAAGAATCACTGAAAAATCGCCCCAATGATGGCCAATAATTACACATTTTGCTCCTATGCTAGCGATGAAGAAATCTGTTCATTGGAGAAAGCAGGTGCCGGGGCATCAAGCTAATAGTCAATGTGTGCCGTGGTAATTAGCCACTGCGATTGCTAAAATTAACAATTAGCTAACATGCAATTCTCTTTTTTGCAGGCTGCAGTTTACTTTGTATAATCCTTGCATGTTCTTAGTAATTATTCTGACAGCTTATTATTTTTATTTTTTCTGGTTTGAACACAGCTTTAACACTTGCATCGGGCGACCCAAATGTTCAACAGGCAGGGGTGAAACAACAGCCTGACTAGGCATTTTTCTGAGGCACACATTTGGTTGTTTTCTCAACTTTTCGTTGTTGGGGAGTACAGTGTTGGGGGTGTGATCTCGGAGTCTTTCACAGCTGTTGTCTTCTTCCCCAGGGCAGCACGCTCGGTCATCCTAAAGCTTTTAGAAGGAAAACTGCCCAGTCAGCGGCAATTTAGACCCAAGGGAACAACTCCAGGGATGAAGTGCCACAGTCAAGCTGGTCAAAACATCTTCTTTTCATCCTTTTTCCCTGGTGCGTGTCTTTGGTTAATGCATTTGACGCCCCCGCACACAGCCCTCCACCCTGCCCGCCTTACCGCGGGAGAAAATGTAGCATCCTGTGAGGAGTGTTCTTGTCTGGAGCTATATGCTGAGATAATATTGCTAGAGACTTTCAGTGGCATAAGCCTGAATAAACCTCAGCCTACATGTGAAAGAAAAAAAAAATTAAAAGGCAAAGGAATAATTTGTTTCCAGAAAATCTCTGGGAGAGGGAGATGTGATGAAGGCTCTTGAGGCATTCAATAAGATAAATTGTAGCAACAAATTTAACAAACTGCGATTCCAAACTATATTAATTTCCTATGGTGGCCAACAAGTCACCACAAGCATGGAGACAAAAACAACACCCATTAGTTATCTTAAGGTTCTGGAGGTCAGAAATCCAAAATGGGTCTCACTGGGCTTAAATTCAGGAGTTGCCAGAGCTGCATTCCTTTTAGGAGGCTCAGTGTCCTTGCCTTTTCCAGCTTCTAGAGGCGGCCCACACCCTTGTGCTCCTGGCCCCTTCAAAACCAACAACGCTGCATCTGTCTGCAGTCACCTGTAGTTCACATCTCTCTCTGATCATAGCTGGGAAAGATTCTCCATTTGTAAGGGCCTGTGTGATACACTGGGCCTTGCCTGGGTAATCCAGACTAACCTTCCTATCTCAAGGTCCTTAATTTAATGACATCGACACCATATCTTTTGCTGTGTAAGCTCATGTATTTACAGGTTCCAGGGATTAGGATGTGGATACCTTTGGAGGACCATTATTTTGCCTATCAGACCACGAAAAATACACATACGGTAAATTTGTGCTTTTCTACAGTTGTGAATGAGTCAGTGCATATTTAAGGTCAAGTATTGCATTATTTAGGAGTGGCAGGGTGGGGTCTGGATGGGGTCAGGGGTTAAGGGACTTCCATGGCTTCCATAGACAATAACTCCTTATGGCCCTCCCCTGCCATAGTTCTTAACTCCCCCTCAGTGCCAATGCAGGCCATCCTTTGTCCTGTTGCTCCCAGGCTTCTGGGCCAGGAGGGCCTTTCCACCCTCTCGATGAGAGCAGGCTTAGCCCGGCTAACCGCTATCGCC
Source organism: Hyaena hyaena (assembly GCF_003009895.1). Lineage (NCBI taxonomy): Eukaryota > Metazoa > Chordata > Mammalia > Carnivora > Hyaenidae > Hyaena > Hyaena hyaena. Next base: position 971,142 of record NW_024081175.1, read on the forward strand.
ATGTGTACCGTGCTTTTTTACAGCGTGGGGATGCAGTATGCTGCTGACTGTGTGAACAAGTGACAGGGACTGCCGGCCACAGAAACTCTGAACCACACGAAGAAACACTGCCAGCTGCAGTCCAGCCCTGACTTCTAAGATGCAGGATGGGGGAGGCAAAGTACTGGATTCCTGAGAAGTACTGACAGCTTTTCTGCACATCGGTGTGAGCTCAATGTCAGGGCTCAGAAGGGCTTCGGCAGACACTTTGATATGCCCAGGGAATCGGGCCGTGGGACCGGCTGCAGGCTGGACAGGCTGAGAGGGCCTGGCTTACTCAGCAGGAAAAGTCAGGGAAGTGAGCTACAGCAGAGGTTGGGGCTGGGCTGGTGGGAGTATGTACAGCAACATATTCTGTTTGTTTAAGTGGGAGGAAACTGGATGAACAGTCTGCACAGAATAGTTAAGCAGTCAGAAATCAAACATCCAGAGAACAAATCACCACTGAGTTTAACTGAGGTGGATCTCAGAGTCTCAGAGGCCCCTTGCCAAGCAACAAGAAGAGATGGGGTACTGAGGTGTTTGTCACTAGTCATAAGAAAATTTGCTGTTCTAAATAGAAATGTGTTGGATTTTTGGGGCGCCTGGGTGGCTCAGTCAGTTAAGCGTCCGACGTCGGACGCTACGGCTCAGGTCATGATCTCACAGATTGTGGGTTAGAGCCTCCCGCATCAGGCTCTGTGCTGACAGCTCAGAGCCTGGAGCCTGCTTCAGATTCTGTGTGTGTATCTCTCTCTGCTCCTCCCCTGCTCATGTTCTCTCTCTCAAAAAGAAACAAACATTAAACAAAAACAAACCAAAAAAGAAATGTGTTGGATTTTTTGCTTTACAAAATAATTCATCAAATAGGTTGTTAAGGTAGTGAGCTCCTTTTATGTATTTAAAACAGAATTCTATCCACCAAAAATGTACTGTCCACCCCCCACAACATATCTGTTGCATAAAATGAGTCATCCACTCAAGCTAAGGCTCTTGAAAAACAGTAGACCAAGAAAACTTTTGGGAAACATGAAGCGGAAACTTAATGCTTTGCTAAAATCTCAAGGTGTTGGCCTCAACTCAAGAGGCTGGCCAACATGTGGGGATGAAGTTTAGGGAAAAGTAAACCTCTCTGGTGGTAAGGCAAGACCATCAGAATGCAGGCAATAATGGTGGGCAGTACATTTAAGGAAAAATGTGTTCCAATAAGGAGGCATTTCACCAGAGGACTTCCCTTATTTCATGTAAAGAGCCACCGTGGCTTACATGAAACAACTGAGCTGGCTTAGAGCATGCACATAGCTGTCATTATCCGTGACCTGGCACTATTTCTTCACTGCTGGCTTCTCACCAGTATTCAGTATTCGGGTCATTATTTTTTTTTCATTTACAGAAGCCAAGACACAGTGTGTTAGAAAATAGTTTGGTTTCTCAGAGGCAGGCCTGGTGGAGGGGAGAACAGAACCTAGAATTCCTGACTGTACCCTGATATTGGTCTCTTTGGGCTACATGTTCACAATATGGCACAGGAGTAAAATGAGGAAGTTGGAGGGGGTGTGGTCATGAAAGGTGGTAAAGTGAGCAGTGGGAGGGGGGAGACAGGGAAGAGAAAGAGGCCAACTGTTAGTAAATAGTAAATCATATATGCTCCTTATGGCACTGGGGACCATACAACCGCAGATCTTAAGCATCATGGACGATTCTCAAAGACAGGCTTCAATGAATAAAAATTATTAAACCGAATGCTACCTTGTGCTCAGGGGTGGCTGAGGAAAGGCAAACTGTCAAAAGTCATTATTAAGGAAACGGAAGGAAAGGGAGCTAAGTAGCCAGGGAAGGGATGACTCTCCTCTCTAGATAGTTTTTGTAAGAGGGGCAATGAAGAATCAAGTTTATCCATGCTCAAATTACTTAATCTGCCTACTTGTCAAATGGAGCACAGGACAGAAAGCATAATTCCTGAAGTTCTAGGCCTAAGCTTAAGAGCCTAAGAAACTTTATACCGGGTCTAGAGCATTTTGGTGGGGAATGCAATGCCTCATAGGTATGCACAGAATGACTGGCACCTTGCCACCTCCAAGTTCTTTGCTGTCATCCTTTAGCCTCAATATCTCCCCTTCTCTACCAGGAGGTAGCTCACTATTAGAAGACACAGAGTGGCATTGGAAGTTAGGTAGGTAATTTTAGGGAAAGATGACAGTGTAAATGTATCATGAGTTCATTGAGATCAATGGGTACCCAGTCCAGGGCAAAATATCAAAAAGAAGAAGAGGAAGAGTGTGTGTGTGTGTGTGTGTGTGTATTCCAGAGACCCTCAGAAATGCTTGCTCTCTTGATTCTTTTTCATTTGGTGTCAATCCCAGTTTTTACTGGAGCTTAGTTTCCTCTGCTTCCATTTAGAACTTAGATTGGTAAAGTTGCATTTGCTCCTCGGTTTAAGCCAGGAAGACAGAACAATGTCTTGTCTGGATTCCAGTTTTCCAATGTGCTCTTCTCCACCTTCTCCTCTTCCTCCCAATAAACTACTATCAGAATGAGACATCCAACAATGTGCCATATTCTTAGGAAGATTTTCTGCATCTTGAGGTTACCTGGGTGTGGAATCAAGGTCAGTGAGTTCATTGGGTTTCTATCCGACCCATGGGTTGTCTGTCTGTGACTGATGGGCTTTTTCTAGTATATGGATTGTCCAAATAATGCTCAAGAAGCAAATGAAGAGACATTAGCTTCACAATAAAGCCATTTAAGAAGGAAGATCACTGCAAAATTTGACTACCATGGAGACAGGAAAAACTACTTCTCATATCAGGAAAAGAAGAACTTGGCAGCAAGAATTTAAGCTTGGATGCACTAACTCTGTACGTTCTCTTTCAGGTACTATGTAAGCAGAGCTGATCCCAGGCTACCTAACCTAGGCTTTGCAGTAGCTCACACAATAAAATCCCACTGGTTTCCTGTCTCCCTTTAAAAACTTTAGGCTGTCAGGGTATTTTAATGACACTTATAAATGTAGAAATCTAATTTTAAATCTAACCATTAAATGTCTGCACACTAGTGTTTTGGATGATTTAATGAGTGGCACCATTTATGGGACACAAGGTTATAATCTGAATTTATGAACTGTAAAGAAAGTACCAGTACGTTGACTAACTAATGAGCTTTTTAATGATGAGAAATAGATAAAGCTTAAAATGCAGAATGCTTATCAAGGACCTCAGACAATAGCAAAGTGGGGCAATTTAGAAGTACTTAGCAGTGCTACTGCTGTGACAGCGAGAAGTGAACTATTTTCTTTCATTTTAAAGCACTGCTTTTCATACACAGGAGTAATTTCTATATTTTCTTAACTAAAATTAAATGTCCTGGTATAATCCTCTTTTCAATAAGAGTTCAAAATATAAATAACCTATTGATACCACTTGTGGTAAAGCAAGAGAAAATGCCTCTAGGAAGGGAAGAAATATCTCAATATCCACACGGGATGGTGGGATCCCGGGTGAAGAGGGGGGTCTGCTGGTTGAGGCTTCATTCAGGGAAGCTTTTCCTCGGAGCAGCTTTAAACACAGGCATGCCTCCTGGAGAGGATGACAGGGCCCTGGGTGAGCTGACAGAAGCATCGCCATCTTGAGGTGATTTATAGCAAGTCTGGACTTCCAAAGAGAGGGTTTGAAGTTTGCTTATGGCTCCTTTTGCCCTTGTGCCCTGATGCGTAAAAAGAATTAACAGACTGACACTTGCCCTTGCTGTAAGGGCTTTTCGTCCTGGAGCCTCTAGAAGGTGGTTCCCCAGGCAGTTCTGGGATGTTAGCATCACCATGGGAGAGACGAGACATTTCAGAGCACACAGGTCTACAGGCAGCTCTTGAGGTCTGAACCTGCCCTCCTCAACTTCAATACCCTAGATATAAATTTCCAGGACCCAGGAATAAAGGAGAGGCAGGGCTCTGCTGTCACGTGGGGGCTTTGCTTTGGTATTGTTGTTGTCCTTGCCGTTGCTGTTAATAAGGATCTAGACTGAGCTTGCCCTTTCCTTCTCAGGAACTGAGCTTTCCAGCTGATTACTTGACTTGCTCTCCCTTGGACAACGGAAAGGCCTCTGGAGAGTGGGGCTTTTCATAGTGTTTTTTTTTTGACATACAACATGAACCTATCAGCCCTAACAGCTTCCATCCCCTTCAGGAAACAGGAGAGGTGGCAAAGGAAGGAGCTGGGAGAATAAAGTCCTGATGGTTAATTCCTAGAGAGGTAGGGAGGTATGGTGGCAAGCATGGTCTTTGGTGCTTATGTGAAGTTGCTTAACTTCCCTGAGCCTTGGTTCCTTTATGTCTTGTGAGAGTTTAGCAGAAACCTAAGCAACACTGGATTTATCCATTTCAAAAGAGCCAAGGCAGCGTGCTGGTCCAGAGAGAGGAAGACATCACTTAGGAGGTCCCACCAGACACTGACCTGCCCTGGATTCTCTAGCATGTCTTTGGCTGCCCTCTCTCCTTCTGTTTTTTGTGTTTTGTGTTTTTTTTTTTTTTTTTTTTTGAGAGAGAGAGAGAGTGTGTGTGAGCGAGCAGGGGAGGGGTAGAGAGAGGCAGATAGAGAATCCCAAGCAGGCTGTGCACTGTCAGCACAGAGCCTGACGTGGGGCTCATGACCTAAGTCGAAATCAAGTCAGACTCTCAACTGACTGAGCCACCCAGGCACCCTTTCCCCTTCCGCTTTCTGACTCATCTCCTTCCTCTTCCTCACCTCTTGACTCCCTCTCATCTCTTCACCCCTCCTTTGATCCTGAAAATCCTTTTTGATTTTAAAACAAATCACCAAAAACTTGCCACTTAGGAGTTTAGTTCAAATTGACCAGTAAAACAAAGGTTCTCTCACATTACTTAATAAATAATCTATACTTAGATCTACTTGCCTTTATAGAATGTTAATTAAAGATTTTCAGATAAAATACAGAACAACCAGTTAAACCTGAATTTCAGATAAACAAGAAATAATTTTTAGCATCAGTATGTCCCATAAAATATTTGTAATTTTATTTGCTAACTCTGGCAACCCTAGTAAACTAAATGTGAGCTGAGTTCTCCACAGTATCTTTGTGACTGTCTCATCTTACCAATCCCCAGAAAGACTTTATGTATTAATTGTATGTCTTGTGAATTTGTAAGCCTTATAATTAGACTCATATAATGAAAAGGTGCACAATTCATGTGCTTGTTCTATTTTGCTTTTGCCAGGTTCTCCTATCTCCGTGTGTCCATGGTGTATGGCTTTGACCTCAACAGACCCAAGTTTCATAGATGCAGGACACTGGGAGGAAGGAGCAAAAGTCTAGGAAGGCATGGAGGACATTTATGCCCCATGAAATTCAGTACATTCATATGGTGGGAGGACTCAGATCCGGGCACCAACCACTAGGCATCCCCAGTGCTCATTTCTTCTCACTTTCCCTTTTCTAGAACTATAATGATAGGCTGCCGGGCACCTGACTGAACACTGGAAGAGGCGATTACTGTAGATGGCAGGGGTCTTGTGGGTTTGTGGATAAAATTTAGGAAGTCCATCAGTTTGGATGGAAAAAACATATATCTTTGTTTTTATAATCTCTTTTAATTATAGGTTCAGGCAACAAAAAAACAGTACTTGTGATTGTGTCATCAAGAGAAATCAGATTTTTTTAAAATAACATATTAAAGTTATTATTGAAATTCAAAATTTGATTCTATTATTTCAAAATTACAAGAGTTGTTAGACCTAGCCATAGATCTTATTATTTAAAGCAATTAATTGTTAACAATAAATAATAATAAAGGAATTGCTATATATAATTTTTTTTTTTTTTTTTTACTATTTTGATAACTTTATTTCAGTGTAATTGGCTTTCTTTGTAATTTTGGGTATCTTACTTTGTGAATTTAAAAAATCATTCTCAGAAGAAGTCCACAAGCTTCATCAGATTGCCAAAGGATTCCATGGCATGCACTAGAAAAAGTTAAAAACTCAGACTAAAAGAAGACCTGAACTCAAGTACATATAATTTACTTCCCCAAATCATCTGAGTCTGAAGCAAAACAGGTGAAACTATCCCCATTTTTCTCTGGTAAATATGTACTTTAAACTGCAGATTACCCCATCATGACTTCCAAGTTGCCTTTCACATTCCTTTTAACCTGAATTTTACCTTCTTAAAATTTGGGGGTGGGGGTGGGGGGGACAGTGAAATTTCTGGAGGAGGAATACACAGGCTTCAGGAAGACTCGCAGGAGCGAGTTTGGTAAAAGAACAAAGTAAGCCCAGGTTTACCTTAACTGCTTGACGCCGTTTCAAACCGGTGCAGTCAGGGTCACCATAAAGTCCATTAAGCACAAAACTATATGAAAGAAAAAGATTAACTATACAAAATGTCCTGGGTAGTATAGCAGAATTGTGCCTTTTTGAGAAGTTTAGATGCAATCCCTGGGCACTTGCTATTCTGAATGTAACTCCTCTTTATAACCTCATTGAGTGTTGGGAGCTCAGGAAAAGATGGTCTCTGGCTTACGAAGGAGGTAACAGATGCAGAGAAAGGGGAACCTTTTACTGCCCACACCCCTTTGTTATTTGTGAGCTTCCAAGGGCTCTGAGAAGGTGGAGGGGAGGCCAGGGGCCTAGAGGTGGGGGACTGTGTGCTGGAAAACGGGTCGCCTGCTGGGTGGGAAGTGGGGGTGCCTGATCCTGGCTTGAAGGGAAGGGGGGCTTGGATGAATGCCTGGGGGCTGGACTGGGAGAATAAAGCCAGAGACCTGTCTCATTAAAGAATCCATTTCCCATTTTCAGCAGTTGGCTACATTAACAAGCTGAGCCGTGAAAGGATTAGATCCGCTAAGTGAGTGCCTGTTCTGTGCACCATTGCAAAACACATTTCAGAAAGCAGTGGATTCGCCTTAAATGAGTATCTGCTGGAGGAGCAAAGCCCTAGGAAAACAAAGGGGCGCGCCAGGGTAAGCTAATAATTCCTGCTGTGCTTTGAGGGCAATGAAATGACTACAACCCTGAGAACTTTTTCTCCCTCCCCTGCAGTTGGTATAAACATAAGAGCCATTTTGATGATCATATCGACACCTCAGCAACAAGTGCTTCACAGGTGCCAACAAAATGTCACTTCCCAAAGGGTTAAATGAACCAAAAGGCCTCAACCTCAAATATTCTTTTTCTGCACTCATTTAGTATGCATACCTATTAAAACAATGGGCATAGATTCATATCCTGTCTACAAATAATCGAATGATACAAGAACAAATCTACCACCAGCTGCTTCGTCCCATGCTATGCTTTGACTGGGAGGGAAAGCCAAGTTTCGAGCCGGGTCTAGCCTGACTCAGGCCATAACTTGTGAGTCCTGCTATTCTAACCCTTTCTCTTGATCTGCTTTTCAGCCTGTCTCAGAGCACACAGCTCAGAACAGCAGGGAAGTTGCTTAGCAAAGGGCCACCCACTTGCCTATTATTCCTTCCTCGCCTGTGACATGACACAAGAACAAAGTAGACATTAACCGCTACATTAAACCCAGAAAGAAAGTAATCAGTAACCTGTTATTCCCTTAATAAAGGGAAACACATGCAGTGTGAAATCCAGAAGACTAATCAATAGCTGCAGACAATGCAATGTGCCAAACAAATTGCAAATCAATTAGAATCCTTGTTTTCTTTGAAATGGTTCACTATATCTAAAGCAATTACTCCTTCATTAGACCTAATTTAACAGCATGACTGCCCTGGCTACAACTGGCAGCGTCTGGCTATCAAATAGAAGAATGGCAGCTTATTTCTGTCTGTCTGTGAGTCTAGCACCAATCAACAACAACAAAAAAAAATTGAATTCCTTTATATGAGAGAAACTTTTAATGAATACGTGGATATTTGTCTTAATCAAAATATCAATACCAGAATGAAGACACCACCCTCCCAAGGGAAATTAAAAGAGGAAAGAACTACAGGAATTATAGAATAAAAATCTGCAATTAAAAAATGTATTTCTTTCCTTCTTTTTATGCTGGCTTCAAATAGATAGAAATGGCACTTAAATATATGAAGTCCTTGTAGCTTTTCAATCTGACACATCACTTAGTAGTCGTTTTAGGACTTTTGAAAAGAGAATCCTCCTGATTGTTATAAAATTTAGAATGGTCATGTAAATGATCACCCAAAAAGTACTAGTTTATTGTATTTGTAAAGCTATTGAAAAAATAGCTTTCTTGAAGTAAGACTTACACACAGTAACATTTACCCATTTTAAGTGTACACTGATGGATTTTGACAAATGTGTACAGTTATGTAACCACTACCTCAATCAAGATATTTCTATCACCCCAACAAGTTCCCATGTGCGCCTTTACAGTTGGTCCCCTCCCCCATCCCTGGCCCCACACAACACGGATCCACTGTCAGCCCATTTCACTTTTAAGAACAGTGTCCTGTCCTGTGGAGGGACTGGAGAAAGTCCGAAATAAGGTTCTTCTAGCCAGTTTGGGGAAAATGGTTTTGTCCTTGTTTGAGGCAGCAAGCAACAATCTCTTAGAACTGGAGGAGAGGATTACAAACTTTTTTGAAAGTAAATATGCTTAAAGAGATCAAAGCATTTCTGGAAGCTGAAGTAAATATTCCTAAATGAACTGAAAAAAATGTTAACAGTCACAACTTGTTATTAAATTGCTAAACCTCAGAGGCTGATATTTCTACTTGCAAACAGTCATAGCTCTCAAAGTAGTTTCTTAATTTAATGTTGCTTCATTATTTTTTTCTGACTATAAAATCAATCCATTTTAATTGCATGAGATTCCAACATTATAGAATTACAAAAAGCAGCAAGGAAAGTCCTTATATTTCCCTTTCTCCCAATGATTTTCAGAAGTTCACAAAGCTCCATGCATAAGGATGCTCTTTAATGGCATTGTGGTAATAGCAAAAGCTTGGAAGCTCGGGGAGATTGAGCCTTAAATTAAGTCACACATGTTCCTGCTTCCCTTCTTCCTTCCTTGGCTTCCCTTTTAACAGCTTTTACTCCTCCCCTCCCCCTAATCCTCCCTCTTCACCTCACATCAAATGGCTTTTCTTTCTCTGCATCCCTTGCCTTTCTTCTTTTTTTTCTTTAGAGCTCAGTGCAGGAAAATTCTTGCACAGAGGATACCGGTATCTTTTGCAGACCAACCAACCCATTTCCTATCTCCTCCTCCAAAGAAAATCACTCTGCCAAAGCTTTCACATTCTTAACATAAATTTGTGCTCCCCAACACGGCACCCCATCTTGCTCCCTTTGACCTTTCACTAGTAACTCACTCAGTCAAATTATGTTTTGTTTCTATTGGTTAGACTAACACTCATAATTTACCATAGCCAATCAATCAGTTGCCCAAGGACCATTCACTAAAGGCCTGCTTCCCGGTAAAACCTGATTGGCTGGTTCTGGGAGTTGATTTGTAACTCCAATGAAAAGCGTGAGTGATGGTGGAGGATGGGATGAGGTAGCTAAGAAGTTTCATCACCTTCCAAAGGTGGCTTACTTTGGTACATAGACTAAGCAAAAGCTGAGGTGAAAGTAGGCAAGAAAAAGCGCACTCCTCCTACCAGCTCTCTCTACGCTCACCTTAATGTGCAAAAGCTTTACCATGGGCGCTGCAGCTGCTACAGTCCCAGGGCTGGGCTAAAAATGGAGTGTCCTTGGGAAGGAAGATGCTATCTAACAACTTGAAGAGTTTTATTTATTATTACTTAAATAAAGCCTTCCTTAACCCATGGATACCTTTGCTCTCCAAATTTGTGTGCAGAGAACATAAAGACACTGTTGTCTCAACTATTCATATGCACCCCCTCCTGGTGCTTTGCCATAGCTCCAAGACAATTATCAGCCACCTGGCAGGTGAACACTTAGGCCAGGCCTGGGGGTTCACCTGGTGGTAGTTAAGGAAGAGAGAAGAGTTGGTCTCTGGGCAACATGGTGGCTGCGACATAATTAAATACTGAATAAATCAATGGGAGCTCTTCTGAGAAGAAGAACGGCAAAATTTTATCCTTTGTGAGGCAAAGAGACAAGGAACTTCTGAGTTTTCAGGCCGTTTCCTAAGAAAGATGGAAATAAATTGGATTTTAAAAGTTCCCACTAGAGGGTCTTGACAGAAAACCCTTTACTCATAATTTTTTCCTGCTGTATTCACTGGTTAAGTCACTGCTGGCAATTTTTTGAATTGGTAGTCGTCATTTAAATGTTTTTTTTGCAAAGCAATGACCGACCAAAATGAACTATCTTATGGTTCTGGTTCGTGTGCTTTGCATCATTCCTGTCCATGGCATGGAGACCTGATTCTTGCTAATGCACAGATAAAAGCCATAACAAAATGGTGACAGAACAAATGAAGCCCGTCCTTCAAAGTAAGCACAGCCCTTTTGTTTGTTCTGCTATAGAAAAAAAGAATAGACGGATCTTTTGCAACTTTCAGGGTACCAACTTTTTATCCTCTACCCCTGCTCCTGGGAATAATCATCTTGGTTATTGAGCTTTTTTTTTTTTTTCCTGGAATCTTCTATCGACTATTAATATAGGAATTTATCCACTATAGATGAATGTTAACTAATATAGTTCTTCATACAAATGCAAACTTCCTCTTTACCAGCCTCTGGTGACTCGGCGTCTTGCACCAGTGAGGTATCATTCAGCTTCAGTTGCTATAGCATTTTCAAGAACCTCTCTGTTCTTGTCATAAATTACCTTTAAGTGAAAAAAGCTCAAAGGAGGTCTGCAGCAAACTGTATCAAATAATGAATTTGTAAGCAGTAGAAGAAAACACTTATCTTACTTATGCTCTTCTCCCATCGATTGTTCAGTGACCCTTCTTTGGGATACAGATGAGCATAACCCTGAAAAATGTTTGTGTTGTCTTTCTTTAACTGGCAGCCTGCGGGCTGCATGATCTAATAAATATTGGCAGGGCCAAATGAAATAATATAGAAGAGCTTCTCTTCTTTAAAGTCCACAGACCAAGAGACTCTTGTCACTTGTTAATATCTCCATCAAACACTGAAGTGTTAACATATGTGATACGACCACGCAATCAAGTAAGGACCGATTTGTTGACTAATTAAACCAACACAACAAGCTCTTTAGCACCTACAAGTGACAAGTTTAGAGCAGGCAAGTGGAAACTCTCAATTGAGCCCCCTTTTATGAGACTATCATGCCAAATTCAATTCTGACTGAGTAGTATTTGAATGTACTTGACTTCCACCATGTGCTGACATGCTTACAATAATTCATCATGGGTGACAATAGCCCAATATTGGAGATTTATGATATATACAAAACAGTTACAAATGAAATGTAGCCCTAACGTGGGCCTGCTTTCCTTACCCACTGCCTATTGATATTATAATTAATGGTCAATTACTCAGGGAAAAGAAAATAGAAAATAGTCATTACTGGTTTCAGTCATCATTGGAATTTTTTGGCAAATTTTGGAGGTAAATGAAACCATTTCCACAGTGTTTGGCGGTTGCTTCAAAATGACAAATGGACAGAGAAGCCTGATGTTCATGACTCATTTTAGCAATGAGTCTGAGCAATGAGAATGAGCTAGTGATAGTAATTTAAAGGAAACTGAATGTAAATTAAGTTGCCTGAGAGGTAGAAAACATTCCAAGGTGTACCTTTGTGTGAGCAGATACCACACATGCATTATGTCTGTGTGCCCATACGCACCTTCCTCCACCAACCACACAGATATTTTATATAAAGTTTCCTTATTTGTAAATGGAAGCAGTTCTACTCACTTATTTCTAATGTCCTTCTGATCCCTAAAATTTCAGTCTCTGATCTGACCTTTCCATATTTAGGTTAGTGAAAGAGGCAGAACCCTTTCTATGGTTTTTGGCATGGAGCTACTCTCTCTCATTCTCTCCTTCTTTCTCTAAACACTCACCTTTTTATTCTTTATATGTATATATTCAAATTTTCTGTACCCAGTCCCAACCCTTTTCTGAATGACCCTGTCCTTCCCAGCTGGACAATTCTATATGTGGATAGCCAAGAATTGAGTGTATCCCTATTAACATAACACATATACTTACAGCTATATGCATCACATTTTCTAATCCTTCATGCCTACAGACACATTACCACATAAGGCACATTTGCAGTACTGGTTCCTCCATGGGCTACTGAACTAGCAGGGGAAGGTACAGGTCATGGCCACTTAATCTAGAAATGGCCTGCATTCTGGGCCCAGCTATAGGTCTATTTGTTGTAGATAGACCCCAGATTCCTTCCTTCCTTCCTTCCTTCCTTCCTTCCTTCCTTCCTTCCTTCCCTTCCTTCCTTCCTTCCTTCCTTCCTCCCTCCCTCCCTCCCTTCTTCCTTCCATGTTTATTTACTTTTGAGAGACAGAGAGAGAGAGAGACAGAGACAGAGAGAGGGAATGAGCTCGAGCAAGTGGAGGAGGGGCAGAGAGAGATGGGGGATAGAGGATCTGAAGCAGGCTCTGTGCTGACAGCAGAGAGCCCAATGCGGGGCTCAAACTCACAAACTGCAAGATCATGACCTGAGCCAAAGTCAAATGTTTAACTGACTGAGCCACCCAGGCTTCCTGATAAACCCCAGGTTCTAAGCATTCCAGAGCTTCAAGTCATAGCCTGTATTCCAAGTGTTAAATGCCTTTTGTGTCCCCCTAGTGAAGGAGTAGCCTTGGGCCCAAATACCTGGATGGGAGCAAGGGTCAGAACCTGGTAAGGTACCAAATAGGTTTTCAATCAACCTTGAGGTTGATCTCCAGACCCTAAGTGGACACATCCCATCATCAAAAAAGCTGTCTGGTAATTCCTCCACTTTGTGATAAAAAAGACTGACCCTGAGCTACCTGTAAGTCCTCATGTCTCCTGTCCCCCATCTCCTCAACGAGACAGCCTTCTTATTTCTCCCTTAATCTTGGTCAGATTTTACCTATTATGAATAGCCAATATAGTCACATAGTTCAAAAATCAAAATGATATAAAAATATATTCACTGAGTAGGCCTGCTCATAGCTCCGTCTCTGTTGGCCCTGTTTCCCATCTCCCTTTTAGTAAATTCTTTTCTTAGTTTTGTGTATATACTTCCAAAGTTAGGAAATGCAAGCAAATGTATTTTGATTTTTATTTTTTTTCCTCCCTTTCTTAACCAATATAGGGCATACTTGCTTTTCTTCCTTAACAACATAACTTGAGACATTTCCAAATCAGTAGCAAGTCTTCAGCATCAAAGATAAAATCTTTATTCCTCAATAGGGCTTCTTTTAGGAATCCCTATCTTTCTTTCTCAAGGGGAACTGTGTGGAGCATAGCGAAGGGAAACTGGAATCTCTCCTTTAAGCCCAGTGCAAGAGCTTAAGCCCTTCTTAAGCCCTTGAGAAGCCCTCTCCTGTTTCTGGGACCCTAGCCCTCCATCTGCCTTCTCTCTCTCAAGAGACTACAGGACCTTCTGAAAGGTCAGTACCAGAGAGGGTCGTATGGGTCAAGGTACCACAAAAGGCATGAGAGGAGTCCAGGTCTTTAAAGTAGTCTGACATTCTGAGGATTTCCTCTGGCAATGATAACTGTTCTGAAGGTCTTTTTTTTTTCTTCAAAAAATTTCACTATGTTCAGGGGCTGGGCTCACCCAGTCTTGGCCGGTTCCTATAGCTTGGACTATTTTGAGCTACTCAGGACTTTAGTTTCTCCAAACTTACCCCCAGAATAATGATTTTTTAAACAATACTGCTTGTTTAATTTCCTTCTTTTGCTTTAATAATTACTAAATGCTTATCATTTGGAAATTTGGAGAACACAGAAATGTATAAAGAAGAAAATTAACATCACTCATAACACTGGAAGAGAAAACTACTACTAATATTTTGGCATATAGCCTTTTGGTTTTATAAATAGGGATTATACAAAACTTTCTATTTTTCTATTCTGCTTTGTAATGTTTATTTATAGGTCATATAGTTTTTAAAAAATAGACTTTATTTTTATTTTTTAAAAATTTATTTGATGTTGATTTTTTGAGAGGGCAGGATCAGGGCCAGAGAGAGAGGGAGACATAGAATCTGAAGCAGACTCCAGGTTCTGAGCTGTCAGCACAGAGCCCGACACGGACTCACAAACTGCGAGATCATGACTTGAGCCAAAGCTGGATGCTTAACTGACTGAGCCACCCAGGCACCCCAAAAATAGACCTTATTTTTTAGAGCAGCTTTAGATTTATGGCAAAGTAAGTGGAAAGTACAATGTTCCTATACATCCCCATAGCCTTTATTTTTCACTTAACTATGTCATGAGCATTTTGCAAGTCCTATAATTTGATTTCTTAAATATCTTCATATTTTCCATGACACGTTTGCATAACACTTTAATCATCTCCTATAGTTTAGATTGCTTCTCATATTCCTTATTCACTACTACAAAAAACACTACAATCAACACTCTTGTAAATTAATCTTTGTCCAAATTCTCCAATTATTTCCTAAAGTAGAGGCTTAGAAGTAGAATTGCTAGGTCGCAGACATGCATTTTTAAGGCTTTGACATATATCGCCAGGTTATTTCAGATTTATGTCAGGTTAGTTCAGATTTATTTATTTATTTATTTATTTTCTTAAATAGTTTATTGTCAAGTTGGTTTTCATATAACACCAGTGCTCAATCCAACAATTGCTCTCCTCCATGCCCATCACTCCCTTTCCCCTCCCCCACCCCCATCAGCCCTCAGTTTGTTCTCATCATTCAAGAGTCTCTCATGGTTTGCCTCCCTCCCTCTCCCCAACTATTTTTCCCCTTCTCCTCCTCCATGGTCCTTCGTTAAGTTCCTCCTAATCCACCTATACATGCAAACATATGGTATCTGTCCTTCTCTGCCAGTTCAGATTTATTTTAAAAGAAATATAAGGTAGTTACAGAGATCTGGAAAAGCAGGCCATTCACGTTTTCTGTCTTACAACTCAGAGACCCAAAATCACTACAAGAAAGTGAGACACTTATCCAGCTGAGTGGGAATCCCTATCCTGCAGGTGGGGAGAGATCCTGGGGGTATGCAGTCCCACTCGGGGAATGCTGGCAAATATGGTCCTTTATACCAAGAACTTCATGTGGGGCTTCAGCCTAGGAGACTGTGGACTGAATTGCAACCCTTGATGCAGTAGTGGAAGGTGGGAGGCAGGCTTATTTACAATCTCCAAATGCAAACAAGAAGACTCATGTGACATTACCAAAAAAGGCAATGAGACTGTATTAGTCAGGGTTCTCCAGAGAATCAAAAGAATCAACAGGAATTAATATAGCTATTATATACATCCAAATATATATATATATAGTATCTCCCTCTCTCTCTCTTTCTCTCTCTCTCTCTCTCTCCAGAGATTTATTATGGCTATTGGTTCACACAGTTATGGAGGCTGAGAAGTCCCACAGTCTGCGATCGACAAGCTGGAGAACTAGTAAACTAGGAACTAGGAAAGCTGGTGGTTTAATTCAGTCTAAGGCCAAGGACCCAAGAACCAGGAGGCTGCTGATATAAGTCCCAGAGTCTGAAAACCTGAGAATTGATTGATATGCAGATACAGCAAAAAAAAAAAAAAAAAAAAAAAAGTGGTATACAAAAGACTGAAATTTGAGAAATGTTACTCCAAAGTACAAAATGTTTTCAAGTTAAATTGCTTTTAAAGCTTTTAAAAATTAAAAATAAACCTGTGTGATTAATCTTTTTATAACTTGGATCATCACCATAATATAATCACTTTTTTTTTTTTTAACATTTATTTACTTATTTTGAGAGAGAGATGGGGGAGGAGGGGCAAAAAGAGAGAGAGAGAATCCCCAAGCAGATGTTCAGCAGCACAGAGCCGGACTCAGGGCTCAATCTCATGAACCATGAGATCATGACCTGAGCAGAAAGCAAGAGTTGGATACTTAACTGATGGAGCCACTAACTTGTCCCAAGTTTTCTTATTTTTAAAGATAGTTGCCCAACACCTGATAGAGTTCTCTATCTTCCTTCTGTTGGACTATGATATGATCCAACTGTAAAGATTGACCCCCCATAATATAATTACTCTTTATTGTAGATGTCCCAAAATGTTATGTTTTGGTTTCAAGTTGCTTCAAGAGAACATACGTATTCTAGTTTGAATCCTAACATAGGGTTGGGAGGATACCTAATGAGTTTCTGCACAAAAAGCATGGGAGGCACATTATAATTCTTTTTTTAATAAAACTATGCACTTTTTCTTAAAGTTTATGCAGGTTGGAGAACTTTGGGTTAATGGGCTGATAAGATATTTCGAAGAAAATTTTGGCACATTCAAAAATAGAGTAATGCTCTTTAGTTACTAGAGAAATCAGAAAGTTTAGCACAACAATGAAGTATTAAGTTTTTTTTATATGTATGGACATGCACACTTGCACTTTTGTTTTTAAATGTAAATTACTGGGAGAAGGGATCTTTTCATGCTCTAAAAACTGAGAGCTTAGATTTTTAAAAAATCCATTAATTTTACTTTCTTTCAAGGTCCAGAGGAGATTTTACAGACTGCTGTTGAGATCAGATGGTCTCTAAAGAAATCAATCCAATTTCAATAGAAGAGCTATGCTGTGTTGGGATTTTCCATATAATCCAATTGCTAAATGATATCAGGGCTACTTTGATTTAAAAGAAGGAACACAGACAACTCACTGTTCTCAAACCTCTATATTCTCACAAGATCAGCTGACCAAAAATCCTTCCCTAAAGAGAGAGAATGCATTTTTCATGCTCAAGGAAAATCAACATTAATGAAATAATGTCTGCAGCGATCTAGAATGTTATTTATTTGATAATATCAAACATCATGCTAATGCTCTAAGTAAAAGCCACAAGAGTAAAGATGAAGCCTATGAAACCCATTTCCGCACTGTTCCTGAAATGTGACTCAACTCCTGAGGCCTAGAGGTGCTTCTTTAGCCTCTTGACTCAGAGGAACCCATAACTATCCCTCCATATTTGGAAGACAGCAAGAGAACAAGGTTATGAATAGACAGGGTCATCAGTAAATTTAAATCTAAGAATGTGCTTCTATTACAAAGGTAAGGGAAGTGAATTCTTATTATTACAAACCCTCCTAAGTAAAAGGGTAGTGTTCAATCTAGCAGATGCAACCAAGTCTTTTATTATCATGTTACACTGGTTTTCAAGATACAAGAACAAAAAAGAAATAGGTTTCCATTCCCAACTTGCTAAGTTGTAATTTCCATTAAATATTCTTCACCTCCTTCACTTCCATCTTTCCTTCCCTGCCCACTTCGATGCATTTAATCAGTCATCATGAAAAAGCACTTTCTGGAAGGCTCTTCATGATGGCTGTGATTTGTAATTTTGAAAATGTCTAGATCAGGTTTCACAAATCGGATTTCTTGGAACACCTGCCCTTTTGATACCAACTGGTATTCCATGAGAAAGGGTTCAATGTGAGACGCAGGACGGCCAAAAGGCATCCCTCAAACCCCAGACAGACACAGTAGTTGAAGAACAACTTGGAAAGGTCACAGATTGACTTTTGCTTAAACCCATCTTGCCTGATGAACCCAAGTTAGGATGTAATGGTCTGGTGTAAAACACAACTTTGCCATATTTCTGTCTCCTTTAATTCTTGTGTCAAGAAGTAAAAATTATACAAACATGTTAATTATACGCAATTATAAAGTACAGGTACATTTTTAGAGTAAACCCCTATATTTAACACCTAGAAATAACTACTTTAAAAATTTTGTCTATAACTAAAGAATCAGAAATATAGGACATTATTATTTATAACTTATGCCCCACCCGGGTCCAAAAAGAATTATAAGAAAAGACCTATACCTTCCATTATCACTTTAAAAACTTTTTAATATTTGTTCATTTTTGAGAGAGAGAGAAAGTGCATGCATGAGTTAAGGAGGAGCAGAGAGAGAGGAAGACAGAGAATCCAAGCAGGCTCCTCACCATTAGCACAAAGCTCGAAGTGGGACTTGAACCCACAAACTGTGACATCATGGCTTGAGCTGAAACTAAGAGTCAGATGCTTAACCCACGGAGCCACCCACATGCCCCATTATTAAAGTAAAAGCAATCAACATACACTTTGTCTATGGATATCATGTTTTAGAAGCTCCTATTTACCAAACAGATAGTATTTAGTAAGTGTTGGCACAATTTCCACTTGAATATTAAGTCAAGTTTTCATCAGTAACCAGTGGTTATCAGGGTTGCATAATAATACAGTAATCTACAATATGAAAAAGCAATGAAGTTAAAGTACAGTTAAACACTGTTTGTTCCTAAGTATCCATAATTGCGTTTGCCACACAATCCCAGGTCCCAGTGAAATGCTCTCTCTGCAATGACTGTCCAGCCTGGAGGTCTGAAAACAGAACCAAGTGACCCAACATCCCAGAAGTGTCTATCTTGCCAGAAAGCGTTAAGCCAATCGTTTTATCAACATGATCTAACCAAGGTTTCCACAAGGAAAAGGTGTTAGTTACATAATACTAACCAAAAGCAAAGAAGGTTAATATTTTAAACTTTCTAAAATAGTGAATATAGCTCATAGACTGAAACTAGTCCCCACTTTCCATCCTCCTTTACTTCCATTGTGGATCGTAAGAAGTCCTAGATCCCAATTTGGAGGAGTCCACTACTACACCAACCCACTTCTTGGCATTCCAGGTATTTTACAAACTGGTTCCACACAATCTTCTGAGCCTATTTCTTACTCTCTTCCCTTCTACTCTTGATCTTGACCTTAGTTCCGAGAGATCCTTATTGGGTATGTAAGGAAAAGTGTCATTCTTCTGCTCATCACCCCTCAGTGACCCTTCCTTTGACTGAGAGTAAAAGCAGATGCCTTAAAACCCTCTACCAAGCCCAGCTCCCTATTATCACTCTGAGCTCATCCACTCCTGCTCTCCACATTGCTCATTCCACTTTAACCACAGTAGTTTCCTCCCTCCTGCCTCCTGAATTTCCATCTACTTCCAACCCCGGACCTTTGGAAGTATTCTCTCTGTTTGGGTTGTTCTTCCCCCACATATACACATGGCTTGCTCCCTTAGCCCCTCAAGTCTTTACATAAATAGCATCTTTCCAATGAAGACTTCTCCAGCCACCTTACTTATAGTAGCTTGAAAAAGATGACCACAGTATTTCAGAAGTCCTCTTCTCAAGAGCTGGCATCTATTTCCCCATGCCTTGAACCTGGGTTGGCCTTGCGAATAGCCTGGACCAACAGAATGGTGAACTGATGTTTGTGAGTTTCAGAGCCTAGGTCTCAACGAACTTCGCAGGTCTGCTTTTGCTCTCTTAGGATGCTCCCACTGTCATGTATAGAAGCCTGGGCTAAACAGTGAAGGATGAGGGCCCACATCTAGGGACAGGGCTTGCAGACATCCCGCATCAAGGCCCAGACACATGAGTGAGACAACTTTAGACTTTCTAGCCTCAGTTAAGCTACCAGATAACTCCTGTCACATGAGTGACCCCAGGATGAGATCAGCAGAAGAATCTTCCAGCTGAGTTCAGACCTAATTGTTGACCCATAGAATTGTGAAAAATAATAAATGCATCATATTTTGAGCCATTAAGTTTGGGGAGGTTTGTTGTATAATAATAAATAAGTGAAGCACTACTTAAGATTTTAATACCTTTCCAGATACTTGAATTATAGAGGTGTGTGTCTGCCTCCACTAACTAGAATACAGGTTTGATGAGGGCAGGGTTTGGGTTTTTTTCTATTTTGTTCACTTTTGTGTCTCCACTGCCTAGTACAGTGTCAGTCAATAGTCTCTCAACAAACATTTGTTAAATGCATGAATGAATAATTGGATAAATGGATGAATTAAATGTAGATTTGGAAAGGGCCCTACATATCCTCCAAGATATTTTTAATGAGATAACTGAAGCCTAGAGATTCAATGACAGTATCAGGACTGGAATCTGGAATCTAAAAAGGCTCTATTTTTTTCACCACATTTTTGTATATTAAGTTCCTCCATGTATTAAGTGGAGCTACTAAGATTGCAAGTGGCAGAAACTCAGTTCAATGCAGCTTAATTTTTTAGAAAAAGGATAGATTGGGGAACCTGAGTGGCTTAGTCAGTTAAGAATCTGACTTTGGCTCAGGTCATGATCTTGGGGTTCGTGGGTTTGAGCCCCGTGTCGGGCTCTGTGCTGACAGCTTAGAGTTGAAGCTTGTTTTGGATTCTGTATCTCCCTCTCTCTGCCCCTCCCCTACTTGCACTCTGTCTCTCTTTCCCTCTCAAAAATAAATAAACACTAAAAAATTAAAAAAAAAAGAAAAAGGATAGATTTATGAATTCATGAAGCTAGCAAGTCCAGAGGTGCATCTAACTTCAAATATGGCTGGATCCAGGGGCTCCAGTGACATCTTCAAAGCTCTGTCATTTTCTCTCCATTTCTTGGACAGACGCTATCCACTACCAGATTAGTAACTCCAACGAGGAAAGACAGTCCTCCCTGACAGCAATTCCAGACAACTCTGAGGGACATGTCTGATACCCATTCCTGGACTGATCACTGGACCAGGGGGGCATAGCTATCCTCTTATAGGCCAGATATGAAGTTATGGGCCTATCCCTTTGGATGGAGTTGGAAGTAGGGTCAACTTTATCTTCATTATAATGGAATGGGTTTCCCTGGGGAAAAGGAGGGTTCCATTACCAGGAGAGTGGAAGTAATGTATTCCAGATATATTAAACTCTACATGCTTACATGTCACAGGTTACATTCTGTTAGTAGCTCTCTATAACTAATTATAGATAAATCTTCCCAGATAATAGAATAGACAGATACTATTGATTTTCCCTTATAAAAAAGAACTTCCCATACTATTGATTTTTCCTTATGAAGCAAGAGACATTTTTTGTTGGGTGGAAAAGCAGACAGAAGTGATCGTCAAGCTTGCTTTGATTCTCTTGCCTGGCTCCAACTGGTTTTCTACATGGCAGGTTTAGAATTTAAAGACAGGGGTGGGGAGGAGGCCATAGTGTTTGTATTCCACATCAAATAAGCCTCCATAGCAACATCCACAACCTGGAATCAAAGTGAAGTGTTTCAGAAAACCTTACCTTGAGGAGAGAGATGGTGGGGAAAGGCACTCCATTTTATCAGGAAAAATCATCATGTTTAACAAAGATTTTGAGAACGAGCTAAAATGAGAATATACAATGTCCATTATAGGGCAGCACTGAGATGAGAGAAGGGAATCAATATGCCTCAGCAATACTTAAGAGATGTTTTTCATCTGGAAAATGATCTTAGGACCACTTTTGCTATTTTGAAATCCAGCCCAAGCACTTGTGAGAAGATGACCTTTCATATATTGCATTTTGCAGAGAACTATATATAGTTGGATGCAATATCTTGACCTAAAGGGGAAAAATGAAATAGAGAGAAAAATGATGTTTCCGGATTTTCAACCAAAAAGCAGTACATAGCAGACGAGAGAGAGCAGAGGCTGCAAACTTGGCCCTGAAGAGTATGCTGGCTGAAATGTCATTATCTGAAGGATTCCAGACATCTGCATTATTTTGCATGAGCCTCCCTCAGCAAGTGACTTAGGGCAGGGGATGGAAAGCATTGTCTTTTTTTTTCATTTCTTAAAACCATCTTGTCTCAAATTCTTGGCTTCGCATGCTTTTGGGTGGGGGCAGGGAGGTGCTGCTGAGGAGAAAAGGTCACTGATTTCCAAGAGGTTAAAGATTCATTTTTTTCCTTTAAAGAATAACATTTCAGCTTGATATTATATTAGTATTTACCACTCTGTATTGTCTTAGACCTCATCTTGGCAAAGGGCTCCTAAACAACTGCCACTTTTAGCATTGCTGCCAAAAGGCGCCTTTTCACAATAAAGCATGCTGTGCTTTGGCAGGAAATCAATAAAGTGAAAATCTGTTCTCATCATCCATACATTTACCATCACAATCAACAATCAAAGGCAAGACCTGGGTTCTTTATCCACAGGCTCCAGCCTCCCAATTTTCTGCTATGAAAGGCAGCATAAATTAGAACCCTTGGTTCCTGTTAGCTGGGCTTAATGGGTATGATTTATGAACCATTAAATGAGGTTATGTAAATTGATCCTTAGCAAAATGCTAGCGCCCAGGTGACAGGTGCAGCATGCTCGTCCACAAGGGTTCTGCACAAATCAGATTTCAGTGACATTCAGTTTGAGGAAAGAGAAATATGTTGTCAACAAGGAAGTGATTTAAATAGTGCCCTGGGTTTGTCAGCAATTATGCCTTTCTTCTTAATTGCTGCAAACTATATAAATTCTAATAGGAAATAAATTAGTAATTTACCAGTTAATGACAAGGGGTATAAAGGAGAAGAGCTTATATTTTAAAAGCCATATTACCAGTGAGGCCATACACTTGGGTGATTTCACTTATGCTGTTAAAGTTGAAGAGATGCTTTAGAGCAGGAGTATAAACTTTGACACATGACAACTAAAATTACATTCATTGCAACAGAAAAGAAAACTGGATCCACGTAGAAAATGCCCTTGCAGAACTGCTTCATGCGTTCCATAGAAATGGAGATGTCACCAGGGTTTCTATTTTTCATCGTCATTAACACTCTAAGCTTGGTGAAAAAAATGGTCTTTTTAACCCAGGTGCAAAACAACTTGCTTTATCTTTAAAAACTTTTTGGAAACCTGGCATCTGATCAATCAAATAAAAAACATGCAGTTGTAAATATATTATGAGAGCGAAGGTAAGTGATGTGGCTCATATTGACAGAGCTTTTAGTTTGCCTGCCTTGTTTAGACAATAGGTAGCAATAACATACCTTTGGCTATACTCTGCAGTAAAAGGTAGATGATCCCCTTACTTTGAGTCTGCAAACTAAATGCCCAATTAAAACAAACAAAAAGAGCCCAGGGGAGCATATTCAAGTTAATTTCCTAGCTTTGAAAATGAAAAAAATGGGGCGCCTGGGTGGCTCAGTTGGTTAAGTGTCTGACTTCGGCTCAGGCCATGATCGCTCCATCTGTGAGTTCGAGCCCCACGTTGGGCTCTATGCTGACAGCTCTCAGCCTGGAGCCTGCTTTGGATTCTGTCTCCCTCTCTCTCTTTCTCTCTCTCTCTGCCCCTCCCCCACTCGTGCTCTGTCTCTCTCTCAAAGACATAAACAAACGTTACAAAAAATGCTCATTAAAAAAAAAGCTGGAAAAAAAGAAACCCAAATCTCAAATCCGTTCTCCTTTTGGTCCTGCTGCCCCTATCAATGTGGTGGCCTCTGAGAAAGGTTTCTCCCAGGAAAGTGAGTTCAATATCATCCCCAGCTTTTGTCTGAAGCTATTCTTGTGCCTGTTCCCATGAGGCTGACCTTGTGGGAGGACACATATGGATATGGTAGTAATGTTCCCTGGTCTTTGGCCGAGCCTATTAGAGGTCCCAA
This sequence comes from Hyaena hyaena, assembly GCF_003009895.1. Lineage (NCBI taxonomy): Eukaryota > Metazoa > Chordata > Mammalia > Carnivora > Hyaenidae > Hyaena > Hyaena hyaena. The sequence continues at coordinate 994,618 of NW_024081175.1, forward strand.
CAGGGAGTCTCCGCCACTCTTTTTAATAGTCATTTCTGCTTCACAAGTGCAGTTGTTTATGGACAGGGGACATGATTTGAACCACTGTGTGCCACAGGAAAGAGTGACGAGAGGGCAAAGGTCATATGTTTAAAGAGGGCTGTAACTGTGGCCCAGTAGGAGAGGCTCTCCCTAGCAAAGAAAAATAGTAAGATGTCCTTTGTGAATTTAGAAAAGAGGGGTGACAGGTCACAAGTGAAGAATTACACAACCACTGACGTCTGCAGATGACTTTAGTGCTGCTGAGTAAAAATAATTTGGGGGTAGAGAAGGGTTATGAAAAGTAGTTTTATAACTAGTACAGGAAAAAACACTTGGTGACCTATGTAGCAATAAAGGCCTACCAGCTGTTTCAAATACAAGAACCACTATTTAGTAAGCATGTGGCTATAGGCAAGTTATTTTACCTTCTAAGGTTCTGGATAACAATCCTGTCTCATAGACTTCTATTGTGAAGATTAAATAAAATAGTGCATGAAAAGTACCAACATACAGTTGACAGGTCTGGCGGGTTTGGGGAAGGACACCAAGATGGCGGGTCAGACTCCATCTTATAAACCCTCGGGGCTTTCTCACCGCCAGCTTCCCACTCCCAGTTTCCCACCACTGTTTTCTCAGAAGACACGTCACCTCAGCAGAAATGAAACCCAGCCCAGAACAAGCAAGACCAAAGAAAGCGACCTTTATTTGAGTTCACGGATCTCAACCTGGAACTGCAGTCCTATATATACCTCTCTCCCCAGCTTGCTTCTACCCTGAAGCCACGGAACCTCACCAGAGAGGCCTTTACAATAAAGGTGTGCTCAGCCGTTTCCCTTGGCTCCTTTGTCTCGTTTTCGAGCGTCTTTGGTTCACCATCCTCTGCTATTACAACCTTACATTTGGTGCCGAAACCTGGGAGGAGATAGTAGCTCGTCTTGAGCTGAGTGAGCTCTCTCCTCTCTCTGACCCAGGCATTCTGACGGACTCTGCAGCGACAACTGGTAAGTTCCCGAATATTTTGGCAATCTCTGGGGACCCTGCCCGAAATTGCGGTCTCGTCAGGCCAACCCCTCCATTTCCGACACTAGCTTCCCAGACTGGGGAGATGTCCCCTTGCCTGGGATCACTACCCTTCTGTTCCGACCCTTGAGACCAGAAGTGCGGACACTTACTGCTGGTCCCGAGGTGTTAAGCCAAATATCATGGGATCTTCTCATTCCAAATTCGACTCGTGGAGCCCTCTATAATGCCTATTAGCAAACTTTGATTCGCTGGGTTATTCTATGGATCTTCGGAAAAAGATGGCTGATCCGTTTTTGTACTGTCGATTGGCCTATGTACAAGTTAGATAACCAATCTCAATGGCCTCCAGAGGGAACCTTTGACTTCCAAATTCTCACCGATCTAGATAACTTCTGCCGAAGGCTGGGGAAATGGGCTGAAGTACCCTATATTCAGGCCTTCTGGGACCTACACTCTCGTCCTTCCCTTTGCTCTTAATGCTCTACTACCCAAGTTCTCCTTGCCCCAACCACCCCTAAACCCCCTTCCACTCTTCCCGACACCTCAACTCCAACTACCTCTTCACCCCTCTATGAGCCTAGAGGATCTCTCAGGGCCTCCTTAGACCCCAACAACTCCAACCTTTACCACCTCCTTACCCTAAACCCCCCGCCGAACCTAACCCATCTGTTCCCCCACTGCCTTCCCCCCTCCCCGGTGGCCATCCGCACAAGATCCAGAACTGAAACCAGTCCCTCACCTCTACTATGCCCCCTTCGGGAAGTGGCTGGGGCTGAGGGCGTGGTATGAGTCCACGTTCCTTTTTTGCTCCAGGACTTGTCCCAGATTGAAAAATGCTTAGGCTCATTTTCAGCCAACCCCACTAACTACCTTAAAGAATTCCAATATCTGGCCCAGGCCTATGACCTTACTTGGCATGATATCCATGTTATACTCACTTCCACCCTTATCCCAGAGGAAAGGGAATGCATTCAGACGGCGGCCTGAGAATATGCCGATCAGGTACACTTAACCGATGCCACCATGCCAGTAGGGGCTGAGGCGGTCCCCGCCATAGACCCAGCCTGAAACTACCAGCAGGGCCCTAATGGTAGTCTCCGCGGAGACCACATGATACAACGCCTTCTAGAGGCATGGACTCCACATCTAATAAAACAGTTAATTTTGGAAAAACTTAGAGAAATTATCCAAGCTCTGGATGAAAATCTGGCCATTTTTCTCAATCGCCTTACTGAGGACCCCACTTAGACCCCACTTCATCGGCTGGAGCCACAGTATTGGCTACTCACTTTATCTCACAGTCTGCCTCTGACAGGAAAAAAAAAATTTAAAAGGCAGAAGAGGGACCACAAACCCCAATCTTGGGCTTAGTTAAAATGGCTTTTAAAGTGCATAATAACAGAGAGGAGAGGGCAGAACTTAAGAGGCAAGCCCGCCTCCCAGCAAAAGGTACAATTACAAACCCAAGCACTGGTGGCTGCCCTGACGCCAACTGCGGCTGGTTCTGGCGCCAGTACTCAGCAAAAAAAGAAAAATACCATTCAAACCCCTCCAGGGGCTTGTTTCAAACGTGGGACCGAGGGACACTGGGCCCGTCAATGTCTGAACCCAAGGGAGACTACCAAACCATGTCCGCTATGTCACCTAATGGGACATTGGAAATCGGACTGCCCCACTCCAGGTGGGCCCTCTGCAGCTCCACGTGGAGGGACCCCTCACTCGATAAGTCCTGCTTTCCAACTTCTGGGAATTGACAATGATGACTGACGGGGCCCAGACTCGGAAACCCCACTCACCCACGCCGAGCCCAGTGTTATGCTCCAGGTAGCGGGTAAGTCCATATCCTTCTTGCTGGACACGGGGGCTACCTATTCTGTCCCTTCCCTCCTTTTCTGGAGAAAGTAAACCATCACTAATCTGAGTAATGGGTATAGATGGGACACCCTCCAATCCTCATATCACTCCTCCCCTTACCTGTAGCCTGAATGGGTTCCCCTTTTCCCACTCATTCCTCATCTTACCCACCTGCCCCATTCCACTTTTAGGCTGAGACATTCTACATAAACTCCATGCTACTGTACGCCTTTCCCCCGCCTTCCCCCCGCCTTCCCCAATCCTACTCCTTTTAACAGATGAATCCAACCCTAGCCCCACCTCTTTCCCATCCCTTCCCTTCCCAATAGATCCCCAGGTTTGGGACACCTCCAAGCCTATCATAGCAACACACCATACCCCCATTAAAATACAACTTAAGGACCCTTCCCATTACCCATCTCGGCCTCAATTTCCCACCTCCCTCCTCCTTCCTCTTAGACCCAGTCTGTCCTCTCCAGACTTTATTTTTTTTTAATTTTTTTTTTATGTTTTATTTATTTCTAGGAGAGAGAGAGAGAGAGAGAGAGAGACAGCGTGAGCAGGGGAGGGTCAGAGAGAGAAGGAGTCACAGACTGAAACAGGCTCCAGGCTCTGAGCTGGCAGTCAGCACAGAGCCCGACGCGGGGCTCGAGCCCACGAACCGCGAGATCATGACCTAAGCAAAAGTCGGACGCTTAACCGACTAAGCCACCCAGGCGCCCCTGTCCTCTCCAGACTTTAGATGGAGGTTTTACCTCACTGAAACCCAAAATGGACATACCTGGCAGATATCCACTGCTGCCTGTCAACCTGAGGGTTGTCAAAATCCTGTCCTTTTCCAAATTCCTACATTCCACTCAGCCCCTCCAGAGCATCTGACCCCTCCATCTGCTTCCTATATGATCAAACCAAATCTATCTGTAAAAATACATATACTACACAAAATGAAGGCTGCCCATATAATTACTGTAACATCCCACCATTTTAATCGATTCTGTCATGGGGCCGGACATAGACAGGGACAATTCTGTAAAAAAGGTAGCAATTATACCCTTTCCATCCCTGAACCCCACTGGGCAGCCGGAGTAACCGGAAAATTATACTCACAATCATGGCAGGCATACCCATCCACTGTTCTCACCATTTATAGAGTTTATACACAGGTAACGCCCCAAGCCATTTCAGATTTCCAAGACTAATTACAAGCTATTAAATCTCAAGGAGAAACTCTCCATAAACAACTTCATCCTGGTCACTCTGTCCAAGACCCTTTTTCATGGATAAAGTTAGTATAACAAGGGGCTTCACTGGCTAATCTCTCAGGCATGGGTAACCTGTCTCATTGTTTTCTGTGCGCCTCTTTAACAAGACCCCCACTTATAGCAGTGCCTCTTCCTCTACCATTCAACTATACCACGCTGGTGTTTCTCCTCTAAACTTCAAACTTCAGATACCCCTCCTTACCCAATCAGAACCCTACCTTCTGGTCTGTTATGCTCGCTGGACCCAGCCTAATTGTAACCATACAGTCACAAACATCCCCTTCCCTGCTCCTCCTGGAGGATTCTTCTGGTGTAATGGCACCCTACAGAAACAGCGTAACATTTCCACCAACTCCTTTTGTCTTCTGGTTTCCTTGTTTCCCCAACTTACCATTTATAGTGAGGGAGAACTCCGAGCCCTTGCCGAACCAGTCTCACAAAAAATCAAACCAGCCATATTGCTCCCCCTGGTTATGGGTATTTCCCTTGCCTCCCCGCTGGTGGCAGCAGGATTGGGAACTGGGGCATTAATCCATTCCATTGATACCACTCAGGACTTCTCCAATAAATTACAATTAGCAATTGAGGCCTCTGCTGAATCTTTAGCATCCCTTCAAAGGCAGATTACCTCAATTGCTCAAGTTACATTACAAAATAGACATACCTTGGACCTACTCACTGCCAATAAGGGAGGAACTTGCCTATTCCTTCACGAGGAATGCTGCTATTACGTCAACAAAACCGGCATAGTAGAAACCAACATCCAAAGTCCTCGCAAAGTAAGAGAATCCTTAAAAGCCAAACATCTCTTCTCCGACCCTCCCCTTAACTGGTGGCAATCTCCAGTGCTCACTTGGATGGTTCCTCTACTCACTCCAATAATTATACTTTGCTTTTTTCTCATGATTACCCCGTCTCTTGAGCTTCATCCGAGGGCGAATCCAGGAACTCTCCCGAGTCACAGTAAACCAACTATTCCTACTCCTACCTGTCACTGACGAGCCCTATGATGCTGCCGCCTCTCCGTCAAAAGGAAGTAGCCAGACTCAAATCGCTGCCCTGTAACACCAAAAAAGGTCGGAATGACAGGTCTGGTGGGTTTGGGGAAGGACACCAAGATGGCGGATCCGACTCCATCTTATGACCCCTTGGAACTTTCCCGCTGCCAGCTTCCCACCAGGTTTCTCAGAAGACAGGTCACCTCAGCAGAAACGAAACCCAACCCAGAACAAGCAAGACCAAATGAGGAGGCCTACCCTTATGGATCTCAACCCGGAACTGCAGTCCTATATATACCTCCCTCCTGGCTTGCTTCTACCCCCAAACCACGGAACCTCGCCAGAGAGCCCTTTACGATAAAAGTGTGCTCAGCCCTTTCCCTTGGCTCCTTTGTCTCATTTTTAAGTATCTTTGGTTCACCATCCTCTGCTATTACAACCTTACAATAGTAAGTGCTCAACATATGATAGTTTGGGGTATACACACACACACACATTCACACACATATACTAGTGCATGTGTATATATATATTAGTATATATACTATATATATAGAGAGAGAGGTGAGAGAGAAAGAGAGAGAGTGAGCGAGAGAGAGAATCTCAGATTTCTCTGTTCTAGGACCCTGAACCACCTGCTCTCTAGATGTCTGTCCATGCCCTTTAGTGCCAAGTCCCATGTTCCTCTCACCCAAACCAACCAAGCCTCCCCTACTATATTCCCACTTTGGTCCTCCCTTGCTCCTATCCTGCGCCTTTGCAGAAATGGTACATTGATTAAAAGCATGATTCTGAATCACATAATTGGGATTTATATCCTAACTTCCCTACTTAGCTCTGTAACCTTGGACAAGTTATTTCATCAACCTGTACCTCAGATTCCTTCCCTGTAAAATGGAGATTAAAAAAATAGTACCCACTGGATGTGGCTGTTCTGAAGATTAAACAAGTTAACAAATATGATGTGCCAAGCACACAGAACATGGCACAGAAGTGCCATGTATGATTATTACCATTGTATTATTATTATTATGACAGTGTCCTCTACCTCTCTTGTCTCTATGTTCAAATAGTCAATTGCCTGCATGGAAGAGAACACTAAAACCATACTGAGCCCAAACCACATGCCAGGCACTTTCCATGCACTGCTAAGATATAAAATGTACATTTCATCACCATTCTATAAAATGGAGGCTCAGTGAGGCTAAATAATTTGTCAAGAATATAAGGCAAATAAGTACAGAGCTGCATTCAGACCCAAATTTGTCTGACCCCTAACCCATGTTCTTTTCACTGTATCTCACAGGGCCAAGACAAAACATCCATATGGTATGCACTGGGTGGGGGAGAAGGACTTCACCTTGTTATATGGAATGAACACTTGGCTCTCTCTGCCTGCCACACCCTTTGAGTTTTAGTTTCCTCACTTTTAAAAACAAAGGTGCTGGGGTGTCTGGGTGGCTCAGTCAGTTAAGCGTCCGACTTTGGCTCAGGTCATGATCTCACAGTTCATGGGTTTGAGCCCCTCATCAGGCTCTGTGCTGACAGCTAGCTCAGAACCTGGAGCCTGTTTCGGATTCTGTGTCTCCCTTTCTCTCTGACTCTCCCCTGCTCACACTGTCTCTTTCTCTCTCAGAAATAAATAACACATTAAAAAAAATTAAAACAACAACAACAACAACAAACAGAGGTGCTAGACTGGAGGTTTCCAAACCATGCTCCCCCAAGCACTTGAGTTTCTTCAAGATTGCTTAGGAGCCACTGCATAGGGAAAGTCTAGCAATTCGAACTGCACCCTTTATGAGATGCTCATCCCATCTACACAGAGTAAAAACAGGGGCTCGGGAGAAGATATTGGACAATATCAAGATCCGTTCCAGCTCTAATACTCTGGGAATCTTCTTCAAATTATAAAGAGTGAAAAATACCCCAATCTCTATTGAAATAATGTTCAATTCAATAAATACTCTTGGGTTCTATTACATGCAAAATACCATATTGTATGTTGAATATGCAACCCCCCCAAATCATCTTGTAAGAACTCCTGGCTCCATGCTGAGTGCACTCTCATAAGGTCTCTCTTTCACAAACTGTGTTTTCAATTGACTTAAAAGCCAGAATGTGAAATGTGCCCCTAAATTTGTTAACCTTTGCACTTTAGACCTCCATTTCCCTCAAGAATATATTTATTTAAATGTTTATTTATTTTTGAGAGACAGAGCACAGGTGGGGCGTGGGCCAGTGAGAGAGGGGGACCAAGGATCTGAAGCAGGCTCTTTGCTGATAGCAGAGAGCCTGATGCAGGACTTGAACTTGAGAACCATGAGATCATGACCTGAGCTGAAGTTGGACCCTTACCCACTGTGCCACCCAGGTGCCCCTCTCTAAAGAATATTTTTATCGCTTCCCTTTCTCCATGTTTTATCAGTGTACTTTACCAGCGTATGGCTATATTTTATCAATGTACAGCTCTGTGTCTTGAAGAGCCTACTGTGTTGCTAATTTTTCCAGTAATAATGATACTAAAATGAACAGCCATTGATCTGTGGGTGACAGACTCCAAGCACTGCCAATATTTTTTCTGTTTGGAGTCTGGGCACCAGTACTTGGAGGTCTCCCCACCCTTACTAGCCCAAGAAGTTTATTCTAGAAGGCATCACTTGCTAATTGAATTAGCCCCCCTCTTTGTGTTTTGAATCAATGGAGATTATTTTGGGGAATTCAGCAGCTCTTCTATGACTTTGTTCCTTGGAGGCTAATTCTTCCCCATGGACTCCAGAAACTATTCCCTTCCCACCCTCCCTTCTTATTTTTTGGAAGAGGGATCAACAAGGAATGTGGATTTTAGAGAATACTGCTGGATGGAGGACAGAATGCAAAGAAAGGGCTGGCTTTGAAATGAGGACTGCAAGAAAAAGTTTCCAGTTATCCCATAAGACAGAGAAAGAGGCTCATCTTCACTTTAGGAAAATTGCTTTTTAAGAATGCCATGGTATTGGGACAGGTGTTATATTGCATTAGTACTTAGTTTTAAGAAAATCCAGGAGACTGATCTTATTATGGATTAAAGAATTTAGGGATTCTGAGAGCCTGATAATCCCAGAATATCTGCGAGCACTTCTGTCTGTAAGAAAAAAAATGGGCAACCTTGACTGGCTCTTGCAGAAATGTGTGTGTGTATGTGCCCGTGTTTTGTGTAAGACCATTTCAGCTTTACCATCTAAGCCCGTGGCTCACAACTCCAGCTGTGTGCCAAAGTATCTGGGGAACCTTAAACAAAGGTAAAATAGGTATAGATAAATTTAGGCTGCATTTTTCAAGATTCAGATTCTGGTGATAGCACTGCATCCCCTACCTTTAAAAAGCTCCCCAGGAGATTAGGAGCCCAACCAGGCTCAGAATCACTAGTCTAAGCAAAGACAGGCACTGGAGGTGCAAAGGTAGAACTCTGTCTTAATTAATGCAATTGATCTCTTTTGTGGGGTCATTTAACCCCTCCGGATAAATGTCCTACTTTCATATGGTTACCGAGTATCAATAGTCATCTTTAGCATACTTCAGGCCCTATAAAAACATTTTTTTTTTTAATTTGACATATTGGATGACACTGAGAGACCACAATGCTGTGCTTTGTTTGGTCTTTTTTTGAACCATAAAAATTTTTTTGAGTCAAGACATCAATAGATAGCATCAGTTTTTTTTTTTTTTTTTTTTTTTTTAACTTGACAAGCTGATGCCTACTATAATAGACTGGGAGGCTTAACCCTGCAGTTTAGTCCCAAATCAGCAAACCCGTTTTAGGGTTTGAAAATAGTGCTTCTGGGTTATAGACAAAACCCCTAAACTGGTGCCCTCCCATAAACACATAGTTTTCCCTCCCGAACTCATTGGATATAGTTATCAGAATAGGTTTCTTTAATCCCCTGTGGATAATGTCACTTCTCTTTCAAGAACTCAGAGGCAAATCTAAACTCATCTAGCCAGTCCAACCTTCTAATCCCACAGTGCCTGCCATTTGTTTATTGCTCCTCGACAGGAACCTCTCCCCTTCCTCACTAGGACAAGAAGAGCTGTAGAACTCTTATTCATGCTTAATGCTGGACAGGCCTTGATACTCTTTCCAGCTCTGCCTTGAAATGGGTGGCTGTGGCCAGCAGTGTATTTCCAGAGTCCATTTTGACTCCACCTCCAAAACACCTGCTCTGTGTCATGGCAGGATGAACCTCTACCCCCTACCTCATTCCAGTTTGACCTTGGAAATGTCCACTTTGGTCTGAAGAAGTCCCCGGCCCCTGTCTGATCTCTCTGCTAAAGCATGGCTCAAAACTCGTACCTTTGAGGAAACCTTCCTTTGATTAACTTCATTTCACATTTGCATGTACAGATTAGGCTGCCTGCACTGTCTCTATGAACTTCACATGGCCCTAGCTGGTGGTCTGTCCCATGTTTCACATCACTAGCTGGATTGTAACTCTTACGGAGTAAGCATTTTGTTTTGTTCTGCTTCTATATCCCTCTAAGTCCCAATAAAGTTTGATGAAAATAAGCCAGAACAGCTAATGCTCTTGTGAGGGACGTGGCCCACAAGCCTGACTAAGATGAACTCCTGGATGCTTTTCATCAGTTTCTGGATGCTCCTGGGAGCAGTAAAAATGTAGCCCTGTAACTCTCTGACATGAAGCAGAGAAAGAGAAGGCACCGCAGCCAGGTGTAGTAGTAGCAGGTAGTAGCGGGAAGCCTCCTGCAGCACCGCTCTAGCTGGTCCCCTACTGGGCCTCACTTCAGGGAGGCTCCCATCCTCTCTTTCCCCTCCTAGACTTCCTTGCAGCCTCTTCTATGACTTAACCAAATCTACCTCCCATATTTAGAAGGAGAAAGAAAGGAGATTGGTTTTTGTTTACCATAAAGGCATATATACAAAGTGAGCTTCATTAGACTTTGGGTAGATTTTTAAAAAAATTTTTTTAAATGTTTTATTTATTTCTAGGAGAGAGAGAGAAAGAGACAGCGTGAGCAGCGGAGGGTCAGAGAGAGAGGGAGTCACAGGCTGAAACAGGCTCCAGGCTCTGAGTTGGCAGTCAGCACAGAGCCCGACGCGGGGCTCGAACCCACGAACTGCGAGATCATGACCTCAGCGAAAGTCGGACGCTTAACCGACTAATCCACCCAGGCGCCCCTAGACTTTGGGTAGACTTATTCCACACCTGAATTTGACAGGATTCGGGCTTCTCTCATTCAGCAAGGGTTTTGTAGCAGCTCTTTGCAATATCAGACTTCTTGATAAGCCCTATGGTGAAAACCTCCTCAGGGTGGGGGTGGGGCTGGGGAGGCAGCTGGGTGGCTCTATTAGTTAAGCCTCTCACTTTGGTTCAGGTCACGATCTCCCATTTTGTGAGTTTGAGCCCCGCATCGGGCTCTGCACTGGCAGTGTGGAGCCCGCTTGAGATTCTCAATGCCTACTTTTCAGGAACTGTGAGCTGTAGGGTTTTTTAGGGTTTGAATGACAGTGTCATGTTACTTTTACCCTTACCAGGGGAGTTTATTCAGGTTATTGACAACATTATCTATGTTAAATTAGTTAATTATACTTATTAAATAAATATAGGAGAATTTAAAAGAATATTTACTCCTAATGGATCAAATGCCAATAGAATCAGCTAAGATTTACTTTTAGGAGTTTGTAAATGAAGTAGGGAAAAATTTGGATAAATTCTAGAAAAAGGTTTTGTTTTGTTTTATTTTGAAATGAGTGTATGCATAGTATGGAAATAATAACACTCTTCCTAACACACAAAAATTGTATTCTGGCAAACAGCATTGAACCTGAAGACCGGAAACAGTGTAATTGTTCACTCCCAATGTCATCTTACTTTTCTACCTTTTGTTATCCCTTCCCCTCTACTTCCTTATTTATTTTACTCTTGATCTGACTGCATTTGATATATATGTGTATCACCTCAAATTGTTTCTTGTAACAAGTAAGGTATACATTAAATAAACAGGGCTCATATTGTCGATGACTTTAGGACTAATATAAGAAGCTTTAAGTATATTTCAGTAGGAATATCTCTTACAAGCCCCTCTGGAATTTCCTACCTGAGTGAGGGGAAACAGGCTTCTCAGATCAAGTGAGTAACCTAAGGCAGCTACTATATTTATATTCTCCTTTGGTCTTTTCTGCATATGCTAAATAGCAAAGTGTTAGGCATGAGGTAGTCACAAGTGAATAAATCACTGATTTGCATTTGATTACTTCATGGCACTTCTGCTCAGAATCATAACCATTTATTATTATTTTAAGATTTGGTCTCAAGAAATCTACAGGTGTGTGGGTTAAGAAAAACAGATGTCAGGTATACAATATATTCCTGCAAACTAGTTGCTTTAAGTGGGGCCTGGTTCCATACACATTTCAGTGGAAAGAAGTTGAAAGAAAGCATTATTTCACTGTAGCAGGATTTTAAGCATCTTAAATGCATTTTCCTGCCTTTGGATTCTGTCTGTAGAAAGCTGCTATCAAAGGTGAATATCATAATTTTTTTCTCTGTGCTTAGCTTGGGAATATGATCTTAGGAAACTGGATTCACTTCTCTTCCTTGCACTGCTTGCAAACTCCAAACAGACTTTGCTAATGTTAAGACAGTCTAGCCATACTATTATTCTGTCTTGGAGTTTACTTAAGGAAAGTGGTCTCATGATACATCTGTAACCACTCTGAATAAGAGCTTACACAGCGGTGTCATTCTGAAGATGGTAATGGCAAGGTATAGAGGACTCCATCTGTGCATGCAAAAAGAGTTTTAAAAGATAACGAATCCACTGTAGGACAGTTTGATACCCTCAGCCAAAACACAGTTGATGGATATAATGCCGAGTACACTAGCAGTAGTCTAGTGTGGTCTGCCTTCCTCAACTGCTTTCCTAAAGGTCTGAACTGACCTGCATTCCTGAAATGCCTTCCTAAAGGTCTGAAGTGAGAGCAATGATTACAATTAGGCATACGATAGCTAAAGGGCAGTGTGAATGCTAGAGAAGTTCTCAGACATATGCTTTGAGAGGCTTTGTCATAGGAAGGGATGTTTAGGCAGAGGCTTCAAAGGTGAGGAAGGACTGATCAAGTAAAGGGGAAGGGAAGGATGTTCCGGCTAGCAGGACAGAGAGGGAAGTCTTGGACATAGTGTATTCAAGGAACCACAAGAAGGTCAGCGCAAAGTGGGAAGGGGAAAGGGAAGAGAGGAAGTAGGCAGAGGCCTGAGTGTGAAGGTTCTTGTAAATCGTGCACAAATTAAGATGTTTGAACATTTAAGGATAAAAGGAAGCCATGAAGATCTTTAAGTGACTTAATCACACTTATACCGTAGAAAGGGCATTCATCTACCTGGATGGGGTGCCTTATTCTTATCTCCCATACTTCCTGTATGTCCTTGAGGGTAGAGGGACGCTGACTCTGCCTGTGGTTATGGGGAATGACTCAGGTTACACTGGCATTCTAGATTCTCAAATAATTCTTTCTTCCTAGGTCCTCTGAATCTTCCCAGCATGCTCTTTCTCCTCTTTAGGTTGGCACATTCACATCCCTTCAGTCTTAGCTTGACAGTCACCTCCTCAGAGAGGTCCTCCTTGACAACCTCTTATAATTACAATGTTCTTTCTCCTCTATTCACTATTTTAGCTTTTTGCTTACTTCTCTATTCAGCACTCATCACAATTTGTAAATTGGGGCTATCTTGAGATAGTTTTTTGGCTTTTATCCTACCGATTAAAAACTCCATGATCCTGGAATATACCTTGCCTTTGTTACTCACTGATGTGTCCACAGCACCCGCATGGGAGACTGAGTCCAGGGAGCCCAGGCAGGGAGCTGCTGCAGGCATTCAGTGAGAGATATGGGCAGCCTGGCCTCAGATAGCAGCAGTAGACTGATTCTAGGAATATTTATGAAACAGACAAAACAAGTCAACAACTAATTGGATAGTTTGGAAAAAAAAACAGATCAAAAGTGATGCCCAGGTTTCAGGGACTCTTGCAAGAGTTATAGGTGCCCAAATGTATTACAAAAATCAGTGGTTACTAATGGAAAGCATATAATAATAATGGGTAGTGTGCAGGAAAAAAGCATTATTTTGTAGACTGCAGGAGGATTTCAAAGTACTGTGATAAAAAGCAAGTGGTACATGGTTTTTAGAAGTATAGCAATCCCTTAGTGACTAAGACTGCTGAACTTAAATGATAATCTTCAGTTACAAAATAGTGTGAAAGTAGTTTTAAGATTTAACTAACACACTCAGGGCGCCTGGGTGGCTCAGTTGGTTAAGTGTCTGATTTTGGCTCAGGTCATGATCTTGTGGTTCATGGGTTTGAGCCCTGCATTGGGCTCTGTGATGACAGCTCAGAGCCTGGAGCCTGCTTCAGATTCTTTGTCTCCCTCTCTCTCTACCCCTTCCCCCCTTGAGTTCTCTCAAAAATAAAGGCAAACCATGAGAGACTCTTGAATGCTGACAAAAACTGAGGACTGATGGATGTGGGGGGGAGGGGGGGATGGGCATAGAGGAGGACACTTATGGGGATGAGCACTGAGTGTTATGTGGAAACTAATTTGACAATAAACTATTTGTAAAAAAAAAAAAAAAAAAAAAAAGACTGAAAGAATGTGGCTCCATGAAGCCATTATATTTGATAAGGAAACTTAACTGTCTTAAATGTGTACTTTGATTTATGGCAATAATAACAATTATATTTTGAATTTAAAAAAAAACAGGCAAAGTTAATCATATATGTACGTGTGTGTGCAACTATATAATTTAAGACAAAGTATTTTCTGGGGAGATGGGCATGGAGGAGGGCACTTGTGGGGATGAGCACTGGGTATTATATGGAAACCAACTTGACAATAAACTATTTGTAAATAAATAAACAAATAAAAATAAAAAGAGAAAAAATAAATAAACATTAAAAAACTTAAAGAAAAAGATTTGAGTAATACCATATTGGTAGAATTTAGTAAAGTTTTAGAATAGTACTAATGTACTATGTATTAGTACTAATAGTACTAATGAATATGATCCATGTGACGATATATACCAATAAAAATGTCTTCTGCGATACTTTTAAGTCTTGGAAAAGGAAATAATACTTATAACTTTATAGATATATATGGCAATAATCAGTTCACAAACCATATTATCTATTTTGATTATTGCATCCTCTTCATAGTAACTTGTGAAATGGGTTTTACTGGCCCTATTTTAACATTGATGAACTGGGTTCACAGAGATCAAATGACTTGCCTAATGTCATATAGTTAATTAAGTATTCAGTAAGACCACAAGCAGGGCAGATACTAAAATAATATTTACTTTACAGATGAGAAAAAGTGCTCTAGAAACACTTGCCCACAGCTACAGGGATTATGATCAGTGGAAGCAGAGCTAGGAAACTGCTTTTCCCTTCACCCTGCTCTTTTCTCTATGAGTGCAAAAAATAAATATCTGTCACAATGGGGTTTGGGAGGTTCTCTGGAGGCAGACCAGAGCCAAGTATTGTCTCTGCCCATGGACGCCACTCTCTTGCTCAACAATCCTAGTGCATTGCTTTCTCTCTGTTCTTCTTCTCAGGGGTCCCCCAGTACTATTACCAGTGCTGCCAGGGACTGGGGGGACAATGATGGACAGGAGTCTAGGCCATGTGCTTCCCGCATGACTTTTCTGGTCTCTCCATCTCTCTCATGTCCACACAGACTTTGAGTCACACTACTACCTTTTCCTTGTGGAATCTCTACTCTATGACCCTTCAGTAATAGCAGCTCCTGACAAATAGCTCATTCTATTTATATTTCTTACTATAACACAGAGAGAGAGACAGAGAGAGACAGAGAAAGACGGAGAGAGAGGAGAGAGAGAAAGATTGAGAGAGAGAGAAAGAGAAAGAGAGAGAGAGAATCTAATAAACCTGATTCGTCTTGTTAAACCAGGACACATCATGGGTTACTGGACTATGGGTGGGCTGCCCTTGGACCAAGTGCTGCTCCTGGTCCATCAGTTGTGAGGTGATCACAAGATCTATGAACAGCAGAGCTATGGGGAGGGCAGTTTTTCTCAGAGCAGGATGTGCGCATGGCAGGTATTTTGAGGCTTGGTCAGTTGCGAACTGTCCAAAGGGGAGAAACTTACAGTAAGTATCACCTAAATTTACAGGGATGAAAGGTCACTGTGGTTGAGGGCAAGCTACAAAACTTCACAAGGACAAAGGAGTTTGAGTCGGATCTTGAAGTATAGACTCTTGACTGGTCTAGTAGGGAAAGGACTGAAAGGAGGGTGTTAGAGACTGGGGAAATAGCATGTGCAAAGGCACAGGTTTGGCTTGAGAGAGCACTGCGTGCACAGGGAGAGTAAATCATTCTGTATGGCTGCAATGCCAAGTCTGTGGAAGAGCATAGTGGGAGATGGGGGTGGAAAGGTGGGCAAGGCTGGACTTGTGATTCTCAGCTAAAGGCAGTATTAACTCCACAAGGAGCATTAGGAAGGATCTTTTGTTGTTGTTGTTTTGTTTTTGGTTGTCATGGTGACTAGGGATTGTTACTGGCATTTAGTGGGTGGGACTAGGAATAAGAAGGGCAATTCTGCACAGAGGAGAAAACTGTGGTGCCCCAGTGGTCAATAGGGCCTTCACTGGGAAACACTAGGCAAGACTTGTAAAGGCCCTTCAAAGTCATGCCAAAGAATTTAGATTTTAGTCTCAGGAAAGTTGGTGGTGAGGATAAGAAGTCTGGAGTGGCTCCCAGATTTGAGGTTGAGTAGTTGGGTGGGAGGTGGTTTGAATGATTGATGTTGAGATTGCGGGGAGTGGGGGACAGAGGTTAAACATGGTAAAAAAGATGAGATCTCACTACACATATAGGTGAATTTGCCCAAGATTTTTTTGAGATGTATTGTGTAGCTCAGGAGAGGGGGTGGAGGAGAAATGTTGATCTGAAAGTCCTCAGAGCATCAGGGATAGGTGAAATCCTGGGCGCAGATGAGGTCATTCAGAGTCTAAATGTGAATTTTGGATTGTTCAAGGTCAATTTTAAATTTCAGGCAGATTTTTCTGCTTCTTATTCAGTGTGTTCACAGGAAGTACCAATTAAAATTAATTTCAACCTAAGTAAAACATAATTAGGAAGATAAATTTGCTGCCAAAAGTATAATGAACTCCAGAATGAAATGTAAAATTGATTTTAGCTCACTTATCTAATATGTTTAAATGATACTTTATCTTTCTTGATTCTACAAAAACCTAGTAAGTTAGGGCAGGAAATACTTTAGAAATTTCAAGGAGATTAGTAACAGAAAGAATCAAAACAAAACAGAAGTTAGGTGTTCCTCTTCCTTCTTAGGGCTCTCTTCCATTTTGCCTGGGTGATTTGCATTGTGAGTGTCTCTAGTCCCTCATTTAGCTGATGATTTTCTGACATACTCTAGAGGAAAGTCTTCATGTGGTTAGAAGTAGGGAATTATCAGGACACAAACGTCATTTCTCCTTCCTCTTGCCATGGAGATTATATTTACCCACTATTGTTAGTCTAAAGCATGCCTGCCCAGACAGAGGGGCTGCATTGGATGATTTTTCTTATGATCTAGTGATTTAAATCTGAAGTTTCTGTGGAGAAAATCAAGTAGCCTGAATTACTGGCAAATAGAGTCACTGGCTAAGATCATTGATAGGTATTACTTTCAATAACAATTGCAGTGTGTTTCTCACCACTTCTTGAAACAATATTCACATAGGATCACTTGAAGGTATGCGTTCCATAATCTTCCTAGGTGACTACTTCCTAAAGAGTTATTTTTAAATATCCCTGAAATGTAAACAGATACTCTATTATGAGGATCTAATTATTTTGGTAAAGACAAAGTTTTAGGTTAGACAGTTTCTTTTTTTAAAAAAATGTTTATTTTTGAGAGAGAGAGAGAGAGAGAGAGAGAGAGAGAGAGACAGTGTGAGCTGGGGAGGGACAGAGAGAGGAGGAGATACAGAATCCAAGCAGGCTCCAGGCTGTCAGCACAGAGCCTAATATGCGGTTTGAACTCATGAGACATGAGATCATGACCTGAACTCAAGTTGGACGCTCAACCAACTGAGCCACCCTGGCACCCTGCAAAGTTTTGTTCTTCAGGAACATAACCATGTATTTCTGGGAACACAGTAATTTTCAGAATGCCCAAGGGAATAAAAAATCATACTGAGAGCAGGTGATTGTAGGTCTCCAGTATCACATCCCCATACAGGTTTCTCTGGACAAGGTCTAGATGTTGCCACTCCTCTCTAATGAAATCTACAGCCACATTCCTGAAGGACACCAATCCCTCATGTGAAATGTCATGTTCCTCTGGAACCAGGATCAGGAATTTCTTGGGAGAGGTCTGATTAGCTAACATTGTCATGGTAGGTCTCAAACTTTATTTTCTCAGGAGCCTCAAGCTTGGTAGACATCTGTACGTCCAAGCAGAGCTGCCAGGGAGAGGTAGGCTAGAGTCTGGAGAAAGATCTTACCCAGAGGCTCCCCAAAGACAACAAGACATCTCAGAAACCTCTCAGAATAAAAATGAGAAATTCCTGATACCAGCTGTGAAAAAGCTACACAAAGTTTCTTTACTGAAGGAATTCTTAAAGCATTTAATGTATGTTAATGTACATGTAAATACCCTAAAAGATAAATCTGAGTATGCAATAGTTCCCAAATATGCTTGATCACAGAAATCTTTGTTTTGTTATCATATCACAGGGAATAGCCATGTTCCTCAGAACACATCTTTTTTTAGATCTTCTAAATTTTATCCTTCGATCAAGTCAGGTCATCAGAATTCTGGGCACTTCATTAATTTACCCTGGTCTCCCTGTCATAGAATTACTTTAAACTTAAGGCATGTAGTTAACCTATACTGAAGGACATTGTAAAAAGTAGCTCTCGAGCATTCACTACTATATCTAATATAGGGATACCTTGGCGCACACTGTCTATAACCCAGACAGTAATTCTTTGTGAGAATCCATGGAGACATTTTTCTAAGTCAGCACAGGGATAGCTGTGTTTTATCTGAGCAAAATTTCTTTTTAAATGTAATAGGCAGCATATGTTTTGTAACCATGTCTTTCCTTTGACTACTAGGAAGAAGTTCATGATGAAACCTGTAGCTCATCTATAACAATGCTATATGGTGTGCACTTTATACAAATTGTATCTTGCTTTACATACAATTCCTTTCTCATACTTTCCACTTAATTGATTTCCAAATTTAAAAACCTGGTTCATTCATTCTTTCAACTAATATTTATTTAGCTTCTTCTATGGGACAAGCCCTGGTCTTGGTGTTAGAAATAAGATGGTAAAAAATATATAGATGGTCTTTACTTCTCCAGATCTTACAGTTTAGAGTCAAATATAGACTGGTAAATATACAATACACCGTATCCAGGGTGAAAAACCCTATGGAGAAAACAGGAACACTGTTAAAGCTGCTAGAGGGAGCCAATCAGAAATAAGCTTCTTCAAGCATGTTGGCCTACAGACTGCTTTGGACCCTTCCTTTATCTTGTGGTCAAGCATCTTGGTGCCCTTCCCATATCCTACATTGCAGCCAAGCATGGCATTGCTACGTTGGTTCCTCCTACTTGGGTGCTTGGGCTAATGCCTGCTCTCATTTTCTGGTAGGAGATTCTGCAAAGAACCGTGGCTCAACATACTTAGCCTTGGACAATTCTGTATTTCCCACAACTTGTTGTCTTATTGAAATAAGTAGATATAGCTGGAGAGAGGGTATGAAGAGGGGAGAGAAGAGCAAGAGGACACACACTTTGGGGATACCTGCATTTAGAGGGAAGAAGGGAGAATAGCTAAAGAAGAATCAAGAGGAATTGTTGTCAGGAAGCCAACAGGATTTGAGGGTCATGGGGGCCTTGGGAGGAGAGGATTTTTTTTAATGTTTTCAATACTATAGAGCAGCCTTGGATTTGGTGATGCAACAGGTAATGACAGCCTCCAAAGAGCAATTTTAGCTATGTGGTAAGGATGCAAAGAGTAAGGATTATATAACCCAGTGTGATGTGAGTGGTGAGGCAATGAAAACAAGTATGGACTTGCTTCCTGACAATTTGAGGAGTAGAGGGAAAGCAAGAGATAGGGTGGTACCTTAAGGGAACAGCAAGGTCAGGAGAAGGTTGATGCTTTCTTGAATGACCAAATGCTTCACTTATATACATCTCTCATCACAAAAGATCGACGAATGTAGCTATGCCACGGTTGCTGGGCACTGGGATAATGCATACAGTCAACATTCTGAACTGCTTCTTAAAAGAGCACTTGAATCATAACCTAAATTTTTAGGAGGGGCAGTGATTTCTTATCCACCATATCTTGATCAAACGTCAGATAGCCTTAACCTAATATTTGAAAAGTGAATAGTTTAAACTCATTTGTTGAGTTGTTCTTTTGCAATGGGGTAATAGCCAAACAGTGACAACTAAATAGAGAATTTTGCAAGCAGAGCACTTCTGCTGGCGGCAGCAGCCCAGGGAGGCAGCTGTTCTGGATGAAAAGACATGGCTCTGAGATTGAGAGAACAAAGGGAAGGCTTAAAGGGTGAGGATGAGAATGGTTCCCAAAGTCTTCTTAGACTAAGTATATAATATATAATATAGAATAGTACTTGAGATAAAAGAGTAATGGAGCAAAAACACCCTGTGATGGCCCCCCCCACCCCCCGCCCCACACCTGTATTACTGGTCTACCTCCCTGTGCACCTGCAGAGGCTGAAGCCTGCTCACACTCTGAGATCCCTCTTCTTCCAGGGAAAAAGCCCCTGAATTGTTTCCCCAGATTCTTTGTCTCACTCAAAGGGTCTGCTGCCCAGATGGTTTCTGAAGCTTTGCTGCTTTCTCATTTACTCCTTCATTTCTGAGTCCTGGCTTCCTCTCATTCCCCACTGTTGATGCTTGCCCTGCAGGGGCCTGTGTCCCCCATTACTCATCCTTGGGGCCCTCCCCTCACCCTGTCACTTTCACCCATCACCCTTGTCCTTCATGCCTCTCCGAGAACCAGTGCTAGATCACTGGGCCAGCAATAAGCTAATAATAATGTCAGCTAACTAGTGTTTACTATGTGCCAGGCATTGTCTTAACTGCTTTATATGGGTTATTTCATTTTATATTCTTAACAACTCTTTGAGGTAATGAGTTTATAGATGAGAAAACAGGAACAGTAAATTTAAGCAACTTGTACAGGTCATATATCTAGGAAGTTTCAAAGTTGAGAGTCTGGCTTCGAAGCCCATGTTCCTTTTTATTTAAAAAAAAATTTTTTTTTAAACATTTCTTCATTTTTGAGAGGCAGAGAGAGACAGAGCATGGGCAGGGAAGGGGCAGAGAGAGAGATGGAGACACAGAATCTGAAGCAGGCTCCAGGCTCTGGGCTGTCAGCACAGAGCCCGACATGGGGCACAAACTGTAAGATCATGACCTGAGCTGAAGTCAGATTCTTAACTGACTGAGCCACCCAGGTGCCCCTTCAAAACCCATGTTTTTAACCCTTATATTATACTGCCTCATCTATAAGTTTAGTGAAAAGGACCAGAAACACAGACAATTTGTCTATATGAGTAGGGATCAGAAGCCTAGGCAGCTGCTGGGTGTCAGAAGCATAGAAACCCAGGCCTAGAATCTGGGTAACAGGACCAAAGCCTCAGTAGACAGAAAGGAGCTCCATGCCATCCTAGGCTAATAGGGGCTTCCTTTCATGAAAGCCCTTCCTGGGGATAGCTGGGCAGGAATGGAGAATGATGCAACATCTCACAGGGGCAGGAAAATGGGGTGATTAGGGTTGTATCTGCTCAATCCAGTAGCTCCCACTGTCTTTCTTGCACTCACATTAGAAGATTTATTGTGCGCTCAATAGTGTCCTTTCCAAATGATGTTAAAGTTCTAGTCCCTGATTCCTGTGAGTGTGACCTTATTTGGAAATAGGGTCTTTGCATATCAGACAGACAAACATGGAGAACTCCATGTGAAGATGAAGGAGGAGATTGGAGTGATGCATCTACAAGCCAAAGAAAAACAAAGATGGCTCCTTCACAGCCCTTGGAAGGAACCAATCCTGTTGACACCTTAATATTGGACGTCTAGCCTCAAGAACTCTAAGACAATAAATTTCTGTTATTTGAGCACCCTGCAGCATGTGATACTTTGTTACGATAGCCTTAGTTAACTAATGTCAAGATCTCAGTTCCATGGAACTTTCCATGGGAGGTCTGGGCTGTGGTTCCCACTTAAAAGTCATAAGGCTCTCTCAAGGACCCCTCTTTCCCAGATGGAAACCCTGGAATAAGTAAGAAGGGAAAAGGAAGGATATTTGTAAGGAACTGCAGCCTTCTGAAAGATAGATGCACATTAAAGCGGTATTTTCAGACCTAACATGAACTCGACTGGTCCAATGCCAGCCATCAGCTGGTAGATCCTGTTATCGGTCCCCAGCAACACAAATCTGCATGACCCTCATTTGAAGAAATAAACACATGCCTGCATTGTGGAGCAGGTGGACTAGTTAGGAAGGCTGTGTGTCATTCTAGATGAGCTGCCTGATCTCATGTACACCTCTACCTCCCAAACTGGACATTTCATGACATACGGAGAACTGGAAAATATATTTACATTTCTAGGAATTAACAGCCATGGATAAAACCTGTGAAATAAATGTAAAAACTCTATTTTGAAAGTCTACACCATCTGCATGGCTACACTTACAAAGATGGAAGACTTTTTAGACAAGTGACTTTCACTCTGACTTCTCTAGGTTTTTCTCCCCAGCTCTTCTAGGACATTGGAATAGGCAGAACCAAACCTAGGTTAGCATTAGCAGAACACAATTCAACTCTTCTTCGCAGAAAAATGTATCTATGTCATCAGTTTGTGAGTGTGTACCATCATGTGGGAATTTGGAAAGAGAAAAAAAAAGGACTTTGGGACCTACAAGTATCTTGGTACCTTTTAAGTTTTACAAGTCTCACTGGGTGCTACTGTAATAATCACCCTCTACGGTCTGTGAGGATTCTGGGTACAATGATGTGAAAGCCAGTAATGCTCACACTCTTAGCCTGTGTGGTCGCAAATTGGTAAGCTTCATCAAAGTCCAGGTTAAGTAATCAGCTGTGCCTGAGACTAAAATAAAATTGGAGTTCAGAGTCTCAAATTTAGTTTTCTTTGGGACGTGAGAAATAGTCTTGAATATGGTCTAGTCAAAAGGCATCTTCCTTTTCTTGGAGTCAATAAAAATGTACCACTAACATATATGCATAACATTAAAAATCAGAGCATATGTTTTTCCTTGTGGAAAGAAGACAGCCAGAAAACTGGAGGCCTGGATCCTTGTCCTGTATGTAAGGCTGAGGGTAATTCGGCTTCACTGGGACTCTCTCTTCATTTGTAAAAGTTGGACTTGTCCCCAGTAACCTCAAAAATAACCTCTAAAATTTCACAGTTTGGGGCACCTGGGTGGCCCAGTTGGTTGAGCATCTGACTTCAGTTCAGGTCATGATCTCACAGTTCGTGGGTTCAAGCCCTGTGTTGGGCTTCGTGCTGACAGCATAGAGCCTACTTCAGATTCTCTGTCCCTCCACTCTCTGCCCCTTCCCTGGTCTCTCTCTCTCTTTCTCAAAAATAAACACTGTTGTCACAATGGAAAACATGCCGCTTTTTTCTATTACCACTTTGTGACTTGATTTAGATTATCAACATCTTATTATAAATTATCTAAGAGACTATTAATATTGAATAAAAATTCTAATAGTAATACAATGATACAATATCTTCCAATATCCATAATAATCAAATAAACATCTGTTTGGCAGCTATCAGTGATGTAAATTGGGAGCAGAATGGGCAGGGAGAGCATACTTGCCCAGGTTTGGGCCAATTTTGTTTCAATTGTTCTTATAATTTCAATAGAACGTTCACAACATTCTTGTCCAGAACTGCTATGTCATTTTCTTAGGTATTGTCAAAACGGCTGTTTTGCTCGATCCCAGAAGAAAAAATGTTCTACCAATGTTCAAAATACCCATTTATATCTACAAAGTCTATGGCAGCATTTTCTCTATTATCATCATCATCATCATCATCACTATTGAAGATTAAATGTGCAATATTCAATATTTTCAGTGGTGTAAGCTATAGAACCTTCGCCTTTTTACAAAGAGGGGAACACAATATGGCTCTGATTACCTGTCTACTGCATGAGAGAGCCAAGGCTTTCAGTGAATGGACTCTGTGCTGACAAGCTCTTAAAAGGTTGTATGCTTGTCCCTTAGCCTTTGAGCACGGTGAACACTTGCCATGGATAGTAGCCTTGAAAACCCTATGGCCCATAACAAAAGGATATTTCCCCCTTTTACAGGGTCAAATGTATGCTGCATACTTCCCTATCAGCCCTGGCACAGTAGACAAGTTCCTTTCATAGTATGGTATGCATAAAGCCTATAATTATCAGCTGCAGGTAGTGACCACCTGCTCATGGAATATACAGAAATGGGAAAACTGTGGAAGAATCTGTAGCAAGAATTCTCTTTTTGAATTAGCCCTGAGAGGCCATGCCTCTGAGAGTTTTAGAATAGATATGGCTTTTAATCAGCCTCCTTTTGCTTACTGAACTGGCAATTTCAGAGCCAGAAGGTAATCATACACAGACAATTATGGCTTCAAGAACTTTCCTAACATATTCAGTCAGAGCATGGCTCCATCAAATTTCATACTACCATATTCTCTGGGCTCACTGTATGCTACTTTCAGAGCTATGATGCATTTGTTGGTATTCATTTTGGTGATTGATTATATAGTAGACACTACTGTGTGCTGCCCAGATCTCCCTTATAAACCGAAGTAGTTATTCTCTCAGCTCCCAGGAGTGTTTTCTGCTGATGATCTGTAACAGAGTCCCTCCCCAAGAATTGCCTTCAGCCTATGGGAGCTGTCTCACACAGGCTACATGCCTTTCCTGTAGTAGCCCATATCTATGCAGGAATAGAAGCCCACTCATTTACCTCAATTCTGGAAAGCTCTGATGAGCCACCTCAGATTCAGGGCTCCCCAGGGGATCAGCTGAAGTCTCTATTGTGACTGAATCAAATTCAACTTCTCTTTTTGCTTCATCCTGCCTCCCTCATTCCCTTAAGTCTTAAAATACTATCTGGATAAAATCACATCTGCTACAAGAGTAATATGACAGAAGCCAAGCTACCATTTATCTTGTTTTCAGGATGCTAGGGAGATACATCTGAACATAGAGAGGGCCAGAAGTCATATCCAATTCATTCTGATCTTGGGGTGGAGATCTGGGGGTGTCAATCCTTGGTCATTTCCAAGCCAAAGAAAACTGAGAAAACCAGTCACTTCTAGGGATGGCCTTGGGGATTTACTCTAAGAGGTGCTCAAGAAAATTTGGAAGGTGGGTGGTGGATGGGCTAGATGGGTGATGAATATTAAAAAGGGCACTTGTTATGATGAGCACTGGGTGTTGTATGTAAGTGACGAATCACTGAATTCTACTCCTGAAACCAATATTGCACTGTATGTTAACTAACTAGAATTTACATAAAAATTTAAAAATAAAAACAAAAGAGTGTTTGGAAGGTAACCGATTAAGGCTAGCAAATTTCTCAGATTCCCTGAGAACTGATCCTAGCTTCCTCAAGTCACTTGTATTACGAACTACGTGGGAGTATGCTAGGGCAGGTTATCCATTCTCCACGACTTGGGTTAGGAATGTGAATGAGGGCACAGTTGCTTACTTGACCACCTCTATTTTATGCTATTAAGTAGAGATTGAGTTGATGTCAACTAAACTGTGCCCCAAAAGGTTCTGTTGTCTTCTCAGGACTCAACAAATCACACTAAAATGGTCTCTTACTCCTCTTAGAGTGAAAGGGATTCTGTGTGGCACTCTTTTATTATTACTACTAAATGTTTATTGAGTTCTAGTTGTAGAAAGAAAGCTCCTGACCCCTAAGCATGTATAGTGCAAGAAACAGGACACATATAGCTGTATCAGTACTTTCCACTATCAATTGATTGCTTTTAGACCATTACCCAAATTTCCCATAATGTTGGGGGTTTTGGATGACCAGATTTATGTGAAATACTCATTGACTTGAATGCTCCGCTGGAAGAGGTTCAATGTCTTTCTATTCTTTCTCAAACTATTTTATTCATCTATTATTTAAAAAAAAAATTTAATGCTTATTTATTTTAGAGAGAGAGAGAAAGAAAGAGATAGGGCATGAATGGGGGAGGGGCAGAGAAAGATGGAGACACAGAATCCGAAGCAGGCTCTAGGCTCTGAGCTATCAGCATGGAACCTGATATGGGGCTTGAATCCACAAGCCATGAAATCATGACCTGAGCCGAAGTTGGACGCTTAACTGACTGACCCACCGAGGCATCCCCATTTATTATTTTTTATCATTGTTTACCAAGTATTGTTGCAAAACACCCTCTCCTGCCCATCAGGAATGTTACTTGTATTTCTTTCTTAAAAAATCATTCCTCGGTTTTTAAAACTGGTAATGTAGTAATATGGTCAAAACATCAAAAATTATTTAAAAAAATAGGGGAGCATGGGTGGCTGAGCTGGTTAAGTGCTGACTTTGGCTCAGGTCATGATCTTGCAGTTCGTGAGCTTGAGCCCCATGTAGGTCTCTCTGCTGAGAGTTCAGAGCCTGGAGTCTGATTCGGATTCTGTGTCTCCCTCTCTCTCTGCCCCTCCCCTGCTTGTGCTCTGTCTCTCTTTGTCTCCTAAAAAATGAATAAATGTTAAAAAGAATGTTTTTAAAAAATTACAAAAAATACATAGTGAAATCTCCTCCTTGCCCCTATTCCTCATCTGCCCCATCAAATGTCTTCATTTCACCTCAAAACTACCCAAATCAGGTAGTTTTTCTATCCTTTGTACATGGTTAACACATCATATCTACTTTGTACTTTGACTTTTTCATGTTGTATTATTATACAACATAAAGATCTTTTCTGAGGTACTTAACATTCAATAAAAAATTATTCTCTTTAGGAGTTAAGAATACGTACTGGGCGACCTTTAGGAATTACTGGGAACTTTCAAAAATTGTATAATAAGGAAAACTTGGGAAGTTTCCTGGGGTTCAGTCAGATGCAGATAGAGTTTGGTATCTTATTTTTCTCAGTAGAGATTTAGTAACTGGTAAGAATACTGAAGAGGAAGAAAAAAGATAAAAGGAAATTAGCCAAGGCCACAGCATTGAAAAAGAAAAAAGAAAAGGAAAAGAGGGATCCAGCACCGACTGTGTCAATGGCTAGGATACAGGCCACAAATTGAGTTAAGAGCAAGCTAGTGGATGAGGGCATAGTTGGCCTGTAGGGCAAAGATAAGGTTATGGTCTCTGAGGAGCTCTAGATCAACACAAGATAAAAAGGAAGAGGGAATGTTCAGACTGCCCCAGTTGCAAGGAAGTAATGCTGGATCTATATTCAGAGAGAGTGGGATCAAAGCACACATATAGGCTTGGAAATCAGAGTTGCATTTAAACCTCCAGTGAGGTAAGGGCCTTTAGGCAAATTACTTAATTTCCCTTAATCTAAATTTTCTTATCTGTGAAGTGAGAATAAGAATAAGAATAATAACCATTTACAGGGCTATCCTAGAGATTAAACAGGGTAATATATGCACTGTTTGATATGTAAATTATTCTTAGAACACTTTCAGTGGGAGTTGCTTTGCCCTTTTAGTGCCTTAATTTGAAAGAATTATTTTATTGCCACCACTAAAGATAGAAGTTTCAAAAGAACATATTTTCAAAAAATGATGTGTCAGGGGGTTTTTCATTGATAATTGGCTTAATTTAAAATATTTAGAGGTTTGTTGGACTTTCATAAATTGAATGCAATCTTTTAATTTAAACTACCTGCTATACTAATGAATGACTTCATAAAATTTTGCAAAATAGGTAGGTTACATCAACATAAAAGAAAATTATGGCAATACATCTGTGATGTTTTCTAGTTAACATAGGAATCACCAGATAGATACTGTTAAACTCTTGTCCAATAACAAGAGTTGATTCATACGGGCTATATGATTTATTGTTTACTTATTTTTAAACAAATACCTCTTCAGTACTTTAGAATGGCTTTGCAGTGATGTATATAAAATAAGAAACACTGGAAAACTGATGTTTCTAGGATAATATGCATGTGTCAAGTGACATTGACAGCCCCCCCATGTGTATGTAATAATAAATGTATCTGTTATTAATATACTGATGAGTCTGTGCTCATTTAATGAGAAATAAAAATAATTTATGGATGAATACCTTAAAAAAATAAAATAAAAAAGGTAATGTGTAAAAAGTGCTTAGCACAGTGGCTGGCTCAGTAGTGGCTCAATAATTTTGCACTTGTATTATAATTGTTAATACGGGAGAAGAATATTTCCTAGAGGTCAGAGAGGAGACATCAGTCATCAGGCGAAAAAAGTTTCTGCCTTGGCTGGCTGGTGTGGTGACCTCAGGGCCTTGGGTGAGGAGATCCCTTCTTCAAGGGCTAAAACGCTTGAGACACCAAGAGGTGATAGAGTTAAGAACAGCCTGAGGGCCAGGATGGACAGGTACAAAGGATCTTACTTGACCCTAGGTAGAGAACATCAACAAGAAACAACCAGTCCTTGGAGCACCTGGTGACTCAGCTGGTTGAGCACCTGAATCTTCATTTCAGCACAGGTCATGATCCCAGTGTGGTGGGACTGAGCCCCGCATCAGGCTCTGTAATGGGGATGGAATCTGCTTAAGATTCTCTCTCTTTCTCCTGCATGCTTTTTCCTCTCTCTCTCTCTCCCTCTCAGAAAGAAGAGAAACAACCAGTACTTTCGTGGAGTGGAGAGGTAGAGGATAATTTTAAAAATAGTATGCCTGGAAGAAGCAAGATTTTTTTTGCTTACATGAGATTGCTAAAAGCTGTTTGAAAATCTAATTTTTAAAAAAGTTTTGATTTATTTATTTTGAGGGAGAGAGTGTGCAGGAAGGGCAGAAAAGAGGGAGAGGGAATCCCAAGCAGGCTCTGCACAGAGTCCCAAGTAGGGATCAAGTGGGGATCACACTTATGAACTGAATTGCAAGATCATGACCTCAGGCAAAATCAAGAGGTGGAGGCTTAACTGACTGAGCCACCCAGCCACTCCTTAAGCAGCTGACACTTGATTTTGCTGTGATCTCATGGTTAGTGGATTTGATCCCCAAGTTGGGCTCTGTACTGAACATGGAGCTTGCTTGGGATTTTCTTTCTCCCTTTCTCTCTGCCCCTCCTCCACTTGTGCATGTGTGTGCATGCTGTCTCTCTCTCAAAATAAACTTAAAAAAAAAAAAAGAAAATCTAATTTAAGTACTAATAGCTGCAAATGCTGATATAATAAGGAAGAAAATGTTATTTTTAACACACACACTTCACCATCTCTGAAAGGCAGGTGTTGACTATGGGCCTTAATAGGTATGGGCAAGGAAGTTTAGAGAAAGAAGCTGGGGGAAGTCTGAACTGTTTGGCACAATAGAGGGAGGAAGCTTGTGAGGTTGAGGCACAATGGGGAAAAAAGGACCTCAGAGAACAAATGAGCCTGATCAAGACTTTTAAGGAGTTAACCTTTCCCTAATATCCCTACAAAATCTTCAGTGAAATCAACAGTGTTCACTGATGCTTATGATATGAATGGATCCTTTCTGGAAGAATGTAAAGTGTTGAGCTCTGTGTTCATATTGGTGAAGGACACAAACAGAGACCATCCTGACGGGGAAAGCAGCCATCAAATTTCCTGACTTTATGTTTCAACTGCACATCAACCACTTAAATCAGGCCACCTCAGGAGTTTGCTTCTTTGTCTGAAAGCTTACAGGAAGTAATGTCCCTGAAAATATTCATTCGAGCAACAAATATTTTGTGAAAACTAATCATGTGCTATGTGTTGTGCTACAAACACAGGACACAATGATAACAGAGCAATGGTCTCTCTTATGAAGAAACCCTCAATCTAATGAGGAAGGCTGAGAAACAGTGTGGCAAGTGATGTGGTAGGGCTATGCAGGGGCTATGGAAGCACATCAGAGAGGTGCCAGGAAAGACCTGAGAACAAGAGGAAACCCCAGTGATGATGAACAAATCACAAATGAGTAAAACATCACGTTGGAAAACATTAGTATTGTCTTGTGAGCCGATGATCCAAATTGAAGCAGTTGAGACACAACCATTCAGAGAAGCGGTAAAAGCATCTGGATACTACTATTCTTTTGGCCTCCTTCTTCCCCTGCTTCCTCCTTTGTTATCATTTCATCTAATAGTTTCTATGTTTTGTATCCTGAAGAAACTGCCCCAGAAAGAAACCCTGAAGAATACTATAGATTTTGAACTGGATTTTCAAAAGCAGATTGAAAGGAAGAGAGGTGGTTAATTAAGAAGCAAAGGATAGACTCTTTAGATGACAGGTTAGTTCCATTAAGTACAATGGAGCGTGTAGCCAAACTGACTTTGCAGTGAGCTTGCTTCCTTACTATTGTTTTATTTTACTTTTTTTCCTTTATTCGTAATTTATTTATTTATTTATTTTTTTACAAATAGTTTATTGTCAAATTAGTTTCCACATAACACTCAGTGCTCATCCCCATAAGTGTCCTCCTCCATGCCCATACCCCCTCCCCCCCACATCCATCAGTCCTCAGTTTTTGTCAGCATTCAAGAGTCTCTCATGGGCCTTACTATTGTTTTAAATAACATAATTTGCATAAACCTAGAGCAGAAGGATTTCAGAACAAAGAAATGTATGTATTTTGCATGCATTATTCTTATAAACAGTGCTGTTATTCAGTAAAAACAGGGAGAAGAGGTGACTAAATTAATGGGACATTTTATAATTAACAGCAGAATTTATATGCTTCAGAGAAGTAGCATCTTTGATAAGATATGTATTTACTCCAGCATTTCTGAAACTGACCAAAATGTTTTTGAGATTTTCTTGAGAGTCAGTTGGAGTTTAAGCCAAGAAACCAGTAATGTGATTTTACACTACTGAGAGGCAGGTGGTAGAATAGAAAGAATCAGAAAGACCTAAGCTCCAGTCCCGGCTCTCTGGGCTCTGCCATTTGCTAACTGTGTAATATTGGCAAAGTTTAGACTCTCACAAGTGTGTCACAATTTCCCCATCTCTGAAATAGGAATAATAATGTTGAAATATTCAGAATTTCTAGGAGTAACGAGATGATGCAAGTTTCTAACCCTGTGATTGTCTATAGTTAGTAGCTACTTAATAAATTTTCCCTCTCCTCCCAGCTTACTGTGAAGTTTTATTTTGACAGATATGTTTTTAGATGATTTGTTATTCTTAAGTGTTAAAGTTTTGTCCTCATTGAAGATCTCTAAGGAATATGCTATGAATTCAACTTCTAGGAATTTATTTTAAAGAAATTTCGAACCAATGTGCAAGTTAGTGTTTATAAGGCTGTTAATTACAGCATTGTGTATAAAACTGAAAAAACATAAAAATAGCCCAGTGTTCATCAGAAGATTGCTTCGATAAACTTCTGGTGTATTTGTTAAATGAAGCTATGCAGTCACTTAAATGAAGACTAACTCTGTACCTACACAGAAAGATATCTAAGAGAGCTATTCCTCAAATATATTATGGAAGACTGTGTATAATATGTCCCATTCCTGATTAAAAAATGTGCAAACACATACATTTTTAAAACCCTGGAAAAATATGCCCCAAACTATTAACAGTATTTGGTAGGGGGAGGAAGATGACACATTTTTCGAGTTGTATATTTGTGTAATATTGAATTGTTGAGCATGAGTATGTACATGTATTACTTTTGTAATTAGAATACATAAGAAAAGAAAGGGGGAATATTACCTCCATATTCTGAAGAAAATGCCAATAAAAGGGATTTTAAGATGTTTTAAGCAAACGCTACATTCAGAAGTAGTTACTCTACATCGGGAGTCTAATGCTCATTTGAAGAGCAAACTGATCCCGGTATATTGTCAAAGAATCAGGTCTGTCACTTTAGAGCCATAGCTTATGTTATGACTACTACACATACTCTAGTTTCATACTGTAATTATATATGTAATACACACCTATTATATACATACTATAGTTTTACCTTTCAGGTAAAACACAGCCAGTGCTATGTGATTTAGGGGTCCCTGGGAAAACCTCCCTGCAACAGGTCTCTTACTAGCTTGTTAAGATACCACAAATTCTACTATTAAGGAGTTTAATTTCTTCAGATTGAGGAATTATCTGATATTAAAATTCTACACTCATGGTCCCTCTTCTGTGTTCCTATAGCATGCTGTATGCCTCTGACAGAAAGTTTATATAGATTTTAATTGTCTATTTTCTATTCTAAGGCTCAGAACCTCCCAGAAAGAACTATGTCTTGATAGCTCTGTTCCCCAGTGCATTCCACAAGGTCAGACACACAGAAGAATCTCAGTACACTCACCAATTGAATGAATGCTTCTAGAAATATTCACATGAATACTGAATACTAGGAATAACCACATGAATACTGAATCTGTTGTTTCTACTCCAAGTATTGTGAAGTTAAACTGAGGAAATATAAGTGAAGGAAACCATAAGTGAACCACTAAATAAAATGCACACTATTATTATTATTATTATTACTGTTAGAATATAAATTTTTTTCTCAGATAATTCCCAAAGGGTATAGTTTTATGGATGGAGGTATACAGTCTTCTCCCGCTGACAGTAGCAAAAATTCCTAACCATCTTCCAGTTGTTTGTATGCTAAAGAATTCAATTTCTTACAGGAAAGAGGACCGTTGTGAAAAGGAATTAACAAGGAAATGTTTCACTTCTGTGATAACAGGTAAGGGTGAATGTAGAGCGAGGATTATACGGGAGCAAGGTATAAGGAAATACATAAAACATGTTCTGAAAGTCTCAAATAGCACTTTTCATCTATTCCAGAATCTTTGGTCAATGACACTTTTTTCCATGAGACGGAGTTCTTTGGTTCAAGGCTTTCGTCCTTGTGAAAGGCACAGCTTTGCTTTCTAGACTGCAAAGAAAATGTTTTAAAACTGGGATTTTTATCATTAGTTTCCCAGGAAACCATTTTGGTTCTGATGCTAATTTCTGTACCTGACTGTTTTAATTGAGAATGAGTGGGGTGGAGGGAACAAAGGGAAAGACTGCTTTGGGTTACTGCCCAGCATGACGGTGCTAGGCTGGGAGTGCCAAGTCGACTGCCGGTTTCACCCTACACTTGGTGCCAGTTGGCCCCAGGCTTCTTAACTGTGGTCACCAGAGTATGGGGCAAGGAGCTGGAGATTCATTTTCTTTTCTTAGTTCTGACCCTGAGAGGTTGAAAAGAGGTTGAGCCCAGCACTCACTGCGGCTGAGACAGAGGGAGCCCCAGACAGGCCTGAGCAAGACAAACAGCTCATGTCTTGGAAGTGTTCTAAGTTTCCTGCTTAAGACATTTTTTTAATCTCCTCCCTCAGATGGAATGATGTCCCTAGAGGGCGTGGATACCTGGAGCTTACCTCTACCAAGGCATCTACAAATGAACTCTATTTACATTTCTGTGGCTTTTTATTTTGGTGACTAACTAGAGCCTCTGTAATGATGGCATTAGAGGGTGTGGCTTTGCACACCAAAGAATGCAGCACTCTTACTTAATGCCTGTAATGCTCCCTCGAGGGGTGGTGTATCTGGACATTTTAGCTCCAAATGCCTGGTAGAGAAGGTCTATTAGCTGCCGATACTCCTGACGCTTCTTTGCTGCTGGCTGTGTACAGCTGGTACGCAGGACCTTCACAGTCAGACCTGAACCCACAGCTTTGTGCAGTGAATGAAGCCAAGGTTAACAGCATTGCTAAAAACCATTCCAGTGCCATGTAACCAGCAACGATGAACCCTGGACTAGACTGCATCTTTCTTCATGGGCACAGGTTCTCACATACACCTTGATAGCAACCTTTCTAGTCCTGAATCATGCTGTCCGATACAATAATCACTAGGCACATGTGCCTATTAAGCACTTGAAATGTGACTAGCCTGCTTTGAAATGTGTTAACCATAAAATACACTTTGGAATTTTGAAGACTTAGTATGAGAATAGAATGTAAACTATCTCAGTAGTTTTTGATATAGATTATGTTGAGATGACAATATTTTGGACAGATTGGGTTAAATAAAAATATATCATGAGAATAATTTCACTTGTTTCTTGTGAATCTTTTTACTATGATTACTAGAAAAAGTTAAATTATGTTCACATTATATTTTGACTGGACAGTGTTGGTCTAGAGTGAGTACCCTAACACTCATTCATTCCCTCAGCCAATTCTTTTTTTTTTTCTAACTTTTTTAATGTTTTACTTATTTCTAGGAGAGAGAGAGAGAGAGACAGCGTGAGCAGGGGAGGGTCAGAGAGAGAGGGAGTGACAGACTCTGAAATAGGCTCCAGGCTCTGAGCTGGCAGTCAGCACAGAGCCCGACGCGGGGCTCGAACCCACGAACCGCGAGATCATGACCTAAGAGAAAGTCGGACGCTTACCCGACTAAGCCACCCAGGCGCCCCTCCCTCAGCCAATTCTTACTGAACACCCTAACATGCTGAAATAAATGAGACCCAGGCTCTGCTCTCAGCAGCTCCCATACAGGAGAGGGACAGGTGTTTATAGAGCGATAACCTGGGGTGAGTGTTGGAACAGAACAACATGCACAGTACTGTGGGAGCCCAAGAAAAGAAAGATACCTTCATGGAGAGCATCATCAGGGAAGGCTTCAAGGAAGAGATAAATTTTAGGATACAGAGGGGTTTAGCAGACAAAAGAAAAGAGAGCAATGATTTATCAAGAGGCACAAGTATGGAACATGCCTGACATGTTTCAATAAAACACGTCATTCATTTGGATGCAGCTTTTAGTCCAAATGGGGGGTGACTGGTGAAGATGAGGCTGAGAAAATAGGCCAAGGTTCCAGGTTCTGATCGATCCCTCAAGAGGATTGCACTTATACTGAGGATCAGGGGTTACCTAACTGCAATGTGCCAAAGAATCACTTGGAGAGCTTTTTAAACTTCCACGCACCCAGAGACTTTGATTTTGATGCATCAGGTCTTGAGATTAGCATTTTAACATCAGCAGTCCAGATGATTCTAATTCAGCCTCCACTTTGGAAAATGCTACTGTAGGTAAGGGGGTTCCGTTAAGCAGTGAGGTGATCGTGTCTTCACTGAAGGAAGATACTGTGAGAACAGAAGGCAGGTGCATGGTGAAAGTTCTCCTGGGGCTATAGTGTTTGCTGTTTCCATTATCTAAGTGATGAAGATCTGAAGTAGGGTGATGTAAATTCAACCGGGAATAGGAGATGACTGCCAGACACATTTAAATAGTCAAACTGTCAGGTCTTACTAACCTGGTTCTTGCATATACCCTTGTTTCTAGCCCCTGTGCCACACTGGCACACTGGTTTTCTTGTTTGTTTACTTTCCTCAAACACTTTAGAACACAAAAATCTTCCAAAGCAAAGTTGATCCAGGGTTCAGTTTCTGAGAGAGCCCTTCCTATTACAAAGGCATTTTTAGAGGATCTAAAGTAAACTTTACTCCGACACCTTTTCCAAGTTCCCCCTTGCATTTCTGATCACAACTGCATAAAATGGATAGAACCAGAATGGAGGTGTCCCTGCATTCCCAGAGCTTCTTGGTGGCCTTGATTCCTTACCAAGTGAAAGAAAGACTTGGCTGGCCTACATTTTTAATAGAAGAGGGAATAAAGATGCTTGCTTACCCTGTAGACATAACAGCTTTAATTTCTGTTTGTTTTGGAAACTGACTACATAACCGAGTCATAGAAAGAGACAAGTTTATTATGTATTGGCATACAACATAAACAGCAAGTGGAACATTAGCAAGATAATAAAGACCCGGGTTTCAAATGGGCTTCAATGAAGGATGGGTTAGCAATGCCCACATAGATTTTATCTATTTTGCTTACTTGAAAGTTCACTTTTTATTTCCTATTTCCTCAAGAGGGCTGTTTTTAACCTCAATATCTAAGATGATTCACTTTTCTCTTAGAGCAAAGGGCTCTAAGAATAAGGAGAGGAACTGGAGTGTTGAAGCTTAGCTATTTGGGGAGTTAAACTACGTGTATCTGCCATAAGTCATGTCTCATCTAAGCCATGATAAACACACAGGCCCACTAGGCCCAGGGATCCAGTGTACTCATAGAAAGAACATTCTTGCACCGTGGCTCTTTTTCTTTATCTCTGGCTGCTGACATTCCTGTCTGTATCTCCTGGAGTTCCTTTGCCCTGAAACAGGAACAGAATTGCACAGTGGATTTTTTTCATCTGTCCCAAGTGTGTGTTCCTGCTAGTATCCAGGCTGGAGTACATATCCTTTCATACTGGGGAGTTTATACCAAGTAGGCATTTGAGAAAGACAGAAAGGCAATTAATTTCCCAAAGTATTCATTAATATCTCAGTGGTATTTGATAAAATTCAATATCCAGTCTTATTAAAACTCCTAATAAACAAATGAACTAGAAATAGGAAATGGGATGCCTGGCTTGCTCAGTTGGTACAGCATTTGACTCTTGATCTTAGGGTTGTAAGTTTGAGCCCCACATTGGGTACAGAGCTCATGAAAAAGAAGAGGAAGAAGAAGAAGTAGAAGAAGAAGAAGAAGAGAATGTTTATAAAGTAATATGAAGCACTTATCTGAAAAGAACCACAAATATCAAACCTAATGGTAAAAAAAACATTGGAAGCCTTCCTTTTAAAAGACATTCTTCTGGAGGATCTAGAAAATGCACAGGAAAAAAAAAGACGTATAAGTTTTGGAAAGGGAAAGACAACATTGTGTTTATTTAGTCTAAACGAATCATCTAAAAGAAATTAGGCTAATAAAATTGAGTAAAAGTAACAGATAAACAATAAAAACATAAAAATTAATCATTTTCTGGTAAGATGTCAAAAATATAACAGAGAAAAACTCATGCATAATAGCCTTCCTCCCACATGTGTAAATGTACATCACAATCTGTATCAATGAAAACTACAAAACATTACTGAAGTACATAAAATGAAAATTGGATAACTGGAGAGAAATACCAGGTTTCTGGAAGGGAAAACTTCATGTTGTAAAGATATCAGCACTTTCTGAATTACCCTATAAATTTAATGCAATTTTAACACACATTCAAATCATTGTTTTTGGAGATTAGGGGATTTAGAAGTTCACTTTAAGTTTTACATGGAAGAATAAGTGGGTGATAATTATCAAGTAGTTTTGAGGAAGAATAACACTTACTTGAAAAAGAAAAATAACTTCATAATATCAAAATAGCAGGGTACTGATACCAAAACAGACAGGTAGATCTTCGGAATTTAATGGGGAGTCCAAAGATAGATCCATGTGTATACTGGAAATTTCAGTATAATGAAAGGTATTTTAGTTTAGCAAGGGAATGATGTATTAGATAATTACTTATAACTTTTGAAAAAATGTAGAGTTCTACTTCATATAACACCCAAAATAAATGCCAAATGGATGAAAGATTCAGGTATAAAAATACTGAGAACTT
Source organism: Hyaena hyaena (assembly GCF_003009895.1). Lineage (NCBI taxonomy): Eukaryota > Metazoa > Chordata > Mammalia > Carnivora > Hyaenidae > Hyaena > Hyaena hyaena. The sequence goes on from NW_024081175.1 coordinate 1,031,436, forward strand.
GCATTATTTGAAATACATATCTTTTTCTCATACATGTGATCATTGATGCCACATGCAACATGGGCTTCATGCTGCATGGTACTGCTTGGATTCCTCCTCAGGGCCCAGATACTGTTCCCTCAGCTTGTAGGGTGTTGACTGCTAATGACTCACAGCTATTAGCTGTGAAATGCCCTCAGTTCAGTGGCTGTCAATTGGGGACAACTATGTCCCTAGGAGATATTTGGCAATATTGGGAGCCATCTGACTGGAGGGTGGATGGGAAGGAGAGTGCTACTGAAATTTAGTAGGCAGAGGCCAGGAATGCTGCTAAACATCCTAAGATGCAGGACAGCCTCTCTCCCCCAGCAAGGATTATCCAGTCCAAAATCTCACTAGTACCACTGTGGAGAACTCCTGACTTAGCCAGAAGAAGCTGTCTTGCCCAATATTACACTCCCTCCCAAAGGCCAGTTTACAACTAGTGCAGTGATTCAAAAACCTGGCCCCTTTGCCTCAGTTCAGGGTAACTCAGAAGGGCCATCCCAGCAACAGCACATTTTATGGGATCGGCTGAGGTCTCTGTTGCAACTACATTCATTGCAGTTCAATGTGTCCTTCTGCCTATTTCTGCTTCCCTCATTTCCTACAGGTGTTATTTCAATAAATGTCCCCAGTAAACATCTTGCGGGGCACCTGGATGGCTCAATTGGTTAAGCGTCTGACTTCAGCTCAGATCTTGATCCCTTGGTTCATGGATTCAGCCCCTGTGTCAGGCTCTGTGCTGACTGCTCAGAGCCTGGAGCCTGCTTCGGATTCTGTGTCTCCCTCTCTCTCTCTGCCCCTCCCCCACTGGTGCTTGGTCTCTCAGAAATAAATAAATGTTAAAAACAAACAAACAAACAAACAAACAAAACCATCTTGCAAGCAAATCCAGTCAGAAACCTTGCTTACGACAGTTGGCACAGGAATGATCCTAGAAACTTACTGTAAATAGGACTGTGAGGCTGGCTTATGCACTGTCCAACTGGTGATCAGGACCTGATAACCAGCAGTAAATGGAGTACTGATAGGCTCAGCCATGCTATAGCAATGCAATTATTAGAACTTTTACAGGTAGTGAACTGAATGAGATGCCAGTAGAAGGGGAAGTACTGACTGGTACAATACCTGAGAGGAACAGAAAAAGTACTCATAAGGACTATGGAATTGATCAACTGTTGCTGGGTATTATCAATACATATTTGGCAGAGACAATGAAAGGCAAAGGGATAATTAACCACCACTTTAAGGCAAAGTGTGAAGGTCAGAGGGCCTACATAGCTGTATATAGTTTCTCATTTCCTACAGTGAGGGGACAGAAAATGCTGAGAGTCAGAACTAGGACTTAATTTTAAGAGTAGAAGACTCGCAGAGAGTAAAGGGTTGATTTCTTAACCCTAGCAAGTCTCCTACACCAAGATCAGGGCCATGACTGAGGAGTGGGATCCTGGGAGTTTTACCTGCGTCAATGCACTCAAGAACTTTAAAAACACAGATGAGTCTGAATCTTCTAGATCTGCAGAAGGAAACCACTCCACCATGCTAAAGGCTAGTGCCCCCTGTACCTCACCTGAAAATGATGCAGAGGCCTCTGCTTGCTAAATCATACAAGTTCTCCTCGGGATCTATGCCCATCTTCCTCTTGGCTACCAGACCAACAGGTAGAATCAAGTCATAACATAACCCATCTAGGGAAGTGCTGGGACTGGAAGGGAGGAAAGGGATTATATGCTAAAAGAATCCGGGGACCTACCAACAATGTATTGGCAGAAGCCAGGACAGTGTTATGGGATTTGTATTCTAAAGATTCTGAATAAAAGGAGGAGAAATGTAAAGTTAGATAAAGGAGAGTTTATCTATCCTTGCCTGGGACATAGGATTTTAATTCCTGTGCTAATGTGCTATAGGAAGCTTGGAAAAAGCAATATCCCGTATTAGATGTGAGAAGTCCATCACAGATGGAATCAAAAGGCACAGCGAAATAGGCATGTCAGAAAAGATATACTACATATGACTGGAAATCAGCACTGATAGATAGAGCTTGGAAGACAATGTGTTTACCAAAGTGATAAGGAATGTGCTAGTGAAGAGACCACCAGCATTGTTGAGAAGCCCAGTGACGGCTGTCCTCTGTAGGCCATATCTCATGGTAAGAAATTTATTATAACACAGGTAATAGTAGAATGGGGCTAATAATATCCTGAAAATACAGAGGCTAGATGATGGCACTTAACGGTCAAAAGATGAACACAAAAGTAATGAGCAGTCATGTTGGAGTAGCAGCCAGCATAGTGTAACATTCAGAAAAGTAGGGAGATGGTTAATAGAACATAGTGTTTCCAGGAGCAGGATAGATGTCAGTTGACAAGGGTGTTGCTTAATTCATACACTCAAAAGAAATCAAGGATGAATGAGAGCAGTCATCCCAATAAACAAACAAATAAACCCACGATCCTCTGCCCAGTTTCTGGACCGGAGCCGGTTCCCAGACCCTAAATCTATCTACTGAATGACAGGCTGTGCCCCTGTAGCATCATGACTAGCATATGTAGAAATGATTCCCCTAGTCCTTCTGCAGTGAGACCTATGGCCATTTACTATGGTAACCGTAGAGCAGATGATGAGAAATACACAGATATTTCAGTGACAGCTGGACACAGGATTTGAGTTGACACTGATACCTGGAGACCTGAAGTATATGAATAACCCTCTTAATAACTGGGAATGTATTAAGCCCTGACAAAGAACAGAATCCTGGCCAATTTACCTAGGATCACTGGAACTGAGATCTAGCCAGTGGTCATTTTGCTAGTCACTGAATGTTTATTTGAAATGAACAAATTTTATTTGAATGTTTATTGGAAGAAACTACACTTTGGTTCATTCTTTTGTGGAGTAAAATCTGTCATAGTTGGGAAGGCCAAGTGGAAGCCTCTAACCCTGCTTCCCTATCTGCTAAGCTATCAATCAACAGCATTATCAATCACATCCTTGGAGGAATGGCAGAGATTAGTGTCACCGTTAAAGACATAAAGGATGCAGGGGCAGTGATCCCCATCATATCCCCAAGTCTGGCTCAATACAAAAAAAAAAAAAATAGGTGAATTCTAGAAGATGACAGTGGACTATGGCAAACTCAACCAAAATAGTAGTCTCAACTACAGCTACTATGTCAGTTATGGTATCTTTGCTAGGAGAGACTGATACAGCCTTGGTCACATGGTATGAAGCCAGCAATCTGGCTAGCAGGATCAAAGTAGTGTCACACATGTGGGGCAAATAATGGTGTATGTTTACATTCTTGGTCCAGAGTTATGTTAACTTTCTCACCTCTCTGATAATCTGAAAGTACCTGGAAAATCAGGATATTCTATAGATCATAATGATTCACTATGTTAATGATATCATATTAATAAGACCATGTGAGTAAAAAGTGGTGAATTATTATACAATTAGTTAGGATAAATGCAACCCAGAAGGTGGGAAATAAACCCTATGAAATTCAGGGGCCCACCAAATCAGTGATGTTTTTAGGGGTCCAGTGGTCTGGAGCATGTCAGTATATCCCTTACAAAATAAAGGACAAATCATAGCATCTTGCATCTTCTCCCACTGAAAAGGAAGCAAAACATTTGATAGGCTTCTTTGGGTTCTGGAGGCAGGATATTGCACATGTGGGAATACTGCAACAATCATGTACTGGATGACACAGAAGGCTGCCGGTTTTGAGTGAGAGCCAGAGACGGAGAGGCTCTGAAGCAGGTCTGGGTTGAGTTACAAGCAACTCTGCCATCTGGGCCAAACAACATGGCAGACCCTATGGTTTTTATAGTTAGGAAAGACACCATGTGGAGTTTATGGAAACCACCAATAGAAGATTTATAATGTAGATCTCTAGGATTATCGAGCAAGGACATGCCATCTACAGTATAGAACTCCATACCATTTGAATCCTGTTGTGCTACTCAGTCCTGGGAGAGATGAAAACCATAGGGTATAAACTGACCATATGGCAAGAGGTAAACTGGATTTTGTCAGAACCAGGACCCAGAAGAACTCTATCATAAGATGGAAGTGATATTTCTGAGACTGGGTATGAGCAGGGCCAGAGTGCACAGGTAAGCTTATAAGAGCAATGAACCTAGAACCCAGGGCATTCACCCCTGTTGCACCAGGAGTTTTCCCTCAGCTCATACCTATGGCAACATGGAGGGGATCCCTTATGACCAGGTCACAGAAGAGAAAAAAAGGACAAGCTTCATTCACGGATTATCTTCTATTACATGGGTACAAGCCAAAAAACGATGGCTTCTATCGAGTCCCACTCACAAATGGTCCTAAAAGAGAGTGTACAGAACTTTGGGCCCCTACTATGTGTGAAAAGAGAAGTGGCCTAATATAAGAATATTAGTAGACTCATGGGAAGTGGCAAATGGCCTTCCTGTAGGTCAAGAGCATAGAAAGAAAGGGGCGCCTGGCTGGCTCAGTTGGCTAAGCATCTGACTTTTGCTCAGGTCATGATCTCACGGTTCGTGGGTTCGAGCCCTACATCGGGCTCTGTGCTGACAGCTAGCTCAGAGCCTGGAGCCTGTTTCGGATTCTGTGTCTCCCTTTCTCTCTGACCCTCCCCTGCTCATGCTGTCTCTTCTCTCTCAGAAATAAATAAAACATTAAAAAATTTAAAAAAAAAGGAGCATAGAAAGAAAGATTTTTAAGATCTGGGATAAGGAGATCTGGGGGAGAAACATTCGGATGAACTAAGGAAGGGCATGTGTCTTAGCTTGGCTGCCATGACAAAAGACCATAGAACAGGTGGCTTAAACAATAGAAATGTATATTCTCACAGTTCTAGAGTCTAGAAGATTGAGTTCAGGGTGCCAGCATTGATCTAGAGTGGGTTCTGGTGAGAACTCTCTTTTTGGCTTGCAGATAGCCACCTTCTTGCTGTGTGCTCACATGACATCTTCTTTGTATATGCAGAGATAATAAGAGCAAGCTCTTTAGTTTCTCTTCTTTAAGGGAACCATTCGCATCAGGCCAGGCAGAGAGCCCTGTATTCATGACCTCATCTAATCTGAATCACCTCTCAAATGTCCTATCTCCAAATACCATCACATTGGGAATTAGGGCTTCAATAAGAAGGCGCAAACATTTAGTCCATATCTGAGTGTGAAGATATTTGTATCTCATATTAACACCCACCAGAAAGCATCAATAATGGAGGGCACTAAATCAGAGAGAAAGACTCAACAATATAATCAGTTAATCTCTGTTATCCTGAGGCTGGTATCATGCCTCATGAGTAATGCAGCTTTGGTGGTACAACTGGTGACTTTATCAACTTAACAGCATGGTCTCCCCCTCACTAATTCAGGACATTACTTCTGTTGTTGAAAATCCAACCTTCCAATACCAGAGAGCAGAGCTGAGCCTCCAACAGGGCATATCACTTATGGAGACTACAGTGTGGTAACTTGATTACATTGGCCCTTTTCTACCTGGAAAGGGCAATAATTAATCTTGACTGGAAATTATACATAGTCCAGGCACAGATATGCCTTTCCTGCCTTTGAAGCCTTGAGTAGTACTTCTTTTTTTTTAAATATTTTTATTTATTTCTAGGATAGAGAGAGACAGCGTGAACAGGGGAGGGTCAGAGAGAGAGGGAGATACAGACTCTGAAACAGGCTCCAGGCTCTGAGCTGGCAGTCAGCACAGAGCCTGACGCGGGGCTCGAACCCACGAACCGTGAGATCATGACGTAAGCGAAAGTTGGACGCTTAACCGACTAAGCCACCCAGGCGCCCCCTTGAGTAGTACTTCTATCTGAGGGCTCAGAGTGATATTCTAACACAGGATCTCACCTTACATGGCCTTGGACCAAGAGCCTGTCTTTATAGTAAAAGAGGGATATCAGTAGGCAAATACTACCCCATCTACAAGATGTTGTCCTTATAGGGTAAAATAAATCCTTATCCTTAATGGATAGAAAATATGGAATTGGGAATGAAGAAATAAAAATAGAGGAGGTTCTACTTACCAACACTTCCAGTGATCTGCTCCAGTTCTAGGAGAAGAAGAGTCCTAATTCCTACAGGGGACACGACAAGAGTCACTTCAAACACAATTAAGAGTCATTTCAAACTTTAAGCAATAACTTCCATGTGATTACTTTGGGCATCTCATGCCAAGAGACTAGTAAGCACAGAAACAGAGTCACCATCCTGACAAAGGCAATTGACCTTATTCATCCAGAGAAAATAGAGCCTAGTTTATACAATGGGACTAGAGGTTTGTTACTCAGATGATCCACCAAGGCTTGTCTTTGTGCTTTCCTGCCCAATTTTGACAGTAAGAAGACATACACAATAGCCATGGTCTAAAAAGTGTATGTTGACCAGGAGCTCATACTCCTCTGGGTTGAGGGTCTAAATTACCCTGCCAGTTAAGTGATCTAGACCAGCAGAGGTACTGGACCAGGGTGAAGAAAATCTAGAATGGGTATTAGAGGAGGAAGACAAAGAGTATCTGATGTGGTCCTTGAGACCAGCTATAGCAGCAGGGGGTGTCATTTTTCTTACAAATATTCATGACTTGGGCCAAAGTCGGATGTTCAACTGACTGAGTCATCCAGGCACCCTGTTTTTGGGATAACTCTTAAAGACTATCCTCATCCCAGAGCACCCCAGAGGATTAGCTGAGACCTCTATAATAATTACATCAGACTTCTTTCTCTGCCAAGTCTTGTTTCTCTTACTTTCTCAGACTCCCCCCAAAATCTCTGGCATACAATCTTTAATTCAGAGTCTGCTTCCAGAGAAACTGACTCTAGCCAGCATCCAATGCACTTTCATGATAACAGGGTGGGCGTTTTCTTCTTGACTTAGATCTGCTAGACTGGATACTCCCAAAATACAGTATTTTATTTTCTATTCTTTTAGTTAAGCTTTCTATCACATACCATATTATATTATACTCAACAAGTACTGCATAGATGAATCACAATGAGCTAGATACCTTATTAGTCATTTCTGTGCTTCATTCTCAATGGGAAGTATGGAATCTATGCATTTTCCTGAATATTTCTGGAAATCTCCATTTTCCTTCAAGTGACTCTCAAAGTTTCAGCTTTATGGAAACTTTTAAAAGTTAAGCATAAAGCACTGTTAACATGGAGGGAAGGAGAGTGAAGAGGATATTTCTTTCTTTTTTTTTTTTCTCTTCTCCCAGCATAACCACTTGGAAGAAGGCTTTAAAAAAAGCAGAGTCAATCTTATAACTGAGAAATCAATCTTAAAAGAAAAGGTAAGCATATTTGTTATCTGGAACAGAGAGGGAGAGAGAGTAGGTATTTTATAATCTTTCTTACCACATTCATTAAACCATGGAAATTATTGAGATATCTCAAATCTGAGAGACATATACCTCCCAAATTTATTCTGATCCATAATCAAGACTGATTTAAGTTTCCTCACAGACATGGCACTGTCCTGAGGGCTGTACTATGTGAGTTAAGCAAGTTTGAATGTAGTTACAAGGAAAATCCAAGGGTAAAAATGTAGTCATTGAAAACTGTTCTTTCCTATTTGCTCACACTGAAACTGCCTCTAGGCTAGAGTCTAGACTAGCATTGTGTATCTGCCCTGCTAAATGCCATCGGCTGGCTCCACTGCTGCCCTCACTAAGTCTGCAAATAAGCGACAGGTGATCTCCACAGGCTTCTAACAGGCTATCAGGTCACACACAGTACTTTGCTTGGAAAAACTCACTTATGTTTCTCATCACCGATCAAATTCAAGTACTTCATATTTACAGTTTAAAAGCCTAAAATGGGTTAGTTTATCATAGCCCAGCTTCATGACACTGATGCATGTGCTTGTACCGAGTGGCTATGAGCTTGGTGCTCTTTGATTTAGGTGCAGGAAGCTTTTATTTTTGAATTTCTACCTGCTCATGGCAATACATCAAACAATCAGTTTTAATATCTTTAGGGTTAAGTGCACTCATGTAATTTAGAATTAAGTGATTTTTATTAAGCACTTTTACAGACTATCTACATGCTATACAACTCCACTGATTAAGGATCATGGTGACTGGTAAAACAGCAGCCCCTATGAATTAGGGAGCATTAGTGAAATACATTTTCTGAATGCACTCAGTACTAAGTAACTCAAATGTCACATGAGAGTCTGAATGAAAATTTCTCTCCACAAAGCAAATACACAGATGAACCCTGTGGGCTCTATTAGATCCTAATAGTGACATATAAGTGGTTTGTGGTCTTTCTGCTTCTCCTGTCTTATATTCTCCCCCCATTCTACTCTCACTTCAGCCCCATTCCTCTCAAATCCTAAATTTAGTGGATTATTTCTCACTGAGGCTGCTAGGAAATGGGGTTGGGAGTAGGGTAGTAGTCAACCTACCCAGGCCCCCTGCCCCTTGTAAAAAATTTGCAGTAGAGCTACACACCAGCAGAGGGCAGCATAAATCTTTTGCCATGCACATGCTCAGAGAGGCTTTGGACTTCCCCTCTTGAGGTAAACTGGGGCCTGGGATGTGTCTGGTAGGTGCCACTGAGTCAGCATGTGATTCTTTGTGTCAATGGTATCTCCAGTTCATGGCTACCTGATCAAAACAAATGAAAGCACCCCCCCTCCTTTTTTTTTTTTTTTTTTTGCCTACTATTTCAGTTGAGCATGGTTGCAGAGGTCATGGGGAGCCACCTGGGCTTACTCTCCAATTCTTTGAAGAATCACAAAATTTCATTTTTGACTCAAGAGCTTTTTGTTTGCTTTCTCTTTGTTTTTGTTTCTGGTGTGTGTAGGCAGAGGGAGCTTCCTCCTGAAAAAGGCAAACCAAACAAATTCTTGAAAGATAAATTCAACTACTGGCTATGTAAACTGGCAAACCTTTTTCCTTACTTCATTAGAAGGATATCTAGCGTCAAAGGATCTTATTAGATTTTCTGTAATTTATTCTTCCAACTAGCTCAAGTAGTTGCTTTTGTACAGCTGTCAGGTCTCAGTTCTAAGAGAAAAATGTTTCTCAGCATAATGAGAGCAGGGTTTCATGGTAGTGGTAGTCCCTCAAGGTCAAGGCCAAACCAGGCTAATAGGAGACATATTCTTTCCTTTATGGAGAATTAGTCTGATAAAGCATATGATTGTTGTTATACTTTGCATTTATTTTACTAATGACACAGCTCTCACCAGTAGGGAAGATTATACTTTCATCCCATTCTCTTCAGGGAATGAAAATATTCTTCTGGATGTTATGGATTAAGTTGAGAACTTCGACTCATACCCAGATCAAACCTGAGGCCTTGCTTGAGTTCGAAAGTGCTGGAAGGAGCCAGAAGAAGAAGATTCCTCTTGAGGGTTGAAGGAGAGTTGCCCCCAGAGAGAGCAGTAGGGATCACCTAACTGGGAGTCTTGAAGAAAGGCTTGAAATGGGGGCTGGGGTAGGGAGACCAGAGGGAGGAGAGGGAACTCAGATTGGGGGGACACCTCTGGCAGAACTGAGCAGCTAGAGGGCTGGCGGAGGCACTACCCTTTGATACTCCTAATTCTGGAAGGTGCTGGCCCCTGGCTATTTCTCCCTGTGACACCACTGAGTAAACTACCTGACTCTTCAGTAAAGAACTTTGTTTTTCTGTATTATAGTCTGTATTATAGGCTTCGCTTCATGAAGACTGATAGGCTTGAGGAAGCAGAAAAACTACACCCTTGAGAGCTTTCAGGGCTAAGGGTAGGAGGAACACCATCTCTTTTCTGTAGCTTGCCTTTGATTATCACAGGCACGGAGCCCAATGACTCAAGATGGTCATAAGTATGAGAGGTGACAAGAGGAATCTTTCTAAATTGTCTGCTGCTCCCTGCTTACAACTCCTTAAGGGTCAAAGTTAAAATCATATTTTGTTTCTTTCCTTCCAACTCAACCATTTCTCCTCTGAGGGTTTGCCTTTTTTGGGTAGGTGCCCCTTCTCTGTATTTCTAGACCCTGTACTCACACTTGCCATTTATGAACAGTTTGGAAATTTCCTTCCTAGACTGTAAGCTTCATGAGGGCAGAGATACTGCAGGTTTTTTTTTTATAGTTCCAGCCCTTGTGAGTATCATAGTGCCTGTACAAAATAGGTAGCCAACAAATACATGTCAGATATATCCATGAGTAGCTTTACTTGCCTTATCACATTTAATCCTTACAACTTCAATTATTTAACAGATGTGAAAACCAACGCTGAGGCAGTTATATAAATTTCTCAAGATTACACAGCAAGTATATAAAACAGGAAGAGGCAGTATTTGAATTGAATTGGGCCTTGAAGGGTAGGTAGAATTTCAATAGATAAAGATGGAAAAGGAAACTTCTAAGAAGAGATAAGCACATAAATGTAAGTATAGAAATAGTTAAACATACAGTATATTTGGGGACTGGTTATTACCAACTTTGGATTGTAAAAACGGTATATGTAGTAGTGTAGTAGATGGTAAAAACAGAAATGGAGGTTGGAGTAACAGTAAAGTAATAATAAGCGCAGATAACATTGAGTTTTAATATGTGCCAACACAGTTCTAAGCATTTAAATGTAAAAAGCACATTTATGAGTAGCTAATACCCTGCCCATGGTAAAAAAAAAATAAAAGTTAAGAGAAACAGAGAGTACAGTGAAAAGGCCCCCTCCTATGCCTGTATCTTCCTTTATCTCAATTCCCCTCTCCTGAGGTAACCACTGCTGGCTGTTTTTTGTGTATCCTTGTATAGATTCCTACTGTATGCATATGGAAATAGATATGTATGTATTTTTTACATGGTCATATGCTAATATACTGTTCTACTTGTTTCTTTCACGTTCAATGCATTAGAGATCAACTCATTATGGAGCTGCCTCCTTTTTAACTGCCTCTTTAGTATCTATTATATGGATGTGAAATAATCTATTTAACCAGTTCCTTCCTAATAGACATTTGGGGTATTGGAAATATTTTGCTACTACAGTTGCCTACATCGAATATCCTTATGTGTTTGTCCTTTGAATCACATGTAAATATATCTGTAGGCAAGTATATTTGGTATTGTGGTATTGATGGATTAAAAGGAATGTTCATTTTAGCTTTTCACAGGTATTATAAAATTGCTCTCCAAAGACGTAATACTACTTTATACTCTTCCCCACATGCATTATCAAGCTTTTTGATCTTTGCCAATATGATAATTCAAAATGGATTTTCACTATTATTTCTAATTGTATTTTCTCCTAATATGAATATGAGCACTACTTGATATATTTTAAATATAATGAAATTTATTTCATAAAAATATAAATAAGAATTTATAATATTTATTTAGATTAATTAAAATGTATTTTGATGTTTAAATATTATTTAATAGTATGAGTTTGAGCCCTGTATCAGGCTCTGTGCTGATAGCTCAGAGCCTGGAGCCTGCTTGGGATTCTGTGTCTCCCTCTGTCTCTGTCCTTCCCCAACTCACATTCTGTCTCTCTCTCTCTCAAAAATAAATAAACATTAAAATAAAAAATATATAATATTTTATAAAAATAAGCATTACTTGACATATTTTTCCTTTTTCCTCTAATTGTGTTCACTTCCTATTTTTGAAATGTTGCATTGTTGTTCTTTTTTATTGATTTGTATGACCTCTTTATATATTAGGGGAAAGTGGCCCCTTAATATTATATGTCTTACAAATATTTTTTCCTTAATCTGTCATTAATTTTTTTGAAGTTTATTTATGTGAGAGAAAGAGAGTGGGGGTAGGGGTGGTGGGGGAGAGAATTACAAGCAGGTTCTGCACTGTCAGTGTGGAAGTTGATGTGGGACTCAAACCCATAAACTGTGAGATCATGACCTGAGCCAAAATCAAGTCATATGCTTAACCGACTGAGCCACCCAGGTGCCCCTGTCATTATTCTTTTGATAATGTCCATGGTATTTTTTAAGTTTATTTATTTTGAGAGAGAGAGCCTGCATGAATGGAAGAGGGGCAGAGAGAGAGGGAGAGAGAAAGAATCCCAAGCAGCCTCCTCACTGTCAGCGTGGAGCTGGAGGCAGGGCTTGAACCCATGAACTGTTAGGTCATGATCTAAGCTGAAATTAAGAGTCAGACACTCAACTGATAGCCACCCCAGTGTCCCTTTTGGTTTTTATTTTATTATTTTATTGATATTTATTCATTTTTGAGAGAGGGAGAGCATAAGTGGGGGAGGCGCAGAGGGAGAGGGAGGCAGAGGATCTGAAGCAGGCTCCGTGCTGAGAGTTCAATGCAGGACTTGAACTCATGAACCCGTGAGATCATGACCTGAGCCAAAGTCAGGCACTCAACTGACTGAGCCACCCAGGTGCCTGTGGTTTTTATTTTTAAAAAATGTTTTATTTCAGAAATTTACAAACATATACAAAAATAGGATAGATTTAACAAATTTGTATGGACTAAATGCCCAGAATTATCAATATAGAGACAAATCTAATTCATTTATTACCAAGCTTCCCTATATCACCTTTCTTCTTCTGCCCTGCTGGATTATTTTAAAATAAAATATATCATTTTATGTTACTTTTTAAATCTATGATAATTATAGTACTGGAGTGACTTTAATTTTTGTGTATTCAGACTTACTAGTCTTTCATTTTGTGGTTCTGCTATTTAGATCACTATTAACTCCCTGAGAATAGAGTCACAACAAACTTTGAGGTGACTAATATTTTAAGATAAGCAAAACAGAACCACAGAAGAGTCAGGGTACCTTGCCTAAGGGGACATAGTTTCTAAAGGATAGGAGTTGGGACAAAATCCCAGCAACTTAATCCAGGGTTCCGTCTCCTGACCATCATCCCTGCCCAGGGAGGCTGTAATGACCATGCTGAACAAGACAGAGACCTCACATTGACATTACGGTTCATTCATGGCTGAACATACATGACAACCACACATGAGCGGTCTGTTCCACATTGGCTGCTTCCACATGAGCTTTCTAAGGTGCTGCACTTTGGAGGGGAAGTTGGTGTCACAGATCCCCTTTGAGAATCTCATAAAAGAAAGTTCCATGACCCTGGTCATAGGAAGCACGCACAGACAGACACAAACAAATGTGCTTTTGGGCATACACACACCCACACACATACACACGTGACCACACACCGGCTGTAAGGACAGCCTCCAGGGACTTGCTTATCTTCATTCTGTCATTTCTGCATTAGGCAAGGAAACAGTCTCTTAATTATCATGAATCTGGATTGGAAGCTTACCAAGGTTTTTTTTTTTTTTTTTTTTTTTGTCATTCAGTTCCCTGGAGAACAGTGCAGTTTGATTATATTTATATTTATAGGCAGATGAGGATGACCTATTTAATCAATACATCTAAAGGCTAAGAGGTAAGCTATGTTATTCAGACTCAGTAACAAAGCTTATGCTAATTTAACTTGACATATAGCATGTAAGGGTAATATCATTTGGATTACATGTATCATTTTTAGAAATTGATGTTTTTGTCGCTGGTTTCTTCTGACATTTTTGAACTATAATATGGAATGCAATACTCCTCCAACAAAGAAGGTAATTCTCACTAGCGAAGGTAATTAATGGTTATTTGATCATATTACAGCACAGAAATGATGTTTTTGCTACACAATAGGTTTTCTAATTGGTGATCTAAGGATGACCATGCTCATTTTCTGCCAATAGAGATTTCCTACTGTGCACGGCATTATCTCTTAATACTGTGATAGCAGCAAATGATTGTCATAGCCAGTAACAAAATTAATTTACGGTGCTTCAACAATCATTATAAAAGACCTAATAATGCTAATTTAGGTGTAGGATGAGTCATCTAATTAGTTAATTAAATAGGACCTTACTGTCAGTCTCCTACAAAGGAACATCCTGTGTTACAGGTGTTTGATACAGCTAACAATGCCAAGGGAAGGTAAATGAATACACACTGACCCCACTAATGCATGTGATGTTTATAATTATGAAAGCATGGGCAAAAGCAATTGCTTTACTCATAATCAAAACCAAACAACCAAATTTTAAATATTGTTAGTTTGCTCCCTTCTATTTTATGAGGAAAAAACTTTGCCATCTTATTTCCCTAGCTTTACAACTTCCCCAAAACGTCTTTAAATCTTGATTTGATTTCTGAAGTTCAAAATGCTCTCACAAGTTTATTTACCCTTTGGATTTCCTTAAAGAAAATAATAAGATCACTGCCATCTGTTGAAAACTACTGATGTCTCCCTCTCTTTAACTACTCTTAGCTGCAGTACTTGTATCTAATTTATAAAACCTCTATGCTCATGTAGGCCATAAACAAAAATGCGTTGCTAATTTTAATTAGCTTGTCTAGCTGGTGGTCCCATGAAGCTGGGGACTGAGAAGTCCCAGTTACTCCTCTCCTTTCAGCCTTTGTTATTTCACACTAATAGGTTTTTGTATTTTTAGCCTGTCTTCATGTGAGAAGTACCCTGTCCCTTCAGTGAGTTTAGCTGCTTTTCCCTATAGGCCTTGCCAGATGTCCTGATTCTTTTTTTTTTTTTTTTTTTTTTGACGGGGCTGGGGGAGGACGAGCAGTGGGACAACCAAAACATCACATATTTCTCATCTGAACACAACATAATTGCTCAGAAAGAACATCTCTCTTTACCAATAATGTGAAATTTTTTCCTTTCTAACTGCCAGACTGGAATAACTGATTTTAAATGTTTTTGTATTACAAAGTAGGAATAGTTTCTTTTCTAAAAAAGAGGTATTGAACATGATTACAATAAAAGCTATCTAATGACTAAATGGAAATTCAACATTTTCTTAAAGAGTCTATAAAACCACAATAGATTTTCTGTCTGTCGATTCAGATATTCATAGGTCATCCAGTCTGGCCTTCTGTCACAGTGCACCTATTATTCCTTATTTTAAAATATTAATTAACTTGTAAACATAAGTCCTTTAGCTCTGGATACAGTACTGTCTATATGAAGGAAATAACATACTGAGGTGAAGAATGGTGTGTCTTGGAATAGGTATTGTTTGCCAAGCTGTATCCAAGAGCCCTACAGAAAGTAGAAAAAGACATTATAGAAGAGTGAGCAGACATTTTTACAAGGTCACTTCATTCAGACTGGAAAGTGGCCAGCACAATGTCATTATTTACAACAGGATCTGGGAACACTTGAGGAAATTACAGACCATTTAGTTTTGATTCCATTGTGGGGGGCAAAGTCTTAGGAAGTATTTTAGGAGATTAAATGGGGAACACTGAGAAAAGCACAGCTTGATTAAAGATAGCCAGTGCAGTCTCTGGAATGAAAAAGTCATGCTTCGATAATTTTTTGACTTCTTTAAGGAAGTAAATGCCAAGAAAAGCAAATGAATGCTTCAAAATTCTGTATTCTAAATTTCTAGGAGTTGTTTGTTAAAGTTTTGCTTGACAAATTAGGACAAAGAAGTGGTTCTTAAAATCGGAGAAATGCAGAGACAAAGATAGTGCATTAAACTGTTTTCAAAGTGAAAACAAATCAGGCAAATATGCATTAGGAGCAAGAGATTTTTACAGGAACAAGGATAATATAATGGTCCAAGTCAACTCCATTGTACCAATGTCAGCATCATACTTTTCTGGGCATTCATTATGTAGTTGTGCAGAATTTTTCCATAAGGCAGTGGGAAAAAATGAAAATCTCTGACTTTCAGGAATATACAGTCTAACAGAGACAACACTGAGTTCGATAAGTAGACAAAAAACTAGAAAAACATACAATGAACACTTAATAAAGTGGACTCTTAGATTGCTAGTGGTAAGGAAAACATGTTGGTTTTTAAAGTTTAAGACAAACATTCATACAGTTTTTCTTTGGGCAGCAGAAGCAAAGCTGCCATGAAAAGATGCTTGGTAAAAGGGCATATTTTATAACCGTCAAGGGAACAAACATACCAGGACATTTTCTGGATTTGAGAGGGATCCTGGAATCATCTGGGAAGTCATCCAGGTTACCCAGTCTACAAAGAAAGTAGGAGGGAGATGTTTCTAGAGGGGTAATCTACAATCACATATGAATAGAAAGTTAACTGAAAATGAATAAGAAATAGACCAAAAAAAAACCATAATAAGAAAATGGCATTAGGATATTGGACTATACACCCTAAGTCCTTTTCAATTCTAAAATACTATGATCTCCTAAGACAGACACTGTAGGTTTGGTAAAGACAGGACTTCATAGAATCTCTTCTAATTATACAGGAAATATTTCCTGGAAAAAGTGACCTAGGATGCACAATGTCCTCTACAAGACAAGACTGCTGATATAAATAAAAACAGAGAAGAGTTCACTATATAGCTGACATCTATTAAGTGCTATATCCCAGAAGCTGTACTAAGCATTTAACATATATTATCATTTACTTTAATCCTCTCTAAAATTCTAATAATAGTTGGATACTATAATTATTCTCATTCTATATTTGAGGAAACTAAATTAAGATTCACATAGCCAGTAAGTGAAAGGTACTAG
Organism: Hyaena hyaena; assembly: GCF_003009895.1. Taxonomy (NCBI): domain Eukaryota; kingdom Metazoa; phylum Chordata; class Mammalia; order Carnivora; family Hyaenidae; genus Hyaena; species Hyaena hyaena. The sequence goes on from NW_024081175.1 coordinate 1,047,983, forward strand.
AGCCACTTATTTTAAGCCATTATGTGAAATTGTCCCAGTTTACCTGATCATGAAATTTAATCTGTAGTGCTTGGTATAAAAACAGATATTCTAGTCCCTCCCCTGAAGCTTTTAGGAAGTAGATTCTAGGATGGAGCCTGAGTATAATTTTTTTTATAAATGTTCTAAGTTAGTTTTATCATCAGCCTTGTTTGAGAAGCAGAGTTCCAGTAACATAGTAAAACAGGAAACCAGGTTTACTATATCCCCAAACCTAGAAAATGCTAGAAGCTGAAAGGCTGTGGTATGGAATATCCACCGTTAAAGAAGACCAGAAGCCTCAGGCCCCCATGGCAGCATTACTCTATGAGGCTGTAGCAGTATACGTGCCTGTAAGACACACTCACCTTCCTGGCTCCATCCCATGTAAGCAAACTGTCCTTGGCTTAAAATAGGTCCTCTTATAAACCACAGTTCGGAGAACCAGACTCCAGCATTCTTTTTAAAATGCTTACATGAAGTAAAAACACAAGAAAAATAGAACCATGTGGAATTCTCTAGGAAGTGATCCTTTCTGACCAAAAGCAGGGGAAAAGGAGTATGAACTAGAATAGAGATCTTAAAATAGTTAATTTTGAAGAGGATGGAATTGGTTAATACTTTGAACCTGGCTATTTCTCTTCTGTTGTTTTTGTTAACTGAATACTGAAATAGATTTTTTTTTAAAGAAAAAGGTCTTTTTTTAGTAAACAATGAATATATTATAATATTCAATCTATCTTCTTGATACAAGAATTCTGAAAGGATTGTACAATTCAACACATCAAACTTCAAAGAGCTGCTAAGGTATCAACACACTCTTCAAGGGATCCATGGGGGAAACCACCAATTATACATTCAAATAAACATACCCATAGCAGACTGGGGCTTATTAGTGTTCATGCTTCCATCAATTCAACAAACATTGAGCCCCTACTATGTGTCAGGCACTAGGACTATGCTCTCTCTATGGGGAATACAAAGGTGAATATAACAGTCTCTATCTTAAAGAAATTTATGATCAAAACAATGAGATAACATGTACACAAATGACTCTAATATGAACTCTTAAATATTACGAAAGACTATAAACAAGTGTTCAAGGAATTCAGATTTCTTCTAGGTTCTGAATAGTCCTCAGGGAGAAGACATTTGAGCTAAGACTAGAAGGATGGGCAAAATTTGTAAAGAGAGCTTATATAATTCTCTTTTTGTACCTTAATGTCCTCATCTTTAAAACAGGCAAAATAATAGTTCTCATGGGTTATTCTGCAATAATGATTACAGAGTCAACTCAACTTCATGCACAGTTCAGAAGCAATGGTCACTTCACAAAGAATGTATATACTTCCCACTGCCTATTATTAACTCATTTTTTAGATTTCCAGGGTAACTTTTCAAAACACTTCAGAGTCATAAAGCATAAGCCTTACAGCAGATAGGTTACCTTTGGCAAACCCCATGAAGTGTACCACAGGGGTGAGTATACTGTGTAGCTATGTACAAATTGCTGGCTATTTGTATTTTGGGTATGTTGAGGTAAACCAGTCAGATAAACTCTCTTCTATGAGAGAGGGTACAGGATATATCACCCTGTTGACTTGTTTAACAAAATGACTCACATCTGTCTTGACTTTTTAAAAAAATGTTTGTTTATTGTGAGAGAGAGGGCACAAGCAAGCGAGGGGCAGAGAGAGAGAGAGAGAGAGAGGATCCCATACACTGACAGTGCAGAGCCTGAAGCAGGGTTTGAGCTCACCAACTATAAGATCATGACCTGAGCTGAAGTCAGATGCCTAACTGACTAAGTCACCCAGATACCCCTGTCTTGACTTTTCTGGTCCTACTGCTCTACCTTGATTCAGGCCCTTATTCCTTCACTACTAGAATATTATATCATTTCTTCCAAACGATTTCTTGGTACCTAAGCTTTCTCTCTTCTGTGCTTTTATATAAACCACTGTCAGACTAATTTTCTTAATATAGTGTTCTGTTCACATCACTGTTTAAAAGTCCATCAGAGGCTCTCTCTTGCTGTCCAGAAAGAATCCAGACTCTGTGGCCCGCCATTCTTGACTCTTCACAACTTGGACCCAACGCACTTGTCTTGCTTAAATCCCACAACACTCCTATGTCTGTGCCTTCACTTATGCACCTCTCACTGACTAAAGCACTTAACTCATTTTTATATATCAAAATAGAAACCATCCTTCAATGCCTGCCTACTTTAACTCCAACCCTCCACCAACATTTTGTGCATAGTGCTTTGTACTGCACATATTTGAGTACATGGCTATGTTTACCAGGGTAAGTAATATTACTGCTTATTGTTTATTTACAATAGCAAAATTATGGAAATAGCCCAAATGTCCAATGACTGATGAACGGATAAGGAAGATGTGGGGACACACACACACACACACACACACACACAGGAATATTACTCAGCCATAAAAAATAATGAAATCTTGCCATCTGCAGTGATGTGGATAGAGCTAGAGAGTATTCTGCTAAGCAAAATAAGTCAATCAGAGAAAGACAAATATCATACGATTTCACTCATATGTGGAATGTGAGAAACAAAACAAGTGAGCATAGGGGGAAAAAAGAGAGAAAGGCTAACCAAGAAACAAGACTCTTCACTACAGATAACAAACTGATGGTTACTAGAGGGGAGGTGGGTGATGGGGATGGGCAAAATAGGTAGTGGGATGAAGGAATGTAGTTTTCACGATGAACACCAGGTGTTCTACATAAGTGTTGAATCACTAAATTGTATACCTGAAAGTAATACTACACTGTATGTTAACTAACTAGAATTTAAATAAAAACTTAAAAAAAATTAGTTGCTTGTAATATAATACAATAATACAATATTGTTTCCCGTGCAGAGCTTTGCTTAGGTACTCAATAATTTGTTTAATTACACATTTGGTAATAATATTATTATTTAACATTTATTAACTACTATGTTATAGGTGCTGTTTAAATTCTTTACATGCATTACATCATTTTATCTTCTCAAGAATCCTCTGAAGTAGATATTGTTATTAATGCTTTTAAGGGATGAAGAAGCCGAGGCACAAAGAGTAATCTTCCCAAAGTTATAGACTAATAAGTTGGACTTAGCTGATGCTCTTCATGAATATACTATGCCAGCTCTAATGTTTTTAAGGTGCTTTATGAGATACGAAGCACTTTAACTTATGTGATTTTCATTTCAGATGTGGAAACTGAGGCTTAGTGGCAGGCCCAAGGTTATCCAGTGAGCCACAGAGTGAGGAGTGAAGCACTAGAGGCCATTCCTCCTTCATGATGCAAGGAGTCACAGCAGTATATTCTCACAATAAAAGCAAAGACAAGCAGTTGCCAAAAAACTGGAAATACAGACAAGGAATTTTTCAAGATCAGTGTGTGACTGGTGCATTCCTGGTGCCAACTAGCCATTGGGCAATGTGACCCAAATAACAAAACAGGGACGTCATACCGATAATCAAACTCATATTGGTTTGGGGAGGAGTATTTGTTCCTCAGTTTCTGGGAAATGCCTCTGTCTTAGTTTGGTTCCCCCTAAATAAGACAAGAATTTGGGTGAGAGTGGTTTACCTTAGAGATGATTCAAGGAAGCATGAGAGGGGGACAGGGAAGAAGGAGATAACAAAAAAAGTATTATCAAGATGGTTGCTGGATAAAGGTAGCTCTATTAAACCTGGATCATTAAGAAATATACAGCATTTCCCTCCAGAATTGCCCGACCCCAAAACAGAGCTAGAGCATTTAGCCATGGTCCTTGCCCCAACTGGTTGAGAGTGTCCTGGAGGCATTAACTTCTCCCACTTCTGGACTGCCTTTGAAGTAGGTGCAGCAAGTTCTATATCTTTGGAGAAGATGCTGAGGCAGAAAGATGAACCACACAGTGCATGCCTGAAGTGAGTGACTATGAGCCTGAGTCTGAACTTGTATCTACTGTCCACCAAACCTGTGGTTGTAATCAGAAGTACACTGAGGGGATGCAACACAGGGCCCCACAGACCTCTCTTGTACCAACTGAATTTTACCTGAAGAACTTGTTTTTTTTTTTTTAAGTAGCCTCCATGCCCAACATGGGGCTTGAACTTCATGACTCTGAGATCAAGAATCAGATGCTCTATTGACTGAGCCAGCCAGGTGCCCCATACCTGAAGAACTTTTAAATCCCCACAAGTGCCCTGTGGATTACTTTTTTGGATTGTAACTCTTTGTCATATCCTAAAAAATCCTACATAGTCAAAATATATATCCTAATCATAATAAGATATCTCCAAAAATATAGATCCTAATCTTTTAAAAATTTCCCAATTAAAAACTGTGGCCAATACAGCCTATATTAAGATAGTTCAGAATTAAACTTACCAGTTTAGATAATATCAAGTTTATTAGATTTTTTGATAAATGCGTGAGGATACTATTAAAATATGATAGATTAAAAGTATAAATTTATAATGTAGAAAGCAAGTATAAATTTATCAAGGCAATTTGAAAAGATGTCAGTTAACACTAGGATTTTTTCTCCTTGTGAATATAGTTGAGTTGTAGTAGTATAACAAAGAGTGTAAGTTTTATAATCAGAAAAACCAATTAAATAAATGGATGAATTTGAGCCAGTCTATCAGTCAGCTATTGATGCAATAATGTTATGTAATAAATAGCCCCAACATTTCAGTGGCTTATAACAATAGCCAAGTCTTTGGGCAGATTTTGATTCTGCTCAGCCAGGATTGGGTTAGATTGGCTCCAGGCTTTGAATTAGGCTCAAGTCTACTCTATGTTTCTCCTTATTCTCTTCAGAATAGGAGCTATTCAGGTAGGTTATTTTCATGGTGTATAGTAGAAACACATGAAAGAAAACAGTTCACATAAGTACTTGTGATTCACATCACTTCTGCCCACATATGCCTGGTCAAAGTTAAGTGGCATGACTAACATCGACATCAATAAGATGAGGAAATACACTCTGCCTGTTCTTGTGGGAGGTTTTGAAAAGTTACATGGCAGAGGGAAGTAGAGCAGAATTGGAAATGAGAATCTAATCCAACTGATCTATGATGTAGGAATAATGATAATTACTTTAGCATGTATTACAAGGATTAAATTAATTCATGTGGATTGGATATTACAGTTCTGCCATACAGTAATTCATCACCAAATATTAATTCTCTTATCCCTTTCCTTACCATGAAAAGAAAGGCAGATGGAAGCAATGCTTCTTTTTCTTTAATCAAGTAGAAAAATAGTCAATTTTGGGGCTATTGGGTGGCTCAGTTGGTTAAGCGTCAGATTTCGGCTCAGGGCATGATCTCACAGTTTGTGAGTTTGAGCCCTGGTTCGGGCTCTGTGCTGACAGCTCAGAGCCTGGAGCCTGCTTTAAATTCTGTGTCTCCCTCTCTTCTGCCCCTCCCTTGCTCACACTCTGTCTCTCAATAAAAAATAAATATTAAAAATTTTTTAAGTCATACTTACCTTGAATGCTGACAAAAACTGAGGACTGATGGATGTGGGGTGGAGGGGGGATGGGCATGGAGGAGGACACTTGTGGGGATGAGCACTGGGTGTTATGTGGAAACTAATTTGACAATAAACTATTTGTAAAAAAAAAAAAATAAAAAAAATAAAGATGGGGAAATACAAAAAAAATTTTATTAAGTCAATCTTATTAGGCAAAGTGAAGAAAAAACACTTTCATTAACTAATTTTTATTTCATCCTTGAATTTTCAGTATTTATTTCCTACCACATTTCCACCTATTTAACTGCAAAACAACTGCCAAAATCAGGAAAATAACACTAATTTCTGCTATTGTCTAATTCTCAGACACCGTTAAAGTTATCCAAAGAATTGTGTAAAGAATCCAGTTCAGAATCATGCACTGTGGGGGCACTTGGCTGGCTCAGTCAGTGGAGTATGCAATTCTTGATCTCAGGTTTCTGAGTCTGAGCCATACGCTGGGTATAGGTTCATATTTAGTTCAGACTTAGAAAAATAAAAATACTTAGTTCATACTTAGAAAAATTAAAATTAAAAAAATCAAACATTTGTCTAATACATTAGTATCCTTTCATCTGAAAGTTTCTTAGTCTTTAATTGACTTTCATAACTATATTAGTTTTCTACACTGTATAACAATTACTACAAACTTTGCAGTTTAAAACAATACACATTTATAATTTAAAAGTTAATCAAGAGTCCAGGCCTGGCTTGGGGCGCCTGGGTGGCTTAGTCGGTTAAGCGTCCGACTTTCGCTTAGGTCATGATCTCGCAGTTCGTGGGTTCGAGCCCCGCGTCGGGCTCTGTGCTGACTGCCAGCTCAGAGCCTGGAGCCTATTTCAGAGTCTGTGACTCCCTCTCTCTCTGACCCTCCCCTGCTCACGCTGTCTCTCTCTCTCTCCTAGAAATAAATAAAAAACATAAAAAAAAATTTTTTTTTAAAAAGAGTCCAGGCCTGGCTTAACTAGATTCTATGCTTCAGGGTCCCACAAGGCTGAATTGTATATGTCAGCCAATGCTGTCAGAGACTACAATAGGTAAATACCTGCTTCCAAGCTTTCTAAGGTTGTTAGCAGAATTCATTTTCTTGCTGCTTCAGGACTGAGGCTTTAGTCTTTTGCTGGAAGCCACTTTTAATCCACAGTTTCCTGCTCTGTTAGGTTCTCCAACATTGCCATTTACTTTATGGCAGCTTACTTTAAGGACAGTAAGGGGGAGTTTCTGGAATCTCTGCTAATAAGATGGAGTCTTATATGCATCATATATAATTATGGAGTGACATCCCATCACCTCTGCCATATTGTATTGGTTAAAAGCAAGTCATAAGTTCTGCTGAAACTGAAGGGGAGGACATTACACAAAGGCATGAACACCAAAGGACAGGTATCTTTGTGTGTTTCAGGGGTCACTTTAGGTTCTGTCCGTGACAGTGACTTTGATACTTTTAAAAATTACTTTGTAGTAGAATACTCCTCATTTTGGGTTTTTATAAAATGTGCTTCAGTTTGGATTTGTTTGATGTTTCCTTATGATTACATCATGTTTAAGTAAAGAATCTTTTTCTAGAATATCACAAAGAGATATTGAACTCTTCATATTGCTTGCTGTCTCAGGATTTCAGTCTGTCCTATTATCGATATTAACATTGATAATTTGAATTAAGTAACATCTCTTTTCCCTTATGTAATTATTAAGTGTTCTGTAGAAAGATGCTTTAAAACTGTGTAACTATCATCTTCTTCATCTATCAATTTAGTTGTTTACTTGATAACTAAATTTAAACTTTTAGTTATTTATTTAGTCAGTATGGTCTTATGGTTTACTGCTTAATTCAATCTTATTTTGGTGCTCAAACTGCCCCCGACAAATTTAGCCAGTGTAAGTTCCAAGTTGGCTTGTGTGTTCTTTTAACATGACACCATCATTCTTTGAGTACTTCCTTACTCTCTGACACAATATGATATCCAGGCTCATGCACTTTCCTCCCTCTAGTGGTGAGATCAGCCATTACTCCATGAAACCCTTTACCAGTGTTCTGTGTGCAGATTCATTTCAATGTCTGGGTCACTTGCTCTCAGCTTGAAGAACTTCCTTTAGTATTTCTTGTGAGTCCACTGGCAACAAATGCTCTCATTTTTTATTTGGGAGTCTTTACTTTGCCTTCATTTTTGAAAGATAGCATTGCTGGATATAGAATTCTTGGTTGAACTTTTTTTTTTTTAATTTAAATCTTTGAATACCTTAAATATTTTAACCCACTACCTTCTGGCCTTCATTATTTCTGCTGAAAAGTCAGTTCATAATTTTACTGAGGTTCTTTATAATGAACTAATTTCTTTTATCTTGCTGCTTTCAAGATTTTCTCCTTGTCTTTCATCACTTTTACTATGCTGTGTCTACAGTTTTCTTTGAGTTTGCCATATTTGGGCTTTGTTGAGCTTCCTGAGTATGGAGGTTATTATTTTACATATTTTAGAAGTTTTCAGCCATTATTTCTTTGAATATGTTTTTTCTTATTCTCTTCTCCTTCTAATACTCCCATTATTTGTATGTTGGTGTATCTAATGGTATCCCATATCTGTGAGGCTCTGTTCATTTTTCTTTATTCTTTTCTCTCTGTTCTTCAGCTTGTATAATCTCTATCAGTCTATCTTCAAGTTCACTAATTCTTTCTTCCGCTAATTCAAATCTGAAACTCTCTAGTCAATATTTTATTCTAATTATTGTACTTTTCAACTTCAGAATTTCCATTTAATTTTTATAATTCCTCTTTGTTGATATTTCCTATATGATGTGACATTGTCATCATACCTTCCTTTGCTTCTTTAATCATTCTTTTCTTTAGTTCTGTGAATATGTATACAAAAACTACTTTGAAATATTCTATTAATATTTATAAAAATAGTATTAAAATATTTTAATTAATTTGACCTCTGGTTGACCTCTGGTCACAGGTAGTTTATAGTGACTGTTTTTCTCCCTGATGTATGAATCATGTTTTCATATTTTTCTTTTTTTTTTTTAATATTTTTATTTATTTCTAGGAGAAAGAGAGAGAGAGAGAGAGAGAGCGTGAGCAGGGAAGGGTCAGAGAGAGAGGGAGATACAGACTCTGAAACAGGCTCCAGGCTCTGAGCTGGCAGTCAGCACAGAGCCCGACGCGGGGCTCGAACCCACAAACCGCGAGATCATGACCTAAGCAAAAGTCGGACGCTCAACCGACTAAGCCACCCAGGTGCCCCTGTTTTCATATTTTTCTGTATGCCTCATAATTTTTCATTGGAAACTGAACATGTTGGATAAAGTACTGTAGCAACTCTGGGTACTGCTATCCTCTGTCCCTCACAGTGAGCTTGTTATTTCATTATTTGTTTATTGACAGCTAGATTATTTTATTTTATTTTACTTTTTAATTTAATTTTATTATTTTAACTTTTTTTTAAACATTTATATTTTTGAGAGAGAGAAATAGAGCATGAACAGGGGAAGAGCAGAGAGAGAGGGAGACACAGAATCCAAAGCAGGCTCCAGGCTCTGAGCTGTCAGCATAGAGCCTGATGCAGGGCTCAAACCCATGAACCATGAAATCGTGACCTGAGCTGAAGTCGGTGCTTAACCAAGTGAGCCACCCAGGTGCTCCCAGGCTGGATTATTTTAGTGAAGTCTATTTTTCTCCCACATTGTTACACTGCTGATGTTGTTCCTCTAGGAGGCACAACTGTTTTTAGTCACTCAATCTCAGACCTGTTAAATTCAACTAACTGCAGGGCTGATTGCTCTACTGTTTACAATAATGCCCTAAGGAATTAGTTCTTGTCCAAGCAAATCCAATCAAATTTTGGTTCTTTTGAAGGAATAGCTTTTGATATCAGAGTTTCATATTTGTTCTGACCTCAGGAGGGATCCTCCCAGCTGTCTTATTTTCCTTTCTTTCCTGTAAACTAAGCAACCTCAGTCTTGGCTGTATCAAATCTCTTCCCAACTGCCTTTTACTACACATCTACTATTTCTGAGAGCACCCTTAGCTTACATTTTTCTCGTCTCTGTTGCAAATGAAAGTAGTTACTTTCAGAAGAAATTAGGAGATATTTGGTTCATGGCCTGCTTCTCCCATAAGACAAACTCTCTGAATAAGGACCCAGGTGCTGAGAATAGGGACAATGAGGTCCTCTTAACTTGCTTCTTCCTGTAGGGAGCTACCATATCAGGAGCTGGGGGACCAGTTATCAGGGTCCCAGTACTTCTAGCATGCTACTCCCAAGGTAGCCTCTCTACTACAAGCAGGGATTGGACAGAAGGGATCCTACCTCTTCCTGCACCCATTCAGGAATTAGCCTGAGCAACAGGCAGTTGGGGGCAGGGTGAGAAATGCTAGGATCCTGCTGGTACCAGGAAAAAAGCCCCCCAGCTGGTACTGGGGGTTGGGGGGAATCTTTGTTTCCCTGATTTGGGAGAGGAGAAAGAGGAAGTGGTCTGGTACAAATGCCATACACTTGTCTTTCTTAGTTATTTTTCTTTTTTCAATCTATATTTTCCTAAGTAGATGTTTTTTTCATTTGCCATTTGCCTTGGGATCATTTCCAAAGGTTTTTAATAATCTATTTGTGTTTGTTTGTTATTTGTAATTTTGACCAGTTTTGACCAATTTCCCTGAGGAGCAAGTCAGAAGAACACCTCCTGCTGTCATGCCAGCAATTAATCTCACAGCATTTTAAACATTTTAGACTGATTTTTTTCACTAACTGTTGTTTTTGTATAGACATGACCCACAGCCATATACATTTCAGAGTTTCTATATACCAGAGTTCTTTTACATTATCCATAACTGCATCTTTCCCAGACCTTTTCATTGTCTGTTCTCTCTGCCTAGAACTCCCTTTCTCCAGACATTTGCAAGGTTTTCTCCCTCTCTTCCTTCAGGTAATTGCTCAAGAATAATCTTTTTAGCAAGGCTTTCTTTCACCATCCTATTTAACATTGAATTCTCCATCCCCAAACTGGCTTTCTTATCCACCTCCCCCCACTTTTTTGTTTACATTTTTGGTTGGAGACTTTTTAAAAACTCTCTTTGGTTTACTGCTGAATCCTTAGCACCTTTAGTATCCTGCACATAGTATGCACTAAAAAAAGTTATTAAAATAATATTCTTAACATCTTACACATATTAACTCAACTAATACAGATCAATGATTATAAATTGTTAGAATAATTGATAACTAATAATAATAATGCTTCCTACTCTTCAGATGTGGAAACTGAGGTACAGAGAAGTTGAATACCACAAGTCTATTATAAAGGCAAGATTTGAACCCATGCCACTTGACTATTATATTGAATTTCCATTCATTCTCATTCTCCTCACTGCCAGATACTGGTTTCCTTTCCAAAGCACTAACTCAACTAACTCCAGTTAACATGTTAAAAAGACATTGGTTGATACTACTTAGGATTAAGATTCTATAATATCCACATCTTAATACTGAAATCTTAAAAATCAAATACCTTCGGGTTTTTTTAAAGGTAATATTTCTAACAGGAAGTAGAGAGAATTATTTCTTGAAAAAGATAAATTTGATAGGCGCTTCTCAAAGAAGGAGTGGCATATGTGCCATTTATGAGTATCCAGCCATATGCACTAAATTAAATGAGGTATAATAGCTGTCAAATGTATAGTTATTGCACACTCTTAGTTTCTAAAAATTATGTTAATGCAGCTGGGTGTTATACCAACCAACCTTAATGTAACTGATCAAAAACCCAATATGAAAAGCATCCCCATAAAGCTAAATTGGAATAGAAACTTAATAAGGTGTGTTAGAATCAACATTCTCATACTTAGTGAAATGGAAAAATATGACTTATTGATATTACTGTCCTACTTAACAGAAATAAAAATGATAAGATTATACTATAAATTAAACAATAAATATTATCAATGGGTATATATTGTTAGTACAATTATGGATGCTTAAATTATTTTTCAATATTTTCTATATATTTAAAATAAATCTCTCTGGTTCTTGTGAGTCTTCTTGGATTAGCCTGGAGGAAATGAGGAAGGCTTGGAATAATTATTATGTGAAGCATGGTAAGAACTGATGTACCAAAAGGTTTCTAAGCCACAGTGAAGGGCAGCTGAAATTGGATAGCTTAAGTTGGAGGCAGTACAAAACTAATAGCCTTTTCACTCTTTATTTAAATTCATGATATTAAAAGAATAGTATCAACTAACACAACAGTATTTCAATATATACCCAAACTCTTTACTCATATAATGTTTAAATATACACCAGAGCTCTTTCCACATAGAGGTCCAAATAATGGCCCCAATATCTTGAATATTCACACTGTGCTGCCAGACACTGCATATTTATAGTTTACTGCATAGAACTGCTTATACTGAAAATCTCCTGGCTACAGAAGCCACCTGTTTACTAACACAACAGTAGCTGATCAATTTCTTAGTTAGATGAAAAGATGCTGCTTTATTCACAATGTAATATTAATTAAATTCTTGACTTTCACTTTACAACAATTAAAATCTCATACCTAGATAGAAAGCAATAAAGAATTTTATACTGGGATTCCTGAGTGGCTCAGTTGGTTGAGTCTCTGACTCTTGATTTTGGCTCAGGTCATGCATGATCTCAGGATTGTGGGATCAAGTCCCGAGCTCAGTGCAGAGCCTGCTTGAGACTCTCTCTCTCTCTCTCTCTCTCTCTCTCTCTCCCTCTCTCTCCTTTTGCCCCTCTCCCTCACTTGCATTCTCTCTCTTTAAAATTAAAATTAAAAAAAGAATTTCATATTAAAGATGTTTTCCTTCTTTATGAAAAGTGTCTTAAAATCCATAGCTTTAATTAGAATAGCACGTCCCCACCCCCCCCCACATGTCCTTTGATCCAGCATTTTCAGTATTAGGAATAAACAAATTATCATGGAATTGGGAAAAAAATTAGCTATAAGTAATCACTACATTGTGGTTTATAGCAACAAAAGATAAGAAACAATCTAAACTTTTAGGGAAGATGGCAGAGTAGGAGATTCCTGGGTTCGCCTCGTCCCATGGATACAACTAAAAAACACTCACATCAGTATAAATAACCCAGAATTTATATGGGTTATGACTCAAAGACTGACTCAATATGAATATGACTCAAAGACTGACAGAACAAACTCCATAACTAAACGCGGAGAAGAGGCCACATCCAAGAGAGTAGGAAGGGCAGAGATACAGTCAGGAACTAAATGGACTGGTGGGACTGTCACCAGGGAGGGCTGCTGGAGGCTGCAGAGAAACAGAACCCCACATGAGAAACCTGCACAGGGAAGACAAATCCCTATAACATTTGGATTTGAAAACCAGAGGGGCCAAATTTCATGGGCTCTTACAACCAGAAAGACTAAAACCTGGAAATTTAAAAAATTAGCAGGATCAGTTCTGGGAAAGCCAGTGGGTAAGAGGAAATGGAGTCCTCATCCTTAAAAAGATAGTACAACAAGCAACCCATGGAAACAGAGCATAGAAGCAGTAGTTTGAAAGGCACCTGGAGCATATGAAAGGGAGAGTTATTTACTAATCTTAGAGCATATCCCAGAGGGACAGAAATCGCTAGGGAATTCCTCTAGGAACAAAGGAGCTGGCAGGCACCATTTTCCTCCCATCCCCCCCAGCATAAACACACAGCTACAGAGGGACTCACTACCTAACTTGTTAGCACTGCCACCCAGTCCCTTTCTCCCCACAGTGGTGCTTCAACCAATCCACTCCATGGATAGTCCACTTCAGTCCAGGCACCGCAGGGCCCCTCCCACAGAGGACCTGGGCAGGCAAAGTTTGCTAGAGTTGCCATCCTGTTGTCTTGCGCCCACCTACCCCCCAACACTGTGCTTCCATGGATCTAACCCTTTCCAATACATTCTTGGCCAGAACCCACACAGGGCAGTGCCACATGCCTGGCAATGTGCAAGCAGCCCCTACAGTGGCTAGCACCACTCCAAAGTGACTCCTGCTCCAGACAGAAGAAAAGATAACCACACATACCAGTCAGATGAAGGCCCTAGCAGTAGGCTCGAGGCAAACAACTGGTCTGACTGCAGGAACCACCCACCAACAAAAGCTTCTCAGGAGACAACACAGAGGAAGCACCTGCAGTTTGATGCTACTGAATCTTTGGAAAACATCTGGTCTGACTCAATTCAAGCCCAAGGCATCCCCAGACTGGCTCACTAATACCAGAGGGACCTAAACCCTGCCCACAACAGACAAAGAGAGCCACTGCAGACAACTAGACTGAAGGAAAAACCAGGTCAGCCACAACAGCAGGGCACACACATCATACATAGGAGATGTCCCTGAAGTGCCAGGTTCTGGTGAACATGCATGGTAGGCACTATGGAACCTCTTCATAAAGCCATTACTTTCAAGTATAGGAGATGTGGCTATTTTTCCTAACACACAAAAATGGACACAAAGAGTTAGATAACATAAGGAGAGGAATACGTCCCAAATGAAAGTACAGGACAAAAGCATAGCAAGAGACCTAAGTAAAATGTAGATATGCTTGAATGAGAATATAAGTAATGATCATAAAGATCTCAGTGAACTTGAAAAAAGAGTGGAGGACAGCAGTGAGATCCTTAACAATGAGATAAAAAAGAACCAGAGATGAAGAACTTAAAAATGCGCTAGAGGAAATAAATATCAGACTAGAAGAATCAGAAGAATGAATTAGTGACCTGAGAAAAGACTAATGGAAAGTAATCAAGCTGAGGAGATGAGAGAAAAAAAAATTATGGAAAATGAGAATAGACTTAAGGAACTCAGTGACACCATCAAGCATAATAACATTTGCTATATAGATGTATATATCCAGCAAGGTTATCATTCAGAATAGAAGTAGAGATAAAGAGTTTGCCAGACAAACAAAAGTTAAAGGAATTCATGACCACTAAACCAGCCCTATTAGAAATGTTTAAAGGACATCTGGGTGGAAAGGAAAGACCGTAAGTAACAGTAAGAAATGTAGGAAGCACAAAAGCAGTAAAAATAAGTATACCTGTAAAAATCATTCAAAGGACTCAGAAAATAAAAGGATGCAGGGGCGCCTGGGTGGCTTAGTCGGTTAAGCGTCCGACTTTCGCTTAGGTCATGATCTCGTGGTTCGTGGGTTCGAGCCCCGCGTCGGGCTCTGTGCTGGCTGCCAGCTCAGAGCCTGGAGCCTGTTTCAGTCTGTGACTCCCTCTCTCTCTGGCCCTCCCTGCTCACGCTGTCTCTCTCTCTCTCTCTCTCCTAGAAATAAATAAAACATTAAAAAAAAAATTAAAAAAAAATAAAATAAAAGGATGCATAGTATGATACCATATATTTAAAACATGGGGAGGAAAGGAATAAAGAAGGGTTTGAACTTAAGTGACCATCAACTTAATACAGACTGCTATATGCAGAAAATTTTATGTACAAACCTAATGGTAACCACAAATCAAAAACCAGTAATAGAGATTCAAGTATATCACTAAGGAAAGCCAACAAATCATGAAAGAAGAGAGCAAGAGAAGAAAGGAATGGAGAAAAACGACAAACACAACCATTTAACAAGTAACAAAATACATATCTATCAATAATTGCTTTGGATGTAAATGGACTAAAAGCTCCAATCAAAAGACACAGGGTAATGGAGTGGATAAAAAAATGAGACCTATCTATATGCTGCCTACAAGAGACTCATTTTAGACATAAAGACACATGCAGATTGCAAGTGACCAGATGGAGAAGCATTTTTCATGCAAATGTCTGTGAAAAGAAAGCTGTGGTAATAATACTTACGTTGGACAAAACAGAGTTAAAACAAAGATTGGAAATAATCTAAATGTACAGCAACAGCAAATTTTAAAAGAAAGTATTGTACATCCATGCACTAGAATATTATGTAATCAGTAAAAATTGTGCTGTGAAAGAATATACAGTAGTATAAAAAGGTATTCTTAACATATCATAAGGCTTATTTTAAAAGACAGTTATAGGGACACCTGGGTGGCTCAGTCAGTTGAGTGTCCAACTCTTGATTCCAATTCAGGTCATGATCTCACAGTTCATAAGATCAAGCCCCTCATCAGGCTCCATGCTGACAATGCGTAGCCTGCTTGAGATTCTCTTTCTTTTCCTCTCTTTCTGCCCCTTCTGTGCCTGTGCTCACTCTCTCTCTCAAAATAAATATAAATAAACTTAAAAAAATACATATATATTTTATATGTTTATAAATTAAAAATGAAAAGTAAACATGAAACTAACCAAAACATTAATGTTATTTGACTCTCTACAGAATTATGGATTATATTCTTTTCTGTATCTTATATGTGTTTTCTAAATTTTCTATAATAAACATTACATTTATATAAGAATAGTAAACAAAATTATTATTCACAATTGAGGCCTAAGTATTAAAAACACTAGAACATTACTGAGGATTATAAGGAAACAATTTCCATTAGCAGATTACTTGTTCTCCTTTGTAGTGATTTCTCTGCAACTTGTCATACTATTTCACAATTTTGTCTTGGATCTTATCAAAATCCATGAACATATATGTTCTGAACAAAAATTAACAGAAATGTGCAAAACAGCTAATAAAGGACATTGTTTTTGTGCACTGATGGTCAGCACTCTGGGGACAATGTGTCTTCTTTTCTACCTTAGATTTTATTTCTGGGCCTTACCAGTCCTTTGCTCCTACCAGTGTTCATTCATGCTAAATGAACCAATGTTAAATGATTATTAAATTCCTGAAGGTAATTCCTGCCTAATTGCTGATAGCACCCTACAGAATCTGCTATGAGATGTATATAAACTGTAACCTGCCAAAATGAGACCTGATGCTGTTTTGGGAGATATAATTAGGGACAACTGCCTTTGCTTTGTTAGCTCTGAATTAGATTTAAAAGTGTTGATCCCAGAATGGAATGTGTATAAAGTTCACATTTGTCTTATCTCAGTCGGTATTTTGTAATAAGATTTTAATAGGTCTTCTGTTTTGGTCTCATTTGCTGTGATCCAATGTACTATAATAGGTTAGACAAATTGTGAAACTCCTAAAAGTATGGAGCAGTGTGGAACAATTGTCATGATTTTAAAGTGACTTTTGTCTTGCCTCATCCATTGTCTACCTGCATTTCAACTGCAGACATTTTCTAACTTAAATTTATTTATTTTTTTATCTGTGGGATATGCACAGGAGCCCTTATCTTCAGGCATGCTTTTGACCTATAACTTTAGTCATTTAAATCACCCACACAAGTTCAAGGAAAGTGCTGTGAACATAACAAGTCCTTATACAAGTCCATTGTATTTTGTTCACCTAGTTTACTGCCTTACCATCTGCCCTTCACTTCTGGAGGACTTGCAATAAAGCAGGAGCCAAAGTAAAAGCAGATACCCCACTGCTATCTATTTAACTTTCATTAAGTGAGTTGGTGCAGTGCTCAGGCGCCTTCTCAAAACCAGCCCATCATCTAAGAGTATTTACATAAGACTCTTTGCATTATATTCCGACCTCTGCAACATTAGTATTAACTACTGACATCTGCCAAGTCTGACTGGTAAGTGCTTTACAGTATCAATTCATCCCAAGCAAAAAGCATTTCTGAGTGCTGCAGTGCTCTTGTTAATGCCAATAAGAAGTATCAAGGCTCATATGACACCTAGCAGAAATTAGTACCCACATTCAAAGAAAAGTCTTTGTTATTTCCCGAGTATTATGTGGACTTTATTGAGATGACTGCATCTGACACCTGCTGTAATATAAAATGCAGCTATAATTAGCCAACTGATGCTCACTGCAGTTTAGGTCGAATCCCTTCTGTGGGAATTATGCTTTAAAATATTCAGAACTCCAAGTGGCTCTCATTACATTTAATTTTAACTTAGAATTAGGTGGTCTAGAAAAAAAATTTAGGATTGTAATAGCCCCCTGCTGAATGCCACACAGCAACGTGAAAACCCATAGGGTTTTCCCCCCTCTAAATAAAAAAAAAAAAAAAAAAAATGAGAACAGCAGACTACACTAGAGCCTTCAATTGAAGTCTGGCTTTGCTTAATTGTACTTTTTGCACTCATCAGTCTCTCCTCTTCAGAGCAAGCTACAAAAATTGCCTGAATAGCCAAAGAAAAGTTTCCCACAGTCACTGGCCACAGAAAAACACTATTGTCCTTCCTCACAGTTTGATGGACAACATTTCTATAAATGGGTAGCCAGGCTGTCAATGGTACCCTTGCTGAAAAGGCAAAAGAAGAGAACAGATTCTGCCAATATCTGACAAAGCATGTTAACACATAATCAGGCATTCAGTAGTCAGGCAGCTGCCCCTGGGACCTTCATCACACAGGTGCCTTTAAGCCATTTCCTATTCACAGATAAAGGAAACAAGCAGGAGATACCTGGGAAAGGAGCAGTCTATTATGGCTTGCCAAACGTCCATCTTCTAGGCTGTGTGTATAAAAGTAGAAAGAAGAAAAAGGAAACTGTGGTTTCAACTGAAAAACTGTAAAACAGCAGAACATTTATAAAACCTATCATTTAAGCTGCGGTGTTTTTTCCCTTTCCTTTTCTCTTTATTTATGTATTTATTTATTTTTAGGAGGGATACATTTGTTTGTTTGTAAGGCACAGAGCACTCATGTCTAGTAACAAAGGTCTATTTTCCTCACTGGCTTGTCAAATGCATTTGTCCAAAAGTCCCTTCACATATACTTACCTGCTCTAATTGAGTAACAAAGAATTTACTTTGTCACCTTAAGTGATTTTTTCTAAACACACACACATACACACTCCATTTTAAGTGATGCCAAAGTGGTAATGGGGTAGATGATTCTCTACTAAAGCAGAAATTCTGAACTATCTCTTAAGGAACGACCAAAATAAATACTTCAGGAGAATGATTACCAGTGTTCATTTTTTCATAACTGCTCAGACTAAAAATATTAGCACCGCACTGCACTGTTCTAACCAGTTAGAGGAAGTATCAGACCTTACTACTCAATTAACTCAAAGGCCCCAATAGCATATATATATTTTTTTTCAGATTAAAATTTAGTAATTTTAATTTAAGACCATTCAAATTAAAATTTCATGATTAATACCTTAAGGCTGTTAAATATGCATTTCTATTTTATTTTGTCATTTTCATTTTATTTATCAGCATACTCTCAGGTCTCCTATACTCAGTGTATGGAGCAGATATGGGAAAGAACCAGGAGTACAATTTTGGAAAGTGATCAAATCCTCGGCGACCTTAGGTTGGCTAAATGTGGTCCTTGGGGTACAGTTGAAGACTGACACACTCATAACCATAACTTTTCCTCTAAAAGGCAAGGTCCTATAAAACTACTGAGGAACAACAAAGTCAACGCAGTGATATAAACCAAATGACGTGAGTTAAAGTACTGTATTTTCAACTAACTTCTTGGGTGCTACTTACTTTGTGTAGCTTCCTCATCTGAAAAATAGGTTTGCACTGTTCACCACAAACAGTTTTAGGGAATAGTCACTGATGAAAGTTTCTGCCTTTGGTGTGGCCATCTGTTGAACAGAATAAAATCTATCAAGGATCATGAACACTTAAGAAATTTTCTTAAGTATTTTCTGACTTAAATTTTATTTTTTTCTATATTTCTTCTTTTTACTTATTTCTAGAATATAAATAAAATTATGGGGTAAATTTTAGTCAGTAAACCATTAATAAATTAGGATTTATTAATTTTATAACCTTTATAAATAGAAAATTTTCATTAAACTGAATTCAATAATATTAAGTAATTGCTTATATATAATTATTGCCATTGCTCCTACTATACCTATTATATAGCTACTTTATATACGTTTCATTATTTATTGACAACTCTAAGGTAGATCCAATTATTATTGCTTATTTATTTATTTATTTAAAAAACACTTTTAAGTAAACTCTACCCACACATGGGGCTCAAACTCACTACCCCAAGATGAAGAGTCACATGCTCTACTGGGTGAGCCAGTTAGGTACCCTTATTATTGCCATTTTATAGGTGAGGAATTTAAGGCTCTAGAAGCTAGAGTAGTTTAACCTTCTCTACTTCTCTATCAAGTTGCAGACCTCGATGTGAACCCAGATGTTTCCTTTCAAAGACCATGCTTTTCCTACGAAACTATAGTTCACCCTTTAACTAATAGGATAAAATGAATTTTTATTTTTTCATAACTTGAAAACACAGTATGCTCTTTTATTAGGTAGCACATGTACATATTTATATTTTATGATATATGTGTGAGTCTTTTTAATCATTGTAACATAAGTTAAATCAATCTCTTATCTCCAGGTAGAATAACCAAAACATTTTTGGATAGTTGACTTAATTTTTCTTAACTATCTCTAGAGAGTTTTCATGAGTGACCAAATTTATACTTGAAAATTTTAACCAAAGACTACTTTTATCTCAAAGGCATGGTCTATCTCACCGACCAGATTGAAACTCTTAAAGTCTAAAAGGAACCCAGTCTTCCGCTTTCTCAAAACATTTTTGTAACAAAATATAACTTTTTCAGAATTTTTTCTTCAGCTGTACCCTTAAAACTCCTACAATTCAAAACACTCTTTTATTTTGACTTTGGTTGAATCCACAGTTTCTTACTACTTCCCATCAGGTCAAATATAAAGGTTTTAGCCTGGTGTTCAAATTCACAGAAAACTAATTCCAATGTGTCATTTCAACTTTTAATCTCACCTTTTACTCCAGTTGAGCAAGTCTCATCTCTCCTTCCTCCTTGCTCATTCTTATTTCTGGCTTCTTAGTTGCTGTATCTCTTAATAGAAATAACTTATTTGCTTCTTTCTATCAACCTAAATCTAATATTTCATGTTCATTTAATGGTATATCTTCTTTAAGGAAATTTTCTTAACTCACTCAACACTGATCTTTTCCTTAATGTCACCTACCTTTTTTATTTTATTTTGTGGCCTATAACCATTCACTGGAATGATATGATAGTCTGCCTCATCCTCTAGTTGTTTCATGGAGCCTAGACCTATGTTTCCTAACAAATTATAGCCTCCTTTGGGGCAAAAGAAGACATGACTCCATAAACAAATGAGTGAAGAATAAAGTTTATCCTAATGCTGCATATAATATTCTTTTACATTTCTTCCTTGAAGAAAGTTATCATCCATTGATATCTTTCTCGTCCTACAACTAGTAAAGGAAGCAACACTCAAATCTGGTTTGAACAGAGAATGAATTAAAAGAGTTGACATCTCCAATCCTTTCTAGGTGAATGTGGAACTCATTAGTGTCTTAAATATGTCAGACTTTTCTCCTTCTGAGCACATGAGTGGATTATCATTTTTGATCCCATTTGAAGTTAGCATGGCCATATCCTTTGCATTAGTCAAGTAATGTGACCAGAAGTAACAAACATCACTTTTAGGGAGAAGCTTTAATATTTTGTGCTTATTTTACATTTTCCTTTTCCTTTTTCACAGTAATTGTGAAAGAATGGAGGTAGACCCTCTTCCTTAGCCAAAGTCTCTAAATGAGGATAATGTACAGGAGAGTCCCCAGCCAACTAATGATGTACATGTAACAGGAGCAAGAAACATACTTGTCTTGTTTTAAGGCACTAAGGCTTACTACATCAGACTATTCCTGATGTAGTAGCTTACTTAGGTCAATATGGAAGTCAATGTCAAGATATGAGAAGACTGAAAAACAGAATGACTAAATTAAAGCATCTTAAAATATAATCCATAATTATATAAAATTAGGCCTTTTACTTTTTAATCTGGTGGGTGGAAAATCAAGCTCAATAGATCCTTTAAACAAACATCTTCTTATTGAGTTGTCTATAATTTCTTTTTCATTTTTGGTATCCATAGTACTTTCAAACTCTATACATTATTTAAAAATTTTATACTGACCAGACCAAAAAAATTTTATACTTAACCAAAGACTACTTTTATCTCAAAGGCATGGTCTATCTCACCGACCAGATTGAAACTCTTAAAGTCTAAAAGGAACCCAGTCTTCCGCTTTCTCAAAACATTTTGTAACAAAATACAAAATCTACTAAAATCTTAACTACCAGAAAGTTTAGTGTTAGATTTCTGTAACTTTTACATATGTAATATTTCTGATTGAATATTAGAATATCATTTGTG
Organism: Hyaena hyaena; assembly: GCF_003009895.1. Classification (NCBI taxonomy): domain Eukaryota; kingdom Metazoa; phylum Chordata; class Mammalia; order Carnivora; family Hyaenidae; genus Hyaena; species Hyaena hyaena. Next base: position 1,069,706 of record NW_024081175.1, read on the forward strand.
TCCTTGTAGATACAGCTACAAAATGATATGCCTATTTTGGGCATTATTTTGCTGTTGGTAATGTTCAGGGAGTAAAAATAAGAAATCACAGATCTAGCTTTATTCATTTCCTTACAAGTTTCTTTTATTTAGTTATGGCATAAATACACACTTTGAAATTTTTATTTATTGTTTTGTTATACTTGTTTCAAAAGGGAATATATAGCTCAAGTTCTAATTATGAAGTATGATAACCTACTGAGTATGCTTATTTTGTTTTTACTTCTATTCTTTTTCATATACTAATAAGCTGACAGATACATTCCCCTCTGACTACATTCTTCACCACACTTAAGTACTATATAGTTAAGAATAATGAAATTTAAAAAGCACAATGAAAGAACAGCACAACTGTTTCTTTTTTTCTCACTCTTGAGGACTCATTGCAATATTTCCTGCTCCATATTAAGTTTGAGAGCTTCTGAGAAGTATTCTTAGAATTCTGATCTTTTGGAAAGAATAATGATTCAATTAGGGTTTTTTTTTTTTTAATCATGATGATTACTTTATGATAATGATCTTATATGGCTAAGATGTTGTACTTATATTGCACTTATAGGCAGCATTTCATTTTAGTAAATTCAGAGAATCATCCATGACTTTATTATTGTACCTGATTTTTACAAGTTCTTTATCCAAGAACCTCTTCATTCTCAATTGAAATGGGGATGTTATTTGATAAAGTGCAGGGATAACCAGTAGCAGCTGAAAAACATGACAAAATGAAGAATATCAGAACCGTTTGAAAACAAACCAAAAATTCCCATCTGTGGTCTTCAGAATCCACCTTGGAATTGGTTTATAAACCAGTCTTATAGAGGTGCCTCTCCTTTAAGTTTCATTAGAGAAATCCAGACTTTAGTAACATATATGGTATAAAGCATTAGTTTCCTCCCACAATGAATGCAGGGAACTATGGCTATATCACAATCATCATTTCTAATAACATCCTGCTAGCTTAAAACTGAAGCTGGCCAAATTGCTGACAATTTCATCTTCATTCACTGGAGTGGCAAGACATGGATAGAAATAGCATTTAAAATGAATTATGTAGTAGAGTGATTTTTAAAAAAAGTTTATTTGTAAAAGGATTAACCATTTGTTTCTTTTGCCATCCCCATATAAGTTATTCAATTTACCAATGTTCATTCAACCAATATTTATTGAACCCTGATTATGTGAGGGAAATGAAACCCACGGCATTGCATAGAATTAGAAAGCAGGTTAAGATATACATCATAGGAGCAGCACAGACAATGCTGGCTCTCTCAAGAGAGCTTCCAGTTACAGGGGCCAGAAAAGGCTTGATGTGAGAGATAAGTCTTAAAAAATAGGTGAGATTTTTTAAAAAAGGCAATATTTTATTTGGTATAAATGGGAATAATAAAACAGACAAAATGAATGCAAAAGGGCAATATGGGTGACAATGAACTAAATATAATATAGTAATTGCAGAGCACTTATACCAAAGGTAAGTATGAAAATGGGATGGTTATAGTCATTAGGGTCAGAATCTTAGTTATTGATGATGGTGATGGGTTTCAGAGAGGTATGTTTGGATATAGTGAAGTTGTCCTTCTTTGAGAGAGTTGAATCAGTTTCATACAGGAAGCAGAAAGGAATGGTAAGAAGAGTCTAGCCCTGGAAATTAAAAAAAAAAAAAAAAAAGTGCCTCTTTCTTTGCAATAGGAAGCCATCCTTCTTTACTAAGAAAGAAGATCCAAGGTCACAATTATCTATCGTGCCGTTCCTTTCTTTCCTTCTGTTCTACGTAAAGTAGCTCAGCCCCTAGACCTATCTTTTCATCAACACATACATTCATTTCAACAGTTATTGAGCACCTACTATGTGCCAGGAACAAGCATAGAGCCTGGCACATGGTTGATACTCAAAAGTTTGCTGCTTGAAGGCAGAGATAAGGAAAAATTAAAGAACACTAGTTATCTTTAAATTTCTCAGTAAAGTTGGATGGATAGTATCTGGTGAGAATGGAAAGGGTAAGTAGCGAATTAGATGTGTGAGCAGAGAGATCTGAAGCACCTTCTAAGGGAAGTGTGCTGGGGAATAAATGGGAGATCAATATCAAGATTGTCAAGCAGCAATGAGAAGCCAGTTGGAGTAGGTTAGATTGATTTTGCAGTGGGCCAGGGGTACACATAATGTTATGACGTTCTTCAAGAATACTATTTGAACAAAATTCTCTATAGGACAGGAAAAGGATCAGGGAAAGGCAAAAGGGTAGTGTAGTGACTAAAGGGCATGGAGGAAAGATAGGGGTTTAAGAAATGCAAAATGGAGTTTCTCATTTCCCTATAAGCAAGCCCTGTCTCCTCCAAATAACATGATGTTACATGATTTTTCTCTCATATTTTTAATCCATAAAAATTGATTTAGAATTATATTCCAAACTGTCCCATTCTAAAATCACATTCTAACATGACTTCTGAAATACTTGATTAGTAAACTAGTCTTAGAATTGTTTTACTTAGAATGTCCACAGAAGTGTCCTCTTATGATAAACCGCTATACTAAACTTTCATAAAACTATACAAGTATAAATGCAAGAGGTTATAAAATTAACATTAAATAAATAACATTTACTTCACCATTGTGAAGTTTTGGCAATCCCATACTATAAGCCTTATAAATCATTTTTAAAAAATAAATGGGAGATCCTTTCAGAGGACATTAATTTACACAAAATAAAGAACAGCCTCTACTGGTTTAGCTATTATCACATCCATTTATTCTGCTCATTGTCTAATCAGAATTTATATATCCCATGTGTCTGCATATCTGAGATGACCATAAGAAAATATGGCAAAACAGCATTAGCTTATTAAAAAATGATAGAATTGAACACATCACAATTCTAAAACTCTGTGGCAGAATTAGTACCTTTTATTTTAAATCTATTTTCTGACACCTGGATTTTCTTCAGTGTAGATGGGTTCCTAGTCTTGGATGGAAAGAAGCTGACTGATTCTGGCTATTCTCAATTCCTCTTTCAGAAGCCAGGTAGGTAGTCCAAATAAGCTATTATGTAGTGGTCAGAAAAACATCATTCAAGAGGGTAAGAACTTAAAAGCTCTTCAGTACATGGAGTATTTTTCCTTTGGGAATCCTAAAATTCTCAGGATAGGGCTAGGTACATACCAGACACTCAAATACTTGTGTGACTAGACTCCATACAACCCAAGGATGGATCTGTATCTCCTGCCTACCAAAGCATCAGACACATAATTTGTTCTGAGGAGGAAGGAAGCCAGGAGGCGCAGACACAGTTCAGTTTTAAGTAATAACATTCTCCTGGGCAGTATCTTGAAAGGATCAGGCACTGAACAAAACATCTGCACTTTAACAACTGTCTTAATAATAGCACATGTTATTAAACACCAAAGGACTCTGAAACTACTCACATTAAAAAAATTTAGAAAATTGCATTCAAATTATAGATAATCTACATATGAAATCACTTGCAGTTAATGTGTTGCTTAATAAGCACACATTTGTTCCTGTAAATTTGGTATTTTCTTCGCCCATGATTTAACTAACTCACCTTTTAGAGAAAGTTGTAAGACTGTATTTTAAATCTCAATAGTTTTATCTTTTTTTTTTTTTGAGGGGGATACTGCTGCTGCCTGGGTATAAGAGCAGGAGGTAAAGCCAACGTAAGGGGTTTTGTTCATTATCATCACAGTAAGAGTTCAAAGCAATAACAAAAAAGGTAATATAGTTTATTATCCTCAGGGAGATTTTCCAAGTGTTTTGGTACCCCATTTGTATTGACAAAAATAAATTAGATGAAATTGACCGGAAAGAGAGCTCTCTATATGAAGAGTTCAAAAGATGAATTATATTACCCTCCAGTTATTGCTAATAACAATAATTTAGCTTACTACTTCAGTTTATAGTTTACAACATGCTTTCACATACCCTATCTCAATTGATTTGAACAACTCGTAAGTTAAATCATGCAGCTAATACTACACCATTGATTTTTCTCCCCCTATTTCCTTGATTTTTTCAATTCAGTCATCACAGAAAATTATAGGAAAAATTGTCAGCAAAGTATACAGGAAAAAAAATCACTCTAAACCAATCACAGTTAATATTTGGTGAATTTCCTTTCAGTCTTTTTTCTATGCATTATTCCAGTATTTGCATTAACAATCTATGCAGTTTATTATCCTACCTCTTTCTTTTGACATCATAACAATCATGTTCCCATTTTGTTTGAGTCTTTAAGTATCATTTGAGTGAATCCACAAGATAATTCTAGTTTTTAAACATGTATAAATGGAAGAGTATTTGGGTATCTTTATGCTCAAACTTTGTGTTTTATTTTTTTAAGTTTATTTATTTATTTTGAGAAAGAGAGAGACAGCACAAACAAGGGAGGGGCAGAGAGAGGCACAGAGGGACAGAGGGAGAGGGGGAAAGAGAGAGAATCCCAAGCAACCTCTGCATTGCCAGCATGGATCCTGACACAGAGCTTGAACCCACAAATGGCGAGATCATGACCTGAGCCAAAAACAAGTTGGATGCTTAACCAAGAGTTGGAGCCACCTAGGCACCCCAAAATTTTGTGTGTTTTAAGAGAATTTCTTAGAATAGATGACAAGATTATATTTATGAAATACTAGAAGCAGCCACAGGGGTTTCTTTTTCTTTTTCTTTTTTTTAGAAGGAATTTGATTTCATGTAGTCATTGTTCTGGCCTGTGAGAACAATCCTATTTTTACAATCCTAAAAAAAATCTATAAAAAGTTTTCCTTTCATCTCCCTTACATGATAAAGACAGAAGCCCTCAAATCAGTTTTCATTTTCTCTTCTCATTATATTCTCTGGTGAAGAAAGAAAACATCTAGTTGCTATCTTAGTATAATAAGATATTAAATGAATACATTTAATATGTTCAAAGAAATAAAAGAGGAAATCAACAAATAAAAATAGGTGATTAAACACACACAATAACTTAGTAGTTAAGAAAAATAACCAGACATATTAAAAATAAAAACTATATTTTACATTTAAAAAACTCAGAAGATGGGCTAAATAGCAGATAAAATATAGATGAAAAGTAAAGTAATGAAGGAAGACGGAACTGAGGAAAGCCCCCAGCACCAAGATATAAGAAAAACAAAATATAAAAGATGGGGTGCCTGGATGACTCAGTCGGTTAAGCATCTGACTTCAGCTCAGGTCATGATCTTGTGATTCATGAGTACAAGCCCCCTGTCAGGCTCTGGTGACAGCTCAGAGCCTGGAGCCTCCTTCAAATTCTGTGTCTACCTTTCTCTCTGCTCCTCCCCTGCTCGCTCCCTGCCTCTCTTTCTCTCAAAAATAAATAAATGTTAAAAAAATTAAAAATTTAAAAAAAAAAAAATAGAAAAGAAATGACAGACTACATATTTTCAGGAGGAAAAAAAATAGAATGGTAGGTGAGCAATACCTTAAAATAAAATGACTAGCAATTTGGCAGGATTTTTAAAAAAGATTCATGTGTTCAGATTTTAAAAATTTGTCAAATGCTGATCAAAGTTAAGTTAAAAAAAACCTCATATCTAAACTTGTGGTAAAACTTGTGAAAGTAAAGGATATATTGACAAGCTTCCACAGTGAAAACATAGAATACTGTAAAAAATGAGAAAATACTGTCATTAGATTTCTCATTAGTAACATTAGTACTAGGAAAACAAACAAACCAACCAACCATAAAAATACTTTCAAGGTACTGAGGAAGAATAAAACAAAACAAAACCTGGAACCTAGAAACCTTTGACAAGTCAAACTATCACTCAAGAGTGATGACAAAGACTTTTCAGGCATATGGGAATATAGAAAGTTTAACACTCACAGATCTTTGCTTTAAGATGTTCAGAGAAGTGGACTTGTAATTGTAGTTCTTGAAGCAAACTCAGTAGCAAAACCACTCTTTTAAGTGGTGTTAAATCAGAGTCAGAGAATGAACTTCTAAGAACAGTAGAAAATTAGACGTCTAGCCATTGTCAGGGACATCTGGGAATTGTCTGTGCTTTGCCCAATACCTTCTCCCTACCCTTATTAAAATATAGCCCTGCTGGTACTAATGGCTTAGCACAAATTTGGCTTTCTCAGTTCAGAAGGATGTTACCTGTGCTATGTGTCACAACCACTGCATGAACCATAAGGGAACCAAAAGGCTAATTAAAGCAGTGGCAGACCCCTACATCTGACCAAGATGGAGTAATAGGGACAAGATTTAGCCTCCCACTTAAATGACTAGGGGGAAAAAAAGCAAAAACACAAAAAAGAAGCAACTGTTTTTTAGATACAGGATAACAGGAAGTATAGAACTGTCATCCCCAAAGGAAAGGAAACAAACAAGTTGAGCCCAGTGATTGCACCAGTTTGCTGCCTACAGATAGTGCTCAGTCTACAGGTCAGGGAGGTGGAATACAAGTAAAGTCTAGCTGCCTCACTGGGTTGAGGAGACAGCAATCAGAATTTGCAGAGTCAAGGCAGTGAGAATCTGTGGGTCAGAGTATCAGAAAAGGGAGCTCTGCAGAGAGTTCTGAAGATCTACCAAGGGGTATCCTAGAGTCTTTGATTGAGTATTGATCCAGGTACATGTGAGAGGAAAGTACTCAACACGTGAAACTAATATGCAGAACAATTCCCAGCGCTCGTTAGAGGGCTGGGATAAAAATAGTTTGTGTTTTCACCAACAAGAGTGAAAAGCTCTTGCAATACAAAGAACGTTAACTAGAACACTCAGAATGGATATCACCTTCACTGTGGGGCTAAATTAGCCCTGACCTGCAGCTACTCTAAACATGCCAAGACAAAGCTTAAAACCAAGTCTCAAAAGCAGCTAACTGATTACATGTAATTTAACTGCATATCAAAATAAAACCCTATTTAAATGAATTCTTCAAAATCCATAAACCAACAATGTAAAATTTATGTAATGTAAAGTTTATGCAAAATGTTTGGTAATCAAAAAATCAGGAAAATATGACCAATAATCATAAGAAAATCAGTAAAAACAGACCCAGAAATAAGAGATGATGTAACTAACCATGATATGTAAAAAAGCTAATATAAATATATTCTATATGTTCAAGAAAATATGAGGAAACATGACATAATGAGGAGATGTGGAGGATATAACAGTGACTCAAATGGAACCTCTAGAGAAGTACAATATATGAAAGAAAAATATGATGGGTAGGATTTAGAACAAATTAAACACTTCAGAAAATAACGCCAGTGAACTTGAAGACACAGAAACATAAATTATCCAAAAAGAAGCACCAAGAGAAAAAGACTAGATTAAGAAATGAATAGATTTCTGAGATAATACTAGATGGCCTAACAGATACATAGTTAGAATCCCAAAAGGAAATAGAGAAAAGAGGTGACAGAAAAAATATGTGAAGAAATAAAAGTTTAAAATTTCCCAAATTGATAAAAACTACAAACTCACAGATCCAGGAAGTTCAAGGAACTCCAAGTAGAATAAAAATAAGGCACAGCATAAACAAAGTTGCTGAAATCCAGCTATTAAAAAAAAAATGTTAAACGCAGCCAGAAGAAAAAAAGATATACACAGACTTCTCAATAAACTATGCAAGCCAAAAAATAATGGAGACACATCTTTAAAGTACTGAAAGACAAAACTCAGAAGATTTTTTTGTCCAGCAAATATATAAAAATTGAAAGCTCAATAATAATATTTTTGTGTGTAGATTTTCCTGACTATTCTTGTCTGTTTATCTTTCCATATTAACTTTAGTTTTTTTAAAGATTTTTTTTTTATGTTTATATTTTGAGACAGAGAGAGCAAGCAGGAGAGGGGCAGAGAGAGAGGGTGAAGGAGAATCCCAGACAGGCTCTGGACTGTCAGCACAGAGCTCCTTGAGGGCCATTCAAAATCATGAATGCCAAGATCATGACCTGAGCCAAGGTCAAGAATTGGATGCTTAACTGACTGAGCCACCCAAGTATCCCTGTATTGACTTTAAAATGAACCTCCAGGTCCAAAAAAATCTTTGTTTGATATTTGTATTGGGATTGTATCAACTTCATACACTCTATGGGAAGAACTGTGAACTTCATGATATTTAATCCTTAGCCAAGAATGTAGGAAGTCTTAATTTGTTCAAGTTTACCTAGTGTTTCTCAGGAGTGTTTTACATACTTCTTTATATAGATTTTGTACATTTACTGGGAAACGTAAATCTTAAATATTTGGAATTACTGACTTGTAAAAATGAATTAGAAATGAAGACTAGCTCCCTCTGAAATTAAATTACAAATCAAAGGGGAGAAATGGGATTGAATTTGTATAGCTTGATCTATGTGGCTTTTTCAAAGAAAAATATTTTTAATATAAAGTATTTATTAAAAATAAGGTGATTAATAACTATAATAAAAGAAGAAATGTAAAATGTGTCTTTCTTCTCTTGAATGAGTCATTGTCTTTTACTTAGTGTATCTCTACCAAAATTACAACCCACTACTGGTTTTTTATTTTATTTTACCGACTATTAAGAGACGAGTGTTGAAGTCTTCAAATATAATTGTGGATTTATATCTTTCTCCTTTCAGTTCTATGAGTTTTAGCTGATAATATGAACAATTTTGAAGAACTACTGTTGGTGCACAAACAATACTGTTAAGTCTTCTTGGTGAATTGACCCTTATTACATACTGCTCTCAGGATACCTACATTGTCCGATATTAAAATAGTCATTCAAGATTTATCTTTCTGGATACTTGTGTGGTATTTTTTTTCATCTTTTAATCTTTAAACTATCTCTGTCTATATTTAAAGTGAATATCTTTCACTCAGCATATAATTAGAACTTAATTTTTAATCAGCCTGTCAATTTGAGTTTATATCATTTACATTTAATGTAATTATTAATGTGGTTGGATTAAAAACTACCACCTGGTTAATTATTTTCTATTTGTTCCATCTCTTTTTTGTTTTTCTTTTTTTCCTGACATTTTAAAATTAATTATTTTATAATTCCTTCGTATTTCTATTATTAGCTTATTAATTATATCTTTTAAAAATATTTTAGTGTTACCTTAGGGCTTAAAATTTACATCTTTAATTTATCACAGTTTACTTTCAAATAATATTATACTGCATGTACAAGGGAGAAACCTTACAAGTGTATACTTATAATTCCTCCCTCCCAATTTTTGTGCTATTATTGTCACACATTCCTTTTATATATGCTATAAATCCACAATAAATTTGCCATTATTTTTGTTTTAGACAGTTATCTTTAGAACAAATAAAAATAAGGAAAAGATGTCTTTTATATGTTACTTTAACTATTTCTTAAGATCTTCATTTCATTGTGTAGACATAAATTTCTTTTTGTTATCATGGTCTTTTTGCCTTAAAGACTTCTTTTAACATTTCTTATAGTGCAGGTCTGCTGCACTATAGGAACTATCTTTGTATTGTTTACATTAAAAATCTGTATTTATCCTTCATATTTTTTAAAAACCTTTCTTAATGCTTATGTTTGAAACAGAGAGAGAGGGAGAGAGAGAGAGACAGACAGAGTGCAAGCATGGGAGAGGCAGAGAGAGAGGGAGAGAGAATCCAAAGCAGGCTCCAGGCTCCAAGCTGTCAGTACAGAGCCTGACAGAAGGCTGGAACCCAAGAAATGGGAGATCATGACCTGAGACAAAGTCGACGCTTACCCTACTGAGCCACCCAGGTGACCCTCCTTCGTATTAGAAATAGAGGTGTGAGATCTAATTTCTCTCTTCTTGAGTATGGGTGAAACATAACTTGCTACTAATAGAATCAGATGGAAGTGGCAATGTGTGACTTGAGAGACTAAGTCCTAAAAAGCACTATGACTTCTGCTTTGCTGGCTTTCTCCACAGTGAGTGAAAGAATCACCAAAGCTACTCCTGAATTTCTGACCTGCAGAAATTAGGAGACAAGAAATTTGTGTTGTTTTAAGCCACTAAATTTTGGGGTAATTTGTTATACACCAGTATACAATCAATACTGGAGTTGTCTGGTTTCTTGGATCTGTCGTCTGATACTTTCAATATTTTTGGAATTTTCTCAGCCATTATCTCTTGAAATGTTTCTTCTGCCCCAATCTTTCTCTATTTGCCTTTATGGATCCCAATTACACGTATGTTAGACTGCAAGGTGCTGTCCTACAGTGCTTCGATGCTCTATTTGCAGTTTTAAACACTTGCCAAATCATGTCCCTGACTCTTAAGACACCAATCCCAGCTAAGCACCATCCCCTTCTCTGAGGAACTCCACAGGAATGTTCTCCTAAGCTCTAAATTTTAATAATTCCTAATTCTTCACTTTGTTCCCCTAGCCTTAGAAGGGTTAGTTACTTCCTGAATTTGCTAAGTTGGTGATATATTATTGTTTCTTGGTATCTTTTGAGTTAACAATGTACCCTAATAACATGTTTACTAACATTTTCTTGTTCAAATAACAGGTATGGTTTCTATTTTCTAACTAAACCTTGACTGATTCAGAAATTGTTATGGAGAGTCCCAGGAAACAAATCCTCAAAGATTTGTTTCTGGAATTTGTTTAGTTGTGTCCTTGACTTGAGTGTAGTGTGAACTGCTTGCTAAGAGGAAGTGGAATGTTGTGATTCATTTCATGACATGGCAGGCAACACAATTAGTCAACATTACTCCAACTTATTTGGCCATGGAAACTTCTGTTGAGGAAATAAGAAGTTAAGAAGAATCTTACAAAACTAATATTCAGCAGGGGTGCCTGGGTGGCTCAGTCGGTTGAGCATCTGGCTTCAGCTCAGGTCATGATCTCGCGGTTTGTGGGTCTGAGACCCATGTCGGGCTCTGTGCTGACAGCTAGCTCCAGAGCCTGGAGCCTGTCTTCAGATTCTGTGTCTCCCTCTCTCTCTGACCCTCCCCGGCTCACATTCTCTCTCTCTCTCTCAAAAATAAATAAAACATTAAAAATTAAAAAAAAAAAAAGAACTAGTATTCAGCAGAACAAACTTAGGGAAACACTAGCTTAGTCATCCTTCTCTATTCAGTATATCCTCCCAAAACACATCAAGCATGTTCAAGTTGCTGCTCATGTTTTATCTAAACTGAGAATTTATACTCATCATTTGAGCCTCAATCTACGTTCTATATCAGTTTAGAGCTTTTCCTGAACCCAAACATTTCCGCAAAGGAATTAACTGGTTGCATTCTCTTATACATATTTCTAAAATTATCATTGTCACATTATATCATAGTTGTTTGTTTACATATATGCTTAGCCCACTAAAATTGGAGCCTTTTGAGAATCTGCCTGACTCATCTTTATATTGCCAATGCTGATCATAGTGTCTGGCATATGGAAGGTACAATTAATTGGTATGGCTATCATTCATGAGAATGTTTATGGAAACTAGCTATATTTATTCATTAAGAAAAATTTAAAAGGCACCTGTGTGGCTCAGTTGGTTAAGCATCTGACTTCGGCTCAGGTCATGATCTCACAGTCGATGGGTTTGAGTCCTATGTCAAGCTCTGAGCTGACAGCTCAGAGCCTGGAGCCTGCTTCAGATCCTGTGTGTGTCTCTCTCTCTCTGCCTCTCACCCACTCGCTCTCTGTCTCTCAAAATAAAATAAAGACATAAAAATATTTTTTAAAAGAAAAGAAAAATTTGAGCACTTTGAATTTGGTATTTTCTAGAAGAGAATAAACAGACATGCTTTGTTATTTGAAATGAATTTGTATGTCATTCTATGTGTTACAATTTCCCCTCAAGAATAGAAACTTGTGGGTTTTTTCCATTTAACATATCTGTTCACCCTAGATAGGCAAATAAATTCAGCTCAACAAGCATATACTGATTAACTGCTGTATGCCAGGTACTATATTAAACCTTAAATACACAAACATAATAAATGCTCATAGTTCAATGGGGGGACTCATAGTCAAGGAAATTTCAATATTCAGTATGATAAATACAGTAATGGAAAGTATATACAAGTTGCAGTAGTAGTTGAGCAGAAAAGATAAACTCTTCATGAGAAAAATGAAGGGAAGACTTACCAGAGATTTCTGAGCCAGAGTTTGAAAGAGGAATAACAGTTTTATAAACTGAGGAAGGGGCATACATAAAAAAAACATGGGGACAAAAATAGTAAAGTTCTGAAGAAGTAAAAGCAGTTTCAGGAGCATTAAGCACCAGACGGTTTGTGGCAGAAAATGAGGCTGTGAATTTAGGCAAAGGCCAGATCATGAGAGAGACTGAGACGCCATTCTAAGGAACTTGCATTGATCCGTCAGGTGATGGGGGAACCAGGGAAGATAAATGACATTTATTTTTCTTTTGCTGCATAAGTTAAAATTTGTACTATATACATTGAACACACATCTGTTGAGCACATATAATACTACAGGCATTTTGCTGTGCACTGGATTATTTAATGGAGTTGTGTTTTGAAGCCTCTCCATAAAGGATATTTTTGTTGATAAGATGGAGAGCCCAGATTTCATTTATACTTTCTATCCTCTCAATTGATTCTTAGCATAAACTTGCAGGACAGTATTTCTAATTCTGTTGGTAATGCAAAGACCAACACTTTGAATCATTTCTGCCAGACAGCAGATTTTGCAGCATCCTACTTTGTAAACTATAATTAGCCTTCTATAAAGGGAAAATTATTTCCTTTATTCCCTTTCTAAATGTCATAGATTTCATCATATTTTTGTTATACATCACTATCTACATATTTCTATTTAAAGTTAGCCCAGGGAGATCCATATCTTTCCAGCCTACAAACTCTTCTTTTTAAAATGAATAGAAGAAAATAAGAAATTTTCAAAATGAAGGTAATAGGCATCAGGAAGGAGGAAGAAGGATCCCTAGAAAGTAGAAATAATGCACAAAAGAGTTAAATTCCAACAATTATCTCATTAAGCAATACTACGGTATAAGTGGAAGTCTGGATATTGAAACAATTACATAGACAACTTACATAAAAATCAAATGGCCATCAATTCTATGATAGGGGAACAAGTAAAACTTGCAATCTCAAAATCAGTGATGGCATGGACAGGAATGAGCAGTACCCTATTAAAGATGGCATTCTTACAACATACAAAGCATGTTCACAACTGTGTTTTCTAACAGTGTCCTGAATATTGGAAACAAAAATAAAAACAAAGCTTTCACATGTAGATGAAAAGAAATGATCTGAAACTGGTTACTAATTTGTTATAAAACAAAAGTTTCTAGTTACCCTGTTCTATTGTCCTTAAAAGAAGACCGGAGGCGAAGAACATATGCTAGCATTGCAAAGAATCATGAATTGAAGCTAGATATGGAGATGAGTGCCTGGAATGAGAAGGCCTTGCACAGTTTGGGATTACATACTGTGAAATCTTTTTCTGGATGTTTCTAGACATAGGCTGGATTATAAATTGTATATCTTGCTGTGAACAAGAAACAGGATTTCTCAAGATCCTGTCAAGCCTGGTGATCTTTGGAAATGAAAGCCTAATTAAGAGGCTCCCAAGGGACAGGTCAAAGGTGTTCTTTTATCCCTAGTGCCCCTATTCCAGTTTCTTGATGCCTATTCTGCTCCTTTCATTCAGCCTACTCTAAAACTGAAGAATACAAATTGTGCAAGTTTCCACCTTTGCTTTCTCTACTGTAGATGCATTCGACTATTAGAATTAAGAATCTTAAATCCCTCATCCCTTATCTCTACACTGATGCATTTTTTGATTAGAGCTTAACATTAAAATTTCTTCTAAAATTTGTTTTTCAACTGGACAACAGAACTTTTTAATGTTAGATTCTGATTATAAGATTAAACGTCCTTCAAATATTTTTAAATAAACCTATCTGATAAAACTTTGTCAAATTTCAACTAGGATTTATGCCTTCCTTCTAATTCCAAAGATTGTGTTGCATGCAATTACTTAGGTTAAACTGTTAGAATTGTATTGACAGTGTCTCACTTTGAAAGCTTTACGGTGAGCCTCTCTACATTATCACCCAGAGAATAGAAGCTGACGCCCGTTTTAAAACTTGGCACAATAATTCTGCAGATTTAAAGTAATTAATGTCATTTCCTTGATAGTAAATGTGGAACAGTAAACCATCTTACTGCTCTTATCTATCCTCCGCTCCCTCGCATGAAATATTAGTGACGTTCACTTGTGTACGTTTTAAACAACCCTGTAGATTCTACAAGGTTGTTATGTTCTAAGTATGGCAATTCTACGTGAAACACTTTTCCAGTGTTTAGAAGCAGGTGTGTGCACTGCTGCATCCCCGACCAGCTGCCTTTCTCCACACCATTCCACAGCGCACGTTAAAATTTTAACTTTTAATTTAAAAATTTAACTTGTAAAACTCTAACATTTAACTATGTTTCCTCTTACCATCACTCATAAGCAACATCTAAGAATCAAGACAGTCTTCAGACGCTAACCCTCGGTAGAACACAGTACCAATCACCAACCCAAACACCCTCTGCAACCTCGTTCAGAACTACAATTACCCGCTCTCAGTCCTAGGCGTGACGCTATAGCTGCACCTGATTGGTGCACGGGCCTATCAGTCACACCGAGAGAGTGCGTCCTCGAAAGTCGGGTCTAAATGAGACGCTGTGTTTTTACGTCATCTCCCAGCGACGAAAACAGGAGGGGGTGCGTTCCTGAGCACAACTCGGTGGTGGCGGGGGTAGCTTGTGAAGGTGTCATGGCTGCTGTCGCTGAGCTTAGTCGCTCCAGCAGTGGTGACAGGAGTTTGGAACGGAGTTGCAGCCCTAATCTCTCCCAAGAGGTTCTCTGCGAAATCTTTCGCTCTCTGCATAGCCTGGTGGGACAAGTGAGTGGTGGTCTGTGGGAGTAGGGGTATCGGAACTGTCCGGCCCCTCCCCCACTGTTTTTCCTCTAGCGGAGGCGGGGGGCTACGGACGCCTGCGGGACCCGGCCGGACTAGCTGAGGCCGGAGGAGGAGCCCGAGCCCAGCAGCCTGCGGTCGGATCGAAGATGGCCGTACAGGCTTAGTTCAGGATGGGTTGCAGACTAGATTTCCTTGCATCTCTTCTCCCCGAGTGAGAGAGGAGAGTGTAAGCGGAAAACCCGGCTCCGAGAACATGCTTGGAGAGAATGTGTAAAAAGCTTTGTGGGTTGGGAAGGCGCCTGGCGCTTAGGATTCTCTTTCCTCCAGTCCATTCATTAGAGAAATTGATAGGTTAGTGCGGCCTGAGAGTTTTGGAAAAGCTCTCTCCGCCTTTTTTGAGTGATTTGCTCTAATGAGCCATTTGGTTTTGTTTTTTCCTTCTGGCCGTTGTGTGCATCTCTTACCCTTTAATACAAGGAGGAAAATAAAAGGAGTTAATCTAAATACTCCTTGCATAAAGTTGGAGGAGTTAGCCATGGTTGATACAGTTTGCATCAGAACTATTGTTTAATCGTCATTTAATTATTAACTAATTTAACTGGCTAATAAATAACCTCTGCAGAAATATCATAATAAATTGGGCTTAAATAAAAGTACTCCTTATAACTCTATTACAATTAAGTGGCTTTCATTTTATGAAGCAAAATGCAAAGCATATTTTAAATGAGAACTTGAAAATCGTTTGCTTGCTTTTAAAAAGGCAATCATTTCTCATATTTTAGACGGAATATTTTCTAGTTCTAAATGTTGAGGGTTTGGTACTACTGCATGCAGTAGGCACAGCAGAATTTTGTGTCGAAGATAATGTTATCTTCCTTTATAAAAATAGACCAGTTGTCTGATTTGTAAAACATTATTTTAAAAAGCCGTGAGTGGATGGAGAGTATTTTTTAAAAGGTTATTTCAGTATTTAAAAAAATTCTAGCATGTTTGTCGTGACTTGCAAAAAGTATTACTCCAAGTTAAACATTTAGTTTGGTGTAATGAAACAGTTATTAATAGAATCTGATTAAGTTATAACTTGTGAACTCAGTTGTTTGCTACGGGCTTATAAAAACTTTTTAAAGACTAGGGGACATGAATATTTAATCTTATCGCTGAAGACCAGTAATGGTCTTCGTTACTGGTTACAGTTTAAGAATGTTCTATGACATTGAAATTATAAGGTTTATTTATAGTTTAATGTCAGGATGAAAAAAGTTTATGCTCATCTATAATTTACATAAGATTTTTTTTTAGTGATGAGATTTTTTTAAAGTAACACTAAGAAATAATTTAAACATATCTTTTGAAATATTTTGCATACTGAATTTTTACAACTCATTAAAAAATTTTAAACATTCCGATATTCTGTAGGTGCAAGTAGAGATATGATTAAAATTTACTTATGTCACCTGTCAAAAATGTTTAAACATTTGGAAAGTTTACATGACACAGTGAAGACCATCTATACAAGTGTCAAATTAAATTATCTCATCAATTAAATGCTAACCATTTTTTTCAATGCTAACCATTTTGAAATTACTTTTCATATTTTGAGATGTATTCTTTAAAGATAAGCATGAAAGCCACAATACTTATCAAATTGCTCCTGGAGGAAATCACGATTTACTTTTGCAACAAGTTTACAGGATGTTTTTTTTAATCCTAAATTTCAAAAAAAAAGTGTCAATATGCCTAATTTCATTCTGCATACTATCATTCTATTGTTGGCTCTCTCAATAAGAAACAAAATTGAATGTTAAAAAGTATTTTCTATCCTAGATTTCACATTTACTGATTTTAACCTTATTGTTTGCCAAGTTTTTACTGAAAAAGCATATTTATATAGGCCATTTTAATGTCAAACTGATACAACTTTGAGTGAATGGTTTACAATAACAAGCTCTGTAGGGTAGAAATGCATAGAACTCATATTACTAATAGCGAATTTGTTGAATAAACGGTTGGCTATATTGGATAATTTTAAAGTTAATTTGTATCATTATGATGTGGTTTTCTTAAAAGACCAAATATCTTTAATTGTGCTTGGAAAGCTTACATAATCATGCTGAATTGAAAGGAGAATATGATCCCAACATTAAGATTTATTTTACGTAAGTTATTTTCTCTAGAAAATTTGATGCTTTGCTTTGGTTGAGGATTATCTGGGATAAACCCTAGTTTAGGGATAACTCTCTTATGAATAACGCATCAATTTGTTATCAACTATGTATCTCTTAGAGGACTGTAGAAATATAAGAAGAGTTTACTTCTATACATAGGTTGTCTAATGAAATTTTATAGGCATTAAATAATATAAGCTAAGGTTAATGCAGTAATCTTAATGTAAAACCTCAGTTAACATAAACTAATCTTTGCCAATGCAGCCTATTACAAAACTTCCTATTTCTTTAAACATATCCAATATAGACCTTAAATGTTTCTTGTCTTGTGCAAAGGGTGAGAAATTTTTGTCATGTAGTATTCATTCAGTATAGTGCCTTTTCTGGTAACTTTGGGTCTCTGGTTCTTTATACAGTGATTCATCTTTTTGCCTTATTATAATCGCAACTCATAACATCTA
Source organism: Hyaena hyaena (assembly GCF_003009895.1). NCBI lineage: Eukaryota > Metazoa > Chordata > Mammalia > Carnivora > Hyaenidae > Hyaena > Hyaena hyaena. The sequence goes on from NW_024081175.1 coordinate 1,087,250, forward strand.
TATTTGAACTAATGTAACACTTGCCTTTATTTTGTACAAAATATGACTAGCTTTTAATAAATGATTTCTGAAAAAATAATTATGTGATGCAGCATATCTTTATAGTATGCTATAAACACGTGTCCCTAGAAAAGTTTATGATGGTTCACTTTTATTTACTTGAAAGCCTAAAGATGGGAGCTTTCCTTCTAAAATTTTCACTGACGTTTATATTAATTTTATATTCAGGTTCTTGGTAGTTTTCTGTATATAATTTTATTCTAATAGGTTACACATAGCCAACTTACAAGAAGAATTATATGATAAGCCCTCTCACAGTACTAGAAAATACTGTTTAGCCAAAGATCTGGCCATTGTTGTGGAAAAGTTTTTGTTTTTCACTTTTAGATTTCCACAGCTAAATAATTATTTTTATTTGAAGTAAATAAACATGTTGCCATTTATCCCTACACTTTAGAATATGTATGAATAATCTTGATTTTTAAATTATTTTAAAAATTGGTTAAAGTTGAAAATGATAAAAATGTAATTCAGAAAACCTCAGAGTAGTGATATATGTCTGTTTTTATGTACACCTTTAACAAAAAGAAATGTTTATATCAGAACTATCATAAATGTACCTGCCACTTCTGTATAATGCTCTGAGCTAGAAGTAGTGAAAAGGGCAAGTCTTTCTTGGCCCTTCTCCAAAGGTTTTAGATAATGAAGTATCAAAAGAGCCTCATCTTTCCATCTTTCCTTCACAGTTTCACTTGTAAGATGGTCCCATTACACAGACCCAAGAATAGAATGAGATGTCATTGTGATTTTTTTCTATGAAAATTTCCTTTCTTGGCCTTTTAAAATGGTAACTAGGTAGAGCATTTTAATGTATCATTAAAAACCTGATAACTTTGAGCTAAATAGGCATGTTACTCTAAAGAAATATTGTTTTGTGACATCCCATATATACAGCTTAATCGTGTAATTTTTGTGATGTCGCTGGTTTGCCCCTTTGAAGCTTAACCTCAGGGATGATGTGGTGAAAATTACAATCGATTGGAACAAGCTCCAGAGCCTCTCGGCCTTCCAGCCCGTTTTGCTCTTTAGTGCACTTGAACAACATGTTTTATATTTACAGGTAAATTTCTTGTTAAAAATGTTAACTAAGTATTGAAAATAGAAATTAATTCTAGTTAAATTATAAGCTAGAGTATTTGTCAGTTCTGTCTTAACACTGTATTAATAGTGTTATCAATAACAAGTTACTTCAGCCAGATTAGATCTACATCTGTTAATTTCCATAGTGATCTGGACAGTCTTGGGGATACAATCCAATAGGTCAGTGTGGCTATGAAGAGTGAATGAATGCAATTCTATTCAATTCTAGACTTGTGCTGAAAATTCAATACAGTTGCATCTATGGTGGGTTATAATTAAGCAATAAGACACGGCAGGTGTGTGTCATGCTATGATAATGATTCCATGCCTTGGGTGAGTTTGGAGGCTCATGGAGTGCTTTCAGTGGTTCAAGAAGTGGCATTATCCCAGCATGACACATCCTGGAGTGTCTATTGCAATTAAACAGTTTCAGCATAGTTTTTAAAAAGAAAGTAATTTCTGTGACATTAATGTCTCATCTTAGTAAGTAGCCAGTCACTATTTTATCTTTTCTTTTTCTTAGCAGTTTGAAATAATTCATCCTTTATCTTAGAAGTCAACATTGAATTATTTATAATAGTATTGCTATATTTTGTAATATTTCAGTTTAATAACTGAACAGTATTATGACCTTGCTAGTTTCCAGATGAACATCTCTACAATAATAATTGATGTAAGTTTGCAGTTTATCTCTAATCAAAGTATAAAATATGAAGTGTCAAAAGGTAAGTGGAAGAACTGTTTGGATTGGTCATTTGATTGCTATTAAGATGTTATAAGGTTTCAGAATAATATTTGGTATATAGTAAATAACAGAAGCAAAATTATAGGTATGAAAAAATAACTGGAACATTGACCAGTATTGGTGTGTTTTGATTAATGGAATAAACATTACTTTTCAGCCCTCTGTTCAGTGACTTTATGGGAAATTTTAACTGTTTCATGTTGAAATAGTTAACCCTAATATTAAAGGACAGAAATAATGAGCTATAGAACTCAATTGAGGCTTGATTGTTGGGTGTAGGGGGAGAATTAGTGGTATAATTTACATGATACAATAGGGTTTGTGTTTTTTTTTTTTAACTCCAGTATAGTGAATGACAGCCATATATCTCTTTTCAGCTATGGAACTTGGGAGTTTTTTATTTTCTATTTAAAAATTTAATTTTGTGACCCAAGAAGGTATCTTGCCATGGTAGGAAAAGCCTGAGTGTTCACTCAGCATAACACCTATATATTTCATGTCTATGCTCTCTCATTCACTTTGGCCAACTGCAGTTTCAAGTGGAGAATCTCCAGTGATACAGTGATAATGCAGGGCTTTGCTGAGTGAGAGCACTGGCTCTCATGTTAAGGAGGAAAAATACTAAGCCTTAGTGTTCTGAGGAGGCATTTGAATGACATGTTAATTAAGTGGCATTGGTGCCAGAGGCTGAGGCTTTGATTTGGCACAAAATAAAAGATGAGTGACAGAATGATCCCCTCAAAGAAAATTTCAAATTTCCTCAGGTTTTCTTTCTTTCCTTCTTTATTTTTAAACAGATTTATAGCAAATGATAATAGTCACAATAGCAGAGAATGGCAAACACATGTGATCAGATCTATGTATCCTGATATGCCAACTTTTTATATTTTCACTGATTTAAATATTGCATTTACTTAGCAGAAATTTATATAAATATGTTAAATGTGTAATTAATTTTGATTAGTTCAAACCTCTGCAGATGGAATTGTGTTTTTCTCAGCCTTTTTTAGCAAAACTTCAGCCTCTGATTAAAGAGGAGAATACAACTGTTGGAGAGGCAGAAAAAACAGAAACAGGGAACAAGAATGAAGTAAATGCCAAATTTCCCATTAGTGACCTACAAGAGGAAGAAAAGCACAAAGATTGTGATTTAGGAGACGTGAAAAAGACACAGATCCATGTTGATCCAGAAGTAGTTCAAATAAAGGCTGGAAAAGCAGAAGTAAGAAGGTTTTTTTGGGGGCGGGGGGGCGGGGTATTATTTTTTTAAATCTTAAGCTTGAATTGTTAAAACATGCATCCTTATTGTTTGTAGATTGACAGACGAATATCTGCATTTATTGAAAGAAAGCAAGCTGAAATCAATGAAAACAACGTGAGGGAATTTTGCAATGTTATTGACTGTAATCAAGGTAACTACCTTGAAGAAGTTAATTTTCATAGGATTTTAAGCACAGTTTTTACACTTGCTCTGATTTTTCATTTGTTTTTAAAAATGAATAACATTAAACCAGTTTATTTCATAGGTTTACTTAGAAGCTAAGGCAGCAGAATTTCTTTATGTTTAATAATAGACCACATTGCAAAAACAGTTTTCATTTTGGTTATGCAAAGATCAAATGCGACCCACAAGGGCTACCACAGGTGAAGATTCATTTAAAGTTCCTTTAGGAAATGAAGAGCGGGTGGCAGTGGTGCTTACTCTCATTAGAATAAGGAACTAAGCTATATAAATTTCAAGCCTATAAATGTACTTTTGAAATTATGATGTTAATATATAAAGTGAACTTAGTAAAGTTAATACTCCTCAAGAGGGAGCAGTTTTCTCACTACTCCTGAGCTGTTTGAAATGTTTTCTGCCATGATAAAAAAATTTGTCATGAAGACTGTGGTATCTTATGTTTTTTTTCCCTTTCTCTCATAGTGCATGCATTTGCTGTTCTTATCAGATTCTCCTTTTCCTCTCCACTTGGTGCTATAGTATATTTACAATTCTGCAAGTATGCTGCAGAATACAAAATATTGCAAAGCACTGGCATAGATCTTACTCAGGCATCATAGTAATAATCAGAACAAGTAGTTCTCAGAAAAAATTATGGAGAAGAGTTCCTAATTGGAATGAACATTTTTCTTGTTGCCTCTAACATCTCTTAGCTAATTATTATGAATACAGAATTGTCAGATGAACCTAGAATTGACACTTACATTGGTACACTGATTTTCTTAATAATAAAATAATACAGACTCAAGTGGGTCCTGAATTCAGCCATTTTTTCTATTAACATTATACATGCGTATCTCTAGACTTAGTATATTTTCCTGTTAGCTTTTCAGAACAGGTGCGATAGTGGTAGAATCTCAGGTACTGCAATCCATCCAACTGTAAGCAACCCATGAGAAAGGGTTTGTTGAGGGAACAAGCACATGTGTCACTAATGTTATTCCTCTGTTCTCCCTGCTAACTCTATTATTATAAACCACCAGGGGATAGAAATTGACAAGAATTGAATGCTCAGCAGGATTCCCTGGCCCATTCAATCCCTTGCTGGCTCAAAACAGTGCTAGGAAGAATTGCTGTGGAGAGTGACTAGCACTCATACATTTACTATCTTCACACCATGCTGAATTTCTCACTGATGGGTCAGTTAATCTATATACATGGAATATAACTCTGGAATGGATGATAGCTTCTTTTTTTTTTTTTTTTAACCCTTAGCCCCATGAAATGTTAGAAAAAGAATGGAGAAGTGATGGCCCTTTAAACGTATATTGAGGTATCTCAAAAGGAAAAAAAAGGAAAGAAAATGATTCTGTTTAGTGTCTATATAAAGGATAAATTTAGAATATTCACAGTTTGATTTGTCAGCAGAACTATTAAGTAAACTTAGACTGGAAAAATATGAATGTATTATAATGTGTTAGTATATTCCGTCGATACCTGTCAATCTGAAACCAAAAGATTTTTTTTTAAAAAATCAATTTAAAAAATCAAAAGAGAATTTTCTTTTAGTATCTCTTTTTCCATCTATTTTTTATTATAAAATAAGGGGAATTTTTCAGGAAATTTGCTGCAGTGCATGGCTTTACTTAATATCATTTTAAGTGTTATAATATTTGAAACCTATGTTAACATTATTCCAGTTTTCCCCTTGGGTTTGTAATTAATTTACTGATACCTAATTTGAGGAAAAAAAAACTACCTTTCAGCTTAGAAAAAAATTGGAACAAATTTTTACAACTATTTTTTCCTAAAATTGTACTTTTTGACAAGAACAGTCTGGAAAGAGAAAGTTTTTGTGATTAGAGGTTTTTTTTTTTTTTTAATGAGCATTGGAAATCTAGGCAAAGTGGAAAAGTATGTGTTTATTCTTGAGGTTTCAAGGTCTTTTTTGTGTGGAGTTCTGAAATTAAAATGTGTCAGATGTATAATTAATCCTTTTTATTAGGTGATTGCTAATTTGACCAGTAAGTAATATAAAAATGCTATATTTTTTTAAAAGGTTATTTCAGTAAAAATAGTTCTGTTTATTTCTGTGATGAAATAAAGGGAAAAATGTCTCTTTCGCTTACATTAAAATGCTTTCTGTAATACATGAAGTATTTTCCCCAAAGGCCCAGATGGTTTAGGGGAATATTGGTATTTATTAAAAATTATATTAAATTATGCCACTGAATGCTGAGGACTTTTCTTACTGTAAATCTGAAAATTAGGTAAGATTAAAGCTTATAAATTTTAGAGGGTAAAGGTCACTAAATTTTATTCTGTATAAGGTGGTAATTTAATTACTATTTTTTAAAATGATAATTCTCTTAGTAGTATGTTAATATGATTTGTTGGAAGTTTATAAAAATCTCATACATTTGCAGTTAAGAATATATTTAACTTATACTCATCTAAATTCTCCTTAGAAAACAGTTGTGCAAGAACTGATGCCATTTTTACTCCTTACCCGGGATTTAAAAGTCACGTAAAAGGTAAGTATCCACTACATATCTTCATCACTGACAGAAGTTTATTTTAGATTATAAGCAAAAGGAATAGAAATCACCTTCCTATCTAAATTTTGTTTATTTTAAAATGCAAAAAATGTCTTGCCTTCCTACTTAGGTTGGTTAGATGGTCTTTATAAAGTGCTGTTAGGGAGACAGAATTTCTGACTTTGGAGCATATTAAATTTACATTTCAAAGTTTCTTAATTTAGTTTCTAGAGTTGTGAATACATATGGACCACAGAATAGACCTGAAGGAATTCAAGAGTCAGGTCATAAACCTAACGGCATGCTCCGAGACTGTGGAAATCAGGCTGTAGAAGAACGACTACAAAATATTGAGGCTCACTTGCGATTGCAGACGGGTAAGCAGAGCGCTGGGCAGTGCCCCATCAAGGTACCTTTGCAAGTAGTTAAACTACATAATTTATTAAGTCCCAGCATTTTCACTGAACACTTGCTGTGGACAAAACACTGTTCTGGTCAGTACAAAAATGAACAAAGCATAGTCTCTACTCTCAAGGAATCTACAGTTCGCGTGTCCATGCTCTTCCTCCTCTTGCACTCCTCCCCAATTTGGACGGTTAGTAGAATGGGAATAGATTCCAAATAAGTCCTGACACTCTCTGTTTATTAAAGTCACAGCTGAAAATTAATGTACTCTTTTTCCTGCCACCAATGTCATAACTTAACCACGACGGTCTCTCATTCTTATCACCCACTGTGCTACGTACCAAGTATTGATAAATGTATGTTATGGGGGCTGTGGAGGAAGGACATGGTGGGGCACAAGGAGCCTCCGTGTGAAGAGATTCAGGCAGTGCCTCACTGATTCGGTGAGGTTTGAACTGACTCTTGAAAGATACAGAGGTGGGGCAGAGGACATTCTAGGGAAAGGGAGCAGCAAGAGCAAAATCATTTGAATAAATAATTCATTTTACTGTACTCCAGAACAAGAACAACCAAAATCCTAAGATAAAAAAATTCTCAAAAAACCCATTTCTAGAGTTTTCATACTTAACAAGTTGATACTTCTGATATGAAAATTTGCCCATATACTTTAATTGCATAATGATTATCTAATTATGTATTCATTCAGTCTGTAAATATGGAGCACCTGTTTAGTTTGTGAACTGATGATTCTTAGGTTTGTGCAGTGTACAAGCTGCACAGCCATCCCAATGAACAAAACAAAATTCTGCCCTCCTGGAGCTTACATAAAAGTGGAGAAACAGGCAAGAAAACAAAATATATGGACTGTCAGGTAGTAGTAATAAGGGAAAGGATAGGGAGTGCATCTAGGGGAGGGTTATAGCACTGGTATTTTTTAAAGGGTGGTTAGAGAAGTCCTTCCTGATAAGGTAACGTTTGAGCCCAGGAGCCCAGAAGTGAAGCTGGTGCAAGAGAGCCTTGTGAATAGGGAGGTAGAGGGAACCACAGGTGCTAAAGCTGTGAGAGTATTTGGCCTACCTGAACAACAGAAAAAAGGAACCAAGTGACAAGAATGATAGAAGTGTGGGGAGAATGTCCAGATTGTTTCAGACCTTATATACTACTGTAAAGGCTCTGGTTTTTAGTTTGAGTGAGATGCAAATGTATTGGAAGGTTTTGAGCAGAGAAATGACAGTATCTGACTTACATTTTAAAAAGATCATTACTGTGTGGAGAGTAGCCTACGCAAGCAAGGCAGAAACCAGGAGACCAATTTGGAGTTGTGGTAATCCAGACAGAGGTGGGGGTCTAGACAGAATGGTCACATTGATGGACTGAGAAATAAGAGAGTTTGGGATATAATCATAACATTGAAATCTGAGTAACCTTTACTTGTCCTCCCCCTCCACAGAAAGTTTGTTAGGAATTATGGTGAAGCTCCTCTTTAACATTCTATTAGGTTAAAGGAAAAAAATGTGTCCTGAAAGGAGAAGTATAAATTGAAAGTGATAAAGACATATTGCAGTCACCAAATTGAACTCTGTTGCCCCTGTGCATTTTTCTCCTCCCAAGTTACTATCAAAATCTATCAGAAGTAGAAATTGTTCTATATAAGAACTATTTAGTAGCATGTAATAAATTTAATTTAAAACAAAACTCCTAGCAATATAGGAAGCATAAATGGGGCTTGGGGAGAGGTGTAATATAATACATTTCATAGTGTTTAACATGAAATTATGAGCTAAGGATTTCATTTTATTTTACTCTTGTTCATTATCTTCAGTAGTATCTCAAAAATTTTTTAAATGTATTTAGGTGGTCCAGTGCCAAGAGACATTTATCAGAGAATTAAAAAACTTGAGGATAAAATCCTTGAATTGGAAGGCATCTCTCCTGAATACTTTCAATCTGTAGTAAGTATAAGTGTCTTTAAAAAATAACTATTTTATTTTATGATGCTTCATCATATAACAAATAATTCAATCATTTACCTCCTATATGTGAAACACTGGTGGGTTTTTTTTTTTTTAATGTGTATTTTTGAGAGAGAGAGAGAGGGAGAGACAGTGTACACAAGCAGGGGAGGGGCAGAGCAAGAGTGACACAGAATCCAAAGCATGCTCCACGTTCTCAGTGCAGAGCCCAACGCGGAGCTCGAACTCATGAATCACGAGATCATGACCTGAGCTGAAGTCGGAAACTTAACCGACTGAGCCACCCAGGCGCCCCATGTGAAACACTGTGTTAACAATTAAAAGATAAACAGTCTTATGTAGGAATTACCTACTTTTTAAAACATTGTGATTCTGGTGCTCGCTTCGGCAGCACATATATTAAAACATTGTGATTCTGAATATTGTATTATATTTAGACTCATTTTTTTTAAAGGGGTAGTTTTAATATGCCTTACCCAAATTCTCAAACTTCAGCCATTTTCATGGCATAATATATCAGCCTAGGTAGTTGTCAATCCTGTCACTTATGAAAATGCTATCTTGTAGAACAAAGGCTTCCTCTGGGACCCTACTTTGTCAGTTATCCTTTCTGTCTCTTTAATCCCTCTCAGACTCTCCAGACTCCTTCCCTCAGCTCACAGATGTTTACATTTCTCCTCCATACTAAACAAATAAACACCTCAATCTGCCACCCTTTTTCTTTACCTTAACCACCAAACTGTTTGAAAGACTAGTCAATATTTGTCTAATTCCTCAACTCTAGCACTTATTTATTCATTCATTCATTCTTGCCCCTTTTTCCAAGGACTTTAAGAAACAGTGTTGTGCTGATAAGTCTCTTTTTTGTCACATCAGAAGGTTTCAGACAAGTGATCATGAGCTCACTGTGTTATTTTACTCAGTCTTCTGGGGTGATTATACATACACCTGCCTTTTCTGAGGTTTTATTTTGTTTTATTGTTTTTCTTTAAAGCAGTGCCATATTAGAAATAAATAATCTAAAAGTAAACAAAATGTTTTAATTTACTAAATTTTTAGTGAAAATTTTACTAAAACTCCTGGATCAGAAAAGCTATGTAAAATAACTCATTTTAGCATGAATCATTAAAGTCGCTGGTGAAAATATATTTAAAATTATTTTAGGTATATATAGCAGTAATTTTTCCAAAGTGGTGAATTGGGTATTGCCATAAGGTAAAGAAAAGTATTTCCAGATGAAGAATGCAGGTTTATGTAACAAAAGTGAGCAATGAAGCCTAAAGATCAAGAATTTAGAGAAAGAGTTTTAGTGATTTTTTTCCCCTCAAATGTAAAATGAGGTTTATTGAAGTTCTAAAGGCTGAAGCAAGGATTAAACAATACCAGTCAAGGACTTAGCACACTGTCTAGCACATGGTTAAACCTCAGTAACTTACCATTTATTTAGTTACAGAAACCATCTATGAATAAGCTGTGTAATATGTAAAATGTGAGTAAATCACACAATTCCTCTGGCCTTCAGTTGTCTAATTTAGAAGATTTCTTGGTTATACTACATAATTGCAAAGGTTTTTCCACTTTTAGGATTCTTCTCTGAATGTATCTTCTTAGAAAACTTGATAAAGATTTTATGCTTTTTCCTAAAACAGTCTACCATAAGTTTTTTCTCCATTCAAGCTGCCTTCAGTAAGTAATCCCTAGGCAGATTATTTTTCTAGTTCAGTTTCATACTTTGTTAGTATAGTTCTTGTTCACAGTAGAACTGATCTTAACAGAGAATATCATAGTATTAGATGCCTCTAGAGAGACCTTGCTCCATCATTATTTGATTTTGATTTATATAGCTGAACATCTACCTGTTACTAAACTTGGCTAACAAAAGATCAAGCCCTTCAAATCATAATTTTGTTTTGGGAATGTCTTATACACAACATAGAATGTTTAGACTGTTTTGGTTAAAGAGGTAGACTAGTCAGATTGTAGAGAACCTTAAATACTATATCCAGACGTTTAAAGCATTTAATGGTTTGTTTGTTTGTTTTTTTTTCTGAGAGAGAGACAGCGTGAGCAGGGGATGGGCAGAGAGAGAGGGACACAGAATCTGAAGCAGGCTCCAGGCTCTGGCTGTCAGCACAGAGCCCGACGCGGGGCTCGAACCCACGAACCGTGAGATCATGACCTGAGCTGAAGTTGGTCGCTTAACCGACTGAGCCACCCAGGCGCCCCAAAAGCATTTAAAGTTTAAATGCTATAGGAAGCATTTGAGCAGGGAAGAGACTTGTGCAAGTTACTCAAAAGATTTATCTAATACTCTGGGAGATAAATGAAAAGGGAGAGACAAGAAGGAGGAGACAGCATTATACTAGCTTAGATATGAAGTGAGATTCTGAACTAAGGACAAGAGAGTGAGAATAGAAAAGATTAATGCAAGAGGCAAAGAGCAAGGGTGAGTCCACTTTCTGGTTGGGAAAATTATACTATCATTGACAGAAATACGAAAATCTGGAAGTGCAGATATTTTGGGAGGAAATATGAATTTAGAGTCCTATCAGGCAGGATATGCAGATAGAAACATCAGGTAAGCTTTTCAGGAGTAGGACTTATACTTCAAATAATTGGGAGAGTCTGTGTAGAGGTGATAATTAAAACACAGAATGGATAAGAACACTGGGAATGTCAGAGGCCTGAAGTCTGAAACTTGGTGACTGCCTAACTTTAGGAGCAGGAAGCATTATAAACGCAAACAGGATGGGCCTGTATGTGTTAGGTTGCCATACTCATGATACAATTACTACTGTAAAAAAATACTTCCAGATCTGTTAAACAATGTACATTTGATTAGAAGGATCACTTTTGGGTTAGAATTAGAAATGACTAGTCCAAATTATTAGTGAGCTACAAGGAAGGACAAAACACTGAAAAGTTTTAAACATTCAAATTAACTTTATCCTTAAGGCCTATAAATAAACATGGCACAGGTCCAAAGGGAAAGAAGATCTCCTACTCCCCCCTCCATAACAGAATGAATGTGCCATCTCTAGGAACCACTCTCTTTGCTTGAAGTAGGTCCAGCACTAGGAACATCTGTGGACACGAGCGGAGTTAAATACACACTTTGCAGGACATATACTCATCACTCTCACCATCCTCTTGCTGGGAGTACATGTATGGCAATTACATATTTCTACATATCTTTCAAAAGTGTACAGAAAAGACCATATGTTGTACAGTCTTCTAGCTTTTTTTTTCTTTTTTTTAAATTCTTTTTTAAATGTTTTATTTATTTCTAGGAGAGAGAGAGAGACAGCGTGAGTAGGGGAGGGTCAGACAGAGAGGGAGTCACAGACTCTGAAACAGGCTCCAGGCTCTGAGCTGGCAGTCAGCACAGAGCCCGACACGGGGCTCGAACCCACGAACCACGAGATCATGACCTAAGCGAAAGTCGGACGCTTAACCGACTAAGCCACCCAGGCACCCTAGCAGCTTCTAAAGTTAGTAAGGGAGCCTGTGTGGCTTTGTCAGTTAAGCGACTGACTTCCGCTTGGGTCATGATCTCACAGTTCGTGAGTCTGAGCCCCCTAGGGGGGCTCTGTGCTGACAGCGAGGAGCCTGCTTTGGATTCTGTCTCCTTCACTTTTTCTGACCCCCACTCATGCACATTCTCTCTCAAAAATAAATAAATAAACATTAAAAAATAAAGTTAATAAGGGAAATTAAGCCCGTTATATTTCTTACGGAATGAATTCTTGCAGAAATTGAATTCTAAACTCTGAAAATACCTGTTTTTAATCCAGATTTACATGTAGCTGAGTTCTAAACAGGGAAGATTCATAGTTGAATAGAGATGGTTATCATGGGTAACAAAGATTAGTATTTTGTTGTACCATTTAATGTAACGGTTCTAAAGATCTTCATTCTTCACATTCAACGTGAAAAGATTTGAATGGGGTAATGTTTAAAAATTTTTAAGGGCATCACTTACTAGACATTTCAAAGATGTGAGCTACAAGTATTAGTTTTTCCAAAGAATTATTTACTGATTTTAAATTTTGACCCTTGAAACAGTATAACATGCTTCGCAAATATATTTTCATAGCACTTTGTTCATTTTACAGCACTTATCACTTGTAATTATGTGTTTACACATCTATTTTTCACACTATATTTTGAAACTCTGAAGGACAGGAACAGAGTCTTGTTCATCTTTTGAACACATAGATGGTAGTAGGCATTGAATAAATGTGTGAATGGATAGGGTTTGGCTGCTAGTTCATTATTAGACTTCTGAAGGTGTGTTAACTTTATTCCAAAGCACTGACTAGGTGTACTCTTAACCTTGTCTGTAATGGTAGCTCCTGGTTTTAAAGGTAAATATTGGAAGAAGGGAGTCAACTTCATGCGCACAGACCGTGTGTGTGAAAGTGTATGGTGGGCCTGAAGCATGAGGTAGTGATTGGATCTGGCTAGAAAATTAAATCGCAGACACAGTTTGGAGGGCCTTGAAGGTCCATTAACCATTCTGCAGTTCTAGTGTCACTGGTGCACAATTAGTTTTTGAGAAAGAGAAAGTTGTAATTTACGTTCCTATCTGGTGGCATTATGAAATTTGAGTTAGAGATTAGAGTCAAGAAAGATAGGTTAGGAAATATATCATTATCCACACCAGGGAGAAATCTGAATCACAGTAGTGGGATGGGACTAGAATGGAAGAGATACTTAAAGACACTACACCTAAGATAAGCCCCCAAAGACCACAATTTACTGTTTTTAAGTTACTGAATCATTGATGGCCTTCTCCTCATTCTGATACTTTGCACTTTGGTTTCGTGATACAGTAATAATCTGATTGCTCAATGACATGGAAACTATCAATATTTTATAGACTAAACTATTAGGAAAACAATGGGAAGTATATTTTAATCAGGTGTGTGAAAAAGCACCTCTTGGGAAGGTAGAAGACTGAGGAGTCATCTGACCAAAATTAAAATTAAGGCGATGGACCCCCTCACAGGTATCCAGCTTCATTTGGCAAAGGAAGAAACCTGTTTATATAAGCACTCCCCCACCCCCATATTTAATAATTATAGTACGTCGGGGCACTTGGGTGGCTCAGTTGGTTAAGTGTCCGACTTCAGCTCAGTTCATGGGTTTGAGCCCCGTGTTGGGCTCTGTGCTGACAGCTTCAGATTCTGTGTCTCCCTCTCTTTATGCCCCTCTCCCACTCATACTCTGTATCTTTCTCAAAAATAAATACTAAAAAAATAATAATTATAGCACTTCATGATTTCCCACCCACTGTAACTACTGATAAAGAAGCATACCTCAGTATTCTTTGAAATAGCTTTGACACAAAGAAAAATTGAAGTTTTTACCTTTTTTTCTAAATCTCACTGTTCAGAAATATTCATGAGAAAATTCTGCCACCTACATTGACAGTTTCTTTGTTAAATGTACCAATATACTAATTTGCCATTCAGAAGCTTGTGGTTCTGTGGAACTAAGAAGAAAATCTAGAAAAAATTCAAGGTTAAAAGGCTCAGCAGCATGTCTGTAAGAATGTTGTCAGCTTAAGTAATAGAGATTTAAACTTAAATTGGGTTGAACAGTGTAGAACTTATAAATTAGGAAGTTCAACTGTAGTACACTCTTCAGAGTTAATTGATTTATTGGCTAAATCATGGTTGTCAAAGAATTGGGCTCTTTCCCCTTAAGCTCTGCTTGGTATTGGCTTTCCCCCCAGTGGCAGACTGCAAGACAGCTACTTTCCCATGTCCTGTTCAGACACAGCAGCCTCCGTTGAGGCCTTTATCTTAGAAGTGAGAAAGCTTTTTCCAGAAGCTCTCCCCGCTAATTCCCAGCAGACCTCTTCTTATTCAATGGCCAGAACTGGGACCACGTCCATTCCAGTCACTGACAAGACCAGTGGAATGCGGTCAGCATTCCCCTGAGTCCTACAGAGGAGCAGTGGATAGCTGCTTGTACAGACAACCACAGTGATCATTAGTCAGTCATGGGTGTGTGTGCATGCGTGTGTGCTTTCCCCTGATACTTGAAATTCTATTTTCCTTTATTGCTTCACTTGTTCAATATCCTGAAAGGCAATAAAAAAGGAAACTAAGTAGAAAAAGTCCCCTGAGCATCTCCTTCATAATTATTCTCCCTCATTAGAAGCTGGGAATTAATGGGAATGTGTGTGTAGCCAGGGAAGAGCATATTGCTTTGATGTTACTACTACATACTTTTTTTTTTTTTTTTAAGGTTTATTTATTTTGAGAAGAGAGAAAAAGAAAGTACAGAGGGGGAAGGAACAGAAAGAGAGAGGGAGAGAGAGAATCCCAGGCAGACTCCTCGCTATTGGCGCAAAGCCCAACTGGGGGCTCAGTCTCCTGAGAATTAAGATCGTGACCTAAGCAGAAATCAACAGTCAGATACTTAACCGACTAAGCCACCTAGGCACCCTATTACTATATACTTTTAGTACCATCTTTTAGAGAGTATTTTCCAAAATACAAGGAGGCAGATGTCAGTGGCAGATAGTGCTTGGGGAGTTCTGTGGACTTTGTTTCTGCCAGGGTTCTTTGTATTTTGTTCAGTATTCCGTAAAGGAAAATTGTTTATATTCTCTAAGCATTGATTACCATTTTTTACCTTTTATCTAGAGCTTTTCCGGAAAGAGAAGAAAAGTACAACCACCTCAAGTAAGTTACTGAATTCTCATTGTGGCTTCTGAAATAGTTGGAGAAATTTTATAACTTTCATCATTAAAAGTTTCTACACTGGTTGCTCAGATCATACCCTGGGATTTAAGACTGAAAAAAAAAAGGGCAGCATAAATTAATGAACTTGAAATAAATAATTTTATTTCAAGGGCATGGAAGGATTCATATGAGTCAAATAAATATGAAAGTCTCTATCTAGCTTTTAATTGTGGCAAAAATTATCAATTACAAAATGCTGAAAAATAACAAATGCTAGGTAATTTAAATCCCCCCCTCATCTCAGGAACCCCAAGATCAAGAGCCCCATTCTCTACTGACTGAGACAGCCAGGCACCCCTCCCCCTCCTCCTATTTGCTGACCCTACCAATTAATTAGCAGCATCTATATCAAAAAAGTGTGTTTGGCAGAGGTTGACGTCAGCCCATCATTCTCCTCAGTCCTACTGTATTAATTAGTTGAATCTTAATTAGTGAGGTTCTCATAGCCGTTAATGGTAGCAATGTAAATTTAAAGTTGGAGAAAACTTTAAAACTTTTTTTGGTTTATTTTTGAAGAACAGCTTACTACTTATTTTTTTATTGTAAAATTTTGAATAAATCACAGAGGGCATCTGTGTTTTCCAGGAGAGGTTGATCCATCAAAAGAGAATTTCCAGTAGTTAAATTAATCCTAAAGTTTAATTTTTTTATTGTGAGAATAGTCAGTTAAAGTTTTTACAGTCCTTTCAAAGTATAAGAAGTCCAGGAGAGCTTCATCATAAGGAAGGAGAAAAAAAAGTAAGAAATATTTTAAGCCTTATTCTTTTCTGCCTTTAAGTTTATGATATAGTCAACATATATAGTTCAATTTAAAAATTATTCTTATGGGGGCACCTGGGTGGTGCAGTCAGTTAAGTATCTGACTCTTGACTGAGGTCACGCTCTCACGGTTCAAGAATTCGAGGCCCTTGCCAGGCTCTGCACTGATAGCACGGAGTATGCTCCCTCTCTCTCTGCCCCTCACTCATGCGTCCGCTCTCTCTTCCTCTCGCTCAAAATAATAATAATAATCATAAAGACACTTAAAAATTACTGTTATGAAGAAAAAAGACATTTACCATATTTTCAATATTTATAGTTCATTTAGCCTTTTATCTGCATTAAGATACTTCAGAGCCTTATTCAGCAATTTCTATTCTTGTTGTTTACAGCAGAATTATTCACTGGCTGAACTTGATGAAAAAATTAGTGCCCTCAGACAAGCCCTGCTCAGAAAATCAAGAGAAGCAGACTCCATGGCTACGCACCACCTTCCATGAAAAACTCCTCTCATTCTTGTCATTTTACTTTTGTTATATACATATAACTTACACTGCAATTAATTAAATGGATATGTTTATCAATGTAGACTCTCCTCTGGAAACAAGGTTTCTTTCCATGAGAGTCCAGCCTGCAGCAAGTCATCTTCAGATATTCCAGTGAAGTTTGAAATGGTTAAGGCATCGAAAATAGCATTGTTGGAATGTATTCCCTTCTGTTTTAAAGAAGGTATTTTGGAAATTGAAAAACTTAATTTGAAAGCACATTTGTTGTGTGTGTGTATGTACCACAGAAAGGAAGATTTATTTTGAATAGTGATATTTAAAAGGACTTTATATTTGTAACATCAGTTGTTGATCATTTTTTTTTTGTTTAAATCAATACTTTGTATGTAATAGGCATTCAACAAGAATTTATCACCTGAATTTTAAGTGAATGCATACTTTTTTTCCAAATGTCAGCTTTAATGTAAATAAATAGTAGACTCTACCTTTATCTGCTTACTCTGTGACCTTTAGCAAATTAATCTCTTGTGTCTTAGTTTCTTTATCTGTAAAATGGGACTGATAATAATAAAACCTACAGTTGTCATGAATAGGTGAGGTCATGCATATACAGCTATTGAAACTGGCCCACGGTCAGTGCTCAGTCAATGTTAGCTATTATTACAGTATAAAACCAGGTCTGTCTTTGAAAGTGTTTAGACATTACCAATAGTCCCTGTCTCTTGACAGCCTCACTTTTTTACAGTGTCCCAGTTACATTAGGCAGCGTATGTGTTTCTATAGTTGCAAATTAAACATTTAAAAGATGCAGCTACAGTCAAGGAGCAGATGTTTAGGTCAAGAATTGTTTCAGTTGCAAGAATCAAATCTACCTAAAATAGCTTGTAAATAGGAAGTTGTTGAATCAGAAATCTGGAATTTGACTGCTAGAAGTATAGCTGGACAGTGTGCTGGGGATCTAGGAGGTCACCAACAGTTCATCTCTTTCTCTGTGTCTCTAGCTGCCTCAGGCCATTCCTATGTCTAGTTCTGTCTCTGTGCCCTACCTTCCTTCTTTTCTGCTCTTCCTCTCTTTCCCTCTGTCCATCTCTCCCCTTCGTTCTTTTTCTCTTACACCTGATCATCTGTGTGACTGCTTTATTCTCTGTGAACTGATTTCTCTAAAGGCCTCTTTGTTACTATTTCATAGTAAATACAGGGTGACATGTTAGCCCTGTCTCTGTAGCCTTGGCACTCATGCCTTTGAGTTGACATGGTGCAAACTCGAACCCAACTTTGTGGAACCTCACAACTCTAGGATCTCACTCAGTGTGATCAGGGGTCTCAGTCAGTTGTGGCCAGCATGTGGGGCAGGACCTCACAGAAATATACAGTGTGCACACAACCTTGCACAACCATTTGTAGAAGACTTGAAAGTGGGGTCACTGGGGAAAAAATGGGGGGTTTTGAAATCATTCCCAAGAAGTGGGTGTGGAATAGGTTGATTCTACTAACATCTTACCACTATATTTCTTCTCTGCAGAGTAACTGATCCTTCAAGATCGTCTTGCCCAACATAATCCAGTATTAAAGGCACAGCTGCAGATGACTCCTCCTCAGTCTCCATTACAATCTGGTCATTGTAATCCTCCTGCCAGAGTGACCTCCTCTGGGTTTACTGGCACATTTACTACCATCATGCCAATAAATAATAACAGGAAAAAGTCAATAAGATAAAAATGAGGTTGACTTAGAGGTAGGGAAGAAACCTAGAATATAGGATCACATACTGGTCACTAAATAAAAGTCCTAAATGAAAGTCCTGAGTCTGTTTTCTTGACCCTCTTGGCAGTAGAATATGTTCCCAAATCATGCCTGATAGTCCTAGGATCTGTCCATTAGAAGGATTTCCTTTTCCCATTGTCCTTCAGGCCTCTCTCCACTCTAGTAAGTACTGTCTGGTGCCAGCATCCTTTCTACTTGAGTTTGAATCTCCAGAAGAGATCAGGACTAAACACCATGTTGATGTGAGTTGGTAGAGGTACTTGTTCAAGACTAAGGTTCTGATGATAGCTACCCCAGAATTTTAGTGAGTTTTCAATCACTGTCTTTTTGTTGTTTTATTTATTTCTGAGAGAGAGACAGAGACAGACAGAGACAGAGACAGCGTGAGCAGGGGAGGGACAGAGAGAGAGGAAGACACAGAATCTGAAGCAGGCTCCAGGCTCTGATCTAGCTGTCAGCACAGAGCCCGATGCGGGGCTCAAACCCACGAACGCTGAGATCATGACCTGAGCCGAAGTCGGACACTGAACCGACTGGGCCACCCAGGCTCCCTTCAGTCATTTTATTGAGTGTGAGTGAAAGGCAATGCTAGGCATTTTTGTGGGGGTAAGTTTGCTTCTTTAATTACCAGGCTACCTAATGACCATTCCCTCAGGATTTTTGTTAATTTGGCTCTTCTTAAACCCATTGTTCTTAATGGCCCTGGCCTCAAGAGAGTAAAGGAGGAAAAGTGGGAAAAAAGGTTTTGCAGAACAGGAAGCACTTCTACCTTAGTCTACCCCTAAAAATCCCTCCCCTCCACAGATTACACTCCAGTCTAAGGAAGTGATTTACTAAGGGCTGGGTGCTAACGGGTGATAGTAATCAGTATGTTTAGCCTGTGGAAAAGAGCTGGGTTTCCCGAACTATTCTAGCTACTGCTGGATAACCTTTCAATTGCTAGGCTCCTAAGCCCTGAGCTTTTCCAAATTCGTGAATAATATCTGGACCTCATCTCAACAATCTCAGTAGAAAAGACTTACCTTTATGAAACAGATATGTAATTTCTGCTTTCCCCTAACTGCCAGACAACCTGATATAGAAAACTCTGCCACTGCATTTTAATCATGTCCACAGGGAATTAATCCTACATTTTGCCATTTGACGACTTTTAAATCTGAACTTGGGCCTTTAGTGACATGTGGTTTGGGTCCCAAGACATTTTAGACAGTTGTTTAGCTATTTTGCCACCCCTTATCTCCAAACTACCCAATTTTCTGTGGAATAAGGAATCCTTTCTGTCACTCCTGCCTTTACTCTATCCTTTTGCCTTGACTCCTCAGCTAGTTCTTCATTTTCGCTCAGAGGCGAAAGGTAACTTGCAATCCCATAGCTGGCACTAATTTCTGTTTTAGGGATTTGTTGTTTTGAAGAAACAGAAACCCAACTCTTACTTACGTAAAGGCGTGTTATAGAGTCTGCCTGGGATTCTCTCTGCCCCTTCACCCCCCCCAAAATTAAAAAAGAAAATAAAAGAATAATTCAAATTGCAGGAAGTTCAGACAGGTTTTGTTGCTCTCTCCCTCACTGAGCCATGTCGTCTGGATTCTGAATTGATGCTTCATTCTGCTTATAGCTTGACTTCTCTGAAAATGTCTTCTTTTCTCATTCTTTGCAATTTAGTTCTGAGTAAGACTTTGGGGTCTGTGATGCTGCTACCCTCTGACCTATCTCTTTGGCTCCAGTGTCCCATGTTTATTATAAGTCTGAAAAAAGAGTAATTTATATTCAAAACTACCTCTGGACCAATTATCTGTGCCGTGAGTGTTAGGATATTCAAGAACAAAAAAAGCCGCACTGGGGGAATAAGTGGCACTTCCAACAAAGAAGGCAAGGGTGGAAACTCTGCCCCTGTGATGTAGATTGATGAACAGTTGGCCTTTATAAAGTTTTTAGTTCTCTAAAAAATACTGTTTTTCCCCATGACTTTCTCTGAAAATGTTTTATGATCTTTTAACCCTAGAGATATCACATGAGTCCACTAAACAAAATTTTAGCTCTGGGTTTCTTTTTTGAGCAGTGCTAACTTTATAAAGACTGGTATTTCATGACTTTTAGTCTCTTAATATTCTCTAAGGGATAAAAAGAAAATTTACTTTCTAAAACTAGGATAAAAGTCATGTTTTTCAGTTCTCATAGAGGTCCACTGAACCCTTCTATAACTCTAAGATACATTATCATATCTCACTGACTTAATTTCTTCCACATCTTTTGAATTATTTTATTTCATCATCCCAGGAATTACTTAATCATTACTAATCAGCTATTTGCAACTATGCTTTAAAAGACTAAAATAGTAAGGAAATGGAATGACGATGGAAACACCTAGAAGAATGTAATAGGATGTAATAGTAAAATAAATGATGATCCTTCCGTTTTCATGTAACATTGCCCAAAGCATTGCATTATCTTTTAAAAAGAATAACAGTCTGGAGAGACACCATCTTTAGAGGATTTGGGGTTTTTTTTTTAAGGCGTTCAATGATGATTATAGTTAATAGTTTATAATTCTTTATTTTTACTACAATGGCAAGTAGAAGGAAACTGACAGAAAAAATTTCCATAATTATTAAAGGAATCAGAAGGTGAACGCAAAGAGACGGAGGACAGTGCTCTGGATCCTAGTGATGTTGACAAAACTGACCATGTAAGCAAAATCTCAGATCATGAATCTTCAGATTGTGTATTCAAAATCAGTTTTCTCAAACTCTGGAATGAATGGGTGAACCATGTATTTCTAAGGACAATTAGAATATCAGGTATTTCAATCCAGTTATTCAGTAGTCATCATGCAAATTTTACAAGGACCTGGATCATCTAATTTTGCTAAATGAGTGGTGTGGTTGTATTTTTTCACTTTGTATGATGTTTATTCACCAATATTTACTTGATACAGTTCCTAAGTTGTAAAGTGAAAGTGTCAAGTTGTAAAGTAAAAATGCTGAAGACAGCATGTTTGTCTATACACAGGTGATTAAAAGGAAATAAATGATGTGGAAATGAAAAAATTACTGGACTGGTCATTCTAATAGATGCTTATATATCTAAAAATTAAAATGTTTTCCAATAGTTGGCATAAAATCATATCATCATTTTTTAAAGTTTTGCATTTTCATGATGCAAGTGCAAAAGAACCAGAAGTAATGATAAGCTAGAACTTACTAGGACTGTATTTGAAATCTAGAGTTACTGTTTACAAGATGGGTATGTTCCAGGTTCATGCATAGCAAGTGACAAGCAGTTGGTCACATTCAACTGACATTTTATATATCTACCTCCCTTTAAAGTACGTGTGTGTGTGTGTGTGTGTGTGTATGTAAACATCTTCAAAGCCAAAATATATGGACCAAAAATCGTGTTTACCACGCTTAAATTCTTATTCAAGTTTCTAATTAAATTATCCTTTTATACCTCAAATTATTAATAAAATGAATAAAGTCAAAATAAATAAAAATCATTTAATAATAAAATTATTAATAAAATTAATTAATAAAAATAAATATATATTACAGTTATTTTATTTCAAAGATTCACTGGACCGAGATGGTAAATGGCAATGACCATTTTCCCTGGTATATTAAAAGTTAAGATGCATTTTTTAAATGTTTTATTTATTTTTGAGAGAGAGAGAGACAGAGACAGAGTGAGCAGGGGAGGGTCAAAGAGTAAGGGAGATGCAGAATCCAAAGCAGGCTCCAGGCTCTGAGCTGTCAGCACAGAGCCCGACATGGGGCTCAAACCCATGAACCATCACATCATGACCTGAGCCATAGTTGGACGCTTAACCAACTGAGCCACCCAGGCGCCCCTAAGATGTGGTTTTAAAATCTGAAGATCTTTGTAAAATTCATACATGCTTAACATTAATTTTTATAATACTAAAGTAAAAAAAATCATATACATAAGCAAGCTAAAATTACTTTCAAAGATTTAATTTTTAAAAATGGTTCCAAGACCTGTGAGATCATCTCCCCACACACTTCCTCTGAGAAACTTTAGTCAAAAGGAATGAATAAAAATGTGAGAAAACCCCTGGATTTTATAATTTTTATAAAGAAGTTTACATGCTTCTGCTTTTTAAAAAAAGTAAAAACTTAAGTAGCTGGCAAACTGCTGTTCCTGTGTAAAAACGCTGGGATCATTTCAAAAACAACCCATCCTTGTAGGACAAAATGCTTCAGCGTTCTTACTTGCCTCATATAACTTGCAGCTCTTGGGAAGCACAGAACTCTCCGAGGAATTTATTACTGTGAATACTATTTTCTTTAATCTAGACTATTTTCATAGTCTTTAAATGGCTTTTCTAGGATTACCTTTACACTACTATGAAATAGAATAGAAATTTTTAAAAAAAATTTTAACGTTTATTTATTTTTGAGAGACAGAGAGAGACAGAGCATGAGTTGGGGAGGGGCAGAGAGAGAGAGGGAGACAGAATCTGAAACAGGCTCCAGGCTCTGAGCTGTCAGCACAGAGCCCGACGCGGGGCTAGAACTCACAGACTGCGAGATCATGACCTGAGCTGAAGTCGGATGCTTAACTGACTGAGCCAGGCGCCCCTAGAATAGAAATTTTTTCCAAGTTATCTCAAAATTAAAAGCTTGAATACTGATATCAGTTTAGATTATCAAACAGAAGGGGTTAACAATAGATTTTGCCATGTGAAATTAGTTTCTTAAAAACATGAACTATTGGGGCACCTGGGTGCCTCAGTCGGTTGAGCTCAGGTCATGATTTCATGATGGTTGTGGGATTGGGCCCTGAGTCGGGCTCTGCACTGGGTATGGAGCCTGCTTGAGATTCTCTCTCTCTCTCTGTCCTTCCCCCACTTGCTCTCTCTCTCTCAAAAATAAATAAAAGTATGAACTATTTCAAACATATAAGAGTACAGACTATAAAATATCAGACAACTGTTAACAGATGTTAACACTTGCCACATATATTTCAAGTTTTTAGTTTAAAAGGAAAAGACCAAGCACAGATAGAGTAAAACCCACTTGCTCTTCTCTCCCTCTTTCCTTCTCCCTTCCCACCCCTCTCTGTCTCTCTCCTCAGAAGGAACCATAATCCTGAAGTTCCTATGAATCATTCTTTTGCATATTTTTACTATGTCTCTTTTTTTAACGTAGTACATTAACCGTATCATGCTTGGTACTTACTACTTTTCACTGAACATCATTTTTGAGTTTTAACCACATTGATTTTTGTAGCTATGCTTTACCTATTTTAACTGCTATTTAACATTCCAAATGTATAAATAAACTAGATTTTGTCCTTCATTTGGGGGACCTCATGAGGTACAATTAAATTGTTTCTACTCTTTGTATTTCTTGGATGGTACCCTGACCTCTGTGAGGCAGCCGCTGGATGGGTAGGCTTTCCAAGCACATACCTTCCAACCTTGGAAAACAAGCTACCCCAGAGATTTACTGGAATGTTATTTTGAAAAAGCGATGCAAATTATTTATAAATAAAAATCTTACAGACAGAACTAGATATATATCTAGTGGTAGATGGAAAAGTATAACCAAGCATTAAATGTATGTTCATTTTTAACTGACAATTCTGTTTCTTTCCTGTATCATCTCAGCTGATTTAAACATTTAGGGCTTAATAGCATGGGAAGTGTGCTTTGAAATTCACTATTGCTAAAGAACTTTAGCCTTCATGTGGCAGCCTATTAAATAGCTGCTATTCACTGCCTTTTTTTCCCCCTTGCTTTGGAATTCTGATCTCAATAGAAAGACAAGCATAGATGAACTCTCATGCCAATTAACCAATCTGGAGAAAAAAAATATGACTGATGCTTGAAAAGTCCTGGTCTCTGACCTTTATTTGCCTTTATAAGGTAAAGTTATAAAAAGGGAATTGAAAGGGCATTCTGTCCACCTTCGTCTGTTGCCTGAAGCTATCAGTCCAATGTGCCATTATGGTAAAAACCACAACAAAAAAAGAATTATGGAAAATTTATTTATTCATTTAACATCTACTGAATAACAAGTACTATAATGGGGCTGGGCATTATGTTGATACATAAAACAGATGGAATCTGCCCTCAAGCCTTAACCAGTGTATCCACAGCATTGACAACAGTCCCAGGTCCTTTTCAAGAAAACTAGAGATAACTGGAAATGCCCAAGAACCATAACTAACATAAGCAAGAGAACGTATGAATGAAAATAACCAGAAAAGCTAATAAACACAAGCTATTAGAATTTGTGTATACACTATGCCACTTTAGTATACAAATTACAGAAAACGTCTACTTAACTGGCTTGAACAATGAGAGGGTTTATTAGCACATAAAGAAAAGTCCCCGGTTGGTTAATTCACTAGTTCAGTAACTGTCACTGAAGACCCAGATTCTTCCCATCTTTCTGTTATCACCTGCAAGCTTTCATGATGCAAGATGGCTGCCACACTTCCAAGTGTCACATCTTCTGCTATGTGGGAAATAATAGCAGAAGCAGCAATGTGGGACAATGTCAGAATTTCTTCCAGGTGTCCCTTCTCTTATGAGACGTCCTTTTATATCTCATTGGCCAGAAGTGTATTATTACATGTGCCTTCCTAAACCAATCGCTGGCAAGGGAAATTACATTTCCATACCTGGCTTAGACTACTTTAGCTAATTAAAAATACTGAGCACGCACACACCAAACGGTCTCTACTTTTAACTGAAAAAACAAGTACAAACAAACCAAATAGAGGACAAGTATTGTGCAAAGCTCAGGAATATGCAGACAGTGAAACAGATGTGAAATTTAAATCTCTGTGTTAATAAGTTGATTGACTAATTTGTTTTTAATGTTTCCATCTGACTACACTAGCCATCTGCTACTGGGAGACAAGATCAACATTGGGAGGTGCCTATCCCCTCAAGTCTTCTGATGATTCCTTGCTCTCAGCAAAATAACTACAAATCTGAAATTTCAAATGGGAAATATAATAGAAATTAACCATCACTCAATGTATAAACTCTTGCTTCATTTCATCAATGAAACACCATCACTGAAAGAACGTTATCTTCTCTCAAGAAATACAAGTACACCTATGGCTGTTTTATATTTTGCCAATAGCCAAACTTCATGTTTTATGTCGATGATTAGAAGGGATTCTTCTTGGATTAAATAATACTGCTGACAATAGGGAAATAATCCCTTGAATTTGTAGAGTACTTTATGCTTTCAAAGTGCTTTCTCATATGTTAATCCGAATTATATCTCATTCTTACTCTAGGAAGGGTACACAGCTGCAGTGAATCCTCATTTTTTAAATGTGAGAACTGGGACATGTCAAAAGTTAAAAGATTTGCCCAAAGACCTCACAGCTAAGTAGTTAAACAATCAGGATTAAAACCAAATTGCTTCATTCCTAATCCGATGCTTTTGGAGGTATTTAACAAACTCTCATGTAACTTAAAATTATTTGATGCTATAAAAACCTATTTTTAAAACTGTTTAAAAAGTTACGATCTCTCTTGTGAGTACGTTAAAATATAACTTCTTTTAGATCTTATCTTCTCCAACCCAGACCCAGTTGTTAGGTCCCTGAAATCCAAGGATCTTAGATGTATGTTCCTTTTTTCAAATGTTCCTATCACCTCTCTTATTAGAAATTGCTGCATATTTCATATAAACTGAGAATCCAACAAGCCTGGACACTTGTGTGACTTTAAATTCTACTTATATCCTGATTCTGAAAGAGCCAAAGTCAAATTTAAAAAGAACGAGTTTACAAGACAAACAAACAAACAAATTGCTTCATTCCTAATCTGATGCTTTTGGAGCTATCTAACAAACTCTCATGTAACTTAAAATTATCTGATGCTGTAAAAACCCATTTTTAAAACTGTTTAAAAAGTTACAACAGAAAGAACAAGAGTACCCAGAATGAGACCCTCAATGACAAATTTGAAAACAATCTCACCAGAAGGGACCTTAAAAGGGACCTCGTGTCAGAAAAACAATTCTTCCTCCTTTCCTGGATTGCAGGAGAATTAAAAAATGAAGAAATGTTTTAAATCTGTCAGCCAGCCTTACCTCAATCTTTGAAAAGTGACAGGTGATAAGGAACCAAACAAAGCAACAGGTTCAAAGAAAGATATTTTCTCAAAGAGGAGTGTGACAAGCTGTTTGTTTTTGGGAATGTTGATCTAAATGAGATTGTGGAGTGCACAAAATGTACATCCCCTTGCCTGACCACATTTCTATATCCAGTGATCCACTTCAAGTCACTGCTCAGATGTCCTGAGTCTTATCAAGCTTACACTTTCTAAAGTAGCCTCCTGATACTGTCCTCAGGCCTGCTCTACTCCTATCCTTCCTATCTCAGTGGATGGCGGCTCCCTTCTTTTCAGGCCCTCAGACTGAAAACCCATCTTTCTAGGTGCCTGGGTGGCTCAGCTGGCTAAGTGTCTGAATTCAGCTCAGGTCACGGTCTCAGGTTTGTGGGTTCGAGCCCCACATTGGGCCCTGTGCTGACAGCTCAGAGCCTGGAGCCTGCTTGGGATTCTGTATCTCCTTCTCTCTGTCCATCCCCTGCCTGCTCTCTGACTCTCAAAAATAAATAAATAAATGTTAAAAAAAAATTTTAAACCGAAGAAAACCACCTTTTATGCTTTAACTCCTATTTTTCAAACATTCAGTTTGTTAGAAAATTCTGTTGTCTCTTCAAAATATATTCAAAATCCAACTATTTCTCTTTACTTCACTACTTACCATCCCCTCAGTTTGGGCCACCATCGCACTCTTCTCCTAGATTACTGCGAAATCCTCCTGCGGTACCTGCTTCTAGCCTTGCCCCTCTGTTCTCTATTGTCAGCACAGCAGCCATAGTAATCCTTTAAATTCATAAGTCATAAGTCAGGGCGCCTGGGAGGCTCAGCTGGTTAAGCATCCGACTCTTGATTTTGGCTCATGTCATGATGTCTCAGCTTGCAGGTTCAAGCCCCACGTGGGTTCTGTGGTGATAGTGCAGAGCCTGCTTGGAATTCTCTCTCTACTCTCTACCCCTCCCACACTCATACTCTCTGGCTCTCAAGATAAATAAACATCTAAAAAAAAGAGAGAGAGAGAGAAGTAAAATAAGAAGTCAATTCATATGACTTCTTTGCTGAAGTGGATTTGTACATGGTTCACTCAAGAGAGATAACAAAATTTTTCCAACGGCTTACAAGGCTCTCCATGATCTGTCTGGTCCCTTCCTTCTCATCTCCTTATTACCCCTCAACCTCTTGCTGCTAGGAATGCACCTGCCATACTCTCACCTTCTCGGCATGGAACACTCTTCCCCTAGACTGCTGTCCCACATCCCCTTGAGATCTTCGCTCAAATCTCACTCAATGTGGGGGTGGGGCTGGGGTGGGGGGGATGTGTGTGCCAGAAAAACTACAAGGCCCAAGTAAATTTTGAATTTCAGATAAGCAATGAATAGCATCTTAGTTTAAGCATGTCTCAAATACTAAAGGAGACACATGTATATTTTAAAAATTATTCATTGTGCATCTGAAATTTGCATTTAACTGGACATTCTGTTTTTTTGTTTTTGTTTTTCCCTAAGCCTGGCAAACCTACCATGAGTTCTACCCTGACCCAAGGATATCATGTCTTCCCTCTACCCCCGGACTCCAGATACCTCTCACTTGCTCTATTTTTTTTTTCTTTATAACATTCAGTTCCTTCTAACCAACCACATGCTTTACTTAAATATCACATTTATTGTCTGTGTCCCTTCTCTGGAAAACTTTTCCATGTAAGAAATGCCAAGATAAAAGGAAGATTTAATTTGTGGTTAAAGAACTTCATTTTTCAGTATATTTCTTTTCCACTGTTTTGAAGAGTTGAAAGTTTTTCATGAAAACAGGGAAACTAGGCACTTCTCTCTCCACCTCAAACTATTCTTACATTTCTAATACATATGCCCATGTTAATGTAACTGATTTCCATTTAAAGCTAACCATTTGCTATAACTGTAGAAGTCTGCCCTCCAGAAAATACATGAGCCACATAACACAATAAAAAATTACCACGAGGGGAAAATTACCTTTAAAAGAAGATCATCTGCTGAATTCCATAGGTGAATAAAGGGTATAGAATATGTAACCACCTTATTCTTTGTTGGATTCATTCATTTACTTATTCATCCAACACCTTGTCCTTGTTGAGCCACCTTGCGCAGAGCATGGGGTCTGGCACTGGGGAGGGGAGAGTGGGAGAGAGAGATATCCTTGATAGGGAAGAAGCGCCCAAGTCCAAAGGGTCTGGTAAATCAGCTTAAAGAGCCCGTGGGAGGAGCAGGGGGCTGGCCCCATCAGATGTGCACATTAGAAAAATTACTCTGGCTTCTGGCTGCAGTGTGAAGAGATTACTATGCTTAGGGACATTACACTTGATTAAGAAGTTATTATTATAAACAGGGTCTTAACCTTAACCTCTGGGCATCAAAGTAAAGAAAAAAAAAAGGGCCCCCTTTGAAGAAACCACAGTAGATCTGTTTTAAGTATCTAATTTTGATCTGTTTAAATGTAGTTTTTAAAATTACTATATGTATAGCAAACATCTGCAATTTCGTTCAATTCTGTGAATTTCTACTAATGAATGGAGAAGAAAGAAGAGCTGGTATGAACTAACAATTGTGAGTATTCCTCAAAACACACAAAAGATGAAGGCCCTCTCATTCCTGTTCATTTCTTTACAATAAGCTGAGAGGTTATTGTGTTATTATCCCTATTTGTAGATAAGGGATTTGAGACTCAAAAAGGTGAGTCCTGCCCTCTATAAAAGGCAGGGCTGGTTAACCTGTCCTCATGCTCTCTCAAGACCCTGCTCTTGCACTTAAGAAGAGCTGCCAATTTATTTACAGTTCAGCTAAATTAGGCAGCAGATGGGTAGGGGAAAGGCTGGGGTAACCTTGAAAACAGAATGAAGACAAAAAATTGTCAGCTAGAGCTAAGGCAAAAAAAAAAACCTGAAAAAAATAAAATTATGAGGAATTACCCTTTTCTGGTAAGAGCAAAATAAGGCAATTTGCTTCTCAAATGGAGATATGTAGAGCTATAGAGATGATCAACCTTGCACTTTTCTAGACTACCACAAGTACAACCACAAACACACTTTTTATTGAACTACAGAATTCAAGAGATGGCCTTTTTGCTGAGGTCTCAATATTAAAGATAAAATGCTACAGAAAAGAAATCCACTTATTAACTTATGTAATATCACTGCTCTCAATGAGCCTGGTATTTGTCATTGGCCAAGAAGGCTGGATCAGCATACAGACCTATGAAAGCCAGCGACTTTTAGAAGATTTTGTCCTCTGGCAGAGTAACATTCCTTGCTGTAGGGAATAGGGGGTCTCCTGTCCCCAGAAGAAACTTTCATCCAGGTTTGTGCCAAAAATTCTAGAATACAAACCGTTTTTGGAGAAAGATCCAGTCACTCTGAAGCATTGTTTCCTGCCCTATCAAAGACACAGGGTTATCCAGGGCCAGTTAGACAGTCACCCACATACCGAGATTTGAGGAACACAAGCAACGTCTCCTTCCTGAAATTAGCCTCTCTACTATTTGGTAGATATCTGAGATTAATGTGCATGGCCACTGGATTAATCAGCCAAACTACAAAAACTACAGGGTGTAGAACACAGATTTGGTGCAATTTGACAGGGAAGATACAAGGAGAGAATGCTAGCCCAGGGTAATATATCTCAAAGAGAAGGCTAACTAACCAGTAAATGGGTGAATCTGTTGATTCACAGGACAGGGTCTGTATATCTGACATACCATGGGGTGTTATGCCTGATGTGGAAATGTTGAGGTTCATAGCAAATGGTCAAGAAAGAATTCTTGAGATGTCTTTGGTGCAAAAAAGTGGTTTTATTAAAGCACGGGGACAGGAGCCGTGGGCAAAAAGAGCTGTACTGGGGTTGATGGGTGACCAATTCTATACTTTCAAGTTGGGAGGGGGATGGGGATAGCACAAACCCCAAGATATTTTAGAAACAAGGTTTCCAGAACCCTGAGGGGGCTAGCTATTGTTAGGAATAGGTCATTTATTACTGTTTAGTAAACAGTCATGAGACCCTTCACATGTATATCAGTGGGTCATATGCTTGGAGGATGATTGCTAACATATATCTTGGGGGGAGAGAGATAAAGGAAGTTTCCAAAGGAATTTCTATGTTTAAAGTAGACTCACAGGATCCTGGGGGGTCGGAATAATATCAAGCTAAGATTCCCTTTTGCCCTTACCAAGGTGTCAACATGGAGGCAGCTGAGCTCCCAGAGGAAGGTCACTCTGCCTGTTTCAAGGACTTGTCAATGGGCCGTAAGTTGTAAGGAATTTTTTTTTCCATTTGCCTTTGTTCCCCACATCAGTGTCCACAGTCACTACTCAATGTTTCTTGAATGATTGTTGAAGTGTTATGAGAAGTAGGGATGAGGGGTCAGCCCTCACACTAGTACCTATATCACTAGTTTTCCACTGGCTGTATCTGAACAGGCAGAAAACTGCTTAGTTGAACAAAGTGATGGTGCAGTGAAAGTTATATACACATATGTATGTACATATAGTATATGTGTTTGTGTGTATACCCTCTCCATGGGGCATGGTGTGAACTATGTGTGAGCTTTTTCTCTTATTAAAAAGAAACAACAGGTCCAAAATGGAGTCACTTGTGCTAAGCTCCACATCAGCAAACCAAGACTTAATACCTAACCTAGTTGCAGTGTCAGTTCCTCCCAAGAATGTAATCTTAACTGATCAGTCTGGATTCCTGGTCAGCACTAGTAAGATAATCTACCTGATAGACCCCTTTCACCTCTTAAAAGAGAACGATCTTGCCTGAAATAATCCACTCTTTCCCCCTTTCTGCCTATAAAAGCCTTCCAGGTTGTACAGCTCTTCAGAGCTC
Source organism: Hyaena hyaena (assembly GCF_003009895.1). NCBI lineage: Eukaryota > Metazoa > Chordata > Mammalia > Carnivora > Hyaenidae > Hyaena > Hyaena hyaena. Next base: position 1,118,229 of record NW_024081175.1, read on the forward strand.
CTTTCTCTTTGCCAGATTAGATGTTGCCCAATTCATGAATCATTGAAAAAAGCCAATTAGATCTTCAACTTTACTCATTTGAATTTTTTTAAATACTGCTAGATATTTTTGTGCCTTTCTACTTCTTACTAACAAAGAAGCAAAGAAAAAAGATGGAAGAGAAGGAGGGGGAGAGTGACAAGACCAAATTTAATAATTCTCTTAGCCCCTGTCTGGCCTCTTCTTTGGACTTATAGATAGAACTGCTTAGGCAGGCAGGTCAAGTGCAAGTCAGTACATTTTTGTCCCTGGGGTGGGTTTTATTGAGGAAACATATTTTCCTCAATAAAATATATATATATAAGTATACATATACATATATATATTTTTTTCCCCTGAGAAACTTAAAGTCTCACTGGCATTAGCCACCTGGGAATGGAAGTAGAAAGCCTTTGAAAATTCTGATTCAATAAACCAACAGCCAGTCCCTGAATGAGAACAGGAGGGAAGAGAAACATTCCCACTGCCAGAGCATTTTGCAGATAATTAAAGCAAAGACTGAATCGCAGCAGGATGATTTTAACATACCTGACACAGGGCTTGACTAGAGCTCTCTCAATGTCTCTTCCAGTGCAGTTATGCTATTAGCTTTCAGAATATCGTATGTGGGGAAAAACACTTTTCCTTGAGCTATTCCATTTTTCAATTACTAAAGAGCTTTGAGTTTAAAAGTTCACCAAAAAACCCATCATGTTCCCATCTCGGACATACCCCTTGACTAATGGGTAGTAACAAGATCACCCTTTTCAGATACTATAGTCCACATTACTTAAACATCAGGCTGCCCTATTTCACACCTAGAATAGGCTATGCAATAAATCTATTTGATCTTTTCTTTATTGTCTGTCTCAGGAATAGATGCTGGATTTTCTTCTTTGCTATAGGAACAGATTTCTTCTTTGCTGTGTAGGAAGTGATTCACCTCTAGGAGGCTAATTTCTTATAGTTGAGTGCAGGATCTTAATAAATAAACCAAAAAGTGAAGTGCTATTTTGAACAGCCCTCACACCAGCAGGAAGAATCAGTGAATGAGGAACCATGGAAGACTGTTCACTACATACCCATTTACTCCAAAATATTATTTGGATCAGCATTGGATATTTTTTAATAAGTTATAAGTGATTCTTCTTTCTGTATTAATTAGGAACGTACACTACTCAAGTATTTTAACTCCCCCAGTGCCAAGTTCAAGCCCTCTGGATTATTCCTGATGCATGAAGAGCTTTGAAAACATAACAATGGTGAGCAATAACCCAGGGTGCTTAAGAAATCGAGATGTGTGCAGATGCTGGTTTAAAAACATGCAGAAAGATGGCAAATGGAAATTAGAAAGATTGCCAGACATATTGTCAGAACACGCTTAAAATGGAAGCCTTAGAATATGCTAGATTTATAGCACATCATCTCACTTTAGAAGAAAGTGTGAAAGAGAGAAGGGTATGAAGAACGTGAAAGACGCAAAGCTTTTAAGACAGAGTAAATACTCAAAACCAGTTAGCATGAAACAAATGAAAAATAGTGACCAAAGATAGGGGATGGAAAGAGAATAATATTTCTGTAGTTATTTTAAGTAGATTTGCAGCACAGAAAGGCATTTTTTTTTTTTTTTTTTGCCCAAGCCAGTAACATCTGATGAGGTATCTTAGGCATGTGTATTAGTTGGGGTTCTCCAGAGAAACAGAGCCAATAGGATAAATAGACAGACAGGAAGGGACTTATTATGAGAGACTGGCCCACATAATTATGGAGACAGAAGTCCAACGATCTGACAGCTGCAAGCTACAGGCATAGGAAAGTCAGTAGTTAGTTCCATTCCAAACCTAAAACACTGAAAATCAGGAGCTCTGAAGTCCAATGGCAGGAGAAGATGGATTTCCTAGCTCAAAAGAAAACAAATTTGCCCTTTCTCTATCTTTTGTTGTATTTAACTCAAAAGAAACAATGAGGCCACCAGGCAATGGTGAAGATGATCTCTACTGTTTACCAATTTAAATACTAATCTCTTTGAGAAACACCCTCATAGATACACCCAGAAATGTTTTACCAGCTATCTGGGCACACCTTAGCCCAGTCAAGTTGACACAGAATTAAACATCACAGTATAAATATCAACTTACACAGCAGATTTCAGTTTAATCAGTCAAGCAATCAAATCATCTTATGCCAACATAATCCTCTCTTTCTGTAATACAACCCAGCTTCTTCATGTATAGGCTTTTCTCAGTTTGGAGAACTTGTAGCCAATAGCTTCTTCCAAAGGAATTCTGAGAGGATGGCCACTGGAATTTTCAGCCCAGATCCAGTAAACTGGAGGCTTCCCTGACAGGGGAGGGGGCAAGCAACATTTAGTGATACTGAAGTGTCTCATCTTTCCCTAAACACAGAGCCAGGATCCAAAATCTGTCCCTCAGGGCTCCCTAGTAATGATCTCCTTAACAGTCTCATGGCTAGAAAAGTAATCTCAGTAAATTTTACTTTTAGGGGAGAAGAACACCTCAGAAAAGCTAAATGTTTCAGATTTTGCCTAACTTTATTCCAACATGCAAGTTTTCTTCATTGATGGGTTTTTCATAGCAACGATATAAAATTTAAGACTTTCTTGACAAATATCCAATAGAAAGGTTACAGAGTGTTTCCTTTGGCCTCTTTCAAGGTAAGCGCCTGCCCAAAGGTTCAGTGTTGACTTCTTTAAATGAAATACATACTTTATTCTTGATAGCCAATGTTCACTTTTACCTAAGCAATTGGATTTTTAGTTTGAGTTATAAACTGAAGAACAAATACAAGCTAATTTTATGGAGCAATCTCTCTGGGCTCTCTGGGAAGGAACAAACCATATCAGAACAATCCCCTTTGTAGACCTCCTATTAAATTATGCTGTGTCACAGACAAAATACTCATCATAACCAGGAATAGAAAAGTATTGTTTCAAACCTATTACGCATAAATCACCTAATTTTTCAAGGTTAATGAGTGTAATTTGCCCATCTTTGGTTACTAAAGGGGTTATATATGATGAACAAAACTTAAGAGTTCATCCATTTTATTTTTGTTGTTGATTCACCTACAGTTGTTTGGCTTTTATATCCATGTAATTGATTTGTATAATTCTGTCCAGAGCAGATGGGCAACTGCTCATGACCACTTGCAAACCATTTAGATTAATTTTGTACTGATGTTTATTCAAGGCCAAATGGAGAGAACATAAAAGGTGTGATGTTCAACTTAGCATAACAATATCATGAAAAATCTATTTGGTCTCAGCAGTAAAATAGATTCTCTCTATCAATCAGTTTCATAAGTGCAAGTGAATTACTTCCGTCTGTGTTCCTGGACTAGCTCCCCAAATTAATTATGGCACAGTTTTTTAGTTCTACAATATACTGCAAAATTTCCAAGAGCACAATAAAAGGTCATCTCCAATGCTACATGATCTTAAATTTCACACTGAAGACTTATACTTCTCCTCATACCTTCAAACCAGAAGATAAAAAATTATAATCTGTTAAAAACAAGTAAATAGATAAGTGCTTGTTAATTAAGAGAGTCATAGTCTACTTAAGTAATTCACAGATAGTACTGATCCCAATTTTTTTCAATGAATGGATTTTTACTTACTTTATTAATGTTGAACCTCACAACTTTATAGTCCTGCTTTGAATTGTAATTAGTATCACTGAAATACCACAATGTCTATTCAAAACCTTTCACTGTTTTTTTTTTTTTTTCTGGAAATAAACAATTTGAATGTATATAGTTTTTTCTATGTTTAGATTTGACATATGGATAAATTTAAACAAGTTTAGGAGTCAGTGTTTCTTAGGTAAATAGTAGGACACCTTTTTCTTTATACCACTAGAAGCTAATTAAAGCCATTTCCCTAAAAACCAGATCAGTTAAAAATGCTTTGGAAGGACACCGCCTGAGTGGCTCAGTAAGTTAAGTGTCAGACTTTGGCTCAGGTCATGATCTCACAGTTTGTGGGTTCGAGCCATGATCTCACAGTTTGTGGGTTTGAGCCCCGCGTTGGGCTCTGTGCTGACAGCTCAGAGCCTGGAGCCTGCTTCCCATTCTGTGTCTCCCTCTGTCTGCCACTCCCCTGCTTGCACTCTGTCTCTTGCTCTGTCTCAACAATAAACATTAAAAGAAATTTGTTTTTAATATTTGGAAGGACTGGAAGGGTGTTTTAATTTTTCTCCCCAAGTGGTAATAATCAACTCAGTCTATGAGACAGACTGGATATGTCAAGACACTTAAGATGTATGAAAAAGGCCAAGCTAAAAGACTGGGAGGGAAAGTAAAAGACCTCTAATCTTTTGGTAAAGATCACTGTGGCTGAAATCTGTTAGAAATTCACCAAAATCATTTTGTTTCTCTGGGCATAATGGAAGACTGCACTTTTCAGATTCCTTGCAGGTGGATAGGGACCTTGCAAATGAATTCTGGGTAATGGAATGTGGATAGAAGTAACATAAGTCATGGACATAATGTGAGCCATTTTCTGGGCTGGTATACCCTCTTCTTACCAGACTGTCTTTGAGGTCAGTTTCTCTGGGAAACTTAGGTCTTCTTTAAAAATCAGATAAAATTTTAGGCTAAAATTCTCTAAACCAGAAAGCTGTGGAATTCTTCAAGAATTAAAATTATTTAGGCCAGTCTAATACAAGCTGTGGGCATCACAATAAACTCCATTTTTTAAAGACTGTGTGTCTTGGAAATGGAAAGTTTTACTTTAAATGCATTACTGAATGTCAAGCATTAGGATACAATAATGTAAAGAGGTTTTTAAAAACTCTACCAGATGTAATGAAATCTTTTTTTGATGATTGTGCAGACAAGTCAGAATTCTAAATACTGTTCACCATTCTGAATATCAATGTTCTATGAAAAGTACAATTGATGCAGAAGGTATGGATGACTTGGCCAAATCCGGAGGAGCCCATGACATTTTCTAGGTTGTATTTTTAAACAAAACCCTGAAATGCAAGATGTTTTTAATGCTTCTTTCTTTCTATGCCACTACCAAGACAAAACCACTTCAGTTATTTTAACTTTTTTATGTATTTATTACAAGTGAATGGGAATTTGTTAAATATACATTAATTCAATTTATTCATATCATAAAATCTATATTTACGTCCTTCTCACAAACACCTGACACTAGCCTCTTTCTCTAAGTGAAGGGTTATTTAGCTTTATGGGAACATACACAATGCCATGTTTTATACATATTAATATTTAAAACCTCAATTTAAAAGGTTACAGATTTTGCAGTGAAAGATAAGATGTTCAACAACTTACTCTAAGGTGTACTTTAAGTCTTGCATTGAAGTATAAAAATTATTTTCTTGTATTCACTTGAGTATTTACAAATTCAAAACCTTTGAAATGCTTTTCTTCTTGTATTTAATACAGCTTCATCTTTTACTTAGAAAAATAAATCGTAATACTTATCAATTATCCAGGTTCCAACAACTTTAGTTTATAAAATGCTAACACCACAGTGTAATGGTAACACTACAATGAAATCATATATTTTTGCAATCCTTTTCCCTTAAGGGAATAATTATTGGTTAAAGAATAGTTTCTTCCTAAGAAGGTTTTTGAATGGTATGGTCCATAATGCCACACGATAACCTCAGAGAGTGAATGAGCTTGTCACTAGGGCATATAATCCTCCAGGCAAAGAAGAAGAAAATGTGTTAGGACATAATTAAATACTTACTTCTGGGGAAAATATAGGAAAAGAAACTTTATCTTTTGTCAAACATACTTTTGTTAACCCAGACTTTGCCAGATTTGCAGCATGTCAAAACTGGTCCTTTCCTTAGCCATTTAAGTACCAAGAATGCACACTCATTGTTCACAACTAGTTTCCGCTTGCTTGTGACAAAACAGCTAGTTGGAGAGTCAGCCTCGGTCAGTGTCTATTTAGGGCAAAATGTCAAAAAAGAATGTCCTGCATTTTGAGCTTGACAATAATGAACATGGCTAAATCTGAAAATTAACAAAAGAAAGTGAACAGCTTTTTAAATTCTGAAGAACATTAGATTCTGGTGTCCTTTTTGTTCTGATTGTTGTGGCTTAACATTCTGAAAAGACCACCTGTTGGGCAGCCATTTTGTGATTGTATTAAATGCAGTGATTGCATAAAAGAACACTTTCCAAAATAACCTGGCATTATTATTCACTTATTTTATAGTAAATCTGCATTCAAAACCTGCATTAAAATATGAGGCTTTTCTACTAAGTGAAATTTAAGCTGTAAGTTCGATATAAATGCATACTCAACTGCAAACGCATGATTTTATGGTCAAATGCATTATACTTAAAAATGAGTTCAAGTAAATCTTTGATATGGCAATTAGAGAGTGTGCTGAATGAAGTGAAACAGTCAAAAGTGGTGCAGAGTAGACAGGGAATCCCAGAGGAAATGACACAAAACTGATAGCATATAATTATTAGACTGAGAGAGAGAGACATAATGTAGATGGAGAAAATGACTGTTGCCTATTAAGAGAATATGATATCCTCAGCAATCCTGAAAGCATATTTTATTGGAACAATACCTCCGAATGCATGAATAAAAGAAAGGCCATGTCCCAAACTCACAGGCTTCCAATTCATTTATGCTAAAAGTCCCTCCTAGACCGTGGTGGAAATAAAAACATTATTGTTGAAGTCCAAGTGATGAAAATGAAAGTTTATGCTGTAGAGGACAACTAAGAAAATACAAGAAGAAAATATTAAAATGAAATGAAAATGAAAACAAGAAACTGTTCCTAAGGCAAAAAAGATGATTGGCCATAACTTTCTAATAAGTTAAAAAATAGATATATTACGATACTAACGATGACACTTGTATCAAAAAAAATCTTGTGAGGTGCATAAACAAATGGTTTAGGTGCATGGCTCTATTTTCAGCTTTGTGAGTACTTTATAATAGTGTGCTGAAGATCAGTTCTGTATTCTATGATTTTTAGGGGTACCTGAGCCTGTGGAGTGAATACATTTTCCAAACTTGGGAAATATAACTTTCAAAATGTTTTTTTTTTAAATATTACATTAGTTTCTAGGATTTCCTAAATATTTCACATTTCAATTTAATTCTGATTATAGTTTTTTCCTCAAGATCAATTATTTCATTTATGTTAAATTTGCTGTATTTAATGACCTAAAGTAAGTTGGGTGGAATTAATGATTGTATTGTTAAAAAAATAACATTCCTTTGTCACTGAGATACATCCGAAGAGTTTTTCCCTAAGTTTTTCAAAGTTTCCATTCACTGAGGGCTTCACTTCTAAAAGTGTTTTAAAAAATAAAGATGCACTTCTATGTTGTATTAGCAGCAAATCTTGCCTTGGAAGAGAAAAAAAAAAAAAAAGTGGTCCTTGTTTCGAAGTCGAAAGGACCACCAAAAAAAGAAATGTCCAAGTTAAGTTTGTAAAAAATTTCATTGTTGATTCATACAAAGTATATTGCCACATTCACCAATGCTTCAATCGGTTTCTCAACTTACAGAGACTCTTATGTGATCTAAACTTGGAATATTTTGTCAACGTAAAAGTTAAAAAGAAAATTCCTCTCAGGGTAGATTTAAAGAAAAATTTTTTCTGATAAATAATGACATTGGGATTTTACATCTTCTCTTTTATTTTTATTTATGTTAATATTTTTTATTTTTTATCATATCATTTAAAGAAAAACTTATACATCTTCTGTATCCACAAGCAAACATAATCCCTGGCTTTTAGGAACATTTTTCCTCCTACACTTCAGAGAAATAAACATCAAAATATAAACTTGTGGAAGAATACAACAAAAAGCAAATATTCACAAGTAAATAACTCTCTTTCATAAATTTGGGATTTTAGAGATGAGAAATTATAAATGTACACACATGTCATGGTCATGTGTCTGGAAGAAGAGCTTAAAATATTAAAATTATTTGGCAATTGAAAATTTTAGTTCATCTCTCATAAGTTTAGCTTCCTAAAGATCTGTTTTTCCTGACATAAATGACACTCAGTGGGATACACATCACCCTTCCATAAGAAAAATCATATGAAAAAATGACAGAGGCCATCATGTGTTCAAATCATGTCATAATCCACTGTTAATTGAAGTCAGTATAACTGGAAGTCAGGGTCTTAGCAAGGTTAGACAATATTTTGTGGAGTTGTTCTATGCACAGACTACAATATCCTCTACTTTCCTAATGAAAATAGTATCTTACAAACACCCTCAAAATGAATACAAAAGTTTATAATATATAACACATTAATAAAAGAATTCCCTGTTTTCTAGTAAGACTGAGTCCATGAATCTACTCAATTAGAATCATAGGTAGAAATCTGAGTTTATGGGGCGCCTGGGTGGTTCAGTCGGTTAAGCGTCCGACTTCAGCTCAGGTCATGATCTCATGGTTTGTGGGTTCGAGCCCCGCGTTGGGCTCTGTGCTGGCAGCTAGCTCAGAGCCTGAAGCCTATCTTCGGATTCTGTATCTCCCTCTCTCTCTGACCCTCCCCTGCTCACGCTGTCTCTCTCACTCTCTCTCAAAAATAAACAAAACATTAAAAAGTAAAAAAAAGAGAAAGAAACTTGAGTTTATGAAGAAAATTGGTTAGGCGTGTGTCTTTACTCGATTCACACTATACCTGGAACTTCAAGGGTTAATAAGAGGTAAGGAGGAGGTGAAGGGGAATGAGAGATGAAGGAAATAAGAAAAACTGAGCAGGTGAAAGAAAAGATTCAATGGAAGGTATTGTTGGTCACAGCTAGGTGTCAGAAACAAAACTAGAAAATGGGAACTGCTTCAACACTGGAAGGGAGATTTTAAAAATGAATGTATACCACATAGTAAAAGAAAAAGAAAATAAGAAATAATAAAAAGGCTTTCAGGAGTTCCACAGAGCATCTCTGTGAAAAAAATCAAGCAAGCAAGCAAGAAAAGAAACAGTGAAATTGAAATTTCCTCCAAAGGTATCTCATCTAGAAGGCTTCATTGTGCCTTGCCTTTCACATCAAGAATTTAATTTTGCATTCCCTTTGTCTGTCTAGAGGCACATTTCTAGTATATTCCATGGATTTCTTTTCCTTTAAAAATTCTCCTTACTGGCTTAGAGAAAGGACTAAAAATCAGATATTTGTCTAGTTTCTTTTGACCCAAAGATGAGAATGTGTTAGTCATCAACGTTTCAATATTTGCTCATTTTCTCTGCTGTACCCATAACAGCCACCATTTTCATTGTCTTTAAGACACTCTCCTTATCATGCTAATACTAGCAGACTCTACATTATGAATTTATCCTTAATCAATAAAGCTCCTTCTATATGTTCATGGAACGGAATAGGAGAAGTTGAACTGCTCTTTTCAACCCAGCCTTGTGGTTCTAATCTGAGGACACATTACATGCCTGGCCCTTTGGGGTCCATCAAGGCTGCTGTGGGAAGTCCCAACCATCAGGAAGGGTGATTTATTCAGGCTACCCTGAACCTCTTCTCGAATAAACTCAAATTCCAGATTTGACTCTGGAAGAATCTAAATCCTTCCCTCTTTTGCAGGTCTTGGCCCAGGGCCACGTAAGCTTATTGAATTCTGCCCATATTTACAATTTGGGGTTAATTCTGACCTGAGTTGACCTTCAATCAGGAAAGACATCTGGCCAGTCACTCCCCTATCCTAGAGCAATTGGGAGCAGAACTAAGGCCTGGACAACTGAATCAGGTCACCAACTGACTCTCATATTACCCGGGCAAGGAACTTCAGTTTACCTCTTTATAAATTCAAGGTTATCTCTCACTTGACAAGCGTATCACAAGTATACAGACCCATTCTCTCCCACTGACCAATAGTACACAGCATTTGTTGAGGCACCAAGGAATGAACAAACCACTCAGCTGATGATGCCAGACCCCGTATATCGTGCCTCCTGCGCATGCCCATCCCCCACAAGTAACATCAGGCAGCAGTCCTGATCCTGAGCTTCTCTCTGGTGCCCATGGCAACCCCATCTATTAATGCTGAAATGTTACCGCAGGTTTTTTTTTTTTCTAGAACAGTTTCGAAATGAACTGTTGATGCTGCAGTTTTTGCACATCCTTCAACTTATGCAGAATTCACAGCCGGAACTTACCGGGCTAAATCCAATCAAGTTTCCTAAGACACACCATCTAAAAGCTGACTTATGCGTTCTTACTGATTAAACCTACCATTTAACAAAAGTGTTTTTGCATTTCAAAATTCATTTTCCTCTTTTCACCATTTTTTATTAATTGCTATACTAGAAAACTACTTTTGGGGGCAAATTCTCTTGAAAAACTCTTACTTTAGATATATGTGAACACACACATAGTAAGTGTGTGTGTGTGTGTGTGCGCGCGTGCATGCACTCACGCATGCATACATGCAATACTTGAAGGAATCTGTATTTTAAAGGTCACATATATTCTATATCTAGAAAGTTCTACATAGTTTCTTTTCAATGTACTATTTCTTGGACTATCATATTAACCAATTGATATTGGTTAAGGACAGAACCTTATTAAACCCCCGTTTGCACCAAAATATTTAATAAATCGCTTATTTGCAAATTATTATCAGTTTCTGAAAAAAATGACACAAACATCAGTTTCTGTGAGGAATTTTGCTAATGTTCAAGTAACATCATATACATGAATATTTGACATTTCCTACTTTAACTTCTTTCCTCCCTGTAGCACCCTGCTTTAGGGTACTCTTACTTTCACTGGAAATTGTATATTTTCTCCATTATCCATTCTTGCTTCTCTAATACAATTATTATTCTTTTAGCTTTTTTTTCCTTTTAGCTTTTAAAAGGCTCGTTTTAAAACTGTTTTCATTTAATGTGTCTGTCTTTAAAAATTTTTAAATCCTAAAGCTCCTATATTTGTATGTCACCTGTTAAGGGAGTATCTTTTATAAACTGCAGTAGAATGCCTAGTCAGAAAAGCTAAAACTCTGTGAAATCACCCTCCTTGGATGAATAGCAGCAGCTGTGAGGAAGTATAGTGCTGTCAACATTGTACACCTGGGTAAGGCAGGAAATAAATGGAAATTCTCTGCCTGAATGTGAAGGGCAGGATGGGGGAAAGGGGATGTTTAAAGCTGGAATGCAATGACCCCATGTGGGAATATGAACTAAAAACTCAGGGTTAAATCTTGCCTTATAATAAAAGACAGATAAGGCCCTTATCAGAGAAAGGGTCTGCCAAGCGCTAGGCTAGTAGGGCATGTCCTTCCGGTGGAGAAAAGGCTGCCTCCACAGCATTATTGAGGGTACCAGCAGCAAGGTAATTACGTTCTCTCTGTGCAGACCCATGCAGAACCTATGCCTCAGGTACAGAGGCAAGACCCGGTGGGGTGAAGCAGTTGTAGGGAGTCAGTTAGTGACACCAAATGAAGGGAAGCTCTCTGGCTGCTTTTAGGAAGGATGGGCATAGGCGGAAAGAAGTGAAACCAGACAGGTTTGCTAAGCAAGGACCAGGTAGTTTCAGTAAGAGATGGTCTTTTCCTGTGAAGTGCTCTGTTAATTATCCATGTGGGCAGGAATTGTTTCTCTTGAGCAGTTACGGATACAGATATTCAAACAGTTAATGAAACTCCCATCTGTACAGGAGCTTGCGAGGGAGAGTGCAGGCTGAATTCATTAATTTCAGATGTGAGGCTTTTTTCTTTCTTTCTTTTTTTAAGCAAGGAGAAAACCCACAGTTCGAACAAACAGTATTTGTAAAGTTCTGAAAAGACCTTGTCACTGGAAATGGGGAGGGGGGAAATGCTTTCGACAAAACCCTACTGTGTTTAAAATGAAAAACAGTGGTAAAGGTTTCCATATGTAATTAAAATCTCATTCTGAAATTACCACAGCCACTGGCTCCCAAACGACTCAATTAACAGGAAACTGCAAAGAATATGTATCTTCTTTGAGATAGTTTAAGAAATACTCCTAAGTAGACAAGAGAGTGGATAGTAGCTTTTCCTTCCAAATGGTAAGCAATTGTGGTTCATTCCAGGGTAGAAGAAAAGGCTAAGAAGAGTAGGTTTATAGTATGGCAATTACATTTTCAAGTGTTAATATTTATCAGTAGACCTATACTAAAATTCAGCCTGAAAATGGTATGTTTTCACTAAGTGTACCCTTTCTTAGCTATGAGAATTACTTCTTTCTTTAAAAAATAAATATAACCACTGCCCCTTTCACCCGAGAAAGGAAAGGTTCTCCCTCTGCACACACTTGACCAATGTCTCCTTTCCCAGACAGAGGCTTTCTTACAAGTGGTGACTAAATGCACAACCCTGGAGATCATCGAGCCCTCCAAGAGTTGGGTTTCCCGGGTGCCTGGGACACTATCAAGGTTTAATTTCAAAATATTGAATGAGACCTCCATGGGTGCATGGAGATGGCAGCAAGAACAGAAGGGACAACTCAGGTCAGAGTCTGCATCTTAGTGATGTTGACAACCAAGCCGGTCAGCCACAGGTGACTGGATTAAGCACTGTTTCAGGTGTCTGTTTCTTCTAGTTGCTGAAAACTGGATCTTAGGAATTCAGCATCTGAAACAACCCACTGCAACCCAGGCACTGACAGACAGGGCTCCCTTGCCCTGAAGAAAGTAGACCATGTCCACACTTGGGAAAGGGCAACAGCACTGCAGGCTTTTAGAGCTAATGTGCCAAAGCAGAGGCAGCTGCGGCTTAAAAATAATTAAATTCTAAATACCAGCAAGCTATCTGTTAGTCTTTACCTGTGAGGACTAGGAAAACTAAACACCTCAATTTCTGCACTTTCCCTTTGATCACAGAAGCAGACCCTGGGAATTTTTCGATTCCTTCTTTTCTTACAGGCTTTTTTTTTTTTTTTTTTGGTCCTTAATGGAGATCTTGAACTGCAGAGCCGCCGTGTCAGAACTCAGATGGTTAACATTCACTTCTTGCTGTTTTATTGCATATTACTGTGCGCGCCTGAGCAGCGGGAGCAGATTCGGGCAATTACAATCAAGTCAGGGCACACGCCGCGGCGGAGCAACACGAGCATGATGAGGATACTGATGAGGCACTTATCGAAAACCCCACATCATCCACACTCATCAGCCACAACATGTCACCCCAAATGAGGCATCAGCTGCCTTCAAAAGGCTCATTGCACAGTGTTTACCGCTTCCCTCGGACCCACTTTTGATTTTACGGTCAGAGCTGGGTTCAAACAGCAGCTGTCTGCCAAAGACAGGTCTGCAGCTTCTAGCAGTTTCCCCCAGAATTCTGAGGCTTTGTCTGGGGAGCTTTGGGGAGCAGGAACTGGCAAGGCGAGGGGACGCGGGAAGGCAGAGAAGTGTCCAGTTCTGTTTCTCTCAAAGAGGAATCTCTTTCCAGAAGGGGTCCTTGATTAATTTCAAGCACTAGCACACAGTGATAGCATAATGGGGGTGGGGGTAGGGAAGCAAAAGAAGGAGCCTTTCACAGATCCCCTTAAAATATAACAGGGTAGGTGGGACCTCTCAGGAAGACAGTAGTCCTAGAAAGGTCAATCCCTTTGGAAAGGACAGAACCAACCAGGAGAGCCGTTCAAGTGGTAATTTTTAATTCTTTCATCATCAACTCATTCTTGGGTGGTTGGGTTGGCATTTATTAGCAATTTAAAGGAAGACTTTATTTCAAAAACCCTGTTTTTCTGCTATAGAAGGAAGTAGATATATTCCTAGTAATACTCCACCAGACTATGTTGCTTTAGGTTAATGCAACTTGCAACTAAACACCTGGGGAACCTATTTGTTCACTTTGTGGGGGGGAATAATATGAAAAACCACTGCTATCTATTTTTTAATCTATGTCATGCCTGGTAGGGAGAGGGCATCAGACTGATACTTCTTTATACATTTTTTTTAATGGCTAAATAACTCAATGCCATTTATTTTAAAGCTGAATGCTCTTAATTTTGTGAATCAAATCAAATGTTTGAATTTTGTGAACATCCCACAGTAAAACACTTTCCAGTTAGATTTAGATTACTTGATCCAAAACCAAGAAAAGCCACACAGATTTTAAATTTTTCACTCTTTTCAGCTGTACCACCCCCTCCAACCAAGCCCTTGTGAGTGCCACCTCAACCTACAAAATAGTCAGAAATAATGGTAACAAGTGACATCGAGCCTCATGTGAGGCAGGCATGGAATAAAGGTGGGCTTCCTCTCCCCAAATTATGTGTCTTGGAGATAGTGCCACATGTAGGCATTGTTCAGCAAGGGGTTAGGAGAGATTAGACAGGTTCAGAGAGACCATGTGGGCATGAGGCAGGCCACCAGGCAGAGCCACAGGCCCTGATAAAGGTCCAGGACCCTGGGACTTTGGAACAACACCAATGTACCTGTCAATCTGAGGTGTTCCTTTCCATACCGGGTACTGGGTATCATGATCCCTCTTCCTTCAGTTTAAGCATAAACATTCCTAGTTCATTTGCGCTCCTTTTTGAAAGTTAACTCCACACCCAATGTGGGGCTCGACCTCACCACCCTGAGATCAAGAGTCACATGTCAACTCAGGAGTCTCACTGGCTGAACCAGCCAGGCACTCCTATTTGCACTAGGAGTGATCACTTTATATGTGATTCTAAAGCAGTTGGCATTAGGCTTTTTAAAAATATTTATTTCAGAGAGAGAAAGAGTACGTGTCAATGTGTGTGCCAATGTGCCAGCGAGTGAGGAGGAATAGGGAGTGAGAGAAAGAGAATCCCAAGAAAGCTCAGCACTGTCAGCACCAAGCCTGATGCAGGGCTTGAACTCCTGTAACCATGAGATCATGACCTAAGCCAAAATCAAAACTCTTGGATGCTTAACCAACTGAGCCACACAGACATCCTTACCGTTAGGCTTTTAATGGTATTTTAACATCTTTACAAAAAGTGTAGAACCAAACTAAGTACTTCAGTAGACTTCTGGGTTTGAAGAACTGTGATAATTACGATAAATTAATTTATCTTTTCTGGTAAGTAATTTTATCCACTCTTTAAAGTTAAACCAGAAGTTCCCAGAAATTTCAGGAAAAGGGCTCCTTCATCTTCATTCTGTCTCAGAATTTGTTCTGTTTTTTTTTTTTTTTTTTTTTCTGCTAGTCCCTTTCTCTTCTAAACCTTCATAAACTCCTTTCATGTCACTTCCCTGATGATATTCCAGACTGGCCCTTTCTGCCCAAACTCTACTACAGTTTCTTGGGTGGGACCTTTCCTAAATTTAAGCCCACAAGTTTGTATCAAATGTTTGAATTCAAGGGAAAACACCATGACACAGTCTAGGGTGGTGGCCACAAAACTCAGAGTGGCACTAGGCTTTGTTCACTCCAGAGGAGCCAAAGCAAGAACGTGTCTACATTTCCTTTGTCATCTTAGACACCTCAGTGCCTCCAGGAAGAAAGAGGAGATTTGATGCCTCAGGAGCCTATGTTTATTGGATTATGGTAAGCAACACAAAGTATAAATGCAGAAGAGAAAATGGGTGGGTACCATGGGAGACTGAAGTTTGGAAGGCTGGCTAACATTAACTCAAGAATCTCAAATACATCTTGGTCCTTCCAAGTTTTGCCTATGACTGATTTTCACTAAGTCATGCCTTATCAACCTTTCACTTAGTATTTCTTTATGGAGCTCTTCAAGTAGGTGGCATTTATCGAACATATAGAGAGAAAATGGGTATTTAATTAGAGTTCAGCAGCAGTTACAGAGAGGATTCATTAAGCAATCAGATGTACTTGCATGGACATTAGCAACCTTCTAACCATCAAGGATGCCTGCCTTGGTTACTGGTCCTAGGGGTTGCAAACATTACTTATAATTCTTTAGGAAATTTTAGTATCATTGTGTGTATGGCATGTGTGTTTAAAATTTCTATATATTGGATACCTTTCTATGTCTCGCTACTGATAGAAGTGGTGGGGGGAAGGCAGGAGAGGCCTACAAATTAAAATGCAGCATGATAAATTCTAGGCAATTATCCAAAACAAATGAAAAGGACTTACTCCTGTAGAGTATTCAGAGAAACTCACTGGTCAGACGGCTACTGAGTGTCCTAGTTTTCAACCTCAGGTTTGGGAATCTACCAAAAATCCTGCAGGATCCTTGCTGGGAGCTTCAGAGAAGATCCAGGTAAGAAAGAAGCAGTTTGCATGTGTGTATATGCGTGAGGCATGCACGTCTGAAGTGTGTGTGTGTGTGTGTGTGTGTGTGTGTGTGTGCGCGCGCGCGCGCGCGCGCGCACCCGCACTCACACACGGGCGCGCTTATGTGTTATCTCTTTGTGGGGTCATCATCTAACGCTCTTTGTGATGCACATTCTAAATTAGGCAAAAGGGATGAATCTTTCAAATGCAGATCATGTTTGCATTAGAAGAGCAATGAGAACACTTGTCAGTTTCAGAACATTTATGTGCTAGAAGTACTGTTAGCAGAAGAGCAGTTTAGATAAATTCAAGACTTTTTTTGCTGATCACAAACATTAAGCTTCACACCTGAAGCCCTCAGCCCCCCGCTGTGCTCTAATCCTGGCACCATTCACCCTTAGAGACTCAGAGTGCTGTGCCTCAGCTCTCAAACCTTTGATTGCCCTTACTTTGAATGCCACCACCTGCAAAAATGCCTTTTTATTCCCTTTGAGCCTCTTGAGAAGGAAGTAAAAATGATAATTCATGACAAACATTAATTAATTGTTTACAAGATGATCTTTTCTTTTTCCAACTTCTGTTCAGCAGACATGTTGAACTGCAAGATTCCACTCGCAAGGCCAGGATTCGTCAAGAGGCCCGCATTGTTGTTTCTCACTGAGGCATAGGACCGACTGCAGACCATTGTTTCTAAAGCTCAAGTGGGCCTGTCTGGTTCGTGTTGGAAGAATAGGGGTGACATGCGTGAGTTCCCCAGTATAAAAGAACTACCAGTTCTAGGAAAGAACGGGAGTTTAGCCACTAATACAGAGTAAATAAACATTTTTCACCACCTCTTGCTCCATGTGATTTTTTTTTTAAAGGTCAAGAGCTGCCATTACAGTATTTTAAAAGCCTGAAATTATGTTTAAAGAATGTATCACTAAACTCACAGAAACCTTATCAGAATTGAGGAACCTACTGTGATTGGTCCTTGAGTTTATCATCACTGGGAGGTGGATTGTAAAAGGAATGCAGATGCCTCATTGTTTCTGATACTCTGCAATTTGCTCAAAGCGGATGTTGCCCAACCTCTTTCAAATTTTCTTCAAACTATGGAGAGGGTTGAGACACTTCAAATTCAAAATTTCATACGGTCTACACTGCAGGTCACACATTCTGACAGACAGGAATAAAGTTCAGGGACCTTTCATGACAAACGTGTTCAAAATGCAGAGAATGGGTCATGTTTCTGTGAAAACTCCAAATGTGTGTAAAAGAAAGAGAGAGAAGTAAAAGGCAGAGGGAGATTTCTTTTTTAAATTAAAGAATAAAAAGCTTACTTCAAGGAAGTGTAGAGTAACAGCAGAAAGACTTCCTCAGCAACTGAGGTTTTCAGATTTCAAATTAGGAGCCCTTAGATCACAGCTGCTAGGCTAAAAATCAATTCTATATTTTCTGAGTTAATACTAAGGATTGCACTTAACAGACA
Organism: Hyaena hyaena; assembly: GCF_003009895.1. Classification (NCBI taxonomy): domain Eukaryota; kingdom Metazoa; phylum Chordata; class Mammalia; order Carnivora; family Hyaenidae; genus Hyaena; species Hyaena hyaena. The sequence goes on from NW_024081175.1 coordinate 1,135,904, forward strand.
TGGAGACTAATAAGGTATGCAGAAGGAGTAAAAGCAGCACACACACACACACACAAATTCAGGCCTTAGTTTTGGCCATGATCCAGCACAATGATGTTTCAACCAGATTTGAAAAAAAAATCAATAACATCTGTGGTATAATGGTTAATTAAAGCAGCTCTTCAGCAGAGCTCAGGAGGAGAGGCTCGGCCCGAAATTCAGACAGCTGAAGCTTGATTATCAGGAAAGAATGCTTTTTTAGCTATGAGTGGATAGGCCAAAAGCTGCAATGTGCCAAAATGGGGGAAAAATTGCTTTTATTTTAACTTTCTTTTAGTAATCAATATATGCTTTTCACCGTATTAGGACACTGCTCAGCTCCAAAGCCCGTTACTCCATTTCAGCAAAAATTCTAGCTACTGTCCTTTGAAACGTAGGCTTGAAAAGGCGCCCCATCCCCTGCAAAGCAAAGCAGATGCAGGTGTAGGTGCATGTCCTTAAGGCCAGTGAAAACTCAGGCTCTAGGCTGGTCTAAAGGCTTTAATCAACAAGTTATGAGGAAAACTGACCTGACCTTGGGGTAGACAAGAGGCCAAAGCCAAAGTGCTAAGGCGGCACCATAAAACTACTGAAAATTCTCAGGGAAAACTGTGAGAGGGGCAGGGTCAAATTTCCTCCTCCGTCCTATTGTTCTGAGTACTGTGCTAGGGATGTTTTCTTTACCTTTTAAAGGATGAAGGTCACAGAATCAAAACTGATGTCTCCTGACTACAAACAGCAAGGTCAGTAGGTGACTTCTCTAAACAAAAGACTACTGCTTATACCCCATGTGTCTACCGGCACCTTGCTTTTGGCTTATATCTCGAATAGAAGTGTCTACGAGGACTACAAATTTCAAAACTCCCTCTAGTCAACTGGGCTCTAAAAAGGGGTAGAGTGAGGGTTCAAGAGCTTCATGGCAGAGTGACAACTGGAATGGAAACTTAGAAGATGAGGAAAAGTTTCCATACAAACAAGGGAGAGAAAAAGGCCAGAGACAGCATTCAGAATTTATGTACACTTGTGAAAATTATAAAAACTGTTCAGAAGAACATATAAAAAAAGAAGCAATACAGGGGCGCCTGGGTGGCTTAGTCGGTTAAGCGTCCGACTTTCGCTTAGGTCATGATCTCGCGGTTCGTGGGTTCAAGCCCCGCGTCGGGCTCTGTGCTGACTGCCAGCTCAGAGCCTGGAGCCTGTTTCAGAGTCTGTGTTTCCCTCTCTCTCTGACCCTCCCCTGCTCACGCTGTCTCTCTCTCTCCTAGAAATAAATAAAAATATATATATAAAAAAAGAAGCAATACAAATATTTTTAAAAATCTTCATAATTAATCTTCATATTTTATATCGGTTCTCTTTATTTTAAGAACTATCATGATCAGATTCCAATGCCGCCTTTTATAGCTATCGCAATCAACTAGTTCTTTCCTTCTTCCATTTGGCCACACTCTCTCACTGGAGGCTGGAAAATCTAAGGGTGTCTTCTCTAAATTAAATACATTCAACATCTTTAGCTTTTAATCAGGGGTCCAGAATTTATGTATCTGCCAGAGTTTAGTCACATACATAGCAACATAGAAGGCTGGGAGATTGGACTTTATTCTAGGGTCACTTGTTTAGCCAAAAAGTCATGTTAAAGAAACTGTGTTAGACCCAAGATGTAGTTGCTCATGCCAAGCTTGATGTCAGCAAACCAGCACTGGTTTCTAGATTCGGGTCTCCCAAAAAAGGAAGGCTTAGGTCAACCACTTAGTGCTTGCCTCTCAGCACAAATTAATATTATGAAAATATTAATTTTACCTGACTTTATAAATCATGAATTGATTGCAGAATTTTTTTTCATTTGGGAAAAAAAGAATGCTGTAAATACGTATGATTCAGAAAATTTTTTATGGGAAAAATACACAGAGATCAAATGCACTAAGGGATATGAAAAATACTTCGAAGATGGTACTAAGTATTATGTAAATTAAACATAAAGGTTGTATTATGTTTGTGATATTAAAATCTTCATTGGGATTTCCAAAGAGAGTAAAGGGAGTACCTTCTATTCTTCTAGTTAGGAAGAAACATACACACATACAAAACCACTGGAGAAGAATTTAATGTAGGTTGGCATGATAAAAAAGTTTATGTTGTTTTGAAAGACAGTTCATAAATGCTGAGGAAACATTTTAGTTGAGAAATGAAGATATATATATGAAAGAGTACAACTCATTCATTCAACAATGGTTATCTGTAAGGAATGATGTGAAAACAGTAAGAAGGAATACTAAGCTAGAATGAATTAATACAGCAAATGTGATACTGCTATGACATAAAACCTTGCTGCTTGAATATTCAAAGCCTGTAGGTCAATTAAACTCTATCACTAAATTCAGTTTCTAAGTGAAACTCATTTAATTTTTATTTTCTGAATTCATTACACTTGGGAGAATACTAAAATGACACATAACCATTTAGCTAGCAACATTATCAGCTACCCATTACAGAGAATTTAAACCTTTTATCAGGGTTTTTAGTGTGGTTGGTTTTGTTTTTGAGTAGCTATTGTGCACTAAATACACCATTAGATGAACTAATATTAATGTCTATAGAGTTTTTCATCTTAAGCCTTTTATGCATATCAACAAATCAATTTAAATAGCATTAGCAAGGCAGGTACTATATACAGTAATGTCCATTTACAGACAGGGGAATAGAGCAAAGCTCCTTAACATAAGACAACATTTACACCAGAGAAAGGTGGAAATTAAGGCAGTTATGTCCACAGTGAAATGAAAGAAATTTTTGGATCTCCAAAATGTGTTCTGGACAGTGTGTCTTAGATTTCTAAAATGTCCTTTTACCAATAGACTATATAGTAGAATAAAACTCAATAGAAGTATTGTGTCTGATCTGCAACAAGTACTGACCTACTTGTGTCTAGTTCATAGTTAATTATTCTTGAGCCTTGTAAAAATGTCCTGACTTATGACCATTTGTCTTATCATTTCGTTTCTCCAGCTTTCTATATCAAATTTATGTAAAATCTGCAATATAGTTTCATACTTACTTAGTAACTATACATACTTAACACAATGCTTACATAAGATAAAGACTGTGAATGTTTGAAAACAACTAGTTTTCGGTTGTCTTCTGCATAGCATACTCTGAAGTCCTCTAAAGACAAAGAAAGGAAAATTTGCACTGACTAAAGAAACTAACAACTCTCTGCCAGCAGCTTGGAGGAATTTTTCTTTTTTTACTAAGTACAAGATTAAGAAAGCCATCAGGAGATAAGTAATAATCAGCCTATGATATATCATCTCAACAAAGAGAATAGCCTTTCTCACCTATGGCCAACATTTCTGCCTGCCTTATACAACAGCTATTTCCAAGCCCCTTCTCCCTTGCCCTAAAAGACTTATTCTGCAGATATGCCAATGCAGTCTCTTACTCCTTCCTTGTGTGTTGAATGTGAAAGGGAGAGAGTGGTCATCTTAAGACCACGTGAGGACATGCACGTAGATAAAAAGCCGACACTTTAAGCATCACAGGGTAGCAAAACAGAAAGTTGGCAACAGTTGAACTGCCAGGCCAATCCTAAAATCACATACCTCCAAACATAATGGGTACATAAATGTTGTCTATTCAAGTGTTAGAATTGCAGGGAAAGTGGGAGTAACAGAACCTGCTGCAGAGGTAGATAGATGTCTGTGGGTTTCACAAGTTTGCACTGTCAGCAAATTGGGCTGCAGGGTGGTAGAAGATCCCATCTAAGTGAATCACAGCCCCCCACCCCCCAAAAAAAGGCCACTACTTTGAATGAAGGATGATATCCAAAACACTCTCCTCCCCATACTCCTTTAAATAAAGACAAATTTTTCTACAGAGAAGAAAAAAGAGCAGCCTCAGATTTCCACACTTCAGAGTAAATACCCAAGAGAGAGAAGGGACAGTAGTAGGCTATAGTCCAAGTAGATTATATTTAATGAGAAGCAAATTGTCTTTTCATATGTGAAGCTGATAGAAAGAGTCTTAGATGGGGGCGCCTAAGTGGCTCAGTTGGTTAAGTGTCCAACTTCATGATTTCATGGCTCGTGAGTTTGAGCCCCATGTCAGTCCCTGTGCTGACAGCTCAGAGCCTGGGGCCTGCTTCAGAACCTGTGTCTCCCTCTCTCTCTGCCCCTACCCCACTCATTTTCTCTCTTTCTCTCTTAAAAATGAATAAACATTAAAAAAAAAAAGAGTCTTTGATTAAAAGTATAACATGGTGCTACTCTAGTAGTGATAGATCCCAAATTACATGAGCATGTAATATGCATTATACGCCTAGAATCATCTTTATCAATGAGAAATTCCAATAAGAACTCCACAAATGATTTCTATTAACAAATAATTAAACATATTTTTAAAAACCAATACAATTATAAAATTCAAATTAAAAAGTCTATTGAGGAGGCACCTGGATAGCTCAGTCGGTTGAGCGTCCTACTTTGGCTTAGGTCACAATATCACAGTTTGTGAGTTCGAGCCCTGTGTTGGGCTATGTGCTGGCAGCTCAAAGCCTGGAGCCTGCTTTGGATTCTGTGTCTCCCTCTCTCTCTCTCTCTCTCTCTCTCTCTCTGCCCTTCCCCTGCTCATGCTCTGTCTCTCTCACTCTCAAAAGTAAATAAACACTAAAAAAATAAAAATTAAAATAAAAATTAAATTAAATCAAATTAAAAAGTCTATTGAGGAACCCAGCCAGATATGATACCTAAACGTGGAGACATTAGTCTGGTTCACCAGTGCCGGGGGCCACTGGAGAAGTGAAGGCTGGAGTCCTTAGAGGCAGTTTGTAACTCTCCTTATAAATGAGAATTTCATGGGAGGGATTTAGGCTGAGCCTCCAGGCACTGGATCCATGCTTCTGTACTCTCCCCTGAAGACTTTAGAGCTTTTAGCCAAGGCTGATATATCCAGTAAGTACAGGAGGCACAGTGCCTTGGGCCCAGGATACTTTTAAGGATCCACAAAAGTGTTACTTTTTAATTTATTTTAAATAAATAAGGTGACTGTAGTAACAATCATGAACCCAGACTAATTTATATTCATATTTACACCAATACAGTCATAATATTTTAAATTTCTATTATTTTTTATGGAGGAAGGCATCCATAAAGATGAAAGCATATAATTCATATTTACACCAATACAGTCATAATATTTTAAATTTCTATTATTTTTAATGGAGGAAGGCATCCATAAAGATGAAAGCATATAAGGCTTTATATGGAGAAACAAGTCCTAGACAGCCAGACAAACACTACAGCCCCTTGGGTGCAGCCTGGCTCCCAGCCTCAGCAGTTCTCTTCCATTTAACTGGAGTTCCTGAGTTGACAGCTGCAGTTTCTGTCCTATTCCTATTTCAACCATTTTTAAGAAGATTTTTAAGTAATCTCTATCAACATGGGGTTCAAACTCACAACCCTGAGATCAAGAGTTACATGCTCTTCTGACTGAGCCACTATTCGTATTCCTATTTCAAAGATCAATCCCTCTTCCAGGAGGGCTGGGCTCTGAGAGAGAGGACTCTAATGAGGAGGAACCCAAGGATACTGAAAATTCAACCCTTAACTACTCTGTGAGGTATTTTAATGTTCCAACTGACTGCCAAATTCTTTTCTTTTTTTAAAATTTTTATTTCTGAGAGAAAGAGAGACAGCGTGACCAGGGGAGGGTCAGAGAGAGAGGGAGATACAGAATCTGAAGCAGGCTCCAGGCTCTGAGCTAGCTATCAGCACAGAGCCCGACGCGGGGCTTGAACCGACAAACCATGAGATCATGACCTGAGCTGAAGTCGGACGCTTAACCAACTGAGCCACCCAGGCGCCCCACCAAATTATTTCAAGAGGAGGTTGTACCACTATATAATACTGGTACTGAGGGCAGGTATTAATTAGGTTTTAGGGCTCATTACAACTTCATATACTATATACTGGATAAATATTAGTTGGCTGGTGGCTCACTGAATGGCTGGATATATGGATGGATGGATGGATGGATGGATGGATGGATGGATGGATGGATGGACAGATGGAATGCTGAGGATCAGAAGCTACATTCTGATGTCTTCACTCTAAAAAACTTAAGGCAGGGGTCAGAAGAATTTTTGAGTCAAATTGGAAATATTTATTTTAGGTTCTATGGGCCATTCTTTGCTATAACTACTCAACTCCATTATTGTAGCAAGAAAGCAACCATAGATAATATGTAAAGGAAAGGATGTGATTGTGTTCTAAATGAAACTTTATGGTCAGTTAAATTTGAATTTTAGTAATTTTCATGTGCCATGCAACATTATTATTCTTTTGGTGTTTTTCAACCATTTACAAATGAAAGAAACATTCCTAGCTAACAGGCTACTCAAAAATAGGGGGTGGGCCAGAATTGGTCACAGGCCGCAGTCTGCAGCTCTTTGACCCGGCCTATAGAAAGGGACTGACCCATGCAAGACCTATTCCAAAAGAAAAGGCCACAGTTGCTACTGAGGAAACAGTTATTGAAGGTGTCCTGCCCACCAGGACTAACTAGGCTTTGGCATGTTATCCAAACCTCCATAACTGCCTAGGTCACTGATTCAAGTTTGAAATTCTCCTCATTACTACAATTAAAACTTGCATTGTCCATCATTCTACAGAGATCCCTGCCCCTTTCACAAAGCTTCTAGCCTTTATTATTCTAAGAATCCTGATCCAACCAAACAGATTTGATATTCTGCCATCACTCCAAACTCAACATGTTTAAAATGAAACCCATTACCTTTTCTTCAATATGAGCTTCCCATATTTTCTAAGCCACCCAGGCCAAGCCCTTAGACATCTTTGAATCTTCCTTTTTCATCCTCAACATATAGGTTTCCCTCCAAGCTACAAATTTGACTACCCTTACCCCAGGACTAAGACAGGGTCTCGCAGAAAGAGAACAGTCTTAATTGAGTTCTAGACCCAACTCTTGCATGAAGTGACCAGATGAGCTCTGAGGTCTCTCTGAGTTCAGGATCACTTTAAAGATGATTTAGAAATTCAGAGAAGAATTATATCCTTGTGAACTAAGAGTGTTCAGGAAACATGATATGCACTTACATGGACCTTGAAGAAATGGTAGCCACTGAATGGCATGCGTCTACAGAAATAGCCTTCTAATTATCTGATTTATTGCTCCTACTTTTTCTCTAGTGCCTTTGTCAATACCTAGTCTCCCTATGTTAGATCTTGATGTTATGTGTGGATTCTAAGCAGGCAGTCATTTTAAAAATGGAAGCCATGCCTTTTAGCACCAGTTATTCACTAGAGTTTAAGAATTTCTTCTTTTCATTGAAAAAGGAACATATAGTTCTCTTGATATTACAGCCTAAACGAAAATGGGCTGACAGCAAAAAGAGGTAATTTATCCAGAATTCCTGTGCTCTGTACTTGAGCTATAAACAGAGTCTTCATAAGGGCCTTGTGCACTTTTAAACTTTAATAACTCAGGTTGTGCGTGTTAGAGAAACAATCTGTAAACGGTACTCAAAAGTAAATGTATTAAAGTTTAGGACAACTACATTACACAATTGCACACAATATGTACTCATTTCAGATCCTGTGACAAATGAAATATGGCCAGCAGAATTGAAGTTCATGACAGCTCTAAGAAGAAAATTGAATTTGCCTTTAAATTCCATTTATAGTTTACTATCATGTCTACCACGTATGCTTTTGAAGTTAAAAGTTTAATAATGGCACAGAGACTTTATAAAGATCCTGTACTTGAATTCAGTGATAAGTAGAGTTTGAGAGAACATCACCCCATCTCTTAGCAAAGATAATATACCTGCTTACTTTGGCTGCTTTTAAAACAGCTTCAGACACAGAAAGCATAGTAAGTCTCCACAGTTAGTACAACTCAGTAAATAACAATAAAAACGAATATCCGAAACCAGAGCCTAGTTCCAAGCTTTGCCAATAGCTTGGCTGAGTGATTCAGGAAACTCAGTTATCTCTCCTGTCCTTCGGGTTTTTTTCATCCCATACTAAAAACAGAGTTACATAGGCCACTAATTTTCTTTGTCACATGGTTTTTCTGAGACTGTGTGTGTTTACAAGGAAAGGAGTTACCCTTTACAGTTTCCCAGTTAAAAGTCTATTCCAATGTAATTCAATCTGAGGACAAAACACTAGGAGAAAGCACAAAACAAATGGAGTATTACTATTTTTTCTTTGTTCCCCAAACTGGAGGTGGCAAATCTACCCAACAATTTGGGTGTGTGCATTTGAGAGGGAGAACAAGAATGAGGTTCTCTTAAAGTCCTTGCTGAATACACAGAGCCGAGAGCCAGGGCAGAGTTACACAACTTGCAGATTGCTTTGGCTGGTGTCCGTGGGCTTTTTGCAAACCAATTCATTTCCTTTATTTGGTCAAGATAGAGAAAAACTGGGCACACAGAAATTTGATGTGGTTTCTGATTGGAATAGTTTATCAGATAAGTAGGTAAGATTTCATGATAGAGATGGAGAGCATTTTAACATTTAAGACCAAGAGAAGATGGAGAAAATGGTGTAATCCAAAGGTGTCCATATTCCCAGCTTCCCCTTGGGGAAACTTCTCCCCATTGCTTTCCTGCTTTCCTGTAGGGGCACAAGTATTGTTCTGCTCCATCACAACTTTCTTCTGAAGGGAATCTGATAAACATCTTCACACTGAGTTGCAAACTGCTATTAACTCCTCCAGTGGTATTGTGTTTCAACAGCAGCCAAGTTCAAAAAGTAAACCTCTGACTGAATGAGTTCAGATGACCCTGGAGTTGGAGAAATGAATGCAAAGAGGCAGGCAGTCTTGCTAGGGCTCTAAAATCCTTCTTCCAATCAACTCTGCTCTCAGCAGTTAGTTAGGCTTTCCCTGAAGCCAGCCATGGGTTGTGCAGAGTTTTGGAGATAGTATGGGAATGTAGATTTTTGGGTGACCTGATGGGCTTCAGGATTTGAAAAACTGAGGACATTGCTCCTCTGGAGTTTTTTCTTTGAAGTACTTAGATAAGGCTATGACAACCTGGAAAGTTGGAGAAGCAGCTAATACACCAATGCTGTTGACTGAAGAGCAGGCAGTGGCCTTGGCAACATGAGGGACTGTTGGCTCAGTCAAGACTGGATTTACTCCACTTAACAGAACTTAGTCAAAGAAAAAAGTACTCTGTTCTGGATTATGTTTTTTTGCAACCTTGAAGACATGAATTCGAAAAAGTCATCTATGCTGTTCTTGGCTTTAAATGATTTTGTTGAAAGTTCTCCAAGCTTTGGAGTACAATCTCTTTTCAAAGTAGAGATTTGGGACTCTGAAATATGTTGTTGCCTCTATCCCACTCTGGTTTTTCATTAGGAGCTTTATAAAAATGTTATACAATTTATTGTATTGTTATTTGATTTGTGGTAATACATTTGCACACTCACTCCAAACTCTTCCTTGGCCTATCTTAGATGCAATTGTCCTCTCTTTATGACTAGGACAGGCAGCCAGAATGTCTCAGAAAAAAAAGGTCCCAGTTTAAATGGAGCATCAATCAGAAGTGAAAAAGCCAAAGCTCTTTCTTCAAGTTCTCTGCTGTTGTTTGGGAAAAGTGAACACCCAATGTATCATCTTGGATCCATGTGATCTTGTCTTCATAGGAAAAAGCTTTTAAAATGCTCAGGGCACCATCTATAGCATTCAGACATTCTAAAAACTTTAATTCAAGGTGTGAATTAGTACTCTTTTGGTTTGTTTCTTATATCTGCTGGCAAATCTAAAGGAATTTATAGGTTTGACTGGGAAATCATTTCAGTAACACTTAAAAAAAATTTGCTCTCATCTATGCTCTACCAATAGCACTGTCATACCTTCTAGTCCTGGTTTTTACCTCATCTCTCTGAACTTCAGTTTCCTTGTCTATAAAAATAAAGAAAGAAGAAAGAAAAGAAAGCAAGCAAGGAAGGAAGGAAGGAAGGGAGAAATAAAGAAAGGAAGAAAAACAGTAATATCAATGTGCATCAATGAAGATAAATCTCTAATCGACAGGAAAAGCCCCTACACACCAAAACACACACCTGCATGAGACTCTCACAAAGAGCAGGAGTGAAGGCAATGCACTTCTGCTCACCTTTTCCTTTATCCCTGGGTTCCTCGTGGGGCATCTGGCTAACACTGACATTCTTTCCAGACAGACTGCTGAATGGGCTAAGGAAAAAACAAAATTTGTATTATGCTACTAAGTCAGAAAAGCATACTTGAACAAACTTTGTGCATCCCTTTAAGAACGTGTTTACAAATACCAGGCTTTCTTAGTTCCTGAGCCAAATGCAGTACCAACGAGAGCCATTCCCATATGAAAGAAGGAAACAGTCAGTGCTCAGGTGACCCTAAATGATCTCACTTCCTTCAGCGCTGGCAATCACGGTTTCCCCGTAACATATCTCAGAGTTGTTGTGGACTTAGATGAAATGCTAGGTGAACGTTACACTGAAGTGCTCTGCTCGCTCTAGACCACTCTGCAATATGAAGCGTTGTTACGACTCAACGGATACCTACAGCACAGCTACGAGGTTAAAATAACTCTGATTTGGTGCCTACGATGACTTTGTAGTGATATATATTGAGTCAGGTTGTAGGTATGCTGCTCCAGGAAGTTTTAGACTAGCGTTTTTATTTGCATGATTAGGAAAGCTCAAGAGGTCTTTTCATTTCCTTAGCACTAGAATATGAGGCTACCTTAAAATCCCCCATACCTTTCTAAGCCCTCTCTAAAATACTTCTACTCACGTTCTTCCATCTTGGACATCAGTCCTTGGGGAACGGGAAACCTTTCTACCATCTCAGACGGCCATTCCATCTGTATACAGTTCTGACGGAAAGTGTACCTCTGGGCTCTAAATTAAAATCTGCCTCTTTGAAACTTTTTAAGAGTGTCAGGTGATAAGATATTTTTTCTGATAGTAATATTCATTCACACTTATTGTAAAAAGTTCAGAAAATGTAAAAACAATTTTTTTAATTAAAATTATCTATTATCATATCTCAAGATAACCACTTTGCTTTTATTTATTTTTGTGCTGTTTTTCACACTGTCTCCAAACTGCATCATATTATACATGCAACACTCTACTTTTTAAAAAATTTGGTAAGGTGTTTGAATTTGTCTGAAAACATAATTTTGTCCAACATATTATTATAAAAGTTTTCAAACCTACAGAAAAGTTCAAAGAATTTTATGGTGAATAGCCACATACCCACCACTGAGATTCTACCATTAACACTTCACCGGTTTCTTTTGTCATAGTTAGTCACTTATTCGCCTCATTAACCCATCTTATCTTTTGATGCATTTCAGACATTGCAGACATCACTACATTTCCTTCTAAATAGTTCAGCATTCATATTTTTAACTAGAATCTAAAACTAATGCTTTTCTTTCAATGCAAAATTTACATACAGTAAAATACACAGATCTTAAGTATATATGCACTGAATTTTGACAAATGCACACCTGTGTAATCCAAGCCTATGTCAAGATATAGAACATTATCCTTACCCCAGAAAGTTCCCTTATGTTCAATTAATCCCTGCCTGCATCACCAACCTCTAGTTTTTCAAGTCTTGAATTCCATTATCATTGCCTAGTCTGAAATTCATATGGTTGGGATCATACAGTATGCACTCTTTTGTGTAAGGCTAATGGCCTTCAGCATAATTTTTTGAAATTTATCCATTTTGCTATGTTTATACACACACAAACAAGAAACTGTTCCTTTTTACTGCTAGTTACTATTTCATTGTATGAATATATCAATTTGTCCATTTTCCTATCGGACACTTGGGCTGAACCCAGTTTTTTTACCATTATGAATAAATCTGCTATAAACATTCTCAGAAAAGTTGTTTTGTGAAGTTTTTCTTTCACATAGTGATACTTAAAAGTGGAATTTCTGGCTCTAGGATGAGTATATGTTTAGTTTTTTTAAGAAACTGTGAAACCTTATCCAAACCGGTTATAACATTTTACATTTTCAATAGTAATGTCTACATCCTTGTCAACATTTGATGTTATAGTCTTTTTAATTATAGACATACTAGTGAGTATATGGTGATATTTTGATTATGTTTTTAAGTTTAATTTGCATTGCTCTGATCACTAATGATGATGAGCATTTTTTCATGTGCTTATTACTATTCATATTGTTCTTTTTCTAAAGTGTCTTCGAAAATCTTTTGCCCATTTTTAAATAGGAAGTTTGTCATTCCATTCTTTGGTTTGTAGGTTCACTGTATATCCTTGTTACCAGTCCTTCATCTGACATATGTTTGTGAATATTTTCTCCTGGGCTGTAGCCTCATTTTCTTAATGAATTTAAAAATAGAAATGTTTAATAATTACAAAAAATCGGGGTGCCTGGGTGGCTCAGTTGGTTAAGCATCCGACTTTGGCTCAGGTCAGATCTCATGGTTCATGGGTTCGAGCCCCGCATCAGGCTCTGTGCTGACAGCTCAGAGCCTGGAGCCTGTTTCAGATTCTGTGTCTTCCTCTCTCTCTGACCCTCCCCCACTCATGCTCTGTCTCTCTCTGTCTCAAAAATAAATAAACTATAAAAAAAATAATAATCACAAAAATTCAATTTTATAAATTTGTATAATTCATTTCACCACTTCTCTACTGCTGGATACTGAGAGTTTTTGTTTTATTTATAAATGGCATTGTGATGAACATTTTTTTTACATCCTTATGTATTTTCACACTCACTCTCTGTCATTTGTTGAAACTTTTCCCATAGTTTGCCAACAGTACTTCAAACTTTTTAGAGTTTTAAATTCTAAAAATACTTGTGAGCAAAGGCTTTGCATTTAGACAAGCCTCACCCAGTAAATTACCTACAGATTTGAGTGAAATAACTTCTCTAAACCTCAAATTCCTCATCTTCATGGGATTGCTGTGATGCTATAATGAGTTACAGAATTATAGTGCTTAACATAATATCTACTATACAGTCTGTGCTAAATAAATGTTAGACACCTTTATGACAATATTTACTATTACTTTTATATTTTTTAATGTTTTTGTTTTACCAATTTCAAGATTGATAAAATATACTTATATTTTCTTCTAGTTTTTGGCTTCTTAAAAAATTTTAGCTCATCAATTCTATTCATATAATCTTCAAAAATTATTGTTTTTGTCTCCTCCATTCCCAAAGCCATTGCTCATTTTATGAATTATGTTACTGGTTTGATAATGATTGAGTTGAACTGTCTAAACAAGAGTATATTAGTTTAACATTGTAATGTAACAAATTACCCCCAACTTAGCAACTTAAAACAAGAAACATTCATTACCTAAATGTTTGAGGGTCAGGAGTCCAGGAGCAAATTAGTTGGGAGTTGTGACCCAAGAGTCTCATGAGATTGCTGTTGAGATGTCACTGGGGTTACAAATCATCTGAAGGCTTGACTGAGCTGGAGAATCTGCTTCCAAGATGAATTTCAAAGAATTTGTAGACATATTTAAAACCACCAAAAATGGTGAATAGTGTTAATAGTAGGCATTCTTTTTGTCTCTTATATTTTATAAAAATACCTCTAGAATTTTATGATTCTTTTTTTTTAAATTGTTTTTAACTTTTTTTTTAAGAGACAGAAAGAGACAGAGCACGAACAGGGGAGGGGCAGAGAGAGAGGGAGACAAAGAATGCAAAGCCGACTCCAGGCTCTGAGCTGTCAGCACAGAGCCCTATGCAGGGCTCAAACCCATGGACGGAGAGATCATGACCTGAGCTGAAGTCAGAGGCTTTAATTGACTGAGCCATCCAGGTGCCCCTATCATGATTCTTAGTTTGACAGAGATATTCTTTATCATATTAGGTACAAAATCTTTAATTCCTATATACCTAATAATTTCTTTATTTTCAATAGTTTTGTCAGGTTCCTTTTGACACAATCATATTATTTTCTTCCTTTAACCTGTTCATGTAACAAATAGCACTGATCAATTTCCTAACATTAGACCATTCTTGCGTTCTCAAAATAAATAGTAGCTAATTAAGCAATTCTTAAATATACTGTTGGCTGAATTGTTGACATTTTAGTCAGGATTTTTGTTTTGATATTTATATATGAATCCATCCTCTTATGGGTCCCTATTTTGTTTCACATACATGTCTTTTAAGCAACTTGCAATTAGAATTTAATATCTGACACACAGCACAAAAGATGCTTTTCTTTGGCTTTAGGCCCGACTCTACATTAAAAATTATTTTTTGAAATATTTTTCTTTCAAAAGACGTTGTTTTGGTTTTTTTGTGCACTGTACCCTCACTCCCCTCAGCCTGGACTCCACTCCTTCCCTGCACATGCTCACCCTTCTCCTCAAAAAATGTGGGGCTTTTTTTGTTGTTGTTGTCTGTTTGTTTGTTTGTTTTTGAGAGAAAGAGAGTACCACACAAGCAGAGGAGAGGCAGAGGGAGAGGGAGAGAGAGACTTTCAAGCAGCCTCCATGCCCAGTGCGGAGCTTTATCTCCACCACCATGAGATCATGACCTGAGACGAAATCAAGAGTCAGACACATAATGAACTGACTGCCCCAGGTGCCCCCCAAATGTTTTATATGTTGTGTTCATTTCAAGGATCACATTTTTGTTGATCATTTAAACTTAATTCTTTAATTCATCAGATGTTTACTGCTGTTAGTCCTTTCATGGCACAATTTCTATTTTAGAGCTATTTTTAATTTACATTTTATTAGTTGGAGTTCATTTTCAAATAAACTGTTTAAGAAGGATGCTACACATCTAGATGATTTTGCTCAGCAGCACAATGAGGAGTCTCTGAGTTAGGGAGCTCCAAGACTGTAGCAACTTGGGGCCTTATAACCACAAGACTCTTGCTTACTAATGGGTAACAACTATCCAGTGGGATTTTGAAGAGTATTCAAAGCAGGCAGGTTCTAAATAGTTTAAAATTTTGCTTGTTTGGGCTGTTTTTAAAATAAATAAATAAAAGTTTGGTGCCAGTGGGCTTTTGAGCTAACAAATCTCAGCCTGCAGTGAAGAAACGAACAACCCAGGAGCCAATGTCCAGAGGCCAATTTTGGCTTGCTTTTGTAACATTTTTTTAGTGGTTTCCCTGAAATAATTCTGTAAAGTCTGAATTCTTTGTCACATGTGGTCACTGAAGTCTCTGTTCAGTTGTCTAGTAGTCAGCTAATGACTAGATAAAATTTCCTTAAGTGTCTCGAGCCAATAAATCTCTAACTTTATTCACATTCTCCTGGTTTTGTTTTTGTTCACTATTGTGTTTTTTCTTCTACTTCACTGTCCATTCCTTTGTCTCTTTTGGTGATTATATTTTCATGCCTCCAACCTCTAAATACCCAAGGGTAGGAGGGCTCAGTCCTCAGACTTCCTTTCTATCCACACTCACTTTGTTAGCTGTATCCGGTTTTATGGCTTCCAATACCATCTACATGCTGCCAGCTTCCCAATTTATATCTCCAGCCTAGATTTCCCCTCAATTTGTCACTTGTATAGCCAGCTATTGATTTGACATGTCCATTTGGATACCTAATAAGCAACACACATTTAACATACATGCTCAAAACCAAATCCTCACTTTCACCCATTTCACACAGTCTTGCTTGTTACAGTGAATGTCAACTCTATATTCTTCCAGTTACTCAGACCAAAAATCTGAAGTTGCCCTTGACTCCTTTCTTTCTCTTGTATCATATTCAAACTGCTGGCAGTCATGTTGGCTCTATCCTCAGGATTTATTCAGAAACCTGTCACTTTTCACTGCCTCCATTGCTACTTCCCTAGTCCAAGCCACTAGATTTTTTGTCTTGACTATTTCAAAAGTCTCCTAATCTCCCTGCCTCTACCCCTGTTTTTTCCCTCCAAAGTCTATTCTTACTAAAACTGCCAGAATGATCCTTTAAAAATCATAGTAAGTCACTCCTCTGTCCCAAACCCTTCAATGGTTTTTTACCCTTCTCAGGAAAAGCCAAAATTCTTTGAATGGTCTACAAGGTCTAAGTGGTCTCGTTGTTCATTATGCCGCTGACCTCATTTCCCAAATGCCCCCTTTTCACACTCTGCTCCAGCCACACCTGTCTCCTGGTTAATTTGGTGGCACATTAGGCATGCCTGAACTTGGTGGTTCCCCTGTCCAGAACTCTTGTGCTAGATATCATCATGGCTATTTCAGGTCTTAGCCTAATATCCCCTTATCGATGACATTTCTTTTAACAAAGTGACCTCCCTCCCCTTCCCTTTCCAGGTTCTCTATCTCCCTTCTGTATTTGTCTTTGTTGTTCTTGTCACCATCTAAAACACCACAGTTTTGCTTACATGTTTATTCTTAGTCTCTGCAGTCTAAAATGTGAGCTCCTAGAGAGCAAGGATATCTATTTTGTTAACTGCTTTAACTCTACTGTAGAGAACAGTGCTTGGCATATTATAAGTACACAGTAAGTATTTGTTTTAGAACTGGCTTCAACACATGTCTGCAGGAAACCTGTATTTTAGAAAATAAAACATCCAATCCAACCCTAACTGTGCCAGTCAACCATCTTCTCTCTTCAGCTTGCTGGGCAACATAATTTTATCAACACGTGCAAGTTAGTCCTTGATTTCAGCTAAGAAGAGATACCCAGGCTCTGTATTGCCTGGCCTCTGTGACTAGGATGTATTTAGATAGCTTTAACATAACACTATTTATTTCATATATAATTACAAACATCATCATTCCTTTCAGTTCACTGGCACTATTTCCTACCTTTTAAATAACACCTTAAGATGGTCATCTTTTAAAGTAAATTAATAAACATTTATTTTAGAGAATTTTGAAAACCAAAGACAACATGAGAAAAAATTAAAATCCACTGTTTCCCTATGAAAGTACAACCAACTGTTAGCATTTTATATTTCCTTATAGTCTTTTTTTTTGCTTTATAAATAGTCTTTTGTTTAGTAAAAAAAATTATACTGTTCACATAATCATAACTATACTGATTCTTACATTTTTCATTTGAATATATCACAAGTGAATAAAGTTTTCAAGCATTTTATATTTCCTTATAGTCTTTTGTTCAGTAAAAAAATTTATACTGTTCACATAATCATAACTGTACTGATTCTTACATTTTTCATTTGAATATGTCACAAGTGAATAAAGTTTTCAAGTACCCTATGTAGCTATGATGCTTCTGGGAGACTTAAGCGCTGAATTGGTAAACATTCAGTTAACCATTCTCTTGGAGGAATTCTGGGTTGAACAAATTGCTTTCCCAAAGACAGTCTCTCTACAAATGCTTCAACCAAAGAGGCTAATAATTACATTGAAACCTGTACTGGATGGTCTTGTAAAAGAAGACCTAGTTCGCCATTAAAAATTATAATTGCATTAACCTCATGCTTCCGAGACTTGAAGCACTAGGGCTGACCTTTTCGCGTTCCTCACTCACATCTACCTGTAACTGTGATGGTGCAGGAGGGGGCCTACCTCTTGGAGGTGAGTTAAGAGGGGACTCTCCAGCTGTCATGAGTGGAATTACCACTTTAATTTAATTACAGGTTTTCTTCAATGGGCCGGATGTTTTTAAAGCGATTTTGTCTGTCATTTCTCCGAATGTTTGTGACCAGTTTGGTTAGTCCTTAGAATATTAATAGTCTCTTTCTTGATTCTAAGTAAGGTACTAGTACCTAAGCAAAATAGCCATTAAGAGCTATGGAAATGTAACTGCTCCACCAACTGGTCAGCGCTAATATTTTATTACAGGAATAGAAATGAAAACAACACTGTTTACCTACAGGAGAACTTATTAAAATTAATTACATGTAAAAATTGGAACAGGTTTTTGAGAAAAGGTTATTCTTTGAAACCCATAATTGTGAAGTCAATTGCTTTTTTCCCCCTCATGTTAAATGTACTTTTTAAAAGTGTTTGTTTATTTTTGAGAGAGAGAAAGAACACCAGTAGGGGAGAAAGAGAGAGAAAGTGAGAGAGAGAGACAGAGAGAGAGCGAGAGAGAGAGAGAGAGCGAGAGAATCCCAAGTGGGCTCTGTGCTGCTAGCATAGAGCCTGATGTAAGGCTCGATCTCACAAACTGTGAGATCGTGACCTGAGCTAAAATCAAGAGTTGGACACAATTGACTGAGCCACCCAAGTGCCCCATGCTGAATATACTTTTGAAAACTTATTTTCCCTTCTAACTTATATTTCAAATTCCAATATGTTTATTAAATTCATGTCCTTGCTTCTTGTGTGAGCTAATGACTGAAGAAGACTTAATGTGGTACATTTCCCAAGAATATTCAATATTAAAAGAGAACCTTTAGTTAACCCCAAAGCATGTGAAATTCGTTAATCTAAAAAACAAAACACCACCTCACTTTTAGATACGTGTACTCTTCACAGATACTGTTCACAGCAATTTAAAAGAAAGAATATTTCTGACAGTTGGTTTTTTTAATCTATTAATGTATTTTTCCCAACCCATTAAGTCATTAAACTCTCTTGTGTGAAAAGAAAATAGTCCATTGTTTTTGCTTCTTGGAGCTTTTCCTGAGACAGACTGCTCTTAGAACTGTGACAATCCTCCATAAGAAAGAGGCTGCTCACATATGGCTGGAGCAGAAGCGGAACACTCCTTTGCCACCAGCCTCCTGTGTGGATCTGGGAGCCCATGGAACTCTTCTGGGCCCGAGTTTCCTTATCCATAACTTGAAGCCCTCCTAGAGATCACCCTACTTCCAGCATTAAATACTCCATGACTTCATCTTGTGCATGAGTTACAATTACACTTATGAATAAAAAGGCATTTACTTCTTCATGAAATGTGGATGCTTTAGAGCCATGTATTAGGTATTGGTAATAAAAAGATTTCTGTCAAATAGCATGTGAGGGATATGAAGAACGGTTAGATTTATGTGTGTTTGTATGGTGGGAAGCACAAACATACACACATTTACATACAGTGTCCTCCTTATCCAACTCACCTCATAAGATGTGGACAGTGGATTAGAGTATCACTTTTTTCCCTCCAAGTTACCCTCCATGTCTGTGAAGACATGTCTTTAAGTGCTCAAGGTCTACTAACTAAAGGGACTTCAGAAAGTCATCTGCCTCCATGCGTCTAGAAAACATGGTGGTTAAACCACCTCATAAAGATTGTGTTATCAGGTGACCATTTATCCATTCATTATATATTTACTGAGCACTTAATGTCTGCTGGCTTCTGTGCAGACACCAATATCATTAGGAAAAAAAGAGGGAAAGAAGGGCACCTGGGAGGTACAGTCAATTAAACGTCTAACTCTTGATCTTGGTTCAGGTCATGATCTCACAGTTTGTGAGTTTGAGTCCTGCATTGGGTTCTGTGCTGATGGCACAGAGCCTGCTTGAGATTCTGTCTCTCTTTCTCTCTGCCTCTCCCCAACTTGCTCTCTCTCTCTCTCACAAAATAAATAAACTAAAAAAAATTTTTTAAGAGGGAAAGAATGAAGAAGAGATTACTTAGGAAACAGTGACACAATTAGGGCAAATTATTTGGGAGTTCATCCAGTAAAATTCTGGTGTTTTAAAATGACTGACTTAAGGGGCACCTGGGTGGCTCAGTGGGTTGAATGTCCAACTTTTTTTATAACTTTATTAAATTTTTTTTAATGTTTATTTATTCTTGAGAGAGAGAGAGAGAGAGACAGAGTATGAGTGGAGGAGGGGCAGAGAGAGGGGGAGACATAGAATCCGAAGCAGGCTCCAGGCTCTGAGCTGTCAGCACAGAGCCTGACACAGGACTCGAATCCATGAACCATAACATCATGACCTGAGCTGAAGTCGGATGCTTAACCAACTGAGCCCCCCAGGCGCCCCAGAGTGTCCAACTCATGATTTGAGCATAGGTCATGAACCCAGAGTTGTGGGATTGAGCCCTGTGTTGGGTCCTGCACTGAGCATGGAGCCTGCTTAAGTGCTTAAGATTTTCTCTCTCTCTCTCTCTCTCTTTCTCTCTCTCTCCCTCTGCCCCCTGCCCCTCTCTCCCACTCCTTCTCTCTCTCTTTAAAATAAAAATAAAAATAAAAATAAAAAACAAAATAATAAAATAAAATAAAATGACTGACTTTAAATGCTGAAGCTACAAAAAAAATCAAGCATGAGAATACCTTTTGTAAATTTTTGGTTACAAGAGGGTGTGGTGCTAAACAGGAGGTCATGGTGGTGTTTCAAGGTATAGAGGACATCATATTTGTCTAGAAAATAGAAGCTGGTAAGATGTCACTTAAACATGAGGCACCAAGTAAACTTCTATGTCTCAGGAATCAGATGGGAAGCAGTCACTAAAGGAGAAGAATAAATCTGGATAAACCAAAAGTCAGAATAAATGTAAGTACCCAAGCACAAGGCAATTAGACTCTGAAAAATGTTATTTCATAACAATGGAGTGTCATAGACAGCAAGGTAGAATTCACGAAGGCTCAAGGCCCCTGATTTCCTCCTATTCTTTTGTTAACTGACTTATTACCCACCAACAAGAATTCCGCCTCTCCCCACCCACACTATCCCTGACACCCTCTTGTATTTTCAATGTGCTGGCCGTGACTCATCCTACACCTCATCTTGCTCTCAAGCCTCCCTGCACAATACACTCTCGCCACTACTTCAGGGTTCAGTTTAGCACACAAGATTCAGGCTGCTTCCATTTTCCACATTTATTTTTCACCACCTGAGGACCATCCCCTGCCCGCTCTTCTGCGGCAGCTGGATCTGGGTGAATACCAGGGCCTGAGGTGAATGATTGCTTTTTCATACTAGATAAATTTGGGAGCATTTCTGAGGTTCCCACCGGGCTCAGGTTGCCTCCCCTCAGTGCTTTTCCACAAAGCAAAATGTTAAGCAGCCACATTTAAAGAACTGCTTTTGCAGAATCAGGCACGATGGAGGGCATGGAACCCCCCACAAACAGCCTCAGAAGCTGATGCTTTTCAGGAGACAGGTGTCATTGTACGTATGGTGACCACAGTTCCCTCTGAGCATTGCTGGCCAGCCAGAAGGTGTGCTTATGCTTCCCATGCTTCTAGGTGTGACTCCATTTTTTCCCCTAAGCTTCACCTTTCAAAGGAGTCACTGCAGGAGGGTATGCATGTATTCTGATGATGCTGAGCATGTTTTTGAAATCCTTCTTTAGTAATCTGAAGAACAAATGTATATCAAGAAAATCAGGATTGATTTACAGCTGCACCCCTTTCCAAAGCCAGTCCCACTCAATTCGGTTGGCTGCCGCATGAATGTCTTACTTTAGAAATCAATTCTATTTTCTCTGACGATACTCAAAAGAAAGTGCTGTATGCTTCAAATCCCACTCCAAGAAGGGGGCTCCAAAAGTTTGCCAAGAACTGTAACATGTAGGTCTCCCAGGAATACCATTTTTATTTATCTGGATGGATTAGGTCTGGAATTTTTATTTTAAGATAATCAAGCAAACCACAGTGTTTGGTTTCCTGGTAGAGGATCTCTTTTCTCCAAGGAGGGTCACACATCTTGGCAAAACCTCCCAGTTTCTCATTGTCTCAGAATTCCTTACACTGAAATTTGATCGGCAAGTAAAATGACAGTTTATTTTTAATCAGCTTGGTTCATTTCCAATATGTTTAGGAACTTGACCTTTGAACTTTCGCAGTTTGGACTGAACATTCATCTAGTGTTTACTCTGCCAGGTTCTCCAAGACCCAGTTTGACATCCTCTAGAACATCTGAACTGACATTTGACACCAAAATTGTACATATTATTCCATGTATAATCTCCACATTAACTATGCACAGAAATTGCTGAACTGAAGTGTCACTGAAAGACAATTTAGTATAATATGTTTTGACATTTAAAATCCTTATTATTTTATATTTATCTAATAGATATATATTTATATATATTATGTTACATATACATATTATATACATTATATTATGCATCTGATTTCTAGAAAGGAAACAAGATAAACAAAATACAAACATGACAAGACAAAGCAAAAATACAAAATCCTATGCTGTCATCTCCTTTGATTTTTCCTATTATATAGGAGAAAAGTCACAGGAATAGCTTAAACATAAAATGAATGCATGATTATTGTCACAGTGATTATAGAAAAATATATGTCAGTATTATGGATAATTAAGTGTTGCTTCCTCCCACCTCAAAACTAGTGTTATCTATCAATGCATGTACCATGGAAAAAAGGCATCATTTCCATAAAGAAGTTTTGATCCAGGGGCAACACAGGGCCAGGTGCTCTTTCTTAACTATTTCTTAAATATATAGAAGTATAATATATTACTATATTTAAAATGTTTCTTTAATAAAACATTAATGAGCTGTATAAAAATGTTAGTTTTGTTCATTAGCTAGAAATAACTTGAATATTCCCACATGACAGCACTTGGCTGATGGATGATATTAAATTACCTCAACAATTTTTCCACCATTACTAAAATTTTCAAACATAAATTAAAGTTCTAAAATTTTTACAATGCAATTTATCCACCATCTAGATTTTACCACTAACATATTTCTATATTTGCCTTACCACATATTATTACCCAGTCCTCAGTCCATCTTATCTTTTTGAAGCTTTTCAAAGTAAACTGCAGTGCATGTCTTTCTAAATACTTCAGCCTGTGTATCATTAACTGGAGTTCAATATTTCTGTTTCTTTTTTCTTTTAAGTAAAATTCATACACGATGAAATGCACAAATCTTAAATGTCTGATGTCCGTGCACTGAGTTTTTACAGATGTAGACACCTGTGTAACCCAAACCCCTATCAAAATATAAAACATTAACTCTTACTGCAGAAAGTTCCCTCCTGTTCCTTCCTAGTTAATCCCTGCCCCAATCCCCACAGATTAGTTTTCAACATGAAGGTTTCAAGAATTTTGATGAAACTTTAATATATTCCTCTCCTTTTAATAATAATGTACCTAAAATATTTACCTCAAACATGATGGGGCATGCTTGGAATTTATTACAGCAAGAGACTTAAGTTAAGACTTTAATTTTGTATTGTTGGTGGTGTACAGCAAGAAAGAACAAGGTTAGCTTAGGGATTAATATCATTTCCTTTGCAAGATTACCAAGTGAAATATATTGTCCCCACACTGCAGCATGCCTATAAATCTTATATGTAAGAACAACTGATTCTGGGTCTTTGTGGAATGGGCTGTTTGGGAAACCTCATATGGTCACCTTCCCCATTGCTTGGGGGCCACAAAGGGGTTCACGTCCTTTAGCCCATTCCTCCCTGAGGTGGCCTGTCCTGCCCCTGTCAGCTTTGTGCCTCCTTCCCTCAGTTTGGAAGGGGAGGAGGGGGCAACTCAAAGAGAACTAGCCTTTCAGTTGGGTTACTAAAGAGTTCTATAGGAAAGGGAAGTGTGAATGTTGAGAAAACTCCTCTAGCTGAAATGGAATGAGGAAAGGAGCTACGAGTGTGTGTTTTGGCGTGGTTTGGGGCCCGTGAAACAAAAGTGGAAAAGGTGAAGTTGATACCAAAGAAAAGAAAAAGATGAACACTGAGAAAACATCTGGGGCAGATTTTCTAATTCTCTCTTTATAAAGTCATCTTCCAGCAGCTCATGTTCAGCCCTGAGGGCTCCCGACTACTAGGCTCTGACTCCTAACACATCTCCCAGGGATCTGTGTGTTGATCCCCTTCATATAGGACAAACCCACCAAAGCCTAGGAACTCTGGCCACCTCTCTCAGGGGGCTTGCGTGACCTGCCAGTTCTGGCCACAGAGCAACACAGGATAACAAAGGAGCTGAAATTGCCTGGCAGTGCTTGGCACTCCAATATTGGAAGGGCTTTCCCTTTACGGTTGCCAAAAAAAATTGCTTAGAATGAGGAAAACATTAGAATTTGTTAAACCCCCTTTTTTATATCTTAGCTTTAACACATATATTAGCTCTGATGTACATAACTGATTTCCTTTTCAAAAATTTTTATTTACTAATTTTAAAATTTCATGCTTAAGTAATCTCTATACCCAAAGTGGGGCTGGAAACTACAACCCTGAGACCAAGAGTCTCATGTTCCACTGACTGAGCCAGCCAGGTGTCCCTACATAACCAGTTTCTGAGCTTTGAATTGCTTGCCTTTGTAACTCTTCTGTATAGACAATGTTACATATACAGACATGCATGGACAACATCAATGCCTGTAAATACAATGTTATAATCATTCAAGGAATTACTTTTAATTGATGAATTGCTTAGCTTCATTGATGTGCCAATTCTATTTTTTTTTTTTTATGTAAGCTCTATACCCAACATAAGGCTTGAACTCATGACGCTGAGATCCAGAGTCATATGCTTTACCAACTGAGCCAGGCAGGAACTCCGATGTGCCAATTCTAATATCTACTTTTTAAAAGATGAGAAAGACTAAGGAACAGAGATACTATTAGAAGTCATCCGATGTGCCAATTCTAATATCTACTTTTTAAAAGATGAGAAAGACTAAGGAACAGAGATACTATTAGAAGTCATCAAACTCCCAAGTCAGATGAATTTAGAAAGCCACTCTCTTTGGATTTTCATTATTTAGCCTCTGCTTATTGAAAATATAATGTATCTGCCCCTCCTTAGTCAGAACTATTGACAATAAGCATTTTCATTCATTTAATATTTGCCAAAAGGATCAGTGATAGGAAATGTTATGCAGATCTCAACTGAACTTCCTCAAAAGACTCCTTAAAAAATAAATAAAACTTTAAAAAAAAAAAAAAAAGAACGAAGGGGCACCTGGGTGGCTCAGTTGGTTAAGCATCTCACTTTGGTTCAGGTCATGATCTCACAGTTTATGAGTTTGAGCTCCACATCAGGGTCTGTGCTGACAGCTCAGAGCCTAGAGCCAGCTCCAGATTCTGTGTCTCCCTCTCTCTCTGCCCCTCCCCCACTCATTCCCTCTCTCTCTCTCTCTCTCTCTCTCTCTCTGTCTCTCTCTCTCCTCTCTCTCTCTCACACACACACAAATAAATAAAACATAAAAAAAGACTACTCTCACCTCACCCTCTCCAACTTAGTCCCCCACCACAAAAACACTGATTTTCCAGCAAATCTCCTCGTATTTCTTTTCATGTCCTGTATCTCAGACCTCCCCAAAAAGTAAATGAAAGGAATTCACAACTACCCACCCATATCCAAGTCCAAAACTCTAGATTAGAGAGCTCCTGGGCAGTAAGGGTTTATGAAAGCAACCAAGCCTCTACTGAAAGCAATAGGATGGGCCCAGTGTCTGGAATACTGAAGTACTTGATGAAAATATGAGGACTGAATGAATGAATGAGTTCTACTGGGGAAGTTAACAAAAGAAATAAAGACAATCCCTTCTCAAAGGGCCTACAGTCTATTAGGAGAGACAGAAAACACTAATTGAATGGATGAAGAGTATTTATAGAAATAACATTTCAACACTCATAAGCTAATATTGTACCAACGTAGCCCATTAAGACCAATGAACAATACCAGAGTTAGAAGAAGTTAATCATGAGGGGCGCCTGGGTGGCTCAGTCAGCTAATCATCTGACTTCAGCTCAGGTCATGATCTTGTGGTCTGTGAGTTCAAGCTCTGTGTCAAGCTCTGTGCTGACAGCTCAGAGCCTGGAGCCTGCATTGGATTCTGTGTGTCCCTTTCTCTCTACCCCTCCCCTACTTACATTCTGTCTCTCCGTCAAAAACTAAATAAACATTAAAAATGTATAAAAAAGAAGAGGTCAATCATGAAAGAAAGTCTAAAGGAAGGAGATTTTTGAGTTGGGTTTGAGGGTAATGAATTATAGTAATTGGTGAGCAGAAAGTGGTATGGGAAGGAAGCAAAAGTAAAATGTGTAAAGGCTTAGGAAGAGTGGATTTGCTTATTAGCATTAATTTCATTAAGAAATAATGAAAAGTGAGGTTGGTGAGATGAAAGAAAAGGGGATATGGTTGATAAATCTTATATATGTTGGCTCTGTAAACTTGCAAATTGGGAAAAGTCATGTAAAAACATTGTTTAAAGAAAGATAAAGTTGTTACTTTGTTACTATTATAGAGGCAAGCCTAGGGATGGAAAGTCAGCCTGAGGCCTTTGGGATAAAGTTAACACCAGGGCTGAGGTCCAGAGAAAAGAAATGGGAAATGGGAATGGAAAGGAGATTCCACTTCCACTAAGTGAATACAGACAGCACAGGCCAGGTCATATTTAAGCAAGACCTGAAAATGACCTAACCTCCAGCATCTATCACTTCAAAACTTCAAGCTTCCAGGTACAGGTTTGCATAGACAATGAACATAATGTTGTGTTTTCCTCTCTGCTGGCTAGTCTTTCTCACACCCGTCAACAAAAGGACTTACTTAGGCTTTTATCTGACGTTAGCCAATCTACTTTCATCCTCCATGAGGAGGGACTGAGAAATTTTCTTCCGCAGTCAACCTAGTCAAATTATAATCCCTCTATGTTTCTTGATCAGTTCCAAGCTGTCAGAGCACCTGGGTGGCTCAGTTGGTTAAGCATCCGACTCTTGACTTCAGGTCAGGTGCTGATCCCAGAGTTGTGGGATCAAGCCCCATGTTGGTTTAGGGGGTGGGGCTGCTTAAGATATTCTCTCTCTCTCTTTTTCAGGGCACCTGAGTGGCTCAGTGGGTTAAGCATCAGACTCTTGATTTCAGCTAAGGTCATGATCTCACAATTCATGAGACTGGGCCCTACATCAGGCTCTGCACCAACAGTATGAAGCCTGCTTGGGATTCTCTCTCCCTCTCTCTTTGCCCCTCCCCTGCTCACATTTTTTCTCTCTCTTTCTCACAATAAATAAATGAACTTAAAATTTTCTTTCAAACTTTCATTTTAATGAACTCAAATCATTTCAGATTTTAAAAATACTGAAACTTAATAACAACCATTTAAGACTATATAAGTGGTTACTTAAACCAAACGAATGTAATCAAGAATGTCTGAATTTATCTGAAGACTGATTTATTCCAACATTTTGGGGCCTTTAGTTAAGATTTTAGAAGAATACTTGATTCTGGCAGTGTTACCCAGTCGTTTTGGGCCACCCAACTTGTATTTGAATCCTGGCTGCACAATTTACTAGCCATGTAACCTCTCTTAGCCTCAGTTTCTTTATCAGTAAAATGGGGAATGGTAAAGCAGTAGTAAAGTACTATAGCAGTACTACAGTAAAGCAGTAGTTCTTAACGTGTGGTCCCCACATCAGCAGCATCATACCTACATCAAACAACTTGTTAAAAATGTGAATTCTCAGGCTTCACATCAAATTCACTGAATCAGAAACTGCAGGCAGGGTCCAGAAATCTGTATTTTAACCATCCTCCGATTCTGATGCTCCTTACAATTTGAGAACCAGTATTACAGGGGTGGCTGGGTAGCTCAATCAGTTGAGCATCTAACTCTTGATTTCGGCTTGGGTCATGATCCCAGAGCCATGGATGGAGCTGGTGTTGGGCACCATGCTGAGTGTGGAGCCTGCTTGAGATCCTCTCTCTCTCTCTTTCTCTCTCTCTCTTTCTCTCTCCCTCTGCTCCCTTCCCTGGATCATACTTGCTCTCTCTCTCCCTCTTTCTCTC
This sequence comes from Hyaena hyaena, assembly GCF_003009895.1. Taxonomy (NCBI): domain Eukaryota; kingdom Metazoa; phylum Chordata; class Mammalia; order Carnivora; family Hyaenidae; genus Hyaena; species Hyaena hyaena. The sequence continues at coordinate 1,163,558 of NW_024081175.1, forward strand.
TCAAGTAAAAATAATAATAATAATAATAATAATAAGGTAGGCCTTACACACTTACAGGGATTATAACAATTAAACAAGACAACATACCTATATTTGGTGTAGGCTTGGCACAGATTATTTGCTCCACAATCACCAGAGATGATTATGGAGGTGGTGGTGGTTACCACTTTCACAAGGCAGCTTAGGAAGATCCTATGGTACTGGGCCACTAGCGAGAACACTATTCTCAGAAAAGGGAAAACTCCTCCAGGAACTTCAGAGGTAACCAAGCAAATGTCTGTTTTCTAAAACTGCTCAAACATGAACCTGGCCATATTTCCCATATCAGCCTATGTCTGTCTATGGCTTAGTAAGATCCCCTAAACACATGATAATCTGAAATCCCAGAAGACAAGGTAAAAATAAATCAGTTACAATAACTTATATTGGTGATTCCAGATTACCACTCTTTCCTTGACTTCCTCTAACATTTATTGTCAATTTGGGATGCTTATTGTGGCTACAATTATGAAAAACCATGACTTGCCTGTTTTTATTACAGTAGATAAAAGCTTAGTTTCCTTCCCTTCCTCCCCCTCCCCCCTTTTCAATAAAACTTCCACTGATCCATTACAGACATCACTCTTACTGCCAGAGTGGGAAGTAACCCATTAAGCAAGCTGCCTCGAATATCCTCCCCTTTAGTGTGAACAGGACCCAAGACTTGCCTCTAACCAATATAATATGGCAAAAATGATGGGAAGTCACTCTTGTGATTAAATTGTCACATATATTCAAAAGAAGATGGTGGAAATGAAGAGAAACAGATGAACTTGAGAAAAATCCAGAAGATAAAACTGACAGGACTCTGTGATGGTTTAGAGATAAGAGTATGGAAGAGGGAAGTATCAAAGCTAACTCTTGGTTTCTGTCTTGGTCATTCACTGGCATGGGGAACACTGAAAAATGGTCAGATCTCAGCGGGTTCTGTTTGGGCATGTTGAGTGTGAGGCACCTCCGAGACATACGAGAGATATGAAGTAGTTGTATGCAGCAGTGCAGAGCTGTGAGGAAAGCTCTCTGGGCAGAAGACACATATTTGAGGATCTTGGTAGCAACCGAAGTGTTAGTGGGTATGGGCTTTCTTGCCTAGAGAGATAAAGAGAGAAGAAAAGACCTCTATTCAAATCTTGTAGGACTTTTCCAGTTAATGGCTGGTAGAGGAAGTAGAGGCCTAGAAATAAACCAAGAAGGAACTGGCCGAAAAAAGGAAAATATCAGCAGTGCAGCGACACTTGCCTGCATGACTCTCCAGGTATCTCTATTAGATAGTGCAGGTGTCTTTGACACAAGGATTACTTCATTCTCCCTCCTCAATTAGCATGGAAGCACCTGTAGTCTTTGCCTTTCATGTTTATTATAACTCACCAGCTCTAATAGTGTCCAGGGCACATAGCAGGCACTGGCTAAATATTTCTTAAACTGAATCACTTCCTTGTTCAAGAAAGGATGGAATGAATAGATATAGAAACCTAGTTCCTTCAAGCACATAAACAAATGAGCAGAGTACAGGATATTGTTTCATCGTGCAGATGGTAAATATATAGCTACATGACTAAAATGGTTCAAAAGGCATTTCAGTAGTTTCTGTTGCTGAAATGTTTAATCAAATGTTTAATCTCTTAGAGATTCGGAGAACTGATAACAACACGGGACGTTTTTGGCTGTACACTGCAATCAAAAGTTAATTATTGTTCACACCTTTGGTGTTCCTCGGGTTCTTCAAGAAGGCAAACTCCCAGTGGAAAAGGTGTTAGGAACTATGTGTTTACTTACTCAAAAAATGCATAAAGAACTTATTACATTCATAATCAGTCCTTTGCCAAAACCGACTGGCTAGTGTAGTGGATTTGGGGTCTTTTCTACAGTGACTTAAAACATGCTGATGCCTCATCAGATGTCAACAGATTATAACTCTGACCAACCAACTAAATCCAGAACCCTCAGAAAATGATGCTGAGTAGTACAGACTCCCAAACCATTCTGCCACCCTAGGAGCACTTATGGTCATGAACGTCAAAGAATGTGCTTGTATGTGTTTTCCCGGGCTACCAAAACAAATGACCACAAACTGCTTGTCTTAAAACAACAAAAATTTATTTACTCAGTGATGCCGGAGACCAGAAGTCTGAAATCAAGATATGAGCAGGACTGAGCTTCCTCTGAGGGAATTGGCACAGAATCCGTCCTTACCTCTTCCAATTTCTAATGGCTCTAGTCATTCCTTGGCTTGTGACAGCAAAACTCCATCTCTGTCTCTGTTTTCATAGGTCATTCTCCTCGACCTTTCCACATCCTCTCCTTTTCTGTCTTTTATAAGGACATTTATCATAGAATTAGGGCCAAGCTGGGTAATCCAGGGTGATCTCATTTTGAGATCCCTACCTTAATTACATCTGCAAGTAAGGTCACATTCCAAGTAAGGCCACATTCTGAGGTTCTGATTGAAGACAATCTTTGAGGGGTTACCATTCAACTCACTACACCACTAAAACTTCCTAAGAGCCAATGAAGTAATAAGCAAGCTTAATTATTCCCATACTGAAAGGAAAAAAAAATAGACTTTCCAAATGTATTTTAGAATTATCCACAGTTAACAAAGGGCTTGACTCTGAACTTTCTGAAAAGCATGAAAAGATGATTTTCTGGATTTAGGTAAGAAGAGCCTTCTAGAAGGGCATTTGGTGCTTCTCAAAGTGCCTTCTGACAAAAGATGTCTTCAGGAACTTCCAAGCCCACTATTAGCATCATTCCTTGAGGGCCTCTTAGAAACAGGGGCAAGCTAACTAAGCAAGAGCATGTGCCAGGGAAAGACGATACATTAGTTGGCTAAAGCATTAGCAGAGATTAAATTATTTGATTAACTTATCTCTCCAAATTGCCTAAGTTACTACCAAAATATAAACTATATGTTTGGGAGAATCTGGTTTACCATTTCACTAATAAATAATAATTTTTTTAAAGAGATATGAAATCTAGTCAAGACTAACTCAGTTTACAAATTCCTCATGCCTCTGAGACCCACTCACCTCTTCCTAACCTGGGGTGTTGTATTCCCAACAATTAGTTCTCATCAGAGAAAGAGACTTACAATGGCCTGAAAAGGATGAGCCCGTGCCTATGATCCCCAAGAAGTCCAATCTCCCAGCCTGCCACTGACCCTGTACTAGAAGACACAGCTGTCATCCTGTGTTACCCAAATGACAGCATGATAATCGAGTATGCATTTTTCAAAATAACCTGTGAAGTCAAAGTGGCAAATGATTGGCTTGAACTTGTTCCTTGGTTACTCATAACCTTTATAGCAATATCACAGCCCAGTGTGGAAGCAACAGAGTTCAGAGTCTATAAAACACACCATCTAATTGTGAAGAGGTATGAGCATGTAGATCATTGCTGAAAACAACCAGTTATGAGAAAGTCAGGTGCAGCAGAGGAATTGAGAAAATGAAACTTTCTCGAGCTATTAAGAAATGACATTGCTTGTAAACTGAATATATTTAGGCGTGCTGGCTCCTGCCGATTGCTCATATCAGTAAGCATTTGCACTGAGGAGAGGGGAATAAGTCACTATGGGTCATGGTATAGAAGTTTAGATGAATTATAGAACAGTAGAGTGTGGGACCTCAAACTTGGGCCAAAGGCATTTTTTTCTGATCCCTGTCCAATGAGATTGGTCATTCTGTCCCCTAACTAGAAGGCTGAATACAATAATGACCTCAAGGAGCTGACAGCTCCATAAAAGAGGAACATAACTTGAACTGCAAAGGCATATTTTTAAATTTTTTTTCTAATGTTTATTTATTTTTGAAGGAGAGAAAGAGACAGAGCGTGAGTGGGTAAGGGGCAGAGAGAGAGGGAGACACAGAAGGGGAGGCAGGCTCCAGGCTCTGAGTTATCAGCACAGAGCCTGACACAGGACTCAAACTCAGGAGCAGTGAGATCATGACCTCAGCTGAAGTGAGGCACTTAACCAACTGAGCCACCAGGTGCCCCAATGCAGAGGTATATTAACTACAGTCTGCTCAGAGCCTGGTGAGAGGGCAAGGACAATGCTGTACTCCACCATCACCTTGAATTTCTGGAGGCTCCAGCTCTCATCATGTCACTCTTTGGTCTAGAAATACCAAACTCTTCCATCTCACAAGTGCAGCCCAAAGATCTTTTCTTGATAACATCGATTGCTGTTAATATCATTAATCCACAAAATTCTAAAAGCACAAAGAAAAAATATCACTTCCAAATCCCAGCACATGGAGAAAACCAGAGTTCTACGTAACATTTGGTATGTTTCTCTGGTCTTTTTGAAATGCAGAAATGTATCCATTTTGAAGCAACTAGCAAATAAACAGAATATTTAGAGTCAGTTTTCATTCACTCTACAATATTTAATAAGCACTTACTGTATGCTAAGCACCATGAAAAACACTTCTAAGAAGGCAAAGATGAGTAAGACCATGTCATTTCTTTGATGCATTTCCCAGTCAAAAGAGAAAGACAAACATGTGGACAGAAGATCATAATTCACTCCTGTGTGAGTTTCAAGAATCAGTGATGCTAAGGGGCGCCTGGGTGGCTTAGTCGGTTAAGCGTCCGACTTTCGCTTAGGTCATGATCTCGCGGTTCGTGGGTTCGGGCCCCGCGTCGGGCTCTGTGCTGACTGCCAGCTCAGAGCCTGGAGCCTGTTTCAGTCTGTGACCCCCTCTCTCTCTGACCCTCCCCTGCTCATGCTGTCTCTCTCTCTCCTGGAAATAAATAAAAAAAAAAAAAGAATCAGTGATGCTAAAACTCAAATCTTCTGAGTTCTCCTCTTGGGGCTTTTCTTCCTGGTAACACTAAACAAGGTCACAAACATACTCCTCTGCACAAAAACATTTCTCCATCTTTGTTCCTGTAGACCCCTAGTGTGAACAGCAAGATCATGACAAGTGTCACCTTAGGTCAGAGCAAAAACTGTGACAGGCCATAAGGCATAGCCAGCCAGGGAAGGAAGGGAGTAGACTTAAATTCTAGGTGAAAGCGAACAGGCCCAGAGGTCCCTCAGTGTAAGAGAAAACCATAATGAAGATTATGATAATCATATTTTACATTTACTGAGGATTTTACATCCTCAGCACAGTGATAAGCTTTATACTAGAATCTCACGTAAGCCTGAGAATAAAGTTAGGGGGCTGGTATTAGAATTCTTGTTTTGTAGATAAAATCACTAAGGCTAGACAGGTCATCTGGCTAAAATGTAGCCAACTTTGCCTTGAGCCCCAAGTCGGTGCCCTTAACCTCAGAAAAATCACAAATCACAAAGTCAAAAATCAGGAGCTAGTCAAGAGAAGCAGAAGTGTGGAGAAGAAACTGGCATGAGCTTCAGAATTAAACAAATGGCTTCACATTCTGATTCTATACCTTCCTTGGTGAGGTCCCTTCATTTTTTTTTTTTTTTTTTTTTTTTTTGCTGGTTAGTTTTTCCATTTCTATGCAGGGAGCCAGATCTTCTTTATCACTGGGTCCTCAACATCTACAACCAGGTCCACTGGTCTGTAGCATAGGTGTTCTAAAACTGTGTTAAATGAGTGCCAAATTAATACATGAATTCAGGCAAGGCAAGAATACTTATTTCTGAAGGGTTGCAGTAAGGGCTGGTGATGATGTAAGCAAAATGACTCAGCTGGTGCCTGCATAGTGTAGACACCCCTTAAGTGTTGGCCTCATTATCCTATAATGAAAATGCAGTGTGCAGGAAGCTGAACTGAACCAGTGGGCTGCTTCTGCCCATAGTCTGAAACTTCACCTTAAGACATATTCCAGAATGTGTAAGGCCATGAAAGGGAAATAGAAGAGAGAGAACCAAATGAAATCCATTTGGGATCCCCACACACACTGTCATACTGTAATGAATCCATTTGGGATCCCCACACAAACTGTCATACTGTAATGAATTTCCTAGAATATAACGTCTCTTGCCTTGATCCCCACGCACACCAACACTGGTTCCCTAAAGCATTTTCAGAGCTTGATGAAATGCCAGGCTCAGTGTTTGCATGCCTGTATTGTTCTCCTGAGGCAGAGCAAAAGTCCTTTTTGATGCCTGTTTCATCCATAGGGGGAAAAAAAATACTAGAGAAGTCCTGAGTGGAAACGGCATTGTCACCAAGCATAATAGAAACATTTTAAAGATAAATTTCTTCCAATTGCTGTGGCCTTTTATCTGGCAACTCAGAGAAGGGTGTTAAAACTGATAAGCAGATTTTCTTTGCAGTACCATAAAATATCAGAGACTGTGTAGAATGAATGATCACGCTTATGTTGTCTAAAATAAGATCTGGCTTTTGTAAAGTGTGGTCTACTCAAGATATCACTGTTTATCTCCTACAAAGCCCATTTAGTTGTTTTCTCACCTTTTCACAATAATCTCATAAAAAACCCTGTTTTTATTCCAATGTGGAATGAAATCTAGCAGTAGCTCCACTGGCCTTCTTCAGGGCAGAGGCCCACCACAGCGGATAAGCCCTTCCAAATACCCAGTCATCAGTTGCTTCACCTTTAAAGAAAGAAGCTCTTTGATAAAAATGAACAAACAAAACCACTTTGGTCAAACTCAAGTCTTCCTCTACATGTTGGTGTCCAAATAAGCTGTTCTAACTCCCTTTCAGGGGATGTAGATCTCTTCTTTATGCCCAGAAGAGTTTGTTCTCTTTTTCTTTCTTCTTTCCTCACCTCTTCCTGATCACAGAGAGGAAAGGAATGACTCGACTTTGCTCCTGCCTCAGAATGTACATCAGCCAAAGTCAGAAGGACAAAGCCTCCTCCAGGGGGCTGTTAAGAGCCAACTTCTTGTGACAAGTCACTGGCTGCCTCCCACACACCACCTCCCAGGATGAATTCCAGCTGGAGGAGCTCAGACACAGAAAAAGGTGGTGTCTCTTGAGGAACTAACTTGATTTTTCTGATGAGCCAGGGAGGGCTCTGTAATTCACAGTTTTTCTCTTTGCCTGACTGCTGGAGAGCTCAGAGCTGGAAACTATACTCTTTGCCAGCCAGGATTCGCTGATAAAAATGTTTCTTCAGCTATCACTTCATGTTTGTTTGCTGTCTTTTAGTTTCTATTAATGGGTCTCTGTTTTATTAGAACTCTATTTCTTGTGGAACTTGCTTCGATCTTTTTGAAAAGTAGATGAACTACGAGTAAAGAAACATTTTAAAAGCAGCCATTGTCTTTCTAGCCATGCTGCTCTTCTTTACCTGAGCAGTAGGAAAATTAACCCAGGAGAAACAACCTAAAATCATCTTCCCAATGAGTCATTTCTAACTGGAAGCTTTTGGCCTAACCAAAACCAAAATGAGGAGAATAACTCATTCATTCAGATAGGAACATTCTCATCATCAATAAACATTTGCTTATAGGCTCAAAATAAACTCACAAAGCTGCCTCCTCTCCTTTCCTGCCAGCCATTAAAAAAAATAGCACAAAATAAAAAAAAAAACAGTCTATTTTGGATAGGTATGCTGAGTACCTAAAGTCTAAATAATCAGACTAAGAAAATGTACTAAGTTATAGAGCAGGTAACAGTTGCAGACGTTATAGTCTATAAAGTCTGTGGAGACAGAACTGGTTCAAAGCCTGCAGACTGGAGCCTTACAACCCCACCACAACACAAATAATTTAAACGTGGCATTATAAAAGGTTAGGTCTCATTCCTCACACCTCCAATTTCTCTGGGAAAATGACAGTATTTCAAACTAACTTTACTTTTTTTGAGAGAGAGTACCACAAGGCAATTAGCTCCTGTTCATGACTTACTAAAATAATCCTAATTAGAATTCTTCTCAGCTTAGGGGAGGGGAAGAAAACTTTGTCTTTGATAAATCAAAACCAGATAATGTGATTCATTAAAAACACCCACCAAGTTAATTTCGCACATAGAAAAGTATAAAAAATTGTAGGAAAATTTTAACCACAAAAAGGGAGACAGAGATCAGCGTATGCAAAATTTATTTAGCATCCAACAGCTATATCTGCAATCAGGAAGTCATGCCAATATAAATGCCATTTAAAAGAAACAGACATATACATTATGTTAATCTCCTTAGGACGGCAAGAATTGTGTAGGAAGTAAACGGAGACAGTTGTGGAGGTAGGAGAAGAGTAGAATATGTAGCTATACTCCTGTTGTCTGACCCACAAAACTGTCACGCCCCTTTAAGCTTCTTTCTCCAGATATCAGAACTGACACGGCTAAAATCATGGTGCTTGATTTTCTCAAAAGGAATCGATATACCCCCAGAAACATGTTAAGAGAAGTGAATCATGTATGTTCCTGACACGAAGGTGGATTTAAGACAGTGTCGGCCACTAACCCAACAGCATTCTCCCTTTATTTGTGCCTACATATTTGAAAAAAAGGGTGTGTATGGAGGGGAAACATACCCAAGTTTACTTTTTTAAAACTAAATAACGTTGCCTTGTAGCACTCATATTGTATCTATTACACATTTCACTTCAAAACCTCATCTCCCCTAAACCCTCTTCAATGCGCTTGAAGTAGCACAGCCAAAGGAAAGGAATTTTCTATTTAACTAGAGCACTGACATTCTGTTACACAATTCGATCTTGTCTATTTACCTGCTCTCAGAAACACAAGACACTAAACACAAAATGCTGAATGCGTTGAGTCTGCAGTGCCATAGGTGTCTGAATGCATCTGCAGCTTCCCTCTCACTCATCAGTGTAATTGTTGCCATGTTATTCCATTTTTTGATTAGTCTAGTCCCTCAAGCTCAATGCTTTTTTCTGGCCCAACGTTCTTCTGCTGGTTGTCATGGTGATTGAATTGTTAGAGAGGAGAAAGGCTCTGTTGTCTGTCATTGTTCTGTTGTGGTTTAGGTAACGCAGGAGGCAACACAAGTGAAGTGGATGGACCTTTTTTGCTCTGCATCATTTCATAGTATTGAAAAATCTCACATAAAAAAGGAGCAAATAGGCCCAACCAAAGAAATAACCAAGCTCTTTCTAAAGGAAAGTGCACATTATTATAAAGAGGCAAATGGCACTAATGATGAACTGAGTAATCTATGAAAAATGCTGCTGAATATTACATTTATTACTAGAACAATTGCTGCAACTTAAACATCACATACAATACCTACCATTTTGCAATTTAGAGTAAATATAGTTTTTAACTATACAATTGCAGCATCAACTCTTTGATTCTCGAGGCTCTGCTACTTTAACCTTATGTTCTGTTTAACCCAAAGATAGCAAGTTAGAAGTTAGAACTGAAGCAGAATTAAGAGTTGGGCAAATTTCCTTTTGGTGGTAAGACAGTGTTAAGGTCAATTTCTGATTTGAGAAGGTGGAAATGATTTTTTAAAGATTAGAGCTGACTACAGAGAAGAGCTTTGTATTCGAAAGGTCACAAATGTTTTTTGAAGCCAACCAAAATACATATAATCATTCCTCAATTTAATTTTCAATTTTCCAAATTTTTAACCAGAAAATGGAGAGACGTAGAACAGACATATGATAAATAAAGGGATATATCATAGACAGGACCCAAATTGATAGTAGCTCTATGACAGACTGCTCGTAATCTTTCATCATTTTGTTGGTAGACATATACCCTAATCAGCAATTAGTTTTCATCAGTATTGGTGTCATTTTTGTCACTAAAACCTTTCTAATTTGCTTATTTGATTTTGGAATGATTTAATTTTTTAGGTTTGCTTATTTATTTATTTTGAGGGAGAGAGAATACCAACCAGGCTCTGCACTGGCAGCACAGAGCCTGACGTGCGGCTCGATCTCATGAACCATGAGACCATGGCCTGACCTGAAACCAAGAGTCGGACACTTAACCAACTGAGCCACCCACGTGCCCCTAATTTAATTTTTATTTAACTGTTTCATTTCATTATTTTAATGATACAAAGTTTTAAGAAGGTAACATTTGGTAAAATATGACTTAAAAATTTTAAAAGATTAAAAGCTTTACTTCCCATCCCCTGAATTCTGTCTAGGTTTCTCTCAATCTTCCACATACAGCCATTGTTGTTAGATTCTGTTGTAGTTTTCCAGAATTTCTTTATGCAAATATTAGAAAGTACTATAGAAATTCTTATTCAACCTCTTGCATATTACAAGTGGGAGTATGCGATTCAGTGTTCTACATTTTTCACTAAACAGTATATTAGGTTGTCTTTCCATATCAGAACACAGAGATCTTCCCCTTTTTGTCCTTTTTCTTCCTTTTTACAATCACATAGTATTTCATTGTCAGGACGTACTATAACTTAATTAGCCTCTATTAATGGACATTTAGGTTGTTCTCAATATTTTGCTTTATTTATAACAAATAATCTTGTATATTTGTTAGTTTTTATGTGTGCAAATATATATGTAAAAGATAGAGTTCCAGAAGTGAAATTTCTAGGTTGAAAGGATAGATTTGCATTTGTAAACTTGATGAAAACTGTCAAAACGCCTCCTGTAACAGTTCTAATCTACACCCCCACCACAGTGTACCGAAGTATCTGTTTCTGCATCCCTTGCCAACAAAGGGTGTTATTAAACTGTTGAAATTCTGCCAGCCCAATAGGTAAAAAATAGTACCATTCTACACTTATATTTTTTATTTATTTTTTATTTTTTTTATTAAAAAAAATTTTTTTAATGTTTTATTTATTTCTAGGAGAGAGAGAGAGAGACAGCGTGAGCAGGGGAGGGTCAGAGAGAGAGGGAGTCACAGACTGAAACAGGTTCCAGGCTCTGAGCTGGCAGTCAGCACAGAGCTCGACGCGGGGCTCGAACCCACAAACCGCGAGATCATGACCTAAGCGAAAGTCGGATGCTTAATCGACTAAGCCACCCAGGCGCCCCGATTTCTTTTTATTTTAAAAATGATGAATAGACTTTTAAAAGTAGTTTTAGGTTTACAGAAACCTGGATAGAAAGACTAACAGATTTTTTTTTTTTTTTTTTTTTTACAAAAGTGCAAAGCTAATTCAGTAGAGAAAGGATATCNTCCAGGCTCTGAGCTGGCAGTCAGCACAGAGCCCGACGCAGGGCTCGAACCCACAAACCGCGAGATCATGACCCAAGTGAAAGTCGGAGGCTTAACCGACTAAGCCACCCAGGCGCCCCGGTACCATTTTACACTTTTAATTTAAATTTCTGTTATGAGTGAGGTCAAATACCTTTTTATATATTTTAGAGCCTGCTGTATTTCCTTTCCTGTTAATCCTCTCTTTAGATGCTTCGCCCATATTCCTTTTAGGGTGCTGATATTTTTCTTATCGATTTCTAGGAACTCTTTATGTTTTTGGAAATGTGCCCTCTGCTACGTTATGGGTTGGCAAATATTTTTCCCAATTTGTCATTTGTCTTTTGACTTTGCTTATGCAGTTTTTTATCCACAGAGAAATCCTGACGTTTATGTAGTCATACAAATCTTTTATGGTTGTCTTTTTTCTCCATCCCCGCTCAAAGGTTATAAAGAAACCCTCCATGCATTTTTGTAGTACTTGTATGGTTATTTTTTATATTTTTCCTTTCTTAAAATATTTAATATTAACATTTAAACTTTATCCTTGCAGAGGGTCCACGACACAGATCCAGGTTTAGATTTTTCCAGATGGCACCCAGTTATCCTATCTCCAGTTCTGGAATAATCCATCTTTTCTCCCCACAGATTTGATATACTCCCGTTACCACATGCTAAAGTCTATGTTTTTTTTATCTATTTCTGGACTTCCTTTTCAGTTACCTTGACCTGTGTGTTCATCCAGGGAGTACATCTACCATAACAAACACAAACACAATCAACAGTATACTTCCTAAGAACTGTACTTAGACTTAAATGCACTTAATTATATCTGTATTTTCACACTGCAAGTATTTTGCTGTATTTAGCCACTGCTCACTCCAACTCACCATCCAAACATATATTCCCTCCTTGACTGCCCCAGGAACATTATTATGTTGAAGCAGACATTGACTGACACTCAAGTTCTGGGAAAATACGGCTGAGGCATCACCAATTTTTCAATTAAAACTACAAATTCAAGAATACATATGGAAGACAGCTGTTTTCTCTTTCTGAATATGCCTTTAAGGGTACAGAATGTGGGGTGTTCATAAATCTCAGTGTGCTTTCATTCAGCATCTCATAGTGGTATACAGCCACAGAAATCTGTGAAACATGCTGCTCTCCCTTCCTGAGGGTACTCCACAGTGACTTTAAAGCCTCGCCATTAAAGGCATTTGAAAGGGCACTTACTATTTAGTACCCCGTAAACATATATTTTGATTTTCTTTCATACTGTTTAATGGCATAATATTCAGCAAGGATCTGTGGAGACCAGCTAGCAATCACAACAGACACACTCCAAGAGGAGCAGCAGCACTTTCTAGATTGTGTTTCTCCCCCTTCCCACACCAGAAGGGCTGCAGCCCATTTCTTCATTGTGCCAAATATTCACAAGCTTGTTGTCTGTTACCGGTTTAATGCAGTACATTCACACAGATTGAAGTTGATTTTCAGTAAAGGTCTATAAATAACGCTCTTTGGCTGTGATCTTGAGGCTTTTGAGATCAGTTTTCCCGCTTTCCACCCCTCCTTCTTACCAAGCATTTCAACACTGGGGAGAAGATTAATGTCCTCACAACAAAAGATGACTTTTGGAGCAGAACCTACCCAATAATCAGAAGTGGCAAGTAAAAGAGAGAAGGTGGTGACCTCTCTCAGTGACAGGAACAAGAAACTGGAGGAGCCTTTCCTCTTGCTTAGAAAGTACCCAAACCACTCATTGCAGGAAGCGTTTGGCTACCAATCACTTCTCTGAGACCCATTACAAAAGGTGAGCAAATCTGAAAGCTCTCCCCCTCCCTCCCCAATTAGTTCAGATTGCAGTCGACCTTCAAAGATATCCATTGCAAGGGTGTTTTTCTGGTGATGATGCTTTGAAAATAATTTTCTTTTTGAAGGGCTTTCTTTCTATTCTCTCCCCATGGCAACTTTTGAAAATTTGTTAAAACGCACACGCACACAAGCCTCTTAGGCTATCTACAAGCTCTCTAGGTGAGTGGGAGCAAAATGCAGCCTGACAAAGAAGTGCACCCAGCACAACTGCAGTTCTGATCCTTTGGGGATCTCACACAGACTCCCCTGCAGCCCCCAGTGCAGCATGAGGAATTTTTTTAAAGTACACCATGCAATAAGTTAGGTTGAGACCAAGTTGTTCGTTTGCTTAAGTACAAACTAGTTTGGTTGAACTGCTTTTCCAAATTGACAAGAGAGATTTCTTACTGCACCAATGTCTACACAGCAATGGAAGAAAGAAAGCTAGAGCACTTACATCTTCAGGGCATGCCGACACTACAAACTGGTAAGAGAGGGAATTTGTAGAAAAGATGGTATACCAAGGGTTTAAGGGTACCATGGATGATTCAGAACTGCTGGGATAGTCTGGCATTAATCCTAGCACCCAAGTCATGGGAAGACTCATTATTACATCAGCAGAAACCTCCCCCAAATAGATGAACATCTAAATGACTCCACATGGTGGAAGAAATCACACCTCACAGTGTTTGGTAAGTACTTGCCTCATTTCAAGCATCATAACTTTCCATGGATGTCCCTGGGGACCCTTATTTATTTTAAAATACTCTTTAAATCAGGTATAAAGAGAGAAGAAAGCAAAAGCTACAGTACGCTTCAGTGTGGTATCATTTCTAGGAGGCAGGAAAAAAATGGCTGTTTCTATTTTATCTTTCCTGCGTCAACACAGAGTGTCATGCCGAGAATTACGCTGGGGCTAGGATTTAATGGCCATGCCAGGAATTGGAAGCAGCACCTGTGGACCAGAATTTAAATCCCATGGACAATTTTTCCTGATGCTTTTATAGAGCATGAATGAGGATGTAATTTAAAAATAAGCCCTGTATCCTATTTAAAAAGATAAGAAGGAGCTGGATGTGTGTAAATGTTTGGATTAAATATGACCAAAGACTGCACCCTATTTAAATGGCTTGGCACTTTAAACAGGATGGAATCAGGCTTCATAATGGGGCAAGCATCTACCTAATGGAACTAAATTTGCAATATAGGTGCACAGTGGAAAAGAAGGACAGACAAGTGGCACTGAGAATCTAAGTGAGACGGCATCAAAGAATGAAACATATTGAGTTTAATGATTGACCTTATCGGAGGCTTTCTGCTGTGACAATGAAGATGTGAATTATCCTATTATTATAAGCAGATGGATCATCTTATTAATGCACCCTAGCCTTTCACATTTTTATTTAACTTTAAATTAAATTGAACAATTTCAGTAACATCCCTTAAAGGATACAGCAGATGATTCTAGAAATATTTTCTGTGGAGCTTTAATATATTTTTTCTTTCCAGAGACACACTTTCAGCTCTGCTACGCTATAATGCGTTGGCTTTCATTTGGATATAGCCGAGGTGTCTTGGAAGTTTCTCCGTAAATTCCTCCAAATCCAGAGGAGCTGAAAGAGATTCTAGGAGCCTGTGCTTCTCTTAATGACTCCACATGAAACAGCATCTTTGGAATTCTGATTCTGACACTGTCAGCCACTTGATAGCCCCTGCTACAAGGGGCAGCAGATGAGCCATAACCAAATGTTTTCTGAATTCATCCTCAGTACAACTCTCCCCTGAAACCAAAATTAGGCAGCAAAGTAATATTTGTTTAGAAACACTTACCAGGCACCTACTTAATAATATAAATGCTATCCTGGCAAAACCTTCACACACAAAGGAAATATTTCACTGCAAGGCCAATATCTGCAACTACTGAAAAGAACGGAGCTGTTTCAAACTCACCGACAAAGGCTCTGTCTTAGCCCCCATTCCACTCTCGGTTTTGGGGTTCCCCCCCCTTTTTGGTTTTGTTTCTTTTCAGCATATTTTAGGAACTAATCAGCTTTATAAAAGGTACCACTGTTAATCTACTGTTTGTCTTGGTCTTCACTGAAGCTCCTTAAAAGATAGAGTACAAACAAAGCAAGAATTAAGGTCATTCCATTTAAATCCTTCAGAGAGGAAGACAAGGGCTAAATTATTGCTGAGGACTACAGAGAGGCTTGGAGGAATCCAGGATAAAAAAAAAAGGGAAAAAAAAAACCCATTGTTTACTATTTCCCAGACTGCCAGAGCAGCCCCCATTCCCATATTTGTGAAGGGATTACCCTTTAATGGGAAGCCCAGATAAGTCGCTGGCCCACAGTCTACCCTGCTCTAAAGTGCATTCTACAGGAAGGTAGACCTCGGAGTGCCCACACTGAGAGGGCCCAAAGTAGGACACAGCTCACACGCTAGAGTCTGATGTGATTCTTCCTCCAGCTGCTAGAGGTACACAAGCAAGCATGACTGTCAAGGGGATTCCATGCTTGCACAGAAGCAAAGCCACATCTCAGCAGGTGGTAGCTATGTATATGATTTAAAGAGGGGAGGGGGCAAAAGTAAAACTAGCCACATGAAAGTGTTGCAGTGGCATGTGATACTGGCCCATTTCTTCTATAACCCTGATTGCAACCCTACTGCCAATATTTTATTTGAGACAGAAGTTGGTTTAAATGTACTTTAATTGGGGTGCCTGGGTGGCTCAGTCGGTTAAGCGTCCGACTTCAGTTCAGGTCATGATCTCACAGTTCTTGGGTTCAAGCCCCGCATCAGGCTCTGTGCTGACAGCTAGCTAAGAGCCTGGAGCCTGCTTCAGGTTCTGTATCTCCCTCTCTCTCTGACCCTCCCCTGCTCACATTGTGTCTCTCTCTCAGAAATAAATAAAAACATTAAAAAAATTTTTTAGAAAAATAAATGTATTTTAATTTCCTTATTTGTTGCTACTATAGTTGTTCATTAAGCAACACTAAAATATATTAGTCCTCAATTTTGTTTTAATGTGGCAAGGGGTTAATCTGTTTAACTGAGTGATTCACAGGGCACCTCAGTGGCTCAGTTAGTTGGTTAAGCGTCCAACTTCAGCTCAGGTCATGATCTCACAGTTTGTGGATTTGAGGCCCGCATCAGGCTCTGTGCTGACAGCTTGCTCAAAGCCTGGAGCCTACTTCGAAATCTGTGTCTTCTTCTCTCTCTGCCCCTCCCCCACTTGCTCTCGGTCTCTGTCTCTCAAAAATAAATAAATGTAAAAAAAAATTTAAGTGAATGATTCACTGTAAAGTTTTGTCTTTAAAGAATTAAGGTCAGGAAGCCGAAACCACTGTCTATAACCAACAGAGATGCAGATTCTTTTTTTTTTTTTTAATTTTTTAAATGTTTTATTTATTTCTGAGAGAGAGAGAGAGTGTGTGTGTGTGTGTGTGTGTGTGTGAGCAGGGGAGGGTCAGAGAGAGAGGGAGACACAGAATCTGAAGCAGGCTCCAGGCTCTGAGCTGTCAGCACAGAGCCCGACGCGGGGCTCAAACCCACGAACCGTGAGATAATGACCTGAGCCGAAGTTGGATGCTTAACGGTCTGAGCCACCCAGGCGCCCCCTCCAGAGATGCAGATTCTTAATTCACAGTATTTAGTAAAGCTTACACATAGCAAATGCACAATAAGAATTTGTTAAATGAAGAAAATTTGGGGTGTTTTGACTGTTTTAATACTAATAGCAATATTAATAATTGTTAATGTTTCCTAAATATTTACAACATAAATATATGCTAAGCACTTTACTTATATTACCTCACTTAATTCTAATATCAACATCAAGTGGTTATTGTCCTCATTTTACAGATGAATAAACAAAGCTCAATGAAGTTAAAGGCACTTGCCCAAGGCTAATTACATAAGTAATCAATAGCAAAGTCTACAGGGCTATAAGGTCTTACTCGGGACCCTTTTTCTTTCTTTCCTTTTCTTTCTTTTTTTCTTTCTTTCTTTCTTTCTTTCTTTCTTTCTTTCTTTCTTTCTTTCTTTCTTTCTTCCTTCCTTCCTTCCTTCCTTCCTTCCTTCCTTTCTTCCTTTCTTTCCTTTCTTTCCTTTCTCTTTCTCTCTCTCTCTCTCTCTTTCCTTTCCCCCTTTCCCTTTCCCTTCCTTCCTTCCTTCCTTCCTTCCTTCCTTCCTTCCTTCCTTCCTTTCCTTTCCTTTCCTTTCCCTTTCTTTCTTTCTTTCTTTCTTTCTTTCTTTCTTTCTTTCTTTCTTTCTTTCTTTCTTCCCTCCCTCCCTCCCTCCCTCCCTCCTTCCGTTTCACTCTCTCTCTCTCCTTCCTTCCTTCCTTCTTTCTCTTTTTCTCTTTCTTTCCATTTCCTTTCTATCTTTCTTCCTTTCTTTTTTTAAAATTAAGTAGGTTACACACCCAACGTGGGGCTTGAACTCACAACTCTGAGATCAAGAGTTGCATGCCCTAATGACTGGGCCAGCCAGGCACCCCAGAACCTTCTGTTCTTAATGCTTTACTGCTGTACCTTCAAAGCACCATTTCTTAGCTTGAGCTTAGAAAATATTCATTCAATGTCATTTTATTAGATGAACAAATTATCCTTAGAGAGAACAAAGGTTCCACCTTTAGCCCAGATATGAGAACCTGTAAAAGATGAGAAGAAACTTCGTTCATAGCAGCTTCAAATTTTGTCCTTCGCTCCCAGAAGAATTTCACTACTCAGAAAATACAGTGACAGTTTTGATGTTGTTTGTTCAGTGTCATATGAACAGATATCCTGAAAGGGGTAAATGCTCCTTCCTTAAGAGATATCTTACCCCCCATACCCCACAGTGTCAAGTTTTCCCAGGCAGAATGAGATCTGTTTGCAAAACCCTTGGCATATGGTGGGTCTGCCTGGCTTTCTACAGTGTTTGATTACGACTTGCCTAGCTAATTCATTTCATTGTACGTTCACCCCTCTTTGGAAACCGAACAAGATTAAATTGCAGTTTTGAAGCTTTAGCAAATCACCGTGTGATTTAAATTAGAATAAAGACAAACACTGAGATCATTTTTTTCTTGAGGAAATTCTGACAGCATTTCTGGCCCAGGAGGAATGTTTGTCCAGAGACTCTTAAAGGTCTCTCTTGGCCATTGGGATCTCAGTTAGTTCTAAGTATATTAACCCCTAATAATACATGTAGAATCTATAATCAAAGACAGGCAGAATGAAAAGCCATACATGAAATAAATGTTTCCTCTTGAAAAATCCTAAGACCCCATTTTTAACAACAGTCCAATTTATTCTCCTTCCAAACTTTATTAGCTTACAGACTAGGCCAAAGAGGACTGAGTTATATCCATGAATTTAATAACTTCCCCTCTTCCAAGAAAAGTGCTAGAAATATGGTATTTCTAAGTCACTAACAATAAACAAATAGTTCCTGGAACTAAAAGCTGAGGGATACTTGCTATTATTTTTAAGTATATTTTATGGAATTAGTCAATAATTTCTAGCACAATTACTTACTCAGTCTCCTTTGCACATAGGTCCTAATACCATTGTCCCTTCCAAATAAAATGAGTAGATAAAATAAATAGCAAGAATTAAGAAAGTGTTCTCATCTGTGGAATCTCTGGCAGTTCTATAACCAAAAAAAAAAAGAAAAGAAAAGAAAAGAAAAAAAAAAGCTTTAAATTACAGGGGCCATTTAACTTTCCTAATTTTAGGACATGGTGTTTTTAAGAACCTTTGGATGCTTGTTCTGTGTGGCACAATTTTTGTAGCATTTAAATATGATGATACACCTCAAGTTTTTGAGGTTGAGAAGCCAGAGCCCACCATTGAACAAGCATGTTTCCTCCCTTTTCATTTTCAAGTGTAAGTCTATGGATTCTGCCATGAGTTTATGGTGATGGTGACTTGGTCCTATATTCCATAGGCAGCACGGAAACTGATCTTCATTTTGCAGTGAAGTTTATCAAGAGAGTACTTAGAAGAGCTGCCAGGGTTTTCCTGTTGGACAGGTAGTTCCCCTTAAAGATGAACCAAATCTAAAATAAGATATGTTGCTATGGTAATCTAACAGCTTCCTTTAATGGACGTTTCATTTTAAAGAACACAGAAAAGATTCATTTACCCTCTTTTCTCATCCAAAATAAAGGAAAAGAAAAGGACAAAGGAAATTGAACTTCTGCTTATAATTCATAGGTGTCAGTGTTATCTAAACAGCACATTTAGGAAATTTTGTATTGCCAGAATATGTCTAATTAAAAAGAAAATTTGTTTTTAAAGAAATTGTCCCCAAGGTGAGACAAGCACACAGACTGCAAACAAACACCAATTTTGGGGAAAAACACTTATGAGATATATAGTACTTCAGGATATCAACATTCACTTATTCAAAACAAGGCCTACCAAATGAATTAGGATGTATCAAAGTGACAGTGTTTTTACGAGTGAAAGATTTCCAGAGTACAGAATGGTTACTTGACAATTAATCAACCTACAGCTATATTTTGTTTGCTTTGTGAAGAACAACCAATTGGCCACATGGAAATGATTTTATAAGCATCCATCTAGGGAGGTGTGGACCAAGATGGCAGACCAAACACGTGTATGCACTCCTGGCCATGCCCTGAAAGCACATATATTTTAACAGAATAGGTTCATGAGTATACTAAAAAATAAAGGAAATTTTCATCAGCAGATAGAAAGCAAGATGGATGGTATTGACTGAGAACCAAACCACAGAGAAAGAAACATGGCCCAGATCAGGAGCAGGAGAGAAGTACAGATTCAGAGAAGTTTTATGCTTTTTTAAAAAACTGTTTTAATGTTTATTTATTTTTGAGAGACAGAGAGCATGAGTGGGGGAGGGTCAGAGAGAGAGGGAGACACAGAATCCGAAGCAGGCTCCAGGCTCCAAGCTGTCAGCACAGAGCCCAATGTGGGGCCCAAACTCACAAACTGCAAGAGTAAGACCTAAGCTGAAGTCAGACACTTAACCGACTAAGCCAACCAGGCACTCCTGGAGAAGTTTTCATCTTAAGAGTAGGCCCTAGAGAGGTCCTAAAGGTTCACTGAAGACCTGCCCTTGGAACAACAGAGACTAGTAGGTGTCCCCTTTCCTTTTGTTTATACAGAGCTGCTGGCAGGAGCTGTTTTTAACCCCTGGCTAACCCCTCAGAACAGTTCTCTCAAGAAATATCATGCCTGGGGCACCTGGGTGGCTTAGTCGGTTAAGCGTCCAACTTTCGCTTAGGTCATGATTTCGCAGT
This sequence comes from Hyaena hyaena, assembly GCF_003009895.1. Taxonomy (NCBI): domain Eukaryota; kingdom Metazoa; phylum Chordata; class Mammalia; order Carnivora; family Hyaenidae; genus Hyaena; species Hyaena hyaena. The sequence goes on from NW_024081175.1 coordinate 1,183,760, forward strand.
TCGTGGGTTCGAGCCCCGCGTCGGGCTCTGTGCTGACTGCCAGCTCAGAGCCCGGAGCCTGTTTCAGAGTCTGTGACTCCCTCTCTCTCTGACCCTCCCCTGCTCACGCTGTCTCTCTCTCTCCTGGAAATAAATAAAAACATTAAAAAAATTAAAAAAAAAAAAAAGAAATATCATGCCTAGAGACTCCCCGTGTGGGTGCAAGGCCCTAAAAGAAAAGGAAGGTAGGATGTAAGCAACTCTAGACCTTTAGAACAGACAAGGAAGGAAGTGTGCTAAGGAAGCACCTCTGCCCAGGAGGGCAATGCACTACTTGCCTTAGCAGCAGAATTAAGCCCTCCTCACTTTGGCAATGGCGAGGGGTTGGAAGGACTAGTCAATAACTTGCTGCGCCAAGCACAGGCATCACAAAAGAAGTCTCAGCTCAGTCTCAGTCGGCCCTCTTAGCCAAAGAAGAGGCTTATTTTTAGGAGAAACCAATAAGTACTGCTTCAGAGGAGACCTACATCGGCTGCCTATATTAATGAACTTAGTCTTTCATCATTAATTATGTTAAATGAACAACTGATGTTTGCCAGACATTGAAGGAAAACTAACAGCTTTTAACAACAACAGGAATAATGATGAAAAGCTTCCTTGAGGATTAAATATAATTAAAGGAATAAAAGAAGAGAGAAAAAGTAAATTCTAATATCTACAAAAAGACATGAGGCTATTGCATCCATTAGACAAAAACAGAGTATTATCTAGTGCAATACGACCAAAAAAGAAAAATATTAAAAAGAGAGAGAGAGAAAGAAATGAGGTAAATCTATCTGAAAGGAAGAGACGGGCTGTCATTATTTGTAGACATACAATCTTCTACCTAGACAACATAAGGGAGGCTACTGGAACACTACTACAATTAATAAGAGTGTTTAGCAAGGCAGCTGAAAGAAGATCCATAAACACAAATCAATAGCTTTACTACAAGCCAACAGCATGGATTGGTCAACCTAAGCCATTCTTCTCCTCCCTTCCCCTGGCTGCCTCCCTTGCTGTTTGAAGGCAGTGATGTGCCGCGGTTCTGGCTAGTGAGGAGAAGGCCAGCTCTCCTGGGGAGCGTTTCTGCATTCCTGATACAGGAATCACAACTTCCTCATCTTTTCTCCTTCTTGTTCAAATGCTGACTTGGGGCTAGATCTGCAGTGAGCATCTTTTGAAGATAAGGGCACAAGAAACAAAAGAAGAGACACTTCCCCTGCTATAACCATGCTGCTAAACCCACACTGGCAGCTGCTTACCTTTGGACTTTTTGTTGTGGGAGTAAAATAAGCTCCTGTTTCTTTTTTTTTTTTTTTAATTTTTTAAATGTTTATTTAGTTTTGAGACAGAGAGAGACAGAGTGCGAGCAGGGGAGGGGCAGAGAGAGAGGGACACAGAATCTGAAACAGAGTCCAGGCTTTGAGCTGTCAGTATAGAGCCCGACGCGGGGCTTGAGCCCAGGGATCACAAGACCATGATCTGAGCTGGTCAGCCGCTTAACTGATTAGCCACCCAGGCACCCCTGTTTCTTTAAGCCACATTTGGGTTTTCTGTTGTTTGTAACCAAATACATTCCTAACTGATAGATATGAAATAACCAACACAATGGAAAAGTATTTTCATGCACAAAGGAAGCAAACTAAATAAATGCAACAAGCAATGTGCAAGATCCATACAAAGAAAATTATAACCAAAAAAAGGCTTCACGAAAATGGATGGACCAGTTTCTGATTGGGAAGACTTCCTATGATAAACATTTTAATTTAAAAGCTAATGTCATATCAACTGAAATTCAATAGGATCTTTAATGGAACTTGACCAGCTGATTCTAAAATTTACCTGAAAAAGAAAATGAGCAAATAAAATAAACCTATAAAAATTTTGGAAAGGAAGGGAAAATGAAGACTATTTTATTCTACCATCTATCAAACATACTATGAAATTCTGTTATTTAAAACAATGTAATCTTAGTGCAGAAATATACTAATATATTATATTACATAGCAAATATACTAATGAAACAAATAGAAAATCTGAAAACAGGAGTGCGTGGGTGACTCAGTTGGTTGAGCATCCTACTTTTGGTTTCAGCTCAGGTCACAATCTCAAGGTTCAGTTCCTAGGTTCAAGCCCTGGGTTGGGCTTCATGCTGACAGTACTCTGGGGTAGTGGGTGCTGCTTGGGATTCTCTCTCCCTCCCTTCTCTCTCTGCCTCTCCCTGGGTTGTGCGTTCACACACTCTCTCTCTCTCAAAATATAATTAATTAATTAAATTTAATTAATTAATTAAAAAAGAAAACCTGAAAACAGACTCTTGAATATGTGGAATTTTAATACAATAAATGTGGCATTTCAAACTACTAGGAAAGAATGGATATTTAATATGGTGTTGGGAAGGTAAAGTATCCATTTTATACAAATCAAGTTTGTTCATTATGACACACACATAAATAAATTCTAGATATGATAAAGACCCATATGCAAAAAAACAAAATTTAAAGCACTGGAATAAAATAAGTGAGAATTTTTTAAAATTTTATAAAGGCAAAGACTGTCGCATATGACTGCCACAAAGGCACCATAAATAAAGTTAAAACACAAACTACAGCTTGAGAGAAATGCTTTCAAATGTTTTCGACATATACAGCAGAAAAAAATATCACTATCAGTAATCATAAAGAATTCTTACACATCAATGTAATGACAAATTCAATAGGAAAATGGACAAATGTTTAAACTAACAAGATAAGGGTGAATAAATACAGATAGCTAAGAAAATACAAAAAGATGTTTAACCTCATTAATAAACAGAAAATTGCAAATTAAAAAGTTTTTGCCATCAGACTAGCAAAAGTTGGAAAGTATGTTAATATACAGTTGTCAGGGATAGAACACTGTATACTTTCATACACAATTGTAGAAGTGAATGGATATAACCATTTGGTGGAAGGCAATCAGATATTTCTACCCATGTTGAAAATGCATTTTGACTCAGGGATACCATATATTGTCTTTTAGCTCTATCGTTCATCTTACTATCGCAGACAATGTCCTTAAAGGAATATTCTGTAGTCACTTTCTTATCTCCCATTCACTCTGACTTTCAATACTGTAGCTTATTACCTTTACCTGCCCCCAATTCCATTGGTGGGAGGTGGGAGTCATAATTACCTAATTGTCATACACAATGACATCTTTTAAGTACTTGTCCTATTTATCTTTGAAATATTTGATGCTGTGGACCATTCTTTCCTTGATATTATTTCTTCCTTTGGCTTCTAATACTCTTCACTCTTATGGTTTTCCCTTCTAACTCTAAATCTCTTTTGCTCACTCTTTCTTTGATCCTTCAAAGTTAAGTGTTCCCCAAGGAACTTCTCTTTCTTACTCTACCTCTTTGGTTGAGCTCAAACTATGGGTTTAATTTCTATTTACAGGTTTGAGAGTCTAAAATAACTACTATCTTCAGTCCAACCCCTCCTCACTTAACTATAGATCCTTATTTATACCTCCCTTCTAACATCTCCACCAGGCTATTCCAATGGTATCTCAACAATTTCAGTAAGATGTTTCTCTCTCTCCCTTTCTCTTAACACATAGATAGATAGATAGATAGATAGATAGATAGATAGATAGATAGAAAGGCAGACAGATATTCTTTCGTTTGACTAAAGCTCTACTGTCCACCCAGTTAACCATAGCTAGAATGAATCCTGAGAGTCGTCTAAGATACTTTGCCATCCCTCACTCTGATATTCAATCTGCCAAATATGTCTTCTAGCATCTTAGTTATGCCTCTCGTATCCACCTGTTTCTATCTTCAATGCTACTGCATTGGTTTACTCCTTCATCATCTATTCAAGTTCTTAATAGATGCATGGGCTCACATGAATCCATAGATGGACTTCAAGAGATCTGTGGGCCACTTAGCATTATATGTAAAGTATGTGTATATGCATATATAATTCTAAAAAGGGGATCTGAGGCCCCCAAAAGGTTAAGAACAATTTGTTTAGTCTGATCATTGTTATAATCTCCTAGTTCCTCCTCCTGCTTCTAGTCTCACCCTGCAGACATATCCTCCATCCCAATTCCATGATGTTTTTCCAAAAGGTGAATCCAACTGTGGCCCTGCTATTCAAAACTGCTACAATATCTCACCATCCTAAAATTAAAACCCAAACTCACTAGTAAGGTCGTCCATGATCTGGCTTCTGTAGATTTCTGAAGACTTTTATATCTCAATTTTCTTTCCTTCTTACATCCCAACTACAACCCATGATAAATTTTTAATACTTAAATTGTTCCTAATGTCCTGGTTGTTCCATACCTCTTCTCTTTACTTTTGCTCATATTGCTTTCTTTGCCTAGATGCCCTTCTTCACAAAGCCTTTCTTGTGTTCCCTTTGGCTCTAAGCCCATCAGACTACCTAGCCCAGGTAGAATTGACCATGTCTTCCTCTATATTGAAAGTATATTATTACAGAGATTATACAGAGCTTTATTATGATTCCTATATTCTTTCGTGTCACGTGCTTAAGGTTACAGGTCAACTGACTTACACTCTCTCAAGGCAAGGACAATGTCTTGTTTTTGTCGTCTACAGCAAATAACACAAGTGTGTCCTGTATGGCTACTCTACAAATATTAATGACTCCAAAGGCAGATATCAGCTTGGTTGTTTTATTACCATTAATTCCCTTTCATATGTTAGAAAGAAAAGATGTGGAAAGAGGAATGAAGAGAGAAAAAGTGTCTTAGATAACAGAATGTGAATGGAAATTGCTGCTAGGTAGAAACAGTATCCTATGAATATCAAAACCTCATTGCAAAGGTCAAGAATTCTAAAACAATATGAAACAGGAAGAATATAGAGAAATTTTCAACTTCTGCTGAAGATCAACATAGCTTTCTACTGCCTTCATTCAAATATTAACTTTATTAGATTTATTTCTCATAACCCTTCAGTAGTATTAAAAGATAGACTAAAAAGGGTATACAGTCCAAGGTCTATAGTAGAAAGTAGAATCAAGGCATCAGTGTTTTAAGTTTACAAATCAACTAAGTGAAGTTTAGAGAAGAGAAAATAGGACTACAACAAGCAGCTTTTATATTTAAGATGTACAAATAAAACAACCAATTCTGATTCTAGGATTTTGCAGGCAAGATTACAACTTTATCAAAATTCCTTTGCACATAGATCTTGAAAAATAATGTGGACTCCTCAAGAATATATATCATATTGTATTTGTGTGTGGTCCAATGTTGAAGGCCGGAAGGGAAATAGAAAGAGATGAAAGAAAATATGTCATATATGTACCTGAGGTGGAACTTTCCAAGTTCTTGAAAAGGAAGTTTCCTACTTGCTTCAGTGAAATAACAATCTAACATAAAGAAGGCATTACCAATGCATCATGCAAATATTGACTGACTTGGCTAATCAGGGCTGTATATCCACAGCCTTTCTTCCCTGGAGTCTGCAGCGACAGCTTTGTGTACTCTGCAGTCTCTTGTGCCTGAGCCAACAACTGATAGAGTATTAGATCAAAGCCTTGATACACAGATGCCAGGCAATTTGGTATTAAACAAGCGATAAGAGTACAAAAGAAGTCTCAAAGTACTTTCACCACAATTTGAACAGCAAATAGTTAATTAGGTTGATAATAGATGTCAACATTTTACCTGATGTCATAGTTCTAGAAGGTATAAACTTCTTCCATCTCCCATGAAAAACTAAATTATTTTTTTAAAGAAGTAAAAATGAATATTGTTTTATTATTTGAGTTTTTTTCTCATCTGAAGAATTTAGTTAAACAGTTTTAATTTTCCTCAAGGTTTTTTTTTTCTATAAAGGGACAGAATATAATTTTCACCAGCATAATTTAAGTGAGGTGTTTAAAAGGTGATATGATGAGCCAGTAAAGTTTGTATTCAATGCAAATAATCAAGGCTTGAATTCATTATGAATTATGGAGATACTGTTATTTCAAGGGGCATTTTTGAGGTGTCTTATGTGTGGGATTTATAAAATATTTTATTCATTCATTTCAAAAAACCAAAAAATGATGTCATGAAATAAGAAACATTTCTATCCTTCTGATACTTTTTTCTTAACTAAAATAATCAACTATCTAGTTATTTTAAACAACTAAATCAAACATGAGAAAATTGAATACCTTAAAAAAACTTTCTATGTGAGCATCAGATAATGATGTCAAAAGTATAAAATGCTCTCAAGTATATATTTTTAGCTAAAAAAAAATACATAAAGGTTATTAGAAAGACCATCGATCTTCCCAAGTCTCCAGTATCAAGCATTAGGTAAATAATGCTTTTCTAATACCAAATGAATTACCAAACCCTTGGAGCAAAGTTTACACGTTTTATTAATGGTATGTGCAAAAAAACCCTGAAACACAAAAACAATCCAAACCCTCCACAGCCAGATCATGTTAGGGGAGATGGAAATAAACATCACAAAGATCATAGAGTTGAAAGAACTTTACCAAGTAAGTAGTGGGAACAACCACATAGGAAATCTCTGGAATACTACTTCCCTTTTCCAGATTTTATAATAAAATCAATGTATATTAACAGTGCCATCTACTGCTTATCAGTAACACTACAGTGCCCCAATGCGGCCCACTGAATCCAAGATGGTTATTTTTATTTTCATCAGGGGCATCATCATGGGAACTGGTCCATGAGGACACTATAAAATATGATGAATATATATAGTCACTGACTAATTACTTTCTTTATTTTTTTAAAGCCAAATTTGCTTCCAAGTAGCAATTCATGGGAACAACAATGTAGGAAAAAAGTACTGGAGTACAGTAGGAGGAGCTAGATTCTTGTATTTTTTCTTTTTCCACCATGGTTTGACCTCATTTTCCAGTTAGCCTTCACAATCCTTTCTAGCATAATGTTAGTAAGCTGATCTTTAGAATTTATTACTTTCAGGAAAAAAAAAACAAAAACCCATGTATCATGTGGGCTCCAGATTGAAGGCATCTAAATCCTCTTCAAAATCCTTTCCAAATACTTTTCAGACTTGACTGAGATTTCTTTAGTTGAGAACAGGAATAGCTACTTTAAGACTCTAGCGTGCAAATAAAATTTAGATGAAAACTAAAATATACAGGCAATATATTGCCTGTTTACTTAATAGAGAAAATCCCAGTATCTGGGTAATTTAGCAAATATTTCCATTTGTTTCTAGTCTTGCAGATATAGCCCAAATCCCATGAAAATGGAAAAACTTCCTCCCACGAAATCCACATCTTAAAAATGTTTTAACATCATGGTATCTTGTGCCTCTTGCTGTTATGCACTAAGAATACAGTATCACTTAACATAATATTTCTGAAAAAATACATAACCCGAATCAAATCACAAGGAAACATCAGATATACCCAAATTAAGAGACTTTCTAAAAAAAAATGGGCCTTTAAGTATTTAAAATGTCAAAGTCATACACAGCAAAAACAGAGGACTATTCCAGATTCAAGAAGACTAAAGCGACATGACAACCACATGGAATGTGTGATCCTGGATTGTGTCCTGGAACAAGGGGAAAAACTGACGTAGAAAATATTATTGGGACAAATGACAAAATTTAAATATGGGCTATTTATTAGATAACAGTATTGAATCAACGGTGATTTTTTTTTAAATTTGATAAATAAATCATGGTTATGTGAGAAAACATCATTGTACTTAGGAAATACAATCTGAAGTACGTGGAGGTAAAGGGGCACAGAGTCTGCAACCAACTCTCAAATGTTTCAAAACAATTATTATGTATGTGCATATATAAAGGAGAAAGCAAATGGCAAAGCAATATGTATATATATAATGGTAAAGCACATGAGGCAAAACATTAGCAATTGGTGAATATGAGTAAAGGGTAATCAAGAGTAGTTCTGTATTGTTCTTGAAACTTTTCTGTAAGTTTAAAATTATTTCAAAATAAGATGGGGCGCCTGGGTGGCTTAGTCGGTTAAGCGTCCGACTTTCGCTTAGGTCATGATCTCGCGGTTCGTGGGTTCGGGCCCTGCGTCGGGCTCTGTGCTGACTGCCAGCTCAGAGCCTGGAGCCTGTTTCAGTCTGTGACTCCCTCTCTCTCTGACCCTCCCCTGCTCACGCTGTCTCTCTCTCTCTCTCCTAGAAATAAATAAAACATTAAAAAAAAATTTCTTTAATTATTTCAAAATAAAGTAAAAAAGAATAACGGTAGATACATTGCCTTCTATTTTAAAACGTAAATTTTAAACTGGAAGAGACTGAAGTAAACCATTTACCTCAAGCATTTTATTTTATCTAAGAGGAAGTTGTAGCCTACAGGCTGAAGAAAGCTTCCTACGATTGCAGAAGTGATGAAAAAGCGATCTCCTGAGTCCCCACCCAGTATCTTTTTCTAGCAAACCACATGGACTCTATAAAAAGATGATACATCTCAGATACCAAGGTATCATTTCACTGGCTAAGACACTGCTGCCCAAACCTCCAAAGTTCCTGTAGCACAAGCCATTCATCCTCAAATGGTCTGTGCCACGGGCAGCTTGCTGGGTATGAGGACACAGCAATGGAAGACCTGGGAACTCAGAGACAGTGGGGGCAGGGGGGTCCTGGTGCATACATAACCCCAACTGTGGCTTTGATCTTATTTTAAAGCTGAAATTACACATAAAGGGGTCAAATCGTGGCTTAACAAAGCACTTACAGGCATTTTCTATAGGTAGTACATTTTGTTGGTTTTTATGTCTTTTGTTACATATTAAAGATGATAGAGTCAAAAGTACAAATGCTGGAGTTCTTGGAATCCAACATTAACATGCCTTCCCATACTATAGGTTTTCTTATACCACACAATCAAAGCTCGTTAGAAGGTAAGATGAATGACCCTATTTTCTACATTAAAGTGACAGGAGTAACAAGAAAGCAAAGAGAGGGAAGAAAGAAAGGAAGAAAGAAAGAAAGGGGGAAAACGCATGAAGAAATAAGGGAGACATAAGAGTTCCCTTAAGTAATCCACATTATTTGAACTTTTTAAATTTACTGACTAAACACTGAATTGTAAATAAATTAACAAAATACCTTTTAATGTGTAAATCTGCCATTCTTTTTGTTTGTACCATAAAATATGTATTTATGTTACCTATCACAGCCTCTAGTAAGGTATCAATAATAACTTTTATTATCTTATCCATTTAAAAGGCAATAATTGAGTGTTCAAGGAATGCTTAAATGTCTGATTAGTCAAACCTCTGTCAATCAACCAAAGTTTCATCTGTGTTTCCTTCAGCAGCACTAACATTTGAAGCCACCTAATACCAAACAATCTGAATGATAATCCCCATTCCCAAGTAATTCTTTTTCCTCCTGAACTGGCTAAAATTTTAACCAATATATAAATCGAAGAATGTGAACTTTCAGACTAGGTTAGACCCATGCTTCAGCCTGCCAGCCGTGAGCCCACAAATAGGAAGTATGTGATATGTTGTGGACATGCCTATTGGTGCCTCTCAGGACCCCCACATCCCAACTTTGTATCCCATTCATTGAGGACTTTCTGAGATAGCAGTGCTAGACTGAATTCCCAGAAGCATAAAGCTATGACTTCTGGAATATCTGCAAAAAACCCAGTACTTATGGGGGAGGCAAGATAACAGGTGGTCAAAGGAGTGGACTATGGGTCAAGTCACTCATTGTTGAGTACTAGCTGTGCCATCTACTATTCTCTCTATTTCTGAGTTTTCTCCTCTGGAAAATGGGGTAATAAGGTAACCTAGATCATGAGTCTGGGGCACAGAATCCAGTAAATGACTGTTAGCTATTACTATGCAGTTTACTAACAATATAAAATTTTCTTTTGCACATATTTTACAAGATCTTTTTACACACACCAATGCGTCTTTTTTTTCTAAAGATTGTATTTTTAAGTAATCTCTACCCCAAATGTAGGGCTCAAATTCACAACCCCAAGATCAAGAGTTGTGTACTCCACCAGTGAACCAGGCAGGTGCTCCCTGATGCTTCTTAAAGTAAGACCCGAGGACCTTGTGCAACTGGCACCTGGATTTGTTAAAATGCAGATTCCAGGCCTGGGTGGAATCTTGTGGGACTGGGGAGAAGGGATACTACATTTAACATTTTACCTAGGAGTTTGAGAACCAGGATATTATTCACTTATAAATATCCATTTCTTTTGCTCATTTCGAATTTAAATTTACTGGCCCACAAACCACAATGCATAATGTAAATAAATTATCCTTATATAATATATGCATAACATACCCAAACCTAAAAATGGTGCCCTGACTAGCAAACAGTTAGATGGTAGACTGTTTAAAAGAACTTCAGTTAAATCTGTTCTCTAGGTTTCTGAGAAGCATTTGGCTATATTACTAGCTGGTGTTTACTGGCAAAAATGGCAATTACTCCTCAAATAAGTTATGTGTTGCTCACAAAGTAGCTAAGGTAGTCTAAGAAATGAGGGTTCCCAGTCCCCACCAGAAAGTAACAGAGTAACATAAACTACAAAAATCCAGAAGCCTAGTCTCTGGCTCCTCTGGGGCACTTCTCACCTATCTCACATGTTAGAGTATATTCATTCATTCATTCATTCATTCATGCAGTCATTCATTCAAAAAGTGTTTCTTGAGCACCTCCTATATGCAAGGCACTAGTCTTATGGATGGTGGATGCCCTAAATTTGTTAGTCTAGCTCTTCTGCCACCACATTTATAAACTCAACTTTAGTTCTATAGAAGTTTGTGGGAGTATGAGTGGGGGGTGGATAGAATATTTAAAAAGAAAGCATTTGCAGAACTGAAATAAACTGACATTAAGATCTGTTGTAATAATATATACTCTGGTGGATTTTTATCCTTTTCCCCAACCTAGAAAACAGGTACCTGGTGTGTATGGAGGGGCACTAACTCAAGTTACATTTGTTAACTTTAGAGGCTATGGTGGAAATCTGCTGACAGCATCCTTGGGCAGGATGAGAAGAGAACTCCAATGGAAATACACCATTATGTCTGCTCCTCCAAAATTTTGATCATATTCTCCTGCTGGATTTTCCTCATTCAGAAAAACAAGAACTCATCAGATCATCCCTATTAGTGAGAAACAATGGTCTATCCAACCTCGAATTCTGACTCTGGCAGTGGCACCAACGGATATTTGGAGGGACACCTGATGTTGACCTCAAACATGACACCCAGCTAAATCTTGTTAAGGGAAAGTTAAGTTGTTTTTAAAGGACAGTTTGCTCAGTCTACAAGAAATAAACAGTATCAAGCTTTTACTGTTTGCTTGGATTTTCCCTAGGTAAACCTGTTTGTCTGAGGTTAGAGCTCACTGTGTTTGTTCCTTGGAAAAAGTGAAATTGTGCTGGTTTTATTAAAAGATGATTTAGATTCCATTTATCACAAACGCTACTCTTTTTATTTGCTTTTTTTTCAGCTGTAATTTTAGCTGTCATCCCCAGTGTTGTCAAATACACGGACCATGTCTTGCAATAAAAAAAGAAACCATAGTCCAAATAACTTAAGGTTCCATGAATTTCAGAAAACACTTTGGAGAGCCCTCATTTCCCTTCTATCTCAATTTCTGAAATCTTCTGACAAATTTGTTTTGGAATTAATGGCAAAATTCCAGAAGGGCATGCTGTACTATCATTGGAAATAAAATTGTGTAAGAAAAGTCATTGTCAGTGTTTAGTTACCAACTAATTCTGCCAGGTGGTATGTGTAATCCAGACCACCCTTATGTTCTGAACAGTTTTTCTTTTTTTAGCCCTTCCAAATTCATAGGTCAATCTTTATCTGACACCAATGTCATGCTTTCTTCTGTGAAACTTGGCAGCCAGTACTTACTCTCAATAGCACATGGTATATCCAAAAACCATTTCTCGACATCAGAAAGTTTCAGCTGTATTTGTTTCCCCTTATTTCATTATTTTTCTTTAGGGGAAATACTGTACCATCTCAGTTTGCTTGTTTGTTTATTAACAACTCCAAGGTATTCAGCAGGATTTTCATGCATACATAGTCAACATACTGTCTAATTTTGTGGAAAGCGTACAGGAAAAATAGGATTTTATTACATAAAGCCAATAAAAAATTATAGAATGCATAACCACATTTAAAAAGTTTTTATCTTTGGGGTGGCTGGGTTAAGCATCCAACTCTTGATTTTGGCTTAGGTCATGATCTCACAGTTCATGAGTTCAAGCCCCACATTGGACTCTGTGCTGACAGTGCAGAGCCTGCCTGGGATTCTCTCTGTTTCTCCCTCTCTTTTTGCCCCTCACTCACTCACGCTGTCTCTGTCTCTCTAAAAATAAACTTAAAAAAAATTTTTTTAAGTTTTTCTCTTCATATTAACATAATGAGATTTTCTAAAAATTATATTTGAAAAATAAAAGAATCTGACAATTCAATTAACTTATTAGAGATGACTGAAATCTATTTCATCAACAAACCTGGTGGGGTCTTCACATACATAACTGAGACAATATGAACTAGAGACTGGTTATTAGTTGGTCATTGCCAGTGTGGAGAATAGAATTCTTCTTCAGTATTCATTCACCAGTCAAATCATACCCACTTGTTTACAGCCCAATTCAAATCCCTCTTTTCCATGAAACCTTCCTTGATTATCCCAAGCAACATGCTTTCTCTGTCCTTTGCATTCAGTTATACTGGCACCTATTTGAAGGCCTAAAGGAGACCAACATGAAAGAATTTGTGAGGAATTATGCCAAAAAGGACATACATAGAGGTCCCCACCATCAGCAAAACTGCTTCAAAACATGCCATCACTTAGGAGATAAGTCTCCACTATGGAAAACAGAAAATTTTGGTGTTGGACACGTTTACAAGGCACAAATTTCTGAACTAAGATAAACACGGCCTGGCTATGGATTTACAAAGCTTACTTGGTATTTTCTCCTCTCCTCTAGCTTGTCAAAGATAGCTTTTGTTCTAATCAATCTGGAAATCTTACTTTGTCCCTTAGAATGTCCCTCTCCCAGTTCATCTCCAAGGAAGAAGACATAGAAGGGGCTACTAGTACATGTCCTTTCTCTCCTGATCCATAGAGAGTTCAGGGTTATGTCACGTCCACATGGAGCACTAACTGATAGATGGAACCTGGCTTTTCATAGCTTTCTGTATTTCTCTGCTGGGGACTAGATACAACAGAGTGTACCTCAGGGACTGTGAAAGAAATGGGAGGAAAATGTGAAAAGATATAATAGAAACTGAGATTTCTTAATTTGGGAGATGGAATATTAGAGGGTAATTTAATAATACATTTTAAATATTAAGGTTAGACACAAAAGAAATAAGCTGAAACATTGGAATAAGAAATGAAAGTTAGATACAGAAGTAATTTCATAGATAAAAGAGTAGTAAATTACCCAAGAGGGAAGAATGTGCTTCATTGTTGATGTTTAACAGGGGGGAATTTCATCTGCTAGACATAGTTTAAATACAGCAGAGTAATGTGCAAGACAAAATTTTAAGATTAAAATCTATGATTCTTGATGACAGACTAATCAGAACTTTAATATCTAGTTTAACACATCATAATCACAACATGAATTCTAGAGCTAAGATTAGGAATAAAAGCATAGTTACTTCCTTCCCAAATGGAGTTCATCTATACACCAAGGCTATGGCTTTGATATAACTGGGAGTGTCAACTGATGCTGTCTAAAAAGTTGAATCCTATTACCTTCTATTATCTATTACCTCATACCTCTGTTTTTTATTCTTTACTCAAGATAGGAAGCAAAGGAGAATGCTTTTGAATATATTGATGTGAAATTCTTTTGGACATCAACCAAATACTCATTTTCAAGTAACAACGATCTGCATGGTAGCATGGTCTTAGTAATAAGCACATTTTGTGAAATGCAAAGAGTAAATTAGTATAGAAAAGAAATGATGTTTGCTCTAAGACTAGTGAACAAAAATTTCTAATTAATGGCTTTTGAATAAGATTAGCCAACAATTTGATTCAACCTTTTAAAAAAATTTACATCATTATGAGTTAGTAAGTAGTTTGTCTAAAAAATAATTGGCATTTCCTTCTGATCACACAAGTAATAAGGTTTATTGTTAAACTTGAAGATTAAAATAAAGTTATAACAAATAAAATAAAAATTATTACTATTCCTACTACCCAAAGGTAACTACTGTTAACATTTTAGAGTCAATTTCCTCCCAATCTTTGAGATCATGTTTTATCATTTTTTTTTCCATTTAAAATAGCTCTCCTTTTTCCCCCCTATGAGATAAACATCTATAGCATTACATTTTCCTTCCTTCAAAATATTATTATAATGTCTGTAAGACAGCCCATCAGAGGGATACACTACAAGATATTTAACCTTTCATTATTACTGGAGATTTTAGCCAATCCTAATGAAGAGTCAGGAGACAGAAACCTCTCTACCTATATTAGGCAGAGAGCATTTAATACAGAAAATTAGAACTCTATGCTGGTCAAGTAATGATTCCTAGAAAACCATGACAGAACTGATGCATGTGGGAATCAGGAGACCCATTTGGGCTTGCTGACTTCAGGAATACATGGCCATAGCTCTGATGTGTTCTAAGGACCACTGGCACCACTGCCACATCCTATCTGGAAATTTCCCAAATGAGTGATGGACAGTATGCTTCTTCAGGAAAATGCAATATCTCTACTATGTCTGCTAACAGAAAAGAAAAAAAAAACAAAGGTCTAGATGAATAGGAAGACGTCATCTGTTTCATTTATACTCTCTGTGTATCACATAGGTGCATCTACCTGAGGGAAACCTAATTTGCATATCAATCCTATAGGTAAGGGATACTGGGCTGTGTAGGTTTTAGCTTTTCAGTCTCTAAAGAGGAGAGGGGCCAACAAGAACAAGGTTGGAAGGGTGATGAGCCTTAACCCACTATATATGCTACAACTATTAGCACTAAGGCTGCAAGGAAAGTCCTTGAGGTTGATCTTTGCTTGCATTGCTGTTTACTTTCTTAGGGGAGATTCCTGGAAGTAAAGTTACTAAGTCAAAGAAGAGAAACTGTTTAGATTCCTGATATATAAATATTGCCAAATTACTTTCCAGAAAAACGATATCACTATATACATATAAAGCAAGATTTGTAAGTGCCCATCTCACCATACACTTACCAGTACCAACTACTGAATCTCTTTTAAAAAAAAAAAATCTTCAAGATCACCATCAATGGTGGAAATCTGATTCCAACAGTCTGATTATTCTTGTATTATTAAGAAAACCAAGAATCCCTCTAGATATCCAAGGGACTTAATAGACTATACACATCCCTAAAGATCCATTACAAATGAACTCCCCAACAACAACACAGCTAGTCATATTACTGCCTTCAGAAAAGGCACTTCACAGCCTGTGCAGGACCTCTGACATAAAAGAACCATGGTACAGGATGCAAACAGAGACTGTGCAATAACAGTAATTGCTGAGACAAAAGGCAAAGGATAGGATATAGATGTTTGAAACTGTTATTCCTATTAGAAACCAATAGCAGTGTTGACGTGTCAACTGGTACTTCTTTCTCTATTCATCTGTAATTTCCATCAGCACCTCTAAGTCACATCTATTAGACAGTCTAAATAAAAACAGTCCTGTTGCTAGGCCAATAGAACCTCACAACAAGTCCTTCTGGTTGTCTCAGTTTAGACTAAAGCCCTTAAGTCCTTCCTCTATACAAATCCTATATCTGCTTCCTTGGGACCTCTATTACCACTTCTACCCCTCTCACAGTAAGAGTAGGATGTAAAAGATTCTTTAAAAAGAAAAAAAAAAAAAAAAAAAAAACCTTTATCTCCACCCCTGGCTAGGTTTCAATAGCTCCAACTATATACAGCACATAGCACTAATAACCATTGTCCTCAAAACTCAAAACTGACCACAATCATCATTTCTCTGTAAGGTGGGTTCATTTTGTTTCATGAAAGCACCTCAGAGGAGTTCTCTCTCTCCCTCCCTCCCTCTCTCTCTCTCAAGTGCGCGCGCGCGCGTGCACACACACACACACACACACACACACTGTCTTCCTCTTTCTCTTTCTCAACCTTATTCCATGTTTCTAAACACATTCTCCTCTTGCTATAGGTGGCTAATCCCCTGTATCAGCTGTCCATCTCTGGACCAATCAATGGCCACTCTTTCCCAAAGAAATGTCTATGACTGCTTCTGAGTTGAGAGCTTAGAGGGAGGCTGTTTTGGTAGAACAGTTCTCAAAGTGTGGTGCTAGACAAGCAGCAACATCTGGGAACTTTTTAGAAAAGCAAAGTCTCAGACTTGAAAGCAAATCTGCTGGATGGAAACAAATCGGAGCCCACCTGTTTAATAAGCCATCCAGGTGGTTCTTATGTGCATTAAGTTTGGGAACTACTGGGTAGCACTATGACAGGTGTGCATGGTATGGTACCATAGGGGAAATAATTTGGCTTGGATTATGTGATCAGAGGGGTGGACCCAAGCAAAGTCATTTTATAAAAGACAAACAACATGCAGCAAATTATATGACTCCAGGCACCTCTAGTCAGCACATTCTTCTCACCAGAAGAGGAAAAAAAGATTTGAGATTATTCAGGAAGCCAGTTCCTACAACAGGACAAAAACGGGACCAGAGTTCAGGATAAAATGTTAATGTGGAGTTCTATTTTTAAAATTTGTAAAAGAGAACGGTACTGGGATTTTACTGGTCTTTAATGCTTTAACTACTGTCAGATGTGGTAGAGCCCCAAACTGGAAGTCACAGGATTTGGGTTCTAGTCTTACCTCTTCTGTTCAGTTATTTTATCATAAGGACAAATCAAGATCTCAGTTTCTTCATTTGTAAAATGAGTGTTAATTAAGGTCACATTCAATTCTAAAATTACTATCTTATGAGACTCTTTGAGATGGATTTAAAACTCACCCTGACGGTTTCCTTTATCCTTGAGATTCTGTGATTTTGTTTATTTTTAATGTTTTATTTACTTTTGAGAGAGACAGAGACAGAGCACAAGTGGGGGAGGGGCAGAGACAGAAGGAGACACAGAATCTGAAGCAGGTTCCAGGCTCTGAGCTGTCAGCACAGAGCCCATCATCCATCGTGGGGCCTGAATTCACGAACCGTGAGATCATGACCTAAGCCAAAGTCAGTCACTTAACTGACTGAACCACCCAGGCGCCTGAGATTTTGTGGTTTTAAATAAAGGATGGAGCCCTCCAAGTGGACATCAGGGTATGGATGGTCAAGAGTTCCTTCTGTGTGAAATTGAGACTATATGAAAGGATCCTAAAAGAAAGCAGGGCATGGTGGTATCAGGATAGGAAAGAGTAAGGGTAATCCAAGTTATTAGGAAAGCCTGGGCAGGGTCCAGCAGAAAGAGAAAAAATAAATTGCAGACCTAAGGATTTCCAATCTAGGCTTGACAGCTGCTAGAGCTTCAACTCACCAGTATATAAGCCTAGTTGAAGGTTCCCTTGGGCAAAGTCTGGAGGCCCAACGGATGCAGGGAGTAGAAGAGCAACATAATTAAGGGAAAAAGCACAGGAAAAGTCAAGCATTGGTTATTTCACTTTCGGAAAAGCAAATGGCTTTCTGCTGAAGAACTCTGAACAAATCACAAGTTTTCTGAGCCTGTTTCCTCCTCTCAAAAAACAGAAAGTCGAGGTCAAAAGAAGCCAACACAAGTGAAGTTTGTAGCATGTTCTTTGTACAAGCGATCTCCTTTCTCTGCCTCCCATCCAACCCCTCAAAAAAGTGACTTGTCGAGGCCACAAGGAAGAACCAGGACCGAATGCCAGCCGCAGGACTCATAAAACTCCTTTCCAACGGTACCAGTCTACACCCATTTCACATGCCACCCTATCATCCACTTGGCTCAAAATATCACCCTTATTTGATCCCTCTTTTGGTTTAGAAACAAAACGCACGCACATAAATTTGACCCTATGGGTACCATATAAAGCAGGAATGCATATACTGGTTTCTTCCAGCACCAACCTGATTTCCTAAGGAAAAAAAAATCATACGTCTATCTCATTTTCATCATTGTTCATTGTAGAAAAAAGTAAATTTTATTAGTGCTTATTGTTTATGTCAAGGTTTGAGATGACTTTTTCAAAGACTAAATTATCTCACAGAAGTTTGCCTGGATTAGCAATTCTAAAAAGTTGTTATGCACCATTTTAATCTCTTGCCTGACAGAATAATTTCTGCACAGATAAAAGCAAAAGTGAAAAGCAGCTATTGTGTATGCACAGTAGCATATTTTAAAACCATAGTCTATTAAGAAAGAGAGAATAACAACAAAATGTGCCCTATGAATCAAGGTCTACACTTTACATTACTGGGAGTTATGCCATTAAATCAACACATGCTGGGTGAAAACTTTTCCCCTAATGTGTGTACAATTTTATAGGTTCTTCAACTACAGAGCAAAATGCACAGGTACTGTGAGGCTTCTTAAGTCTATAATTCTTTAATAGCTTTTGCTTTCAGTGTTTCCCTCCCCATCTGTTCAGTAAATGGTTCGTTTTATATTGAAAGTCAAAGATAATTGAGCACAAAAGTGCTGAGTTGGTATTCTTCCTTAAAAGGTCAATGACCAATAGGTACCGAGCTGGAATTAAAGTAGGTGAGAGGAGTAAGAGGTGCTGGGCTGTACCCTAAAAAGTGTTCCACTTTGGATGAGTTTAATTGACTATATCTCGTGATCTCTGAACCAAAATCAATGCTAATATATGTCGGAAAGCAGACCCTGACAAAGTTAGTGTAATCTCTTTAGTCTCTATCTTAAGAGAGAGGTTTAATATTGAGCAATAATGATGATTATATGATAGAAAAAAAGGAAGGGCTCCAAATGGCTTTAGAATGAAAATGAAGATCCAATGTTCCAATTTCTACTTAAGCAGAGGAAATAGTATGGCCAAGAGCTAGCATGATATTTCCTAAACCTGGTTGGAAAAACTGGTGAAATTAAGAGTAGGGAGGTGGGGTACCTGGGTGGCTCAGTCAGTTAAGCATCTGACTCTAGTTTTGGGCCCAGATCATGATCTCACAGTTTGTGAGATCAAGCCCCACGTTGGGTTTCTGACAGCACAGAACCTGCTTGGTTTTCTCTCTCTCCTCTCTCTCTGACCCTCCCCCTGCTTGCATGCACATACAAGCATGCATACATGCTCTCTCTCTCTCTTTCTCTCTCAAAATAAATAAAATTTTAAAATCTTTTAAAAACAGAAAGAAAAAAAAGACAAGGGAGGTATAAATTTGACATAAGAAAGAGTGGTCAAGGTAACAAAAATTACAGAGGGTAAGAAAAAAGAAAGCTAAAGTATCCTACTGGATGAAGAAGAAATATCAAGGTTTTCAAATGGGAGAGAACAAGTTCATCTTTAAACTACACACACTTCCTTGCCTGCCAAATAGAATTTGCAGAATCATGGCAAACATTTCTACAGATGCCAGCAAATCTGGAAAGTGATGTCTTGGCCAAACCAAACCTAAAGGGGGTTCTCTTCTCAGAGATCTAGAGATAATTCTTCTCTGTGGAACATCTAGTTATAACCAGTCCAGAGCTGCAGATGTCTGAGAGCTGAAAAGGCTCCAAAGAGCAAGCTGAGTACCTTAGCAAAGACAGCTGTGATGACATTCAGCCTCAGCAGCCAGGCTACCCGCCAGGCCAGACACATCCTTAAAGAGATACACACATGTTCACTGCAAGAGGAAAAGGAAGAAATCACTCAAGGCAGAAATGGGGAGTTCGAGCTTTGTGTTTAATTAAGATATTCATCTGTAAAGTCCTGAGAACTCAAATGAGAATGCTTTTGCTTTACTCTCCTTAAATAGTATTTTTTACTGTTTAGTTAGAGCTTATTAAAGAAAAAAGAAAGATGAACCAGATAATTCAAGAGAGGAATTCTGCCTGTCAACATTCTTCAAATGCAGACCAGTGCTACTGTTCACCTATACCCGGATGAATCTAAGAATCTCAATCTATTTGTTCAACATGGTACATATTCTGCAACCCAAAGTGTGTTCTGGGAATGAATGAATTTACCAAGAAGGAATTTGGAAATGTAATACACAAAAGGAAGTTACAAATTCTGGGGTGATCTTGGCTTTGATTCTTTCTTTTATACCTCTCTACCCTTTAATTTCTCCACTAGGAAAAAATAATGGTGTAATTCCCTCCTCTGCCTAACTTACAGAGATGTTGTGAGGTTTAATGAACCATCACTCATGAAAGCCTCCTTTGAGCTCACCTCAAAGAGCCTTTGTACTCTCTCTGAGTACACCTTTCCTTTGGCCGAGGCCTATGTATACCATGTTATTATTGTCACTTTAGGTTAATAGCAGCTTTATCCTTTTCTTCCCTCATTGTTAGCACCCAATACAGTAGTAATAAAATGCTTGTGCATTTCCAACATTCCTCCTACCAATTGCTATTAGGCTGTTTAAGGCCTATATTTCATTCAATAGATCACATACAACAGTATTAGTAAAACAGAACTAGGAAATACATTAATCAACTAATAAAAAATAAAACCATACCACTCATATTCTCCATCTCTGATCCATAAGGTAATTTTTGAGAATAATAGGCTGATGACAGATACCTGGGAATATGGATTTATTTTTCTTTTTTTGAGCAGTTTTTCCTTTTTAATTTTTTTAAAATGTTTATTCATTTTTTGAGAGAGAGAGAGTGAGCAGGGGAGTGTCAGTGAAATAGGGAAGCACAGAATCTCCAGGCTCTGAGCTGTCAGCACAGAGTCTGATGTGGGGCTCAAACTCACGGACCGTGAGATCATGACCTGAGCCGCAGCTGAATCCTTAACTGACTGAGCCACCCAGGTGCCCCTTGAACACAGTTTTTCAAAGCATTTTTGTTTTGAAATTTGTTTCAGATAATCTAGATTCTCTTATTCTACATAAGACAATGTGTTCATCACTGAGCTCTCAATTCTTTAAAACTTTTGTAACCAGATCATCTTTTGTTAAACATGAAAAGTCCCCAAACACTTTCACTGGAAGGAAATAAACCAGGTCTAGTTATCAGAGAGCAGTGAATACACAATGATATCAGATATCAAATATCAGTGCTGCAACTACCAGAGGGCCAGCTTCTCTGAGCTGGTCTATGAATCACACTCACCAAGATCTCCAAAGAATTTGTGAAGAGGCAGATATCTGGGCCTCACGCTAGACCTACTAAGTTCAAAACTGTTTTGGGGCCAGATTTAACAAACAAAAATACAAATACAAAAATATACATAAAGCATGCCTCAGGTGGGACGCAGAAGTCTATAGTTTAATAAGCACTCCAGATATACCTGAAGCACACCTACGCCTGAAAACCACTGGCTTAGGCAATGTGGATTAGAAATAACAATGAAATATTACTACATATCCTCCAGAATGGCTAAAATCAAAAAACACTCACAGCACTAAATGTTTCTTGAGGACACAAAGCAACTCTAATCTCCATACACTGGTTACGAGAGTATAAAATGGTACAAGCTCTTTGTAAAAAGATCTGACAGCTTCTCGTTAAATTAAATATGTTCCTACTCAATCATTTAGTAATTCCACTCCTAAGTATTCACTCAATAGAAATGAAAACATTATGTTTACACAGAGACTTAGACAAGAATGTTTACAGCAACTTTATTCATAATAGCCCAAAGTGAAAATAGTCAATAGCGGAATGGACCAACAAACCGTCACATATTTATTCAATGGCAATATGACTTGGCAATAAAAGTGAATAAAGTATTGATATACACAACAATAGAGATGAATCTCAAAAACATGCTAAGAGAAAGAAACCTTAGGGGCGCCTGGGTGGCTCAGTTGGCTAAGCATCCAACTTCGGCTCAGGTCATGATCTCACGGTTCGTGGGTTTGAGCCCCGCGTTGGGCTCTGTGCTGACAGCTCAGAGCCTGGAGCCTGTTTCAGAGTCTGTGACTCCCTCTCTCTCTGACCCTCCCCTGCTCACGCTGTGTGTCTCTCTCTCTCAGAAATAAATAAAAAACTTAAAAAAAAAAAAAAAGAAACCTTATACAAGTGAAGATACTGTAAGATTTCATTTCTTTGAAGTTCTAGAACAAGTAGGACCGTTCAATTGTGGAAATAAATTTAAAAGGTGGTTTCTTTTGATGGAGAAAAGGTGAGTGTTAACTGGTTAGAGTTAACTGGAAAGGAGTAACTTTCTGGAGTGATGGTGATGTTCTGTATCTTACTAAGCATTTGGGTTAAAAAGATGTACACAGCTGTCAAAACTAACTGAATAGCACACTTAAGAGTTGTACATTTCATTCTTTGTAAACATTACCTCGAAAAAGAAACTTTAAACCAATATTCAATTCTAGTTCATGATGTATATGCTGAAGCATTTAAAGAGAAGTATACTGATGTCTGCAGCTTTCTTTGAAATGAATCAAAAAATTTTTAAATGAATAGAAGGTGAGTATACACACACACACACACACACACACACACTATAAAACAAACATTGTAAAATGTTAATGGTAGGGCCTAGATGGTGGAAATATGAGTATTTTCTATAAAAATCCTTTTACCTTCTGTTTGGAATTTTTCAAATTAACTACTGGAGAAAAAAATCACTGACCTAGAGGAACCACAGTTTTCTGACTGAGGACACCAACTTTAAAGAGGCTTCTATCTCCATCTTTAGGCACCTCTTCCTTCAGCACCCAGGAAGCACAGACTCACCCTCCAGGAAGAACTTGTCCTTGTTGTCAGAGCCCTTTCCTTCACCCCATTCTAAACACTCACTTTGATTCTTCTTCTCTTTATTGACTTGAATTTTCTGCACTTGTTTTTGTTTTCTACTGAGGAACTCCTTTTTTTTTTCCTTGTTTTACTTGTCTAAGTCATGACACAGAAAGCTGTTCTTCAAACACTTGAACCTTCACCTTTAGCATGGTGACCAACTTGCGCTTAACACACATGAATGGTGTTTGCTTCAAGAGAGAGAGAGCAAATAGCTCACAGTGTAGCTTTTGGCTCCCATGGCTCTTAGCTCTGGGTTCTCAAGTAGCATCAGAGTCTTGTAGGTAGCTCCATAGCTCTCTCAGATAATCACTCAAGGGATAGCTTTAGTGAATAATCCTTTGTACTGGCCACACTCTGATGAACACAGGAGATGAGAGTTTGCTTTTTAAATTCTATTTGTAATTTGTCTTACCTGTTGTAATTTGTCTTACCTGGTTTCTCTCTTTCAGATCAGGCCTAATTAGCCCACAATGGCCAGCAAAGTATTGGCAATTATCAGTCTGCTATCTGCTCACTCTGTAACAGACACACTATGGTGATCCATTAAGCAAAAAGGGTTCCTGAATTCAAATCATTTCTTCCTGAATCAAGCCCCAGTGAGGTCTTGTTTATTTCAGGTTCTGATCTATCATGGTGGGCTAAAAGATCACTTTAGTGGGTGGGAGCCAGAATAAGTATAACTGTACAACAAGAACTGCTGAAGGTCAAGTTAATGCTTTTACATCTTTGGAGGATGCATTCCTGGTTTAAGAGAGATTAGGAGAGAGAAGAGTAGTATTATTTGAAAGCTTTCTCATTTTTAAAAAAAAATTTTAATGTTTTTTTATTTATTTCTGAGAGAGACAGCATGAGCAGGGGAGGGTCAGAGAGAGAGGAAGACACAGAATTTGAAACAGGCTTTAGGCTCTGAGCTAGCTACCAGCACAGAGCCCAATGCGGGGCTCAAACCCACGCACTGTGAGATCATGACCTGAGCCGAAGTCAGACGCTTAATCGACTGAGCCACCCAGGCACCCCTAACTTTCTCATTGTTTAATCAAATTTGCAACATCTACACTTTAACTTTCTACTTAATTATAAAATTATTATATTTTCAACACAGAAACTAAGAAAACAGAAAAAAGAATAAAGCAAAAATAACAAAATTTATCTATCATTTTACCACTCAAGATATGCACAAGCACTACTGTCCTTTGGATAAATGTCATGTTTTGTTTGTTTTGTTTCACTTACTGCTCTCCAGTAATTACTGACTTCTCCACATAAGAATTAACTATTTGTTTTTATTATTTCCTATTCCAGGAAGTATTGAAGGCAATGGAAGTCAACAAACTATGTGCACGATTTTTAAACTGAGTATTATTTATTTATTAAATAAGAAATCAACAAATAAGATGAACAAAATAAAAAATTCTGAAATAAAATAAAATAAATAAGAAATTCTGAAAAATATTGAAATTATTGAAAAATATATAGCAAGAAAAGTATATCTCCCACTGCCCCCTACCCTACTCTATAATGATATCATTAGCAGATTGACAAATCTTTTCAACTACATCTACTGGTGGAACTATAGATATATATTTTTTATAAAAAATGAGATTATGCTCTATACATCATTCTATATCTTATTAGTGAATATTTAGATTATTTTTAATTCATAGCTATTACATATAATACTGCAATAGTGATCTTTCAACAGAATTAAATTGCATATATCAGTCTGAGTAGGGTTTCATGCTGTAATAATCAACTCAACATCTCTTCTTAAGACAAAATAACTTATTGCTTGTGTAAATCACAGCCTAATACAGGTTGGTGAGCATCAGTGGTGATGGGCTCTGCTCCACACAGTCATTCATGAACTCAGGCTCCTTCATCTCACAACTCCACTCTTCTTTTGGTCCTTCCCTCCTCTGCATTCTGCCCGTGGCTAAGGAAACCAAGCAAGAATAGAGAAGGTGCTCCACTCACAATCACCTCGGCCTAAAGGTGACCTACACCACTTCCATTCATATTCCATTGGAATAAGTAGCCACATGTCTCTATCCTTATGGAAATTCAGATTCCTGCTAGAAAGGAAAGAGCACAGATATTGCTCTAACACTAACAACACTAACAGCTCTCATGATATGTTTACTAAACTTTTCCCAGAGGACACATTCATAAACATGGGATTGCTGAGTCAAAGGTTATGAACACTTTAGTTTTGATAATGTCAAACCATGCTCCATGAAAACTGAACCAATTTACATTCTGCCAAAAATGTGTTAAGAGTGTCTCTTACCCTACATTTTGTCAACACATTTTCATTATTTTAAGTATTTCTCAATTTGAAAGATAAGATGTACTATCTTGGAGTTTCATTTTGCACTTATTTATATATAAGTGAGGATGTATATCTTTTCATACATTTTAGTCATTTATGTGAGCCTGTTCCTGTCCTTTGTCATTTTGGGGTTGTTCATCTTATTTGGGAAAAGTTTCATATCATGATTATTTGTTGATTTATAGTAGATATTCATGAATTGCATTAACTTCTGTCATATATTTGCAAATATTTCCACAGCAGTTATTATTTTATGTCAACTTTATAAGATCATTTATCATACTGAATTTTAATAGTGTAGGTATGTTTAATATGTGAGTTTTTCCATTTATGGTTTCCAACTTTAGTGTTATTCCTAGAAAGACTTCCCAGGGACACGTGGGTGACTCAGTCGGTGAGTGTCAGACTTCAACTCAAGTCATGATCTCACAGTTCATGAGTTCGAGCCCCACATTCGCTCACTGCTATCAGCCTGTCAGCGCAGTGCCCACTTCGGATCCTCTGCCTCTCCCCTTAACCTCCCCCACTTGCATTCTCCCAAAAATAAATAAATATTTTTTAAAAAGGAGGACCTTCCCAAACAACAAATTATAAGAATACTCACTACTGTTTTATTATAGTGTTTTTATGGCTTTATTTTCTACACTTGAACCAATGTAATAAACCTGGAAAACAAGTTAAAGACAATAGAAAAAGGAAATACCACTGCCAATCTACCGCCACCACTATAACCATTTGGAGTATGTCTCTTTGCCTGGTTTTACAATGACACAAAACCACATAGCTGAAAAGGCAGTATCTATATACCATTTTACATGATGATATGGTCCAGTAAAGTGTTAAGGCAACTAGCTATGTGTATGCTATAAATAGACCTTCTAAAATATTTTAAGAGTTTTGCTTGGCTTTTATAAAACCTAAAAAAATGTTTATCACGTTGAAGAAATATACAGAAAAATAATTCAGGTGACAATGTGTATGAAAGGGAAGTTGTAAATAGAAAGGTTTGTTATCAGTGATGTCAAAAGCGAGAGAAAGTAAATTCAAAAGAAGAAGCATGCATCTTACTTTACTGTTTTCAGGTAGCTGTCTTCAATAGGCAAAAAGTATTCCTATTCTGATTCTAAAAACTCTTTACAAACCTTTTGTTAGGTACCTTTTCATCTATTTTTAAACGAGGCAATCAATGCAAAACACATAGTTACTAAGACAGTGTTGGAAATGTGTGGGGAGATTACAACTAAAATTAGTCATATATTCTTTTTTTTTCATTGAAGTGTAATTAACATACAACATTATGGTCATACATTCTTTATATATTTGTAATAATTATACACCTTGTGTAAGCATCCTTGTAAATTTTTATAAATTTCTCAGGCAATTTATTTAATGCAATATTGCCATAGGATAAATTTTCCTTTCCCAACATTCCCAGAAATCCCTAAAATACAGAAGTATTCTTGACATAGTTATTTTAACTGAAGTAATAACGAGAATTTAGTATCTGATACAACAACAATAAGGATGTAGACAGTATGCAGGCAAATCTCAGTCTACAAAACCCACTCCCCTGTACCCCTAGAGCCATCATTGTTCTGAGTGGAGTCCTGTGGTGACACAGGGAGTGAGACTGCCTCTGAGAGCAGCCTTTCAGCTCCCTAGGCCTCAACTGCACTTATGGAAAATAAGAAGTCACCAGGAATTCCTTCTCACACTCCCTAGCCTCAACTGAACTTTCATCTCTTTGTGGACACTGATTCCACAGTGACTTAACTTCAGATTCTGCTTTGTTTTTCAGGCTGTGAGAATCTGCACACAGTTTAGACAACTGTCGCTGACTGTCTAACCTATCCTCTTCCACACATGGCTGAGGTCACTGGAAGGAAGGGTAATCACAAACTCCTTCCTTTCTCCTACATATGACTTTTCCTGCCGCAGTCAGAACCACCTTCCTTGACAACTGGGCCCTCTCTCCTTATTTATCACTTTATTAATTCTTCTGTCAAATGACTCTATTCAAAATATTATTTAAACTTATTTTTAGAGAAATGATGGCTATAACTAAAAAAAAAGTTGTTTTTTTTTTTTTTTAAGCTGACAGCCATTTTTGTCAGTTGCTCTAGCAGAACAGCAGAATTCTTCTTGAAGAGAAAACTGCTATTTTGTTTGGGAGGCATCCAATGGGCTTTTTTAACTGACTGAGGCTAGACCCCAGGGGAGTCTGGACAGGAGAGGGTGAGCCTAAGGGAGAGCCAAATTTCTCTGCATCGTAAAGTTACAGGAATTTTGGAGTGGGTTCCTCCCACCATTGCAGGGCTGAGGAGGGTCCAACCATGAAAGAGGGATTGGAAACAAAAAGCTTTTTTAGAGTCTAGAGAGCAGAGAGCAGGCCCCAGAAATGCATAGTGAAAGGGCTGCCAAGAAGGAGTCCTTGAGGTAGAGATGTGAGATAACTTTAGCAGTAGTGCTGCCCCATACTCAGTTTTAAGTCAGCCCGTTTTGTGCTGCAATCCCTCTGCATTATGCTTATAAAACAAAAATACAGTAAAACACTGCTACTCACCCCAGCATTGTCGTGAAGGTGAGAGTAAGGAGTCTGTATTTTGAAGCAAAGCAGACTTGCGTGGCCTAGGGCAGCCTGTAGGAGCCATGGACAGATGGAGAGAAGAAATCAAGAAAAGTCAGAAGGAAGAGTTGGAGCAAGAAAAACTGGGAAGTCTAAGTCTCATCTGCAGAATCAGCAGAGGAACTGGAGAGCACACTGGACTCCCAACAATATAGAGTATGGTTATTAAACAAAAGATGACCTCAGAAGGATAGAGTTGAGGACTTTGGATTATATGAATAATCTTTATATGGAATATTACATTTTCTCACTGCTTAGAAAAACAATAGGCTTGCACATATACTGGCAGTGACCTACACCAGAGAAATGGGCACAGAAAATGAGTAAGGGCTGTATCCTTGCAGTTTGTCCCATTAAACTAAAGCAGTAAAGGCAGGAAGCCTCACATGTAATCACATGTAATAATAACGAGAAAAAGCTCAACAGAAAGTAATTATGCAACACTCAGAACTTAAGTTATGCCCAAAGACTTTATTGAATTGGTTCATGGTTCACTTTAATGCTGTCATTTGTTCCTTCATTTCTTTGCAGGATATGTTAAGCATAGCTACCCTACACTCTATTGCTGCATCAATCTACAACAGTCTTTCAAGCACTACTAGGCTTAGTTCCAGAAATTCCTCTGCAAAATCTATAAAGTACATTTACCTTGAAGCATGAATAAATGTTTTTTCCAGCAGAAATATCAGAGGCCAAGGAGCTAATACAAACTCTCTCTTCAAGCAGCTCAGTACCTAAGACATCTTAAGTTTTTGAGAACTGATGTATAAAATACAGGAGGGGCGGGCTGCACAGGGTAAACTAGTGATGGCCCAGGAAAAAACACGGGGACTTCTTTTTTTTTTTCCCTCTAGAGAAAAACAGGATTTGTAACTTAAAGAGGAATGAAGAAGAAAAACAGTGATCTGAGACTAATGTATTTCTTTTCATCCTACTTCTGTGTGAAGAGAAGATTGTTCTGGAAAAGTCAACTAGAGGCACCAGGTCAAAGGCTGAATGGAGTAAGTGTCAAACCTAATATTTTGCACTGAGAAGGAATACTCAGTCATGTTGATAAGTACTCTTTTTGTAATCTGCTAGTTTTCTTTAGATAATGACATTTCAGTTTGTGTTGTAGCTTCCTGGTTATTAGCTCATGGTTACTGCATCTTTGATGTATCACTCAAAGGTATAAATACATTGCATCAGTATACCATTTTGTTCCACTAAGACCTTAATACTGTTCTCTAGAAAAATGACAATCTAATCACTTATGATATTATATATGTGTATGTATATATATATATTTGCGTGTATATATATGTATATGTACTTATATCATTTTCTTAATTGAAAAGCCTCTTCCTACCTCTTTGATACTACCAAACTGCTATTTGCTGCCCAGATTTTCCTTCTGTCACTGGTTTTTTCCTTTCTGGATGAATTCAATATAATTATGCGAGTAAAGCTCTTTTGGAAATTAGGAAAGTCCTCTAAAATTAATCAACTTTGCAGTTGCCAAACTGGAAACCTGTTTAATTTTGTAACAAAACTACATCAATGATGCTTAATCTCAGAACGTATCTTTCAGAACATACAATCAAGGCAAGTTACAAATATAAATTTAGAACTAGATTTCCTTAGTTTTCAATGGTTTCTCCAGTGATTCCAAACAAAGACATGTTAAATACAGTTGTAAGCCAAAGACTGTAGAGTAAGTTGGCAGATAAGTCGTAATGCTAAGGAGTGGGTTCTTCTTTCCACTTTCTTTTTGATCTAGCAAACAATTTAATAACTCATATAAATACATTTGTGTCAGGCACTTTGCCAGACATGGCCAATGTGATTCTGAGTTTGATGTAATTTAACAGGAACTTTTACCTAAGTTTTTACAACTGGGGTGGGGATTATTTAATGACAATGTATAGAAAATGCCAGGGTGCCTGTGTTTCTGTCCAATGCAGAATGTGATTGCAGGTAGGACTGAAATCAAGAAATCACTCTTGAACTTCTACTGCCAACCATGATGGGGTGACTGATAATGGATGAAGTCAAAATAATTCCAGAGCTGAACAAAATATGTGAGTCAGCTGATTTCAGGCACTGTCTAACAAGCAACGTAAGACTGTGATTCTTGAGAGAGGGGAAAGGCATGAGGTGAGCTGCACAACTGCCCTAGCTCTCTGCCTAGAGACAACTTCCTGCCCATGGTACAGATTGTCTGGAGTCTAAGCAGAGCATGGTGGTTCTGCTGAGCTGAGGAGGAAGATATCAGAGTTCCCAGTGGCTGAAACAGAACCTGGGGAAGAGGGAGCAATGCAGAGAGGGGATCCCAGCAACCTACTAGGGATCTCCTGAAATCCATGGCTGAGAGCTGGATTGTACATGTTCAGAGTAAGGCAACCTGGGCCTTCAGTATCAGCTGCGATGGAGCTGAAAGTAGAACCAAGAGACTAGAAGTTGAGCAGTGCCTGGGGAAGAGCAGTGGCAGGGGGTGAGGGAGTCCCGGCCCTGCCAGAGTAAAAAGGTTATTGAAAACTGCTGACATCCAGCTAATATACCACAGAGTCCACATTTTAGGAATAAGAGACATGCCTCAGAGAGAGAGACCTACTCTAGACCTACCCTACCAAAGTCTAAAACCAAACCTCAAAAAGATTTGTGGGGAAGACACAGTCTGAAGAGTGAGTACCGCCAAGTTAGAGAAGTCTGGGAAGTGCCTGAGGCTTTCCACAGATCTAAACTAACAATACAGAACACCAAAATCACATAAGTTAAAGTGATCAGCCAGTAAATGCACTGCCTTTTTAAACAAGAATCAACTTTCTTCAGAGGAAGCTTACAGAATCTAGAATCTGTAGAATCTGTTATCCACAAAGTCTAATATTTAATAAAAATTCACTAGGCATATAAATTATTAAAGGAAATTATGTCAAAAGATTCAAAGAAAAATTCTATCTTAATTGAGAGATCAAACAGGAAATCTCAGCAGGAAATGGAGACTATAAAACAATCACACAAAAATTCTAGAACTAAAAAGTAGAGTAACTGAAATAAAAAACTAATGGGCTCAACAGCAGGTCAGAGTAGAGCAAAGATTGAACTGACACAAGCCAGTAGAAATTAACCCATAGAATAGAAAGAGAAAATATTGTAGAAAAAATATACCTTAGACAATAATGAGGTATCACTATACACCTATTATTAGAATAGCCACATCTAGAACTTGGACAACACCAAATGCTGATAAGGATGTGGAGCAATACGAACTCTTATTCACAGATGCTAGGAACGCAGAATGGTACAGTAACTTTGGAAGACAGTGTGGCAGTTTCTTACAAAATGAAACATATTCTTACCATATGAAACTGTGCTCCCTGGTATTTATCCAAAGGAGTTGAAAACTTATATACACACAAAGAGCTGCATATGATGTTTATATCAGCTTTATTCATAACTGCCTAAACTTGGAAGTAACCAAGATTTCTTTCAGTAGGTGAATGAATAAACTGTGATACATCAAGACAATGGAATATCATCCAGTGCTAAAACGAAATGTCTATGGAGGAAAGAAACACAAATGCATATTACTAAGTGAAAAAAGCTAATCTTATAAGATTACATATACCGTATGATTCCAACTAGATGACAGATGACATTCTGGATAAAGCAGAATATAAAGACAGTAAAAAGATCAGTGGTTACCAAGGATTAGGATGGAAGGAAGGATGAATAAGCAGAGCACAGAGGATTTGGAGGGCAGTGACACTACTCTGTATGATACTATAACCATGGATACATATTATTATAAATTTGTCCAAACCAATAGAAGGTATAACACAAGAGTGAATCATAATGTAAGCTTTGGACTTTGGGTGATAATGATGTTCCAGTATAGCTTCATTAATTGTAACTAATGTGTGACTCTGAAGGGCGATGTTGATAATGTGAGAGCAGAGAGTATCTGGGAAGTCTCTTTACCTTCTGGTCAATTTTGCTGTGAACCTAAAACAGCTCTAAAGAATAAAGTCTATTTAAAAATGAAGATGAAAATAAATTTTAAAAACCTCAGAGATCTGTGAGAGTATCAGTCCACCTAGCAAGAGAGTAATTGAGTGCCAGAAGAAGAGAATACAGAGACAAAAATAATTTGAAGAAATAATGACCCCAAACTCCCAGGAATCAGAAAAACACTGAATTATAGATATAAGAATTCAATGAATCCACACAAGATATAAAGAAAACCAGACCGAGGCCCATTATAGCCAAACTGCTGATAACCAAAGATGAAGATAGAATCTTGAAAGCAACCAGAGAGAAAAAAGGGCACTTTCTATATAGGAGAACAAGAATAAGAATTATCACTGACTTTTCATCACAAACATGGAGGCCCCAGACAATGAAATGACTCCTTTGAAGTGGTGAAATGTAAAAACACCCCATCAACCCAGAATTTCATATCCAACAAAAATAGCTTTTGCAAGCAAAAATTAAATAAAAACATTTCCTGGAGAATGGAAGCTGAGAGGATTTGTTTCCAGCCCAGCTGCACTACCTGAAAGACAAACTTGGATCTATAAGAGAAAGACAGAAAAATAGAAATAGTAAATAAGAGAACATGGGCGGCTGAACTATGAAGAGTTGGACATATTTCTTCAAGATCATGGTAAAGATAGAGCTCGTGATGCAACTGAAGTTCCTGCAGACTTTCAATTTCAAGTCACCTCTACCTAAGAATTAACTATCTTGAGCTGCCTGGGTGGCTCAGTTGGTTAAGTATCTGACTTCAGCTCAGGTAATGGTCTTGTAGTTCATGAGATGAAGCTCCACATCAGGCCATCTGCTGTCAGCATAGAGTCTGCTTTGGATCTGTCTCCCTCTCTCTGCCCCTCACCCCCTCTCAAAAATAAACATTAAAAAAACTGCCTTAATATCTAGCCCTTATAATCAGAATGAGGCTGAAAGGGCTGGAAGTTGTTTTAAATTAAGGTATTTTTTTCCAGTCTTGTCTGAGAATTTACCACTTTATTTATTCAATTTAACACTGAATATAAAAAGTTCAGAGTCTAGTCATGGTACCCAGCAACTTCTTTTGACCAATAGAACAGAGCTATAAATCAGAGTTAAATTACTGGTTGTTTCCATAAATACTTAGTAAAAGAGGGACTCATCTAATGTAGAGTTTTACACTTTTCTTCTCAGAACATTTTTGAAAATTCTTCTATAATCTTGAAATACTCAAGAGTTATTTTAACTCATAAAAAGAAATATAGGAAATAGCTAGTAGAGAAACAGATATCCCTCTAATGTGTACTTAGAGTTGCATATCTTAAATACCTAATCTTGCTTTAAATAGAAAGCACATTTATCAGTCTATCTGTAGAATCTAATAAAAGGGCCTGCTATAAGAGTTTAATATTTTTATTTCATTTTTTAAAGCACCCACTATTTTTTGTTTCCTTTATTCATCCTGGTAACTCCAGAATAATTTTTCTATTCTGACAAAAAGATAGAATCCTAGAATCCTAAGAACTACTTTATTAAGGATATAATCGTACTCCTAGCAAATCTTAAGATTTCTTTATATTAATGAGAACCAATTATTTTATGATGAACATAGAAGTATTCTGCCACTAAGACAAAATGAGGAGGCTTTTGGGATAGGAGAACTTAAGAATTGTCTGGAACCCTAAGTTACTGGGTTAATGTGTTGGGGGTGGGGAGGAGACTGTATTAGACCAATCAGATACTGACATATATAAAATCAAACACCAGAAATGAATGGAGTACAGATATCGTAAATGAAGAAAAGAGATGTCATAAATACATACTTTATGAGACACGATAAATGCAGTACTTAAAATGTAAGTACTTAAAATGTAGTTGGAAGGCTATAGGGAGATCATTTGAAAACAAGGAACATTAAGCAAATGTTCAGAATTGGCAGGGGGAGTGAAAAACCTCTTCAGATATTACCATAATTTTCTATAAATTTCTAGTGGTTCTGGTAGTTACAGAGTTATTTACATATTTTTATGCCTGGAAATTAAATGATACCGTTTTTTATTTTCCTGTTAATTTAAGAAAAGAACTAATCAAAGATCATTAGAAATTTTTGAGCTAGACTCTGATACAAATTTTTTTTTAATTCTAATTACTAAAGATCAAAATCAAAATCTTCTATATTTTTAGTTGTCAGAGTAGATGAGCACAATAAATAGCTTATACATTTTCATGGGTTAGTACATTAACTAAAAATACTAAAAAAATATCTAACCATCTATAGTTTTAAATATATTTACATGTCCAATCCAACCCTGGAAACCCACTAAAACACAAATTCAGATTGCAATCCAGTTACAATGCAAGCCAGGCACAAAAGCCTTCTAATGATCTTTGATTAGTTCTTTATTAAATTCATCAAGGGAGCAAAGAAAATTTAATAATCTTCACCAGTTGTCATCTTTCTGATTAGAGTTTTGATTAGAACTTTCAGCTTTTATTTTTCTCCTTGCTAGCCTCTGCCAGAGCTTTGCTACTGTATCTAGTTGGAGAGGAAGAACAAGGCAGTTGAACATGTTAAATACCTCACATGTTAATATTGCCGAGGTATGCGTGTCAGGAGTTTATTGATGGAGAAAGTTCTCTTGTAGCATTCTCTGTGTGTCCCCTTCCTAACACCTAGCCATCCTGAACAGTGAGTTTTTTGCTTTCACTGGCTTTCTGTCCAGGAATGCATTTTGCTAGCTATTGACAGTCATTTCCCCCAAGAGTTAAAACTGACTTTTTCATCCTGTTAAGTTTACAAATGAAAGTCATACTGAGGTTTGGTTAGTCATATCATACACACTTCCTGAGTGAAAACAGTGGCATTATAGGAACTACCATCCATAGGTATTTGAGAAATGCCCATTAGATTACTCAGAATAAAGGACTCCGAAAGGTCAGTCTAGCATAAAAGGAATAAGATGAACAATAATAATGTTTACATTTCTCTTCCTCATACAGCATATGGGAGAATAATGACATTCAGGTTTGATAGCCACATTTCTTCTTAGTATTCACAAATATCGCCTCAATTATTTTTCTATCATTGCTGAAAAGTAGGAAATGTGTAGCTATTATCATCTCCATTTCTTATTATAGTCTATCATGCTATTTTAGTACCTGTCACCTGAAAAGAAGGGCAGCTAGGCAGTGTGTTTATAATCACACTCTATCACCATTAGACCTCAGCACCGGAGAGAGATAATAGGAAAGAATGCAAAAAGAAATAATGAAAATGCAAACATAGGAAATCCTTAACCTATGAAAAGGTTGTATTCCAAAAGTTCATTTATTAAGCTATTGTGTGGAACTCAAAAATCTGTATTTCCATAGAAACAATACTATCATCAATAGTGAGGTTCCTAGGCTAGCCTGTTGCAGCTTATTTACTTATGTAGTTGAAAATACAATTATTACAAATATTACAGTACCAGAAAACTATTTGGTTGGAAATATATGGTATTTTAACTACAGAGAAGGTTAAATAAGCTTTTAGAGAATAACATATTAGCCGAATGTCTCTTCATAGCCCCAAATCAGTGCTTTGGACACTGGCAACAGTCAATGATGCTGTGACAACCACTCAAGATCTAAGAAAATCACAACCAAAAACACAAACTCACAACCACAGGACCCTCAGAAAGAACTGCCTGACAACCTATCAAATAGGTGATCTTCCCCTTTCTAACTTCCCAAAGCCACAACCCAGTGGGCAAACCTGGGAAAAGGCAGCTGGTATCAACATTTCAATCCAGGATCCCAAGGGAATCTCCTCCTTCTCACTTCAAATATGGTATAAGTTTCTGATTCCAAAGGGTTTCTTTCCAGTTGATTAAATTTGGTCTTATCAAAATATACTAGTTATGCCAGGCACTACATTATGAATAGAATACTAAAAATATTAATTTTGAGACCTAACAACTTATAATTTAAATGCAAAAAAAGTTTTAAAACATAGTACATAATATGGTGTGTTTAAAGGGTGTCAAAATTAGTACATAATTAGGGTGTATTTAAAGGGTGTCAAAATTAATATCTAGCTTCATCAATTCCAATGAGCAAACGAAAATGTAAAAGGAACTGGTTGAACCAATTGTTAGACTAATTGATATTTTTGTTCAGAATACTGAGCTGAGGCTATTCTTTCCCTGTTGCTACTGAGAAATTGATTTGAATTCAAACTATTAGTCATTTAATATGTATTACACACCTTCTATTTACAAACAACAACCAAAAAACACACATTTATGAAATGAAATAAGCATAAATAATACCCTCCCCAACATCAGAAAATCTCTAGCAAGATACAAACGTAAACCTGAACATCTCAAAAGACATGTCCTATTCCCTAACATATCCAGTATCATTTGCAGGAATAGTTCAACATTCTAGAATTTAAGGCCCTAGATTTCTGGCATACTTCCATGACAGCAGTTAATATATTATACCATAAATCTTTGTTATAAATCCAATTCATTCACTAGTATAAGAGCTCATAAAGGGCAAGGGCTGTGTTTTACTTAGTGTTGTATTTTCAGTGCCTTGCATAATGCCTGGACCATAGGAAGTTAATAAATGGAGAAGTGGGACGCTTTTCCCAATGCTTTAGATTTCCTTCCATGGGCGTAGACCTCTGCCAACTATTATGCTCCTGGCAACTTTTTCTCCCCACCTGGTTCTTCTACTTTATTTCTTTTGTACAGAACCTGGGAAGGCAAAGGGATGCTATTTATTGCTCTCTCAAACCCAACCAGATCTATAGGAGGAGAGATAATAGGACAAATAAATTAACCTGCCCCACATTCCTACTTCGCTTTAAATTATCAGTGAATATATAATAACCAACTAGAAAAGGAAAGCAAACGCTTCTAAACTTCAAAAGGCTATTCTGGTCAAAGCAGATGCCAGAAATAGACAAAAGAGTTTGCAAGATTCTGATTGTACCTGAATCCGTTTGCTTCTCTTCCTCACAAAGGAATTTGTGTACTTACACACACACGCAGACACACACACACACACACACACAATACTCATTAGAAATCTAATGGTAATACATATTCATAAATGTTTTTTAAAGTGTATCATTTATGCAATCGACATAAATAGATCTGAGTACTATTTTAATCTTATATTACAATTATATATTTAGGACACATTACCCATAGATTTAAAAATTCAAAAAATATTTTAAAATGTACTATGGGGGCGCCTGGGTGGCTCAGTCGGTTACGCATCCGACTTCGGCTCAGGTCATGATCTCACAGTTCGTGGGTTCGAGCCCCGCGTCGGGCTCTGTGCTGACTGCCAGCTCAGACCCTGGAGCCTGTTTCAGATTCTGTACCTCCCACTCTCTCTGACCCTCCCCACTCACGCTGTCTCTCTCTCAGAAATAAAACATTTTAAAAAAATGTTAGTTTAAAAAATAAAATAAAATAAAATGTGCTATGTTTGCCTCACAGCTGAGTTTTAAAATCGTCCATTCTAGATTCTGTATGTAAAATTGGAAGCTTTCTGATGGAATCAAATGGCAGGTTCAGTCCCATCTACTACTGATCCAGCTATGTGATTTGGGACAGATTTCTTATTTCTCTGTGCCTCATGTTTCTTAAGGTGTAAAATTAGAGTCAACTACACAGTCTCATAGGTCCCTGTTTTAGCTCCGAAGTTTTAGCACTCTAATATAATTATAGTACTTGTATTTTTTTTCTACTATAGTCCTAAGCTGTTCTTAAAATCTTCTATCTTTATTTTTTTTAATCTTTGAGTTTCTGGTAATATTACTGCAGCCCAGTGGACAGGGCTCTAGTTATGCTATTTATAGCTATTTTGGGAAAGATTCTAATTCTAACATATAATTAGGAAAATAACAAAGAATTTCTGCAGCCATGTAAAAAGTAGAAATAAATTAATGAAATATCAGAATCAATAGCTTAATTAAACCAATAATAGGTTATAATGGAAGGAAGGTAAGAACATGATGGTTTATTAAAGAGGGGACATCCTTTTGTAAGGATAAGAATAATAGAAATGGAACCAACAGGTGGTTAATTCCACTTTCCAGAACATAGACAATGTACATGAAACTGGCCTGACAAAAAAGTGGTCTATTCAGCCTAAGTCATACGGAGAAAATATCATGACAGAAAATAAGCCATTCAGCAGTAATAGTTCTGAGCATCATGTAAAACCATATTATTGGCAGGAGCTTTACCTTCAAGCTACCAGCGTCACTGGAACTTCAAAATTATACAATTCATTGCCTGGGAACATGCCAGCCATCAGCAGGCGAAGGGGGCGGTATCTTTTTTGTGAGAAAGCTTGAAATTTTTTAAAGGTACATTATGAAATGGCTTGGCAGAAGCTTGGCATGTAAATACGAAGGTTAGCATATTCTTTGTTGTAGCTCTACAGAATGTTAAGCACTGTATTTTAAAAATCTTAACATTTTAGAGTGCTTAAAATGAGCACTCTTCCCATTTAATTGGAGCCTTTTTTCCCCTCTGATGGGCAGACTATGAGGTTTTATAAGTGCTTTCCCTAAGTCTTAGAATCAAAGAGGTTTGATTGGTTCTTTCCTTCACCAGCTTATTTTATTGTGCTGGATGATGACTTGGCTTTTCATGTAACCCTGAGAGAAAGGGATTTGTTTACATTCCCCTGGGCTCTGGGAGGAGATTTAGGCCCCTGAGGAAGAAGGCAGGTCTGGCTAACACTGAGAAGCTAGGATTTGTTAGTACAGTTGCATAATGAGACCACATTCTACCCTGGACTGAACACACTGGCGGGGTTACCCAACTCCAAGCATTTGATGCACAAGTTAAAGTTGGTTTAGTCTTCTTTGTGAATGAAATTGTATACTTTTCCCTGTGGCTCCGAAGGACCAGTTAGAAAAAAATTTATAATGACTCAATTAATCATGGCATCTCTAGAAGTTATGTATCAACATCCTTTCACCAAGAAAAGCCAAGAGAACTAACATAACAGAAGGAAATAGACCAGTTAGCTTCTTCCATTCTTTGTAATGTATTAGAAAATGATGAAGATTTCAATATAAAATATATTGGTGAAATAATAGGATTAATCATCCTGAAAAAAGGAGAAAAGTATGAAAATAACTTTGCATTCAGCATTGCTGGATTTCAAATGGTCTTTTACTGAGTCACTTGTTCTAACATGTAAGAGCTTAGCCTCTCAGCCACAAAGCTAATCAACCATGAAATTCATTATATTCCACACAGAGACAGAATATGGTATATCCCTTGTCAATCACCTTAGAATTATAGCCAGAAGATATGAACTGCCTGTCATAACCCAACTTGTCAGTTACTATTAAAGTTCAGATGGTATTTCCCCCAATGACAACTATACCAGGAGAACTGCAATTTCAACCTTCCTGTGCAGACAACAATGTTTACATTTTTGTCTATGTTAATTCTTCAGTAGAAGGGCATAAATTTAGAAAGAAAACCAGAAAATTGACAATCTTCCCACAGTTGCCTCACAACATTCACTATTAGACGAGATGAATATTATAGATTCTCTTTCTCCCTGATACATGAATGGGACTATAAACCAACAATAAACATACATTCCCTAGTAACCACAGAGAGATTTTCCTGATGACTGCAATGAATTACCCACTAGATTTATGAAGTGCAAAAAGCTGGATGCTGAACAATGCGTACGAGTCTATTAACATAAAAACTATGGAAATGTATACATTTCCATTTATAAGGATACACATCAAACATTTGTGCTGGGAAACAGTACTTCTGCTTTGTCAGGAATATTTGAATTTTTAACAGTTAAACGGATTAATGCATTACTTGCATTAAAATGAAAACAACTTATAACATTTAGCACTAAAACTTCAGACACAGCCAAGACTTAATAATTCACACATACTTTGCTCTGCTTTGGAAGGATTATGTTTAGTCATTACACTCTCTGTGGCATATTTCATTGAAAAAGCATCAAGAACTTAGACTAAAGTCAAAGGAAATTTGTGAGCATGCTGTTGCTCTACAGTACCTAAAATACTCCAGTATACACCTAGCGTTAAATCATGCATGCCATAGACACTGAGTGGATACATGGACAACAGATGGAGGAACAGACAGATGGACAAAGTAATAATAGTAAGACTTTTTGAATTTACCATCCCTCTTGGTTGACTGATAAGAGAAACATGCAAACCTTTTAGGATAGTAGTTCTTTTGAGCAATTTTGATTTTGCAGTAGGTTTCGAATTGCTAGTTTTTACAGTGGCTCTGACTGCATTTGAAAGAGAATTTCTCATCCTGTTCACTGATAGCTTTTCAATGTTTGATATGCTTCAGGAGTCACAAAACCATTAAGCAAATTTTCAAGAGTTTTCAAAGGCAGTAAGCCCTATAAAAACTCTATTTGCCTCACCAAATGTGAAACTGCCTCCCGTG
This sequence comes from Hyaena hyaena, assembly GCF_003009895.1. Classification (NCBI taxonomy): domain Eukaryota; kingdom Metazoa; phylum Chordata; class Mammalia; order Carnivora; family Hyaenidae; genus Hyaena; species Hyaena hyaena. The sequence goes on from NW_024081175.1 coordinate 1,224,051, forward strand.
GGTTCTTCCACTGCCTCAAATCACTAGTTTCATTATCTTCTGGTAGCAGATATTCAAAAATTCCATCAATTTCTACAAAAATCAAAAAGGAAAAATAAATCGATCAGGGAACACTTGTCTAATTATTTCATTATACTTAAGGGACAGGTAATCAGTAAAGCACCTACAACATTTCAAGTTTTCTTTAAATAATTGTGGTAACTGTCTTTCTTTTTGACTCATTCTTAAATTTAAATAAATGTTTTATGAGATTAGAAGCAAGGGATTGGTTTATTTATGTCTGATTTTATTGTAACAAGAATACTTCATATAAGACCTACCCACTTAAACAGATTTTTAAAGTGTTTAATACAGTATTGTAAATTATAAACCCAGAACTCTAGAATTTGCTTATCTTGCATGACTAAAACTTTATACCTGTTTGTTTTAATGTTTATTTATTTTTGAGGGGAGGGGAGGGGCAGAGAGAGAGGAAGAAAGGGGATCCAAAGCAAGGCTCTGTGTATCAGCCAAGAGCCTGATGTGGAGCTCAAACTCACGAACCATGAGATCATGACCTGAGCAGAAGTCAGATGCTTAATCAACTGAGCCACCCCGGCAGCCCTAAAACTTTATACCTGTTGATGAGCAGTTCCCCATTTCCACTCACCCCCTCACCAGTTCCTGGAAACCATCATTCAGTTCTCTGCTTCTATGAGTTTGACTATTTTAGATGCCTTCCATAAGCAGAATCAAGGCTACATGATTCAATCAAATCAAGAAACACTAGTGTTCTGTGACTGGCTTATTGTACTTAGCATAATATCCTTAAGGTTCATCCAAGTTCTCATATATTACAGGATTTCTTTCTTTTTCATTTTTTTGTTAACTCTCAATCTGTTGTAATTATACTGGGGGTAAATAAATGAAGGTAATGGTTAAAATGGAAATAATCACACACATTCTCACACACACACACACTCATACACACACACGTGCGCATGCGTGAACTTTGAGTCACTTAGAGAGGCAGTAGAGATTGAAAGACCACAGGACTTCAGACAAACATGTAGCCAGGTTCTAACATTGGGGCAGAATAGCTGAGCATGGTGTAGTGGGGGCGTGTACATAGAAAAGACACTACCCTTTGACTACCTTCTCTCTTTTTTTAAAAATGTTTTAGGGGCGCCTGGGTGGCTTAGTCGGTTAAGCGTCCGACTTTCACTTAAAATGTTTTATTTATTTCTGAGAGAGAGAGAGACTGCGTGAGCAGGGGAGGGCCAGAGAGAGAGGGAGGCACAGAATCCGAAACGGGCTCCAGGCTCTGAGCCACTGTCAGCACAGAGCCCGACGCGGGGCTCGAACCCACGAACCGCGAGATCATGACCTGAGCTGAAGTCAGACACTTAACTGACTGAGCCACCCAGGTACCCCAACCACCTTCTCTAAGCATCACATATTCTTGCTTTTTCACTGCTTCCTCCACTGTCCTTTCATCATAGTCTTAACATAGTCTTATGAACTGTTCCATCTGCTCCCTACACCCTCCACTTCCATCCATGCTGCTTTTGACTTGGGATCCTAGAGAGATATTCCCTCACTAGCTGTTTGATCTTGGAGTAGTCAATGATCTACTGTGGCTCCTTATGTGTAAAATAAGAGTATCAGCCTGGACAGACCAACGTTACTTCTAGTTCTAACATTTGATACTTTCATGCCTTTTGTAGAATTATTTCAGATGTAAGTATCAAGGCTTATCACCCTTTAATGTCCTATCTCTTATCTTGCTGCTGATCTCTCCTATAATACTGGCAGATCTCAGACTGTCCTCACAAACCCTGTCTCAACAATTCAGATTTTCTGGAGTGTTTAGTGATGGTTGAGTCCAATCAGGAAAACATGCCAGTGGCTTATGGTCACAAAGATTAAAAGATAACATATGTGGGCATGCTATAACACATACTGATAAATGTTTACATTAGTAACGTCAGCACTAAAATGATCATAGTAACAAAGGTTGGTAGACTTTATGTAGATTCAGGATTGGGTGAATTCATCTTTAAGATAGTTTTAATAAATAAACCTTTAAGCATTGTGAATCTAGGACTACCAACACATTGCTATAGTCATAGAGTGAGATAACTGGGACTGGCTTCCACATTCTGGTCAAAGTCGGATGTGATGTCACCTGAAGAAATAACTTGTTCTATGATATCAATTTCATCAAGATTAAATACCAATACTATGAAAATATCATCTTCCAGTTGTTTATATTATGAAAATATTGTCTGATGATTACTAGCAGCAATGTAGAAGTACTGAGCAATTTAGTTAAAGGAGTGGGGACATAGGGTACAGTGGAGAAATATACACATTAAGATAAACAGTGTTTTTTCATTATCCATCTATATTTGAACACTAAGAATCAATAAATCTACAAGTAAGGATAGTTGTTTTTAAACAACCTCCTAATTTTAACCTATTTAAAGCCTTTTACTGAAAATTTCTAATTTAGTATGATGAAAAGAATGACTAGCTTTAAATTTTTTTAAAAATCTTTATTTAATTTTGAGAGAGACAGAGTTTGAGCGGGAAAGGAACAGAAAGAGAGGGAGGCACAGAATCCAAAGCAGGCTCCAGGCTGTTAGCACAGAGCCCATCACAGGGCTCGAACTCACAAACTGTGACATCATGACCTGAGCCAAAGTTGGACACTTACCAGACTGAGACACCCAGGTGCCCTGAGAATGATTAGCTTTTAAAGTGCCCTTGAATGGCAAATTCCCTTTATAAAAAAATTACATATGAATGCAAGCCTAGTTCAAGACTGCAACTTTGAAACTGTCTCAAATATTTTCTACCAATGAACAATGAAATTCATTCATAACTATTTATATTCCTCTTTTCAAATAAATGCTGTAACCTTAGCATTTTTATAGCTCCTTCCTTTACATCCTCACAAATAAAATCTCTTAGTTCCAGGCAGACATTTAGTAAAAAATATAATTCACCTTGCCTATCTCATTCTATCTATATTGCCGCCAAGTCTTACAAGTATAGGTAGAAATTGTCCATAGAAAATTGTTCCTGTCTATAGTTTTCTGGATATTTCAGTGTTCAATTAACCACAGTTTAAGTTAATCAGAACATCTAGGAAATGAACAGTGGTGAGACTGAATGAGGCAGAAAATTTGATTGTGTTATACATGAAATTCAGCTATTCAGTGAAATTCTCCAATTGTGGTAATTCCACTGTCCTGATTACAATTATTTCATCTATGTGGTGCATATATATTTTAATCTTCTCCTGACACTGTCTGTTGTTATAAATGAATTTGTCTTTCCAGCTATTCACAAATACATTTGCATTATTGAGGTCATGTCTGACTACAGTGCTTGGTTCCATGATTTAAATAATATTTAATCTTAGCTCCTAGGATTAGTTTTGCATTAGATAATAATTGACTGGAATTCACTGACAAATAATAAAGATATCATTTTCTGCTAATGAGTTTGACAAAGGATTTATATTCTTATATTTTTAAAAGAAACATTTCTTGACCTTGAATACATTGATAAAACTCCCTGACTATCATGAAACAGTCATAACACAGTATTAGATTTCACTTTTGAGTCAAAAGTCCCTCTGGGTATGGGCAGAATTCCTCTAAAATCAGAGCCCAAATAGGTTTTCAGCCTATGTAGCCTCAACTTTTGGAAGTTAGTACATTCCTGCTATATTTTATGTCAAGATTTTCCTTCCTTCTATGCTTTCTTCCTGCTGCCCTCCCTGCCTTCCTTCTTTCCTCCCTTCTTTTTTTCTTTCTTAACACCTTTTTTTCCCTTGTTCTTCCTTCCTTTCTTTCTCCACTGGGTGTTAAAATTGCTTTTCCCACTTTCCACTGTTGAGGCTGGATTCCATTAAAAAAAAAAAAAGGTGAATATTGTAATTTAATCAGAAAAGCAAGAAAGAGAGGGGGCAAGTGACATGTTCCTTTTCTCCCCATTTAATTCTTCCTCACTTACGTTTATTTTAATTTTATATTTTACTCAACTTATACAACAAAACCTAAGACAAGCACTTATGCTTTAGGTTTTAACCTTGTTTCATTTTTCAATTCTTAAGCAGCTATTTATGTAAAGATTGTTAAATTTTTCTTCAAAAAGAAAAAATTCAATATTCATATTTTATTGAAATGTTGCTAAGTGTAAAAACATTTCTGTTAGATAACTGACATGGTCTTGAATCAATACCTAGATGTTCCCAGTACTGGTCTAAACTCCATTACTGACTGACTGACAGCATGGTCTTAGAAATGATATAATTTCTTTATTAGCATTTTTGCCTAAAGTAGGGATAGTGGTAACATCCTAGCAAAAAAAGTACAAAGTTATTTGTTATAAACTGACTGTGTAGGAATACAAATTGTTTTCATTGACAGTTTGGTCATACAACTCAATAACCAAGCCTTAAATGATAGTGCCATCACCCTGGGCATCCAAATCTATTGTGAAGTTGTGTGGGGAAAAAAGAAAGAGAATAAGAGATTTTTAATCAAGCAAATCTAACAGTAAGATCTGGCAGACTGAACTGTGCAGATGAGTTGAAATATGGACTTCTTCCATTATTAATATATTTTTTATTCCTGTATCATCTAAGAACGATGAGTCTATTCAGATTGTCTCTTATGTTGCAAATGACTGTAATTTAAAGACCAATGATACATAAATATATAAATATATGAGGGCCACTCATGAACTCCTGGGGAGCTGGGTAACAACCAGATACTTCTACACCTAAAGTAGTTTGTATATCATCACCTGATTAGGTTCTTTTTTTTTTTTTTTTAATGTTTTATTTATTTCTGAGAGAGAGAGAGGCACCGTGAGTAGGGGAGGGTCAGAGAGAGAGGGAGAGACAGAATCCAAAGCAGGCTCCAGGCTCTGAGCTAGCTGTCAGCACAGAGCCTGATGCAGGGCTCGAACCCATGGACCATGAGATCATGAACTGAGCCGAAGTCTGACGCTTAACCGACTGAGCCACCCAGGTGCCAATCCTGATTAGGTTTTCTTGACAAAGGAAAGTTTTTACTGTGTAATCTCAAATTGTTATTAAGGCTTCTCTCTTCTATCTCAATATCTTTTCCCTTGATTCATACTGACTGTATAGATGGATAAGGAGGAAAAATATTTCTTAGTCATATAATTACTTTGGAACTCCGAGAGTATAATTTTTAAACTCTAGAATCTTTAATGATAATGTAATTATAGCTTATGGTCATTTAATCTCCATCTCTATAGTTCTAAAGTTCTTGGAAGCTTTTGTACCTTTTTTTCTGAGGGGGAAATTTGTCCCATGAAAATTCACCGTAAGTGGGATAAAGTACCAGTGGAGGACATGATATTTGTTAAAGCACTTGTTTCTTATTTATGTGATATAAGAAATTCTTGTATAGGGGCGCCTGGGTGGCTTAGTCAGTTAAACGTCCGACTTTCTCTTAGGTCATGATCTCGCGGTTCCTGGGTTCGAGCCCCGCATCGGGCTCTGTGCTGACTACCAGCTCAGACCCTGGAGCCAATTTCAGAGTCTGTATCTCCCTCTCTCTCTGACCCTCCCCTGCTCACGCTGTCTCTCTCTCTCCTAGAAATAAATTTAAAAAAAATATACATTAAAAAAAAAAAGAAATTCTTGTATAAAGGAAGGTGCTACAGGTAAAATGATTTCACTGACTGATTCACTTTATTGAGCTAGGTTGAGGAAACTGCCAAATGACAACCATAAACATTGAAATTAGACACTTGACCGGTTTACGAGACATTTTTACCTTGGTATTCCAAAGGGCACCCAATCCCAACATGTTTCAAACTAACCCTACATCCACACACACAGTCAGCCAACCCTACTATTCCTCTTGCACTCCTGACGTCAGCTGCCTGTACCAACTTGCTCTCCACCCACACTACCACAGTTCAGGCTTTCTTCACCTCTCACATGGCTATTGCTAATGACTCCTGGTCCTTCTTACCTCTTCCCAATCCATCCTGCTCACTGTTCCTAGGGCAACCTTTATTCTGAGTAACATTTAATAATATTTTCTTTACCTTTTTTGGAGGGGGGGGGAAGGTAAGAGTATCCTCTTTGGGAAGTACCTAGTCAAGATTTTAGTCCTTTTTAAAAAGTGGGCTGTCACGGGGCACCTGGGTGGCTTAGTCGGTTAAGCGTCCGACTTTCGCTTAGGTCATGATCTCGCGGTTCGTGGGTTCGAGCCCCGCGTCGAGCTCTGTGCTGACTGCCAGCTCAGAGCCTGGAGCCTGTTTCAGAGTCTGCGTTTCCCTCTCTCTCTCTGACCCTCCCCTGCTCATGCTGTCTCTCTCTCTCTCTCTCTCCTAGAAATAAGTAAAAATATTAAAAAAAAAAAAAGTGGACTATCTTTTCCTTTTTGACTTGTAGGAGTTTTTCTCATAATTTGGAAATAAGTCTTGGGTACAGGAGTTCTTCATACTGGATTTTACTCTTTGTACTACCAATATTATTAGTACTGTGAATACCTTTTCCTACTCTGAGTTGTATTTTCACCATCTCAAAGATGTCCATTGATGAAAAGAAGTTTTAAATTTTAATGAAGTCCAATTTATCTACCTTTTCCTTTATAATTAGTGATTTTTTGGACCTGTTTAAGAATGCCTGTCTACCTCAAGTGATGAAGACACATTTGTATGTGGTTACTACAAAAGTTCCATTACATTACTTTTCATATTTAGGTCAAAATTCCATATAGAAGTCTTTGGGTTTTCACTCCTTGAACATAAAAATCTTGGAAGTCATCACCCCTGTCCTCACAGCAGGAATAAATCCGGACAAAAAATCAGTAACTCTTCTTAGATTCATAAGAAAATTTTGGTCACAGAGCAAACCATTTCCTCAAAATCTGGAGACAGGCGAATACAGAAATTTACCACTTATCAGGAGCAGAAGCTACTATCTGAAGCTAGCACCCACAAGGACGCTAAATTGTAATTCACAAATCGCTGGACACTCAGTATGAACTGGCTTGAAAGTTAAAACATCAGAGGGCCCAGCCTTAGGGAGATCTCCATACTTTTATAAGTTTGACCTTCAAGAGACCCATCAGGTTGTCATAGTGAGGATCTCAGAAAAATCACTTCCTGCTTCTAGCACAGAGAAGAGGAAAAGTAATCATTTTGAAATATACACAGGAGGAAATTATCCATTTTGAAATGTACCTAGAGCATTCTATTTTTCTTTCTATTCTCTGTAATAAAGGCCAGCTCCCAAGGGAAACTACTATGCAAAAGACTCATTTAACCAGGGCAAGGACAATTAGTCAATGCAACCTTTGGCTAGTCTTTCAGTCTCACATACTTGGGGTAGGGAACAGAGAGGAAGCTCAAGAAACTGTTCTGAACCTGATGGAGGAACAAGGGGGAGAGGCAAACCATGAGAGACTCTTGAATGCTGACAAAAACTGAGGACTGATGGATGTGGGGGGGAGGGGGAGAGGGGCATAGAGGAGGACACTTGTGGGGATGAGCACTGAGTGTTATGTGGAAACTAATTTGACAATAAACTATTTGTAAAAAA